>NC_089498.1:80167598-80856995 GCF_036850765.1 Saccopteryx bilineata | reverse complement strand
ACAAAAAATTGATGCTTCTCATCTCTCTCCGTGCCTGTCTGTCTGTCCGCACGCACCGGTTCCTCTCTCTGTTATCTTTGTTTCTGTCACAAAAAATAATTTTAAGAATTGCCTCTGTGAAATCTCACCAGCCGCTGTGAAGAATTTATCTCACATCTTTTTTAGTTTATGGCTTTCACGTGTTTTTTCTATTAGAGGAAAAGTGCTTTAGCTGGAAAACTGATTTTTTTAAAAAAACAACTCTACCAAAAATATAAATAAACAATAAAAACGAAAACAACTCTACCGCTCTATACACCCTACAACAACTTTCTTATCCTGTGGACCAGCTCTTCCCTCCATCATTCTGAATCCCACTAATTTTTGTTGGAAGAGGTATTGTTTCAGTACCTTTGACTTTGAATTGCTTTCTTCTACTTTGGTGTGGATCAGAACTCCATGGTATCTGACTTCCTTTTTCTTCCAGGGAACTGTCATCTTAATATCCTCTTAACGTTTTTGTTTGTTTCTTAATGTCACTGACCTGCTCAGGCAGCTCCTTCCTGTTTATAATCATGGTGACAATCAAAAGCAAGGAATACAGAAGCCAGTAAGCGGTAACCTTTGTGTACTGATTGGTGATTCAAATGCAGCAAAAAATAAAATCAGCAGGAATATATCCCTTTCGGTGTATCAGAAATCAAAACCACTTGACCAGGTGGTAGCACCGTGGATAGAGCATCTGCCTGGGATGTTAAGGACCCAGGTTCAAAACCTCAAGGTCACCAGCTTGAGAGTAGCTCATCAGGCTTGCGTGCAGGCTCATCAGCTTGAGCGTGGGATCATACACATGACCCCATGGTCACTACCTTGAGCCAGGGGTCACTGGCTCAGCTAAAGCCCCACCCCCATCAAGGCACGTATGAGAAGCAATCCATGAACAACCAAGGTGCCGCAACTATGACTTGATGCTTCTCATCTCTCTCCCTTCCTGTCTCTCTCTTTTTCTTTCTTTCTCTCTCTAAGAAAAAAGAAATCAAAACATGAAGGGAAAGTCTTTCTTTTATATGTTGAGTTGAATGTGAAAAAGAAATTCTTACAGATTTTAATATTTAAAGTTAAGAGTGCCTTGTTTTATTTTTATAGATTTTTAACAAATTAGGATTGTGATTATTTTTCTACATAGTTATATTTACTTATTTCTTTGTTTATCCTTGAAGACCTTGACTGAGACAGGCTATGAGAAGTGTACCGAGGTGATGCATGTGGCATGGTGTGAGTGTTGGGCACAGGCGGGCCCGTGCGGCGGCTGCATGCGGCACCAGGACAGGGGCCTCGTGTGCCGCAGGCTTGGCTGCCTGCGCCTCACTTTGGACTGGTTCCTCTCTTTCCTCTGACCAGGTTGGCCGGTGGCCTTCTGCCCAGCAGTGTTGATTTAGCCCTCGTTCAGCCGTCACTGTCACACACTGTACAGATCCTGAGGACACAAAGATGACTAAACATGCCCTTGCCCTTCAGTAGCTCACAATCTATGAATTCAGTTTTGCTAAGAGGGTTCAAAATCCACTGGCCAGACAGATTTGTCTGAGCCTCTGAAACTCCCTGGCCCTCACCCGTGCCAGAGGCTGGTGCTGTGCTCACAGATTGCTGTGGCATGAGTGTCACCATTAAACTGGTCAATTGTGTGGTTAATTGCCTGCCATTTGCCGTGTTGTGAGTTTCCTGTAGGATGCATGGGTTGATTCAGCTGAGCTCTTAATAGCCTGTTTCAGTATTCATTTCTTCAAAATGAGCTTTATTTTTTAACCTCCAGAATATCTAACTTTTGTGTTAGGAAAGTCATTCCTTTCAGCAAAGCCACTGGAAGTGGGTCCTTGTGAGTGGCAGCTGAAAGATCTCATTTCCAGTGCCTGAGCTGGGGAATGGCTTTAGGGTGTCCTCTGCTCCTATTTGTGCAGTTCCTCACAGATGAAAGTCCCCTGGGTCTGCTCAGCCATAGGCTCTCGTTCCGGTTTCCGTGCACCAACAAGTGGGGCAGCCTCTTACCACCTGGTGATCAGATGGCAGTGTCTGAGCCAAGAGGGCTTTCATATCAACAGTGCACAAGCAGACTGGGGGCTGGGAATCAGCAGTGTGAAAGAGGCTCTTTACACTGAATGACACAGGAAGAACTAAATGGCAAAGGCTGTTACTGACTGAATATTCCCACTGTGAGGCAGAGCCACGCCAGGAGAGATTGCTTCACCACCTTCCCAGCTCTAGTTTCCTCTCTGGTCTGCACTGACTGACTGCATCTGAAAATGCAGTCTCACACTCGTAATCAGTAAGCAAGCCTGGAGAGTTTCTCTTTAGAAAGATCCTCTTCAGGCCTGGCCTGTGGTGGCACAATGGATAAAGCATTGAGCAGCGATGCTGAGGTCGCTGATTAGAAACCCCAGGCTTACCTGGTCAAGGCACACATGGGAGTTGATGCTTCTTGTTCCTCCCCCCTTCTCTCTCTTTCTCTCTCTCTCTCTCTCTCTCTCTCTCTCTCTCTCTCTCTCTTTTCTCTCTAAAATGAATAAATAAAATTTTTTTTTAAATCCTCAGAATTATCAAGTTCTTGCAAATCAATTAAGGACCTTTCTGCATACAGTGATGGCTGTGGCACAATACACCCCCCAAGTATCTGCACACTTTCCCAATAAGAAGGCAAAGGCCATGTTCATGAACGAGGGATAGTCAAGGGTAGTGGATCCCCCTCCCATGGGGCTGGAAGAACAAATACCTTAGCGTCCTTCCCCCTCAGTCACCTGGGCTCCCAGGACACAGAATGGAATTCGCAGTGGGCAAAGAAGACATTGCAGAAACCCCTTCCCGAGAGCAGACTTTGGAGGAAGCAGCTGACTTCATGGAGGGGCCTGTCCCCTTGGCCAAGCACCTGACCTTCAGCCCCTCAGTCCCTCTGCTCTGGAGTGATGGGGTTAAGTGCCATGCCACCTCATAGGTCTTGCTGAGCTGTACAGTCGCTGACAGAAGGCCCACGAGCCATTGACTATTTTACTTTTGGAAAAGGTGGTAACAGAAATTGCTAGGTAGTGTATGGGAAGCTCAAGAGATTGACTTTGGCAGGGTTAGGATAGAACTGGGTTAGTGTTAAGCTCTCTATAGGTAACATGTAGGGTTTAGTTTTGCAAAAGTGGACTTCTGGTTCAGTCTGCTTTTTAAAACATTTGTTTCAGACAAAACTTGAGCATTTTCAGCTCTGTGATATTAACTGAGGAAACTTGGGGCAGGCATGCTGGTCTTCTCTTTGAGAGCCCCTCAGCAAACCTCAGAGTCCAGAAATAAGACCTCATGAGGCGTTGAGGTCACCACAATATGCATTCCCTCCCTTGGGCCAGCTAACTGGTCTGTCCATGCAGCTGGATGCCTACAATTGGCCAGAGTCCCATTCCTGCTCCCTCTTTCCATGACTTACCCAAAATCATAGGGGGAAATTGTATTTCTCAGGGGGCTTCAGAGGGGAGTGCAGTCTGTCCACTCTCCCCATATTCTCAAAAATGCCCCTGGATCAAAAGAGCCACTGGCTGGCCCCAGGACTGTATTGACAGCGACCTCTAAAGGACTGTTGCTGTTGTATGGCGTGTGCCTTCAGCTCATTTAGAAGTACTCTAAGAACAATCGGTTGTGGTTCAGGCTGGACCCCTGGGAGCAGGGCTTGGATTGGGCTGTCCAAAGCACACTCCCCTCTAAACCCCCTCTGTAAGCACTCTCCGAGAGGAGGTGCTGGGAGTGACCACGAGGCTGGGTGTATTTCACAGGCTCACTGTCAGTCCTAAAACAGGTGGGCATTTCCCCATTGAATGTCTGCCGGAAACTTGGAGCCAGGTCAGTGATCTCTAGCACTGCCCTGTGTCCCCTCCACATAACACACTTGTTACCTTTTTTGCTCCATTCTGTCTCCATCCTGAGACTTAAGAGTACTGCTCTTTTCATCCTTTGTTTCTTCCCTTTTTTTTCTTTTTAGAGTACTGTTCTTAAATTCAGCAGGAATAGCAAATACTATATACTGATGTTTTACTTGCAGTGTTAAGAGTGGCTTCCGGCAGCCCCTCCCAGGTTCTATGTGTGGGTGGGGAGTGTGAGGCTGCGGGAGTGATGGCGGCATGGTGAGAGTCTGGCGGGGTCGGGGGGGCGGGGGGAGAAGCTGAGCTCGGGGGTGTTTCCTCGGAAGTAAAGGCAAGCTCAGAGCATGGGAGTGAAGTGTGTACAACATCTGCAAAGCTCTGCGTTAGCTTGTCAGTGTTTAAATTGATTATAACAACTTCAAAAGAAATTAAAAAATCAATCAGTGTAGAGACTGAAAGAATAAATGGTGCACTTCTGTTCTGGGCTGTGTGAGTGGCAGTGTGGCATGCACGCAGGGAGGAGAGAATGGGCGGGTACAGAGGCTTATCCTGCTGTCACTCCCATGCACCGTATCAGGGCGATGGGGCAGGGCAGCGAGAGTGCTGGTGCATGCCATTGCTGGAGCACCCTTGGAGTCACACGGCCTTGGAAACACCTAACCAGGAGTGATATGGCAGGGTGTGGGTGATTTGGTGTATTCCTTGGACATTTTCTAGTAGAAACTTAATCCATATTGTAGCTCTTACATATTTATTTAGTTATCACTAAAATCTGATGGGATCATCATATTTACTGAAGTTTTTAAAACACATCATATCGTCTGAATTACTGAGAAATAATACAACTGATGTTTGCTGTGTCATCTTTCAGGAAATAAAGAAATTCATTAAGGGGGTTTCTGAGAAGATCAAGAAAACCAGAGACAAATACGGCATCAACGATAACGGCACGACGGAGGTAAACGGCCTCTCCAGTGGGGGAAGGACGCCCAGGTGTTTCCAGGGGCTGCCGGCCCTGACTCTGCACTTGCTTTTGTTCTTCCAGCCCCGTGTGCTGTACCAGTTGGACCGGATCACCCCCACCCAGTTAGAAAAGTTTCTGGAGACTTGTAGGGACAAGTACATGAGGTAGGGATGCTAATTGCCTTAGACTGCTGGGCAGTCACATGGGTCTCATGTGTCCTTCCTGTCTCCCCACAGAAATAAAAGTCTGTACCCACCCTACTTACTGACTGCCAGTGTCTGAGCAGGTCTGTCACCTCTTGCCTAGGGAGTCCAGGGAGTAGATAGGACGCACCAAGATGTGAAATTAATGCAGAAATTTTCAGGTGTTTTTCCCCCACAGTGAAACGACCAATATATTTGGCAAATGTCACCTACTACCTCCACCTTCAGTACTATTTGTTAGCAGACTCTTATCTTGAGGCAGTGGACTTGTGGGCCCAGTCATCGCACAGTAACCACATGTAGTCACCCAACATTCACTTTCATGGTTGGACCCCTCTGAGCACTGTTTCCTCTTGCACCTGATATTACCCTGTGCCGTTCTTCCTCTTTCACAGCACAGCCTGGCTCATTCCAATTCCTTTCTGACCCTGAAGCCATCTGCATTTTTTCTGCTGAAAGGAGATAACCAGAAGGCTTCCCAGCAGTTTGCTGGACCTTTCATTCCGGTCTTCTCCTCGTAGGGCGCAGATGGAGCCGGGCTCTGCAGTAGGCGCCCTCTGCGCCCAGAGCATTGGCGAACCCGGCACCCAGATGACCCTGAAGACTTTCCACTTTGCAGGCGTGGCCTCCATGAACATCACCCTGGGCGTTCCCCGGATCAAGGAGATCATCAACGCTTCCAAGGCCATCAGGTGCTTGGCTCTGTTGCCCTTCTGTTCCCACACTTCCTGTCATGTGTTTTGAAGAAGAGTGATTCTCTTCTCAGATGTGCAATTTAAATGGACAGTCTCTGAAACATCGGTGGCGTGCTTGTGTTAATCACGTTTTAGTTTTTAAAAAAGAAAAAAAACCACTTGACAAAACATAAGTTAAAATTAGATCCAGTCAAAATGGAAGAAGTATTTCTCTCTGGCCACAGGTCACGTGAAAGAGAGAAACATAAAAAATCTACTGGAAAAATTATAGCAGTGTGTCCTTGTAGATTTCAAACTTTTGATGTCATGTTCCCAACCTAACCAGACCTGACAGACGTGTCTGCACTGGGCTGTGGTCAGAGTCTGTGGCCACCGCATGATTTCATGATAAGATTTGTAGGTGATCTGAGACTAGAAAAGGTAGGAACATATTGCAGTGTATTTGATGAGAATGATTCATCTATGGTCTGAAACTTTAAAAAAAATGACAAATAGCATTAAGTGAAGGAAAGCTGCACTTTTTGCAGCTCAGCAGGGGGCGCCCGCGGTGGCAAGAGCTCTGCCAGCCTCTTTAGGGTCACACCTCTTCCATGAGTGGGTTCAGGGGACACCATTCAGGACAGTGGCATGGAAGCTGGTCGCTGGTTGTTGGAGGAGCTGGGGGTGTTCTGAAGAGCAGTAATAGGGGCAGGGAAAGGGAGAGAGGAAGCTGTAATGCACAGAGAGCCAGCTTACTCAGAGAACAGAACTAAATTAACTACTTGTTAGGACCAAAGAGGAAGAGGTAGGTTCACTCGGTCAGAAAGAATTTTCTGGAAGCCATTTCATTCACGGCAGAGTAGATTATCTCATAAGCTCTAAAAATAGTAAATCTAAATGAGAATGTCTGAAGGACATCCTTGACACAGAGCAAACGCTTAGTGAGTTTCAGTTGCTTTCAACATCACGATTCTAAGTAGTCCTCAGACTCCACAAGGCAGTGATCCTCGGGCGGACTGCTCCTGAGTGTAACTGTTCGTCCTTCACTTCCCAGCACGCCAATCATCACGGCACAGCTGGACAAGGATGACGATGCAGATTACGCCCGCCTCGTGAAAGGGAGAATTGAGAAGACCCTTTTGGGAGAGGTGAGGAGAAACCCCTCTTCACAACAGGGAACCAGACCAGCAGTGTTGCAGGGACGCACCGACAGCAGGTGCAGTGGGCACACCAGTCAGTGTCCACACTAGGCTGACCTTGAAAAAAAGAGTGAGCGGAATACCCTTGGGAAAGGAGAAAGTGACTGACTTCTGGTCTTCTGACACCACAGATTTCGGAGTACATTGAAGAAGTGTTTCTTCCTGATGACTGCTTTATTCTTGTCAAGCTCTCCCTGGAACGGATTAGACTGCTGAGGCTGGAGGTGAGTCATGTAGTTACATGTGTGGAGGAAGTCGTTCTCTGTTCGTCCCTAGCTAGGCGCTGATAAGCTAGGCCGGGAGAGAAGCAAGACATGGAGGCGTGCAGGCTTTGCTCGGGTGGTGGTTGTCTGCCAGTCTGTTGTACCATCCCATTCTGGCCTTCTGAGCCCGACTCGCACATACACGTTGCCATCTCAAGACACGCAGGAAATGAGTTGGAATTGTGTGCAGGCCACAGTAACCCATTCACTGTGACAAAGTATTACAGTCACCTGTCTTCCCAGAGCCCGGAGGGACCCCAGGGCTATCTGTCTCACAGCTGTGGCCAGCACCAGTGCAGCGCCTGGCTAGCCTCGGAGCTATTTTTGGATGGGTGTGTTAACCTTGCTTATTACATTGGTAGTTACATATAGGTAACAGTTGAAAGATTATTGGCCTTTCTCAGGGACAAACTAAGGCAAGGAGAAAACTCAAGTTGCTTTCTGGCTCCTTCCTCTGTCTTTCAGAGTTGAAATCTCTACTAGTCTGTACACATTCCGTATCCTGTTCCTTCAAGTACCACATTCGTGTCTTGTCCATGTGAAAGATGACCCAGATTAAGCAGCTGCCTCTCTGGTTGGGGTGCTCTCCAGCCTGGCTCTGGCCACTGCCCTGTGGCCCTTTAACCAGAAGAGTGGGCAGCATCAAGGGTTGTAGCACTCAAGCAGTTGTGCTGAGCTCGGCCTGGTCCCGGGGAGGCTCCACTGATGCGTGTCATCGCCTGGCCACCAGCTCCTGACCACCGCGCCCCCCCCCCCCCCCGGAACCCATGCGTGCTGCCGTGAATTGAGCATGCATTTTCAGCGGGGCAAGGGATCTGTAGGGAAAAAATTATTATGCTTTCTATGAATAAAGCACAAATTACATGCAGTATATAACAAATATGCAATCTGTCATTGGTATTAGAATTCATTATGGGGAGAGAAGTTAGACAAAAAATCTCTGAAAACACTTAGAGGGGCGGTGATGAAACCGGCTGAGAAACACTGGCATCAAAGGCTCCAGACTGCCCTGACGGGATAGCTCAATTGGCTAGAGCATCGTCCTGAAGCACTGAGGTTGTCAGTTCAATCCCCGGTCAAGGCACATACAGGAACAGATCAATGTTTCTGTCGTCTGTCTGTCTCTCTCCTTTCTTCTCTCTAAAATCAATAAAATAAACATTTTAATAATAATTTTAAAAAGGCTCCAGACCCTGGGAAGTAATGTTGGGCATGCGGCCCCCACCTGGCCACCTTGCAGGTGAATGCTGAAACTGTGCGGTATTCCATCTGCACGTCCAAGCTCCGTGTGAAGCCAGGCGACGTGGCCGTTCACGGCGAGGCTGTGGTGTGTGTCACCCCCCGAGAGAACAGCAAGAGCTCCATGTACTACGTGCTGCAGTTCCTGAAAGAGGACCTCCCCAAGGTAAGACGACACTTGCTGCAGGCCCTGGCCATCCGAATGCCAGCACGTTTGGAAAGGGAGAGCCCACATTCACCTCTGACGTTCGTATCTAGATGCCAGATGCCAGCAAACCCTAGGGACTGTCACTACCGAGACTCAGGGTGGCAGTCCTTCCCGACTTAGCACTCTCATGCCAGTTCTGTCTATTCGATTCCTCTCTGTTCTCTCAGAACTGATGGTTGAAAAGGACATGGCTCTCTGAACTTCCGCTTTTCTCCCTGATTCCCCAACAGTGGGCAGGCCCTTTGGGGTCTGGTGTGTAACTTACTGCTTCTCAACACTGACAGAGGCGCCGAGCCGGGTGGCAGAGCCAGGGCTTGATGTTCCCTGTTCTCACTGCTGCTGTGGTTTCTGAGGCTCCCGGTTGGTGGGGCATGGGCACTGCAGGGTCTCAAACCTTCTGTGTCCCCGAGTGCAGGTGGTGGTGCAGGGCATCCCAGAGGTGTCCAGAGCTGTCATCCACATCGATGAGCAGAGCGGAAAGGAGAAGTACAAGCTCCTGGTGGAGGGGGATAACCTGCGGGCAGTCATGGCCACCCACGGTGTCAAGGGTACCCGGACCACCTCCAACAACACATATGAGGTACTGGTCATGCCCAGGGCCCCTTCCTCATCCTGTCTCCCTCGGTGCCCCCGCTCGGCCCTCAGCGGTGCCAGCACACTCCTTGGACCTTGCTGGTTGCTCTGGGTCTACAACTGAAGAGCTGTTCCTGGAGAAGGGGCAGGGCTTGCCATGACCCTGCAGGCAGAGAAGGGCATGGAGAGCAGTGGGTAGCACCCAGAAGTAGCTGACTCTGCTCATGCCGTCCCCGTAGGTGGAGAAGACTCTGGGCATCGAAGCCGCCCGGACCACTATCATCAATGAGATCCAGTACACGATGGTCAACCATGGCATGAGCATCGACAGGCGGCACGTGATGCTGCTGTCCGACCTGATGACCTACAAGGTTTGTGAGGGGCCCCACCTGGGAGAGAGACGCTGTCATGTTTCTAAGACATGCCATGGTGATCATTGCAGAAAATGAGACGTCACCATCCCTCAAAACCAGAGTGGTGGTCAGGCTGGGTGTTCTGGTAAAATTCTGGTATGAACATTGCCACCTCATGGTAGGAGCTGGAAGGTGCTTTTTGTTGAGAAATGATGCTAAAGCACAGCTAGCCATTGCCCACGGAGTTCCTGACAAGCTAGGGTGTTTATTCCCCATTTATCACATTTCTTCTGTAGCTATTTTCAGGAAAAGAATAAATTAACATGATCTTGAGGGATATGGAGGTTGGTTGGTTATATGTTTTTTTTCCTTTTCCCAAAAAATGTCTTCCCTTAGCAGTGCTGTAGGACAACAGGTTTTCATGATCCTTCCCATTCTCGCCTCTACAGAAAGTTCAGAAACTAGGTGGGAGAGTGACCCGTTCATACCACTAGATTTGAGAGAGAGAGAGAGATGGAAAGAAGGGGAGGAAGAGAGATAGAGAAGCATCAGTTTGTTGTTCCATTTAGTTGTGCACCCATTGACTGCTTCTCGTACGTCTTCTGACTGGGACTGGGGCTCGAACCTGCAACCTCGGTATACTGGGACGATGCTTAATTTACTGATCTACCCAGCCAGGGCAAAGCTGTCATTTTTAAGTCTCCCTTTGACTCTTTCTTTGCTTATGTCATGTCACTGTAGTTGCAGGCCATGTTGGGCATGCCGTTTTCATCCTGACTTCTTCACATTTCCCATGTGTGACATAGTCTTGAAGTGTGCTTTCTTAATGATAACAGAATATTCCTTTGAGTCAAAACACCTACATATACTTAACTGTCTCCCTGCATTGAGATTTTTAAGTTGAGTTTTGAGCTCTTTGAGCCATAATAAACATCTTCAGAAGTACTCTTTCTTTTTTTTAGTTAGGTTCTTAATTCTAGTTCTCAATTCTTAATTCTTTGTTCCAGTGGCTCTTGCTTGTGAGCATAAGGACCGATGTTGTCAGTGACTAGTAGCCTCAGTGAGACACAGGTGGACAGACAGCTGTTGGTATCTTTTTCAAACTTGAGGTTGTGACTTAACTACTGGATTTAGCTGTTTTTGCTTATTCTGTTGAGGGGATGCTGTGAGTGTGGTTTGGTTTTCAGCTTTCAAAGTGGCCTGGGTGCCACTCTGACATGTTCCTCCCCTGACACAGGGCGAAGTCTTGGGCATTACTAGGTTTGGCCTGGCCAAGATGAAGGAAAGTGTGCTGATGCTGGCGTCCTTTGAGAAGACAGCTGACCACCTCTTCGACGCTGCCTACTTTGGGCAGAAGGACTCTGTGTGTGGTAGGTTGGGTGTTTTTAATAACATCCCCAGAGGCCTTGGTTGTTTGCAACTCAGACCCTGACTGAGGCTATTTGGGAGGTAAACAAGCTGAATAGGTAAAGCTTTTATTTTTTAAGATTAAAGTCAGGTCATGGAATTGAAACCAATCAATCTTTTATCTCCAAAGGCTGACTCCCATACCCTGCATGCCCCACGTATGTGAGAAGGCCTCTCTATATGTACAGTCAGTTTTTGGTCCAAGAAGAAAATATGGACCCTGCGCATGTAGGAACTTTCCGAGCCCATGAAGTCAGCTGTACTGTGCCTACACCCTTTGTAATGCCAAGGCTGGCAGGAGTGGAGCAGTGCCAGGTGTCCCTGTTGTCCTGCCTCCCTGGGAAAGGCAGCTGGCTTGCCTTTTCCATTTGTTGAGCCCCTGATCTGGACACCTTAAGTGCCTGTATCTCAGCGCCTCTGTGAGGTGTCGGTATTAACCCCTTTCACAAGGGAGGAGACTGAAGAAAATAACTTGTGTGCCATCGAGTCTGACGGCAGAGCTCTTGCCCTGCACTGGCCTTGTCGCCCAACCACACCGTGCATCTCTGAGTACGAGCAGGGATTGTCACAAAGGTGCCTGGGCCTGCCTGCCTCTTCCCTGAGCCCTTGACAAGTGTCTGCTTTATGCTAGCCTTTCTCGTGCCTAGACCCTGCTGGCCTGTGGAGGGAACTCATGAGGGGCTGGAGCGCAGGAGGCTCAGCAGCCTCCCAAAGTCACAAGCTCTTCAGCCCACGCAGGGATCCCAAGGCTGGCCGCCATCGCTCCTCCAGAGCTCCGCTTCCTAGTGGCCATTTTCCCCCTCACTCCTATTTTTATGTGGATTTGCCAAACAGGTGATGGTCAAGTGGGCACCAGTCAGTACACACCTAAGATGAACTTTTCCTCCTTTCAAAAAAGGTATAGGTTGTAGATGAAGGGAAAGAGAAATGACATTCTTTAAGATAATAAAAGGAGAAAGGAAAAAAAACAGAGCAGAGATTAGGGCAGAAGGCCAAAGCCAAGGTGAAATTAAGATCAAGTGAGCCTGACAAGGACACTAAGACCTCGCACCCAGCCTTGCCCCAGTGTGCAGAGCCTGGGCCTGTGCTGCACGCTGTGGCCTTCTCCCTCCCTCCTAACACCACCACCACCCCCACCCCCGCCCAGGGGCCGGGTGTGGCCGTCCCACTCGCTCCTCCTGGTCCTTTGCATGTTGTGACATAGTGTCCTTGTTCTATGTGGGTTTTAGTTGGATTTCCCAGCGGCACAAAGCCCAGAATGTAGTAGGCACATATTTGCTTGTTTAGAACCTGAAGCCTGATGCAGAACCCAACATTTGGATCTTATAAAGCTGAAATGGAGCTTGGAAAAAGAATCTGCACTACCACCTTATTTCTGTCGCTCCACAGAGCCCTGCCTTCTGAGTGTCTGGAGTTAGGGCCAGGGTCTCCCAAGGCTTGGGCATGCCGTTAAACCTGGCCTGGCCCTGGCAGCTGAGCACAGTGAACAGAATGTGCTGCTGCCTTCAGGGGGACCATTGCCTGATCGTATCATCCTATTGTTTGCTTTTCTTCTAGGGACTAAGCTAAGGAAACACCAGGTAGCAAACCCAGGGTTCCCTGAGCATCATTCCCTAGCCTTGCTATCTGAGTATAATGCTACAGAGTGTCTTTGGCTCAGATGGAGGGAACCACTGAGCTGTCAGTCTCCAGCTAGCAACTGGGCTGTGAGTGGGCACCCCCTCCCCCAAGTGTAAATTCTGTCCACCATCTAGGAGCACGGTGCATGCCTGTGCTTTGCAGCCATCTCCATGTCAGGGATGAGGAGTAGAGCAACCAGCCCAAGTTAAGCCAGTTGACGTGTAGTGGAGCCGGGACTCGAATCCCAGTTCCTGGCTCCTGAGTCAGCAGTCTTTCTGTTCGGACAGCCCGCCTGAGTGTTGAGAAGCCCTCTAATTTCCTTTCTGGTTGATTCCAGGGGTGTCCGAATGCATCATCATGGGGATCCCCATGAACATTGGAACCGGGCTCTTCAAGCTGCTCCACAAGGCCAACAGGGACCCAAGCCCTCCCAGGAGGCCCCTGATCTTCGACACAAACGAATTCCACATACCCCTTGTGACATAGTCCAGGGAAAGGGGGACCATTCCTGACTTCAGCTCCTGGTCCTGTCTGGAAAGGGGCTCGAGACCAGCTATTGCCTCGGCTTTGTGCTCCCTAGGACAGAGGCCGTGATGCCCCCACCAAGCCAGCAGTCAGAGAAGGCCCCCTGCGCTCCAGGGAGCACCTCACCCACTAACCCTGACCTCACCATAATGCTTGGTCAGGACAACTGAGCTTTCTCTGTCATGTGCAACCTAACCTATAAAGAGCTCCACACCTCCAACCCACCCCACCTCCCTGCTCTTCGGAGGAGGCCCTGGCACTCATTCCCACCTCACCTGCGTATCTGTTGGCTCCCAGGGTGTCTCACAGCTGCCTGGGCTGAGGGGTCTGAACCCCGGGGCCAAGGCAGTCCGGGTCTTCAGTTCCGCAGTCATGCGGAATCTCAGTGTGATGGACTCCTGTACATATTGTTACTATTATTTATTTGCTGTGTTTGGAAATATTGGAGTTTTTGTTCTTTGGTTTTACTTTGAAACCAGGAAGCTATGGAAACCAAGAAAGCCAACCTCGAAGTGTCCCTGGGAAAACTGTTTCAGCAGTAGAGACGGCCCAGGGTCTGTAACTGAGCTGAGACTGTCTGGAGGCCCAAGCTGCTCTGACTGCCTTCACAGATGCCCTGGCCACCCCGTTGTTTTCATCTACCTCCAGTTCCCACGGGTTGTGGAACCGCCTTCTCACTCTATCTGTGACAGCGTCGGGCCATTCTTTGTGGCCTCTGGAGGCCTTGCCGGCATTTGGGGCCTGCCAAGATGGGGACTGTCAGTACACATGGAGATGATGGTTGAGGCAGGTCCGGGCCGCCTGCACACACTCAGGACAGGTGCACAACTGGTGGCCTAAAAAGTGCCTCAGGGGCAGTGGCAGCAGGTGCCAGCTATAACGGGGGAAAGGTCAGCAGACAGAAAGGGAGGGGCCTGTGGAGGACGGCCAGCTGGAGCAGCGGCTCCCCCCATTGGCCACAGCAGGCTTCTCGGAGAGGAAAGCACTGTGCCAGTGGGAGGCCCAGGTGGCCGTGAGGAGAGACCCGGCGGTGACCCCAGAAGGACCACATTTACTCATCTGTAGGGTGTTCGCCAGAGACGGCAGGCACCATTGCTGGTGTTTCCCAGGGCTTCTGAGGGGGTTTCTGCAGCATAGGCAGAAGTGAGGTGTGCACAGCTTATCTTCTAGTGAACAGAGAAAGGCTCTGCTCCTGGGGACAGTCTCTTGGTACCAGATTTGCCATTAGGATCGGCCCAGGCCATGGGAGAGATGGCAATGGCTCTTCCTCCCCAGCGGGGCCCGGGGAGACCAAGGCTGCATCGTTGGGAGTGAGGTGAGGGTGAAAGTGTGGCTTTGGCGCTGGTTTCTGGCTCCAGGCACTTGAGGAAGTGTATTTCTAAAACCACCCGCCGCTGTTTCCCTATATAAAGCCACTGGGGGAAATAAGCCCAAACTGAAGAGATGGAGTTCAGTGTTGCGCGGCAGGAGGTTTGGAAGATTCAGCAGATGGATGTGGTGGAAGGTAAAGGAGAGCTCGAGGAACTCACGTGCTAATTATGGACGTGCACTTACATTCTTTGCATACTGCCCAGCTGATTTCCCACGTTTGGAACTAGTGCTGCCGAGGCACTTAGTACACAGCCTTGGTGCTTCTGTCTGCATTAGAGTGAGGGCTCCCGTACTGATTGGGTTCTGAATTAGGAATTCTTGACCTGAGTTAGTTTTGGCCAAGACTCGGGTTTTAAATGGAGAAAGCTATAAAGGACAAAAAAGAAAGCTCATGGACATGGACAACAGTGTGGTTAATTATGTTAACCAGTGTCACCCCAATAATTCACTTTAAAAAATAAATAATTTTTTTAAAAGAAGAAAAAAAATTTTTGTGACAATTAAGTTCTGGCTGGTTGCTCAGTCAGGTAGAGCATCATCCTAAATCACCAAGGTTGCAGGTTCTGTCCCCAATCAGCACATAGGAGGTGACCAATGAATGCACACCAAAGTGGAACAACAAATGAATACTTCCCTCTCTCTCTCTTCCTTCCTCTCTGTTTAAGATCAGTTAATAAGCTTTTTTTAAAAAAAATAAAATAAAGGAAGAAAGAACTTCTATGACAATTTGTATTGATAGTTTGGCCCTATGGTCCCCCTTCACCCAGAAAGTTGACCTATGAACTTGCCATAGGGTATCCATGATATGAAAATAAATGTCATTTTCATGTTCAGCCTCCCCTGCATCTTTGAATTGAGCTAGCCTGGTTCAAGACCAAGGAGTAGGTCTGGTAACACTGAGTTGCCACTTGAGGCCTCACCCCAGGCAGTGCTCACAACCTGCAGAAGAACCAGAGTTGCAAAGCTGCCTTCCGGAGACCTTGCCTGGGAAGGAAGCCGCAGACCTGATCAGATCCAGGACTACTGGGAAGACACTGGGGCCAGGGAGTGGGAGGGAGCACCAGCCCCTACTTTCCCCCATGTGTGACACAGTTGAGGGGAGAGAGATTGTGGCAGCAGTGTGCTGAGTAGTAAAGGCGCTTTCCCAGGAGCCCCATCCCACCTGAGGGGAGTGCCTTTGGGTGCTGATGAGTCCCCGTGAGATGGGTGCATACAGTGTTGGGTTTAGGTCAGCGTGTGTCTCAGGACAGGAGAGGGGTTATGCAAGGGAGCTCCCCACCCAGCAAGAAGTGATGTGTCACAGGTGGTGCTGCTCCTTGAGTACTACCAGCCCTGTTCGGACCACCTGCATAGGCAGCATTGGCTGGTGAACCCTACTCTGCTCCCCACTGTGTGCCATGGGTAGGTGGTAAAATTTTCCCTAATGTGATTATCTGCTCTGCCCCTGGCATTCATCTTTAAAGCAAGAGCAGAGCTTGAAGACCAGAAAGCAATGTAATCTCAAGAGTGAGCTCAGTAGGTGAGGATTTTACTCTGGACCTGTTTGGGAAAAAATAAGAAAAACACTTCAATTCTGTCTGGTCCATTAACTGGTACATATTTCTAACTAGAAATCTGTCTACTCCTTTGCCCTTTTTATATTTTCCACAAAGAGGATTAAAATAACTATCAACTCAAGTTACAACTGCCTACACTGTTCAGCATCAGGAGTAGGAAAAGCATCCTGGAGTCTCAGTGTCTCTCAGTTAAATGATGATGTGTTTCTAGTTCAAGGTTTGTCTATGTGTATTAATTGATTCACATCTAATTGAACCTCACAGTGTAAAATGATTTTTCTTGAGTTTTTGCCATCTCTTGGCAGAATTTTATTTTTCTACCGAAACTTAAAAAAGACTTGCTATACATGAAATTAGCAATTCATCCCTGCCCGCAAGAATTTTTAAAACACGCAATACCTGACTAGTCAGGGGCACTGACCTCTTTGCTCTTAGATTGTCAAATAAAAAAATGACGGGCCCTGGCCGGTTGGCTCAGTGGTAGAGCGTTGGCCTGGCATGCAGAAGTCCCGGGTTCGATTCCTGGACAGGGCACACAGGAGAAGTGCCCATCTGCTTCTCCACCCCTCCCCCTCTCCTTCCTCTCTGTCTCTCTCTTCCCCTCCCGCAGCTGAGGCTCCATTGGAGCAAAAGATGGCCCGGGTGCTGGGGATGGCTCCTTGGCCTCTGCCCCAGGCGCTAGAGTGGCTCCGGTAGCAACAGAGCGACTCCCCAGATGGGCAGAGCATTGCCTCCTGGTGGGCGTGCCGGGTGGATCCCGGTCGGGCGCATGCGGGAGTCTGTCTGACTGCCTCCACATTTCCAGCTTCAGAAAAATACAAAAAATAAAAAATAAATTTAAAAAATTTTAAAAATTTAAAATGACAACAGCCAACACAATAGCCATACAGTGTGAATGAATCAATAGTATATGTTTTTTGTTTTTGGTTTTGGTCAGACAAAAAATACATGTTTTGGTGTGCTGCTGAATTTTAGTAATTTCTGTGTGCCGTGAGATGAGCAAGGTTGAAAGCCACTACTGTGGGTTGTGAAACGGTGATTGAGATGCGATGAGTGTGGACTCTGAGCCCTAAAATAACTAATGTTCCCAGCAGCAATCTCACTCCTAGCTAATTCACACCCAGTGGGAGGCAATGCCTTGTCTCCTAAATCTGTTTCCTGGAAGTGACACCTGGCTAGGAACAAGTGCCTAGCTTAACTGTTCATTCAACAAATAAAGGCCTACTTTGTCCAAGGCACTGTCCTAGTTACTAGAAGTACAGCCATAAAGCAGGCAAATTAGAGACTAATGCATCTAAATGGTTCAGCGAAAAGGGATGAAGAAAAGAAATTCTGCATCAAACTTGGCAAAATTATGTCCAGCACAATGTAGGGCCTGGTTCCTATGGGCAAGCTCGGTGCATCAGGCCTCACTAGGGCAAAGAGAAAGGTCCCTCTGAGTCGGGCAGCTTCTTCCCGCACAGGCTCCAACCCTCCCAGCAAGGCCCTTCAAGCCCCCACCATTTGGCCTCCTTCCTTGGACTTGGGCTCTTGAGGGTGTGCCTTGAAGCAGAGACTCAGACTGCAGTCACCAAGAAAGTGTGCTACCATCCTCGCTCAGCCCAACATATTTGCAGTGTGAATGAGGGGTATTTAAGGCCATGAATATTTGTTAAGCTTCTGCTCAGTACCCACCCGTGTGCTGGGCCCTTAGGGAAGATCCCTGCATATGTGGGGCTTACCCTTCTGGCTGCAGTCATTTTGTGCTTAAAAGCCTGGGCTCTGTGATCAGACTGTGAGAACCCCAATCCCAATTTCCCCTTTCTGTCTGGTGACCTTAAATTTAACCTCTCTTTCCCTCACTCAGTTATAAAGGTAGGGGTGCTTTTTAGTACCTAACTCAGGACCCTGATGTCTCGGTGTGCTTGTGCACAGGCCTTAGACCTGTGCCTGGTACAGCATACACACTTTAAGTCGGTACTTATGTGACTACTACTGTTTTTACTGAAAAATATGGCTTGGAAGTTCACAACTAAAACCCAATTCTTTAACCCGTTTTTGTTTTGTTGTTTTTATTTAATTGATTTTAGAGAGAGAGCAAGACAGAAACATTGATCTGTTCTTATAACAAGTAGTTAAAATCTGCTAAGAGCTGAGGAAGAGATAGCTCTAGTCGGACAGGAGAAATGCGGAGGCCAGCTTCCACCGGGTAGCTTGTGAAAGCCTCCTCGAGGAGGTGACGCTGAGCTGACACTTGAAGGATGCGGGGGGTGGGGGGTCAGACAGAGGGACTAGTGTGCAGGAGGCCCCTGTGGAAGGGGGATTCCGGACCTGCCAAGGGCCAAAGCCCACCAGTAGGAGACCAATCACATCCTCTCCAGAAACTGCACTGATGTCTGAGCTGAGCCCAGGCCCCAGAGTGTCTATGGCCTCCTGCACGTCCCGAAGCTAGATGCTCAGCTTGTCCACTCACTATCCAAGGACCTTTCCAGTGAACACTTCTCGGGGCTTAAACTGTCCCAGAAATAATTTTCTATTGCCTGTTTACCTGGCCCAAAACCCTCTGGCCTATTTGACAGTAGATAAATCACACTCAGAAAAGGCAGAGAGAGCCTAGTGTGGAGAGACGTGAGTCTCACCGCCTTCTCAGTAAGCTTTTTGGCAGAGTCCACACTGCACTGTGTGCTTGGCCCTCTGCTTCCAATCTTCTCCATTTCCTGGAAAAGATACTGCCTCCCAGGGAAGCCAGGGGTTAGGAGAATCATACCCTCTGGTCTGTTCTGCTGCTGAAGAAGCATAACCAATTCATGACATGCAGGTCAGGGAAAGTGTATCATAACCACCTGAGGTTGACAGCAGAAATAAAATAAACCAGACCCCCACACACACACACCCGTGCCTAGCATACTAAACACAAGCAATTTATTCAGCCTTTTGCAACACAGTGCTTGGGGCAGGTATGAATTTGCAGACTTGATGGTAAGTCCAATGGCCTGGCAGAAATGGTCCTGGACTACGCTATTGCCCTCAAGTTCTGCCGTTAGACACATTGCCACGGGCATGCTGCCCCCCTTTGTCTGCCATTAGTTTCCCAGGCTGTAAAACAGAGATTAAACTCAGCCATGCCTGTCTACTTCAATGTGTCTGCTGAGGTGTCCAGGAAGCTGGAAGCCTGACACCTTGTTCCCAGAACTCGTGAAGGAGGCAAGCACTGCTGATGGAATTTTCACCTCCCAGAACTCGTGAAGGAGGCAAGCACTGCTGATGGAATTTTCACCTCCCACACTTCATCCTCCTCCCTTCCAGAGTTGTTGAAGAGCGGGAGCCTATGACTGCCCAGGGACCAGAGCCCCTGTGACAGCGTCTGCTACAGCTTGTCCGGGCAGTGTCCAGCTCCTTCCCTGACACTGAAACCACCCTCTGGCCTACATGTTTCATTATTTATTGTGCTAATTATATTCCTCCCAGTAGAATGTAAGCTCCATGGGGACAGGTGTTCTTGGTCCGTTCAGTGCTGTATCCTCAATGCTTAGCACAGTGCCTGACATATATAGTAGGTGCTTTAAAAATATTGATCAAATCAATGAAGGCATGGATTCAATCTTAAATTCCCTCTCAGTTTCAGCTCCAGGCAGTGAGGCCCTGGAGTCCAGTGGTCCCGTATGAATCCCTGCTCAGTCACTTCCCAGCTTCCTCGCGGCCGCCCCTGTCCTGAGCCTGCAGTCCTATTAAAGGATCCTTCTTGCTGCGGAACCACTATTCAAGATCGCACAGGCCTGGCTGCTCTTCCTAGCACCACTTCCTGAAAGGTTCAATTCCACCTTTACCCAAAGAGGGCCCCTATCAGCACTAGAACTAAGGGCAACAGGCCCTGACTACCACCTCCCCGCCTCCTCCCTCCTCTGCCTGTGGCCTGGTCCCCAACCCTGGCCCTGAACATGAGAGTCAGAGCCAAATGCTTCTAGCATATACCACCATGGGTGATTTATTTAAGGGTCTCCAAATAATCACTTAAGTGTCACCATGGCAACCTGAAGAGTTACCATGGAGATTGGAGCAGGAAACGTCCCCATAGAGACCTCTGGGAGACTGTCTAGAAAATCATTACCAGGTGGAAGGGGCTTGGGAAGGGGGAGCTGGACAAATAAGGGAGCCCCACGGTTGTGTGTACTGGCAGAGCGGTGGGTGCAGGGGCAGAGTGGGAAAGACCAGCTTAGAATGGAAGGCAAGTTAATGATCTCCATCAACTGTAAGGCACCATGTGATAAATAACTTCTGTTATATGTACGGAGTAGATCTAGTAGATCTGAAGGGAAAGACAGGAAGCTACTAAGTGGTGGCCCCAAGGAGGGGGAGGAGAGGAGAAGCTTAGTTTTCATTGTGTGCTTCTTTGTATAGTTTGAAGTTCTTTGATCATAATATGCAAATATTAATTATTCCACAGTTGAAAGTAAATAACTTATTTACAGAGAATGTACTGTGTTATTTATGTCCTGACAACACCCCATAAGCTAGATATTATCCCCCTCACACAGATGGGGAAACTGTGCTTCAGAAAGTGGCCCGCAGTCACAGGCTGAGCACCTACAGGCCACCATCTCCTCTCTGGACCCCAGTGTCCTCATCTGCAGTTGGACTGGATGAAGGCAAAAGTCCCACCAGCTCTGACAGCTAGTAATGATGGCTTTTTTTTTTTTAAATTTTTTTTTTTTTTTATTCATTTTAGAGAGGAGAGGGAGAGACAGAGAGAGAGAGAGGAGAGACAGAGAGAGATGAGGGGAGGAGCTGGAAGCATCAACTCCCATATGTGCCTTGACTAGGCAAGCCCAGGGTTTCGAACCGGCAACCTCAGCATTTCCAAGTGGACGCTTTATCCACTGTGCCACCACAGGTCAGGCGGCTTTTTTTTTTTTTTAAGCGAAGGAAGGAGATAGATAGAGGGTCAGACAGGAGAGAGATGAAAAGCATCAACTCATAGGTGTGGCACCTTAGCTATTCATTAATTGCTTCTCAAATGTGCCTTGACCAGGGGGCTTCAGCCAAGCAGTGACCCCTTGCTTAAGCCAGCAACCTTTGACTCAAACCAGCGACCTTTGGGCTTAAGCCAGCAACCATGGGGTCATGCTTATGATCCCACACTCAAGCTGGTGATTCTGTGCTCAAGCCAGTGAGCCCGTGCTTGAGCCAGTGACATCAGGATTTCGAACCTGGGTCCTCAGCATCCCAGGCCCATGCTTTATCCACTATGCCACTGCCTGGTCAGGCAACAGTGGCTCTTTAGAAGGATTTCTCTGAACTCTTATGGAAGCCCTTCTTTCCCTTTTCCTCTCTCTCACCCACTCCCTGATCCCCAACCACAGCAGTGGGTCTTCGGGGTTCTGAACGCAACACTTAAAGGATTCAGAACATCAGTCTATGGCCCTGGCCGGTTGGCTCAGTGGTAGAGTGTTGGCCTGGTGTGCAGGAGTCCCAGGTTCAATTCCCGGCCAGGGCACACAGGAGAAGCGCCCATCTGCTTCTCCACCCCTCCCCCTCTCCTTCCTCTCTGTCTCTCTCTTCCCCTCCTGCAGCCAAGGCTCCATTAGAGCAAAGTTGGCCCAGGCGCTGAGGATGGCTCTGTGGCCTCTGCCTCAGGTGCTAGAATGGCTCTGGTTGCAACAAAGCAATGCCCCAGATAGGCAGAGCATCGCCCCCTGATGGGCATGCCAGGTGGATCCCGGTCGGGTGCATGAGGGAGTCTGTCTGACTGCCTCCCAGTTTCCAGCTTCAGAAAAATACAAAAAAAAAAAAAAAAAAAAGTCAGTCTAGAGAGACCCTTGAAGAACTTCTAGATTCTATCTTAGCAGAGAAAGAGGCTGTGGCCCAACAGAGCAACTTGGGAAATACAAACCAAACCCAGGAGACCCCTTTGCACACCCATTTAGATGGCTATTACCAAAGAGTAATTAATGTTTGAGAAGATACTGAGAAATTAGAAACTTCATACACTACTAATTCTATAGAATGGGTGGCTTAAATAATGGACATTTTTTCCTCACAGTTCTGGACACTGGGAAGACCGAGATCAAGGTGCTGGCAGATTCAGTACTTGGCAGAGGACCTCCTCTTGGCTTGCAGATGGCCGGCTGCCTTCTTGCTATATCTTCACATGGCAAAGAGAGAAAGCTTATTCTCTTCTTATAAGGAAACTAATCCTATCATGGGGGCTTCATTCTCACGTTCTCATATAAATCTAACTACCTAGCAAAGGCCTCGCCTCCTAATACCATCACATTGCGCTTTAAGATTTCAACATATGAATTGGGCTGGGGGTGGTGAAACACAAACATTCAATTCATAACAAGCCACTTTAGAACACAGTGGGGCAGTTGCTCAAAATGTTAAACACAGACTTACCATATGACCCAGTAATTCCATGCCTAGGCATATTTCTAAGAGAATATAAAATATCTGTTAACACAAAAACTTGTACATGAATGTTCATAGCAGTATTATCCATAATGGAAAACCACAAACAACCGAAATGTCTGTCAATGGATGGATGGATAAACAAAATATGGTATATCTATACAATGAAATATTATTAATTTTTTTTTAGAAACAGGAAGGGAGAGAGAGTGAAGAGAGAGATAAGAAGCATCAACTTGTAGTTGCTTCACTTTAGTTGTTCATTGATTGCTTTTCACATATGCCTTGACAGGGAGTGGAGGGGCGGGGTTGGGGCTCAAGCTGAGCCAGTGAGCCCTTTCAAGCCAGCAAATTTTGGGCTCAAGCCAGCACAACTTTGGGATCATGTTGATGATCCCACGCTCAAGCCAGAGACCCCACATTCAAGCTGGCAAGCTCACGCTCAAGCCGGCAACCTCAGTTTTCAAACAGGGAGCTCAGCATTCCAAGTTGACTCTCTATCTACTGCTGCACCACAGGGCAGGCTCACTGGAATCTTATGAAGCCATAACAAGGAATGAAGTATTAGACACATGCTACAATTTGGATAATTCTCAAAAACATTATGCTAAGCCAAAGAAGCCACATATAAGGTGATTATACATATGTGAAATGTCCAGAATAGGCAAATCTATAAAGATAGGAAGTAGATTAGTGGTTGCCTAGGGTTGGGGTATGGAAAGATTGGATATGAGGTTTCGTTTTAGGGGTGATAAAATGTTCTAAATTTAATTTTGGAGACAAATGTACTACTCTGAATATTTTAAAAACCACTAATTGTATACTTTACATGGATAAGCTGTATAGTGTGTAAATGATATCCCAATAAAGCTGTTTTAAAAAGAGAGTGAGAGGGAAAGGACTAACCTAAGGGCACGCCACTGCTGAGGTCCTGCCTCCTGGCTGGCTTCCTCTCACCCCTTCTGCTCTCTTGGAAGGGGCAGCAAGGCTCTAAGAGCTCCTGGAATGAGTGGGCAAGGCTTCACATCATGCACACACACCCCAGCGCCTCAGCCAGCACAGTAATCCTTAGCAAACTGGGCTGCCTCCACATTCCACGTGGAGAAGGGGGTCCGCTGCCAAAGGAAAAGAAAAGGAACATTTGAAATCCATTGAGAAAGTGTGAAGAAGGGACAACAAAAAGATGAAGAACTTGGGCATTGGCCTTGTACAAAGCATGGTTTTTATTCTGACTCTTTCACATCTGGGGCCTTGCTGACTCTGGAGAAGTTGCCCCTCCCCTGCCTGGGAAAGCCAGTTCTTAGAGATATGGAGTAAAGGGCTCCTCAGGGAGCGCTCCCTTCATAGGGAAACCTAGGAAACCAGTTCATAGGAGTCTACAGTCTAGTTGGAGTCTACAGCCCACCCACCTTTTTTATTTGGCTCTCTCACACTTTAGGTTCCTATTCCCCTGTTCTATATCACCCCAAGGCCAGGTACCAGAAAGCCAAGGACAGCTTCCGCACCCCAGAGCCCCCTGAAATGATTCAAACTAGCCCATCCTAGACCTGCTTTCCCTGCCTTGCCCGTACTTCTTCCAAAAACCACAATAAAAGCTCTTGCCGTGTTTCCCCTCCCTCCCTCTGCCCTGACTGACAGTGGTTCTTCCCAGTGTGGCCCTTCCGTGGAACACACTATCTCATCCCTAAATAAAAATCAGATCTACACTTTAAAGCTGGTCTTGTTCTGCCGGGATCTAAGCTTGCCTTGGCCCTCGATGACCTCAGGCAAACTTCTTCACCAACATGTCTCGCTGTCCTCATCTATGTACTTGGGTTACCAGCTGTGCCTGCCTCAGGGCCCACTGTACAATTGTGCTTTATACACAATTAGTTGTGGCTTACACAGGGGGCTATGCCAAGGGCCTGAGCAGGGCCTCTGGTCCAGCCCCCACTGTGCTTTCCAAGTTTGGATCTCTTCAGAAGAGTAAGAAAGACCCAAATGGGCCAAGAGTGGCCTTCATCCACTTGATGGGACTGTCACCAGGACTGAAGGAGGTGAGATCTGTGGCATACCTAGCAGTCCAGAAACAGAGTCCTCACGAGCTCTAGGAGGAGGCAGAGCCTAGGGACTGTGATAATGTCAAGAAAGCCTTCCATTCTTTTTTGTTTATGAGAGTAGGAAGCTGTTGGTGTACTTCAAGTTAATTTTATTTACGTCTCAAAGGAAGATGAATTGAGCAGACACCCAGGCTACAGATGAACAGATATTTACACAGCCACGTTCATATCAGTACGACTCACAAAAGCCAAAAGGTGGAAGCAACCCAAATGTTCATCAATGGATGAATGAATGGATAAACAAAATGTGGTATAAACATACAATGGAACCCTATCCAGCCTAAAAAAGAAAGGAAATTCTGACACAATCTACAATGTGGATGAGCCTTGAGGACATTATGCTAGATACAATAAGACAGATTCTGAAGTAGTCAAATTCATAGAGACAGAAAGTAGGGTGGTTTCCATGCATTCAGGGGAGAAAGGAATTGTTTAATGGGTATCGATTCAGTTCAGCAAGATGAAAAAGTTCTAGAGATTGTTTGCACAACAATATGAATGTACTGAATACCACTGAATTGAACACTTAGAATGGTTAAAATGGTACATTTTATGCTATGTATATTTTTCCACATTTAAAAAAAAGACACAGTTTGCTTGTCCTTTTTTTATTATTATTCCCATGTCCTCACACCTCCTCTTTGGCAACCATCAACTTGATCTCTATCACTGTGGGTCTATTTCTGTTTTGTTTGGTGTGTTAATTTATTTTGTTTTTTAGATTCCACATGTAAGTTAGATCATACAATATTTGTCTTTCTCTGCCTAACTTATTTTCCGTAGCATAATATCCTTTAGGTCCGTCCATGTTGTCACAGATAACAAGATTTCATCTTTTTTATTGTTGAGTAATATTCCATGGTATATGTGTGATATATATCACATCTTTTTTTTTCTTTTTTTCTTTTTTTCTTTTTTTGTGAGAAGAGGGGAGATAGAGAGACAGACTCCTGCATGTACCCCGACCAGGATCCACTGGCAATGTCATTTGGGTCCGATGCTTGAGTCAACCGAGCTATCCTCAGTGCCCGAGGCTGACGCTCAAACCAATTGAGCCACTGGCTGCGAGAGGGGAAAAGAGAGAGAATAGGAAAAGGGAGGAGAAGAGAAGTAGATGGCTGCTTCTCCTATGTGCCTTGACCGAGAATCAAACCTAGGACTTTCACATGCCAGGCCAATGCTCTGTCCACTGTGCCAATCCGCCAGAGCCTGTATCACATCTTCTTTATCCACTCATCTATTTATGGACATCTAGGTCGCTTCCAAATATTGGCTATTGTAAATAATGCTGCAGACGGCCTGACCTGTGGTGGCGCAGTGGATAAAGCATCGACCTGGAAATGCTGAGGTCGCCGGTTTGAAACCCTGGGCTTGCCTGGTCAAGGCACATATGGGAGTTGATGCTTCCAGCTCCTCCCCCCTTCTCTCTCTCTGTCTCTCTCTCCCTCTCTCTCTCCTCTCTAAAATGAATAAATAAAATTAAAAAAAAATAATGCTGCAGTCAACAAGTAGGCACAGCTAAGTTATACTTCCCAACAAATTCATGCACCTATGAGTAATTACTATTGCCCCTCTTGTCCTGTAAAATAATAACAAAACTGCGAGAAGCAATCTTTTTTTTTTTTTTTTTTTTTTTTTCATTTTTCTGAAGCTGGAAACAGGGAAAGACAGTCAGACAGACTCCCGCATGCGCCCGACCGGGATCCATCCGGCACGCCCACCATGGGGCGACGCTCTTCCCACCAGGGGGCAATGCTCTGCCCATCCTGGGCGTCGCCATGTTGCGACCAGAGCCACTCTAGCGCCTGAGGCAGAGGCCACAGAGCCATCCCCAGAGCCCGGGCCATCTTTGCTCCAATGGAGCCTTGGCTGCGGGAGGGGAAGAGAGAGACAGAGAGGAAGGAGAGGGGGAGGGGTGGAGAAGCAAATGGGCCTGACCAGGCGGTGGCGCAGTGGATAGAGCATCGGACTGGGATGCAGAAGACCCAGGTTCGAGACCCCAAAGTCGCCAGCTTGAGCGCGGGCTCATCTGGTTTGAGAAGAAAAAAAAAAAAAAAGCCCACTAGCTTGAACCCAAGGTCGCTGGCTCCAGCAAGGGGGTTACTCCGTCTGCTGAAGGCCCGCGGTCAAGGCACATATGAGAAAGCAATCAATGAACAACTAAGGTGTTGCAATGCGCAATGAAAAACTAATGATTGATGCTTCTCATCTCACTCTGTTCCTGTCTGTCTGTCCCTGTCTATCCCTCTCTCTGACTAACTCTGTCTCTGTAAAAAAAAAAAAAAAAAAAAAAAAAAAGAAGCTAATGGGCGCTTCTCCTGTGTGCCCTGGCCGGGAATCGAACCCGGGTCCTCCACACGCTAGGCCGACGCTCTACCACTGAGCCAACCGGCCAGGGCGAGAAGCAATCTTTAAAGTATTTCTCCACTAGTGAGGTCTGAGACCCTTGTTCGGACTATTGTGGGGTCAGCTGAAGCTGAGTACTCTGTGATGTGGGTGGGACATTTGGCTCCCCTGCCCTTATCAGCTATTATAATTTAATACACACATACAGATACATGTATGTACGTACATTACCTAATGTGATGGGGAAAATGCTATCTACTCTACTTTTTTGTTAACTATGTGTTTTCATTTTCCACAAGTGGCCTGTTTTTTTTTCTCCCACTGATTTGAGAGAGAGAGAGAAGCATCAACTCATTGTTCCACTTAGTTATGCACATATTGATTGCTTCTTATATGTGTCCTGACCAGGGCTCAAACTGGTGACCTCTGGATCAAGCCAGCACCTTGGGATCAATCCAGCGACTCCAGCACCCCGAAATGACTCTATATCTATTGTGCCACCAGCCAGGGCTACAAGTGGATTGTTTTGAATCCTCTGAGAGCAACCAGGACAGCATACATGGTCCCTTTATTTCCTCATCCCATTGCCATTTCAGACATGGTTGCCACACTTTGATAACTTGCTTTGTCTGGCATCAGGTGTAATAATCAGAGTTCCTGGTAAGAACCACAAACCAAATTTGGCTAATGATGTAGAAAAGGTCTTCTGGTATTTGGGTTTTTTTGTTTTTGTTTTTGTTTTGTTTTGTTTTTGAGAGTGAGAGAGGAAGGGAGAGAGATAAAAAGTATCAACTCATAGTTGTGTCACTTTAGCTGTTCATTGATTGCATCTCATATGTGCCTTGACTGGGGGGCTCAAGCCAAGCCAGTGACCCCTTGATCAAGCCAGCGACCTTGGGCTCAAGCCAGCAACCCTGCACTCAAGCTGGTAAGCCTTTACCCAAGCCAAATGAGCCTACACTTAAGCAACTGACTTCACGGGTTTTGAACCTGAGACCTCAGCATCCCAGGTCAACACTCTATTAACTGCATCACTACTGATCAGGCATGTCCATCAACATTTTGACGTACTTAACAGGATACAAAACATCTTCTATATCATTAACTCTTTTTTTTTTAACTTTTATTAATTTTAATGGAGCGACATCAATAAATCAGGGTACATATGTTCAAAGAAAACATGTCTAGGTTATCTTGTCGATCAATTATGTTGCATACCCATTACCCAAAGTCAAATTGTCCTCTGACACCTTCTATCTAGTTTTCTTTGTGCCCATCCTCCTTCCCCTTCCCTTCTCCCTCCGCCTGTAATTACCACACTCTTGTCAATGTCTCTTAGTCTTTTTTTTATGTCCCACCAATGTATGTAATAATGCAGTTCTTGTTTTTTTCTGATTTACTTATTTCACTCCGTATAATGTTATCAAGATCCCACCATTTTGTTGTAAATGATCTGATGTCATCATTTCTTACGGCTGAGTAGTATTCCATAGTGTATATGTGCCACATCTTCTTTATCCAGTCATCTATTGAAGGGCTTTTTGGTTGTTTCCATGTCTTGGCCACTGTGAACAATGCTGTAGTGAACATGGGGCTGCATGTGTCTTTATGTATCAATGTTCCTGAGTTTTGGGGGTGTATACCCAGTAGAGGGATTGCTGGGTCATAAGGTAATTTTATTTTCAGTTTTTTGAGGAACCACCATACTTTCTTCCATAATGGCTGTACTACATTACATTCCCACTAACAGTGAATGAGGGTTCCTTTTTCTCCACAGCCTCTCCAACATTTGCTATTACCTGTCTTGTTAATAATAGCTAATCACATTGGTGATGCAATATGAGGTGGTATCTCATTGCAGTTTTGATTTGCATTTCTCTAATAACTAATGAAGATGAGCATCTTTTCATATATCTGTTGGCCATTTGTATTTCCTCCTGAGAGAAGTGTCTGATCATGTCCTCTTCCCATTTTTTTATTGAATTGTTTGTTTGTTTGTTGTTGAGTTTTACGAGTTCTTTGTATATTTTGAATATTAGGCCCTTATCTGAGCTGTTGTTTGAAAATATCATTTCTCATTTAGTTGGCTGTCTGTTTATTTTGTTATCAGTTTCTCTTGCTGAGCAAAAACTTCTTAGTCTGATGTAGTCCCATTCACTTATTTTTGCCTTCACTTCCTTTGCCTTTGGAGTCAAATTCATAAAATGCTCTTTAAAACCCAGGTCCATAGTTTAGAACCTATGTCTTCTTCTGTGTACTTTATTGTTTCAGGTCTTATATTTAGGTCTTTGATCCATTTTGAATTAATTTTCATACAAGGGGACAAACTATAGTCCACTTTCATTCTTTTGCATGTGGCTTTCCAGTTTTCCCAGCACCATTTGTTGAAGAGGCTTTCTTTTCTCCATTGTGTGTTGTTGGCCTCTTTATCAAAAATTATTTGACCATATATATGTGGTTTTATTTCTGGACTTTCTATTCTGTTCCATTGGTCTGAGTGTCTATTTTGCTGCTAATACCATGCTGTTTTGATTGTCATGGCTCTATAATATAGTTTGAAGTCAGGTATTGTAATTCCTACAGCTTCATTCTTTTTCTTTAGGATTGCTTTGGCTATTCGGGCTTTTTTATAGTTCCATATAAATCTGGTGATTTTTTGTTCCATTTCTTTAAAAAATGTCATTGGAATTTTGATGAGAATTGCATTAAATTTGTATATTGCTTTGGGTAATATGGCCATCTTTATTATATTTATTCTTTCTATCCAAAAACAAGGAATATTCTTCCATCTCATTGTATCTTTTTCGATTTCCCTTAACAATGCTTTGTAGTTTTCTTTATATAAGTCTTTTACATTCTTTGTTATGTTTATTCCTAGATATTTTTTTTGTTGTTGGAATTGTGAAGGGGATTATTTTTTTTAGTTCGTTCTCAAATGTTTCATTGTTGGCATATAGAAAGGCTATAGACTTTTGTATGTTAATTTTGTATCCTGAGACCTTACTGTATTGGCTTATTGCTTCTAGTAGTCTTTTTGTAGATTCTTTGGGGTTCTCGATGTATAGGATCATGTCATCTGCAAAAAGTGATACCTTTACTTCTTCTTTTCCAATATGGATGCCTTTTATTTCTTTGTCTTGTCTGAATGCTCTGGCTAGAACCTCTAGCACCACATTAAATAAGAGTGGAGAGAGTGGACAACCCTGTCTTGTTCCTGATTTAAGGGGAAAGCCTTCAGTTTTGTGCCATTTAATATGATGTTAGCTGATGGTTTATCATATATGGCCTTTATCATGTTGAGATATTTTCCTTCTATACCCATTTTGTTGAGAGTCTTAAACATAAAATTGTGTTGTATTTTATCGAATGCCTCTTCTGCATCTATTGATAAGATCTTGTGGTTTTTGTTCTTTGTTTTGTTGATATGGTGTATTACATTAACCATTTTACATATGTTGAACCATCCTTGAGATTCTGGAATGAATCCCACTTGATCATGATGTATTATTTTTTAATATGTTGTTGTATTTGATTTGCTAGTATTTTGTTTAGTATTTTAGCATCTGTATTCATTAGAGATATTGGTCTGTAGTTTTCTTTTTTTGTGCTGTCCTTGCCCGGTTTTGGTATGAGGGTTATGTTGGCCTCATAAAATGTGTTTGGAAGTATTGCTTCTTCTTCAATTTTTTGGAAGACTTTCAGTAGAATAGGAACCAAGTCTTCTTTGAATGTTTAATATCAATAGATTTCACTAGTATAACCTTCTGGACCTGGACTTTTATTTTGGGGGAGGTTTTTAATAGTTTTTTCTATTTCTTCCCTACTAATTGGTCTGTTTAGGCTTTCTGCTTCTTCTTGACTCAGTCTAGAAAGGTTGTATTGTTTTAGGAATTTATCCATTTCTTCTAGGTTGTTGAATTTAGTGGCATAAAGTTTTTCATAGTATTCTACAATAATTCTTTGTATATTTATGATATCCATGGTGATTTCTCCTCTTTCATTTTGGATTTTGTTTATATGAGTCCTTTCTCTTTTTTCCTTGGTAAGTCTTGCCAAGGGTTTGTCAATTTTGTTGATCTTTTCAAAGAACCAACTCCTTGTTCTATTAATTTTTTCTATAGTTTTTCTGTTCTCTATTTCATTTATTTCTGCTCTGATTTTTATTATCTCCTTTCTTCGGCTGCTTTTGGGTTGTCTTTGTTCTTCTTTTTCCAGTTCCTTAAGGTGTGAAGTTAAGTGGTTCACTTGGGCTCTCTCTTGTTTGTTCATAAAGGCCTGAAGTGATAAGAACTTCCCTCTTATCACTGCTTTTGCAGCATCCCAGAGATTCTGATAGGTTGTATTGTCATTTTCATTTGTCTGTATATATCTTTGATCTCTGCGCTTATTTCTTCTTTGACCCATTTATTTTTTAAAAGTATGTTGTTTAGTTTCCACGTTCTTGTGGGGTTTTTTTCCCTCTTTTTTGAGTTGAATTCTAGTTTCAAGGCTTTATGATCAGAAAATATGCTTGGTACAACTTCGATTTTTCTGAATTTGCTGATGTTATTTTTGTGGCACAACATATGGTCAATTCTTGAGAATGATCCATGTACACTAGGGAAAAATGTATACTCTGTCACTTTGGGGTGAAATGTCCTGTAGATGTCTATCATATCCAGGTGCTCTGGTGTTTTGTTTAAGGCCAATATATCTTTATTGATTCTCTGTTTGGATGACTGATCTAGAGCCATCAGCAGTGTATTGACGTCTCCAGGTATGATTGTATTTTTGTCAGTTTTTGTTTTAAGGTCAATAAGTAGCTGTCTTATATATTTTGGTGCTCCTTGGTTTGGTGCATAAATATTAATAATTGTTATGTCTTCTTGATTCAGCGTCCCCTTAATCATTATGAAATGACCATTTTTGTCTCTGCGTACTTTTGCTGTCTTGTAGTCAGCATTATTAGATATGAGTATTGCTATGCCTGCTTTTTTTTGGATGTTATTTGCTTAGAGTATTGTTTTCCAGCCTTTCACTTTGAATTTGTTTTTATCCTTGTTGCTTAGATGAGTTTCTTGTAGGCAGCATACAGTTGGATTTTCTTTTTTAATCCATTCTGCTACTCTGTGCCTTTTTATTGGTGAGTTTAATCTGTTTACATTTAGTGTAATTATTGACAGTTGTGGATTCCCTATTGCCATTTTATACATTGCTTTCTGTTTGTTTTGTGTCTTGTTTAATTCTTCTCTTTTGTTTTCCTATCCTTTGTTTTTGTTTGGTTGTATTCCATACTTCTTTCCTCTGTTGCTATCTTTCTTAAATCATGTGCTTCTGTGGTGGTTTTTTCAAAGGTGGTTACCATTAAGTAATGAAAAGGGTCTTACCCTCTTCATTGTAATGCACTATCTTATGAGTACTTCTGTACTCCATTGTCCTTTGCTACTCTTAATTTCCATCCTCTCCCCCCCGCCGCTTTTTTGTTGTCACAGTTTAAATTTGGTTTTATTTTTTCCTTGGTGGAGCTTTTAGTTGTGGTTTTGTTTTGTTTTGTTCTTTGTACCTGGTTGGAGAACCCCCTTTAGGAATTCCTGGAGTGGGGGTTTTCTGGTGATAAATTCTCTCATCTTTTCTGTATCTGTGAATGTTTTTATTTCTCTTCCGTATTTGAAGGATAGCTTTGATGGGTATAGTATTCTTGGCTGAAAGTTCCTCTCTTTCAGGATTTTAAATATTGGGGGGGTTCACTCTCTTCTAGCTTTTAGAGTTTCTGTTGAGAAATCCAATGATAATCTAATAGGCCTTCCTTTATGTTGTATTCTTCTTTTCCCTGGCTGCCTTGAGAATTTTTTCTTTGTTGTTGGTTTGTGCCAATTTCATTATGATGTGCCTTGGAGTAGGTTTGTTGGGGTTAAGAAAACTCGGAGTTCTGTTTGCTTCTTGAATTTGAGGCTTTAGTTCTTTCCACAGGCTTGGGAAGTTCTCATCTATTTTTTGTTTGAATATGTTCTCCATTCCATTTTCTCTCTCTTCTTCTCTGATATACCTATTATTCTTATGTTATTCTTTTTAATGGAGTCAGACAATTCCTGTAGGGCTTTCTCATTTTTTTAAATTTTTGAGTCTCTTTCTTCTTCTCTCTGTTGTGCCTCAAGTTGCTTGTCTTCTATTTTACTAATCCTACTTCTTTCTGGCCTGTTCCTTTAGCTAAGCTTGTTACCTCATTTTCAGCTCGTGAATTGAGCTTTTCATCTCTGTTTGATTTGTTTTTATAGTTTCAATTTCTTTGGTAATATATTCTTTGTGTTTGTTGAGTTGTTTTCTGAGCTCCCTAAATTGCCTTTCTGTGTTTTCTTGTATATCTCTGAGTATTTTTAGGGTTTCTATTTTAAATTCTCTGTCATTTAACGCCAAGGTTTTCAATATATTAAATTTTTTCTCCATAGGTTTTTCCTCATCTATCCGTGCTACCTCTCTGTCTTTTGTATCCATGATATTTGATTTCCTTTTCCTTAATGGCATCTGAGGGTGGTTTTGTTGACAGTACTTTGCATTTAATGTGGAACTGCTGAAGGCTCCAAGGATAGATTTTTCTGTCTCTGGTTGAAAATCTTTTTGAATTTTGGGGGAGATTTTTCAGTATCGCTCCTTACAGCGCCATTTCTCTGACGTCACTGCTATATCATTAACTCTTAAAATGATCCTCTGAGGTTGGCAATACTCTACCTGTAAATGAGAAAACCAAGCACCACAGTGGGTCTATCACTTTCCTGGGGCACACAGTCAATGTTGGAACCAAGATGCAAACCCAGGTCCGCTTAATTCTAAAGTCACCAACTTCCCCAAGTGGTTGATTTGACAATTACAATACCCTCCTCCCCAGGAGTGGCCAGAGGTCATCCAGAGAATAAATGACAGCATATAATCTTGATCTTCTGGTCCATTCTATCCAGATTTTGAATGTTCTTCAAGTGTCAAGAGGGCTCCAAACATGAGGGCTCCCCACCTGAATGCTGTATGAAAGACTTTGGCAGGTGTTTTCCACGTGCTCTCTGTCTTGGCAAGCATATTTTTAAAAATGTATAATATGTGTATTTGAAAACATATTTTTTAAAAATTTAAGCCTGATCAGGCGGTGATGCAGTGGTTAGAGCATTGGACTGGGACGTGGAGGACCCAGTTTCGAAACCCCGAGGTCGCCAGTTTGAGCCCAAGGTTGCTGGCCTGAGCAAGGGGTCACTTGGTCTGCTGTAGCCCCCCGGTCAAGACACATATGAGAAAGAAATCCATAAACAGCTAAGATGCCGCAACAAAAAATTGATGCTTCTCATCTCTCTCCTTTCCTGTCTGTCCATATCTATCCTTCTCTCTGTCTCTCTCTGTCTCTGTCACACACACACACCCAAAAAAATCTTTAAAAATTTAAATCTATTTAGTATACAACATTATAGTGGTTACACTGGCTTTAGGTGTACAATATAGTAATCCAACACTTTTATACCTCACAATGTGATCATCCCACTAATATTAGTCATTATATGTTACTGTGCAAACTTATCTCAGTGTTATTGACTGTGTTCCTCTTTGTCTTTTTCTCCCATCCCACCTCCTCTTCCTTCTGGTAACCACCCTTTTGGTCTCTGTTTCTATGAGTCTGCATTTCTTTTGATGGTTTTAGTATTTTTTTTTATTATACAAGGTATTTTTAAACTTCTGATTCCTGGTATGATGGAGTAGTCGGTATCACATTTACGCTTCCCTGACCCCTGTGTAAGCAACTATAGCAACTGGACAAAATATATTACACATCACTTTGCATACATGGGACCTCAGCTCTAGTGGGGCCGTGATCATTAACATAAATTTTACCTCAGCATTCACCTTAAGGACATTTTCTGAACTACAAAAATAGTGTCTAATAGGGGAGCAGGGGGAGGCAATGCAGAGAAGCCAAAAAAAACCTACATGAAAATCCCTCCTGAGGACAAAGGGAAGCTTTCTGAGGTGATGAAAATGTTCTATACATTGGTTGTATTGATGGTGACACACCTGTTTACATTTGTCAAAGGTCACTCAATTGTACCCTTAAAAATAAGTGTATTTTATTATAAGCAAATCAATACAGTTGATTACTTTAAAATCCCCCTTGAGGCTTGACTGACTCCTAAACTATCAGGCACAAGGCAGGATTTGGGAACAGAGCAGAAAGCAGACCCTGCAGCAGGACTGCTGAGGCCAGGGCCCCAAGGCTGTTCCCTGTGGGGAGAGCTGAGGTTAGGCCCTAGCCAGAGTGGGCAGGCAGAGGGAACGTGGCTTTCCGCTGACTTCTCAGAAAGGCCATGCACATGCACAAGGGCCATTCCCTGGGAATGGGAATCCAGTCAGCAACACAGCAACAATAACCACACAACTTTTGAAGCTGGGAAACAAGTGAATAAGTGGCAACTAATTTAACAGATCTAAGACAACTGAATCTTACATTGGCCAAGAAAGAAGCTAAAAGCAAGTAGAATCTGCAGAAAGCTAAAAAAATGGTGTCATCAGAATTAGGGCTGAAGGTGGGGTAAGAACAAGAGAATTGGCCCTGGCCAGTTGGCTAAGTGGTAGAATGTCAGCTTGGCATGTAGAAATTCTGGGTTTGATTCCCAATCAGGGCACACAGGAGAAGCAACCATCTGCTTCTCCACCCCTTCCCCTTTCTCATCCCCTCCCGCAGCCATGGCTCAAATGAGCAAGTTGGCCCCAAGTACTGAGGATGACTCCATGGCCTTGCCTCCAGGGCTAGAATAGTTCGGTTGTCAAGCAATGTAGCAGCAGCCCCAGATGGGCAAAACATCAGCCCCAGATGGGGGTTGCCAGGTGGATCCCAGTTGGGCACATGGAGACTGTCTCTCTACCTCCCTGCCTCTCAGTTGATTAAAAAAAAAGAGAGAGAGAGAATTGTTTAAAAATGTAGAAAGAAATTAGACACTCAAATGTTCTCTCTTATTTTATCATCCAAGTAATTAGTAGAAGACTAAAAGTTTATTCTCAGGGGGGGTCTCTAGGTGTACAATATAGTAATCCAACACTTTCATACCTCACAATGTGAAGGGGTCTTTAGAAGGTCTGTAGAGTAGGAGATACCAGCTAAGCTACTAATGGGGCTCTGTACTTTCAGCATGGGATTAAGTAAACATTTACAGATGTAGTGTGGGGCTCTAGCCTACTTCATACAATTCAGCACCCAGGGTACGCTAACTCTAGGCAATGGATGAAAAAGTACTTTGGGAAATCTAACTACCCCCCCCCACAAAGACCTAAGAATGCTAATTCTGGGTTCACTAATGAAATGGCTCAGCCAATCAAAAAGCTTCAGCCATTTGTTCAGAGTTTCCAATCTGCTTTTTAATGCTTCCATTCAGAAAACCAACATCTTCAGACATCTGACAAAAATATCTAACAAGAAAGGCAGACAAAAAAAAAAGAAATAAAAATAAAAAAGAAGGAAATGGCTTAGTTAGGGAGAAGAAAAAATTTAAAAACAAAACAAAACATAAAAAATAACATTAATATCCTTAGAGTGATTTAAAATATAATGCATCACTGCATAGAAACACAATACTATTAAATGTATACAATATGTATATTAACATATTTTTATACAGACATTATATACATGTCATATAAACCAAAACAAGAGCACAGTATTATTGTATTTTAAGAGGGGCACATACAGAAGGCAAAAGGAGCTCTTAAAAAGTTTTATATATATATATATATATATATATATATATATATATATATATAAAGTTATATATATATATAAATAAAACTTAATAGGAATATTAGAAGGGAAGAACTGAGGAAATCTCCCAGAAAGTAGTGCAAAAATATAGACATGGAAAATTGAAGAGAAAGATAAGAAAACTAATGACTAATCCAGGAGGTCCACCTTCTGAATAATAAGAGTTCCAGAATAAAACAGAGAAAATGGAGTGGAGAAAATGATCAAAGAAGTACATGAAGAAATTTTTCCAAAACTGAAGGACATGTTAAAAATGTCCATTGAGTGCCTGACAGAATGGATGAAAATAGACACACACCAAGACAAATCATTATAATTCAGAACACTGAAAACAAAGAAAAGGTTCTACGAGTTTCCAAAGGGATTGGGGAACAGGTCAGGAATTAGAATGGCTTAAATGTCTCAAGAGAACCACTGGAAGTTAAATGGTACATAAGCAATGCTTTCAAAATTCTGAAGGAAAATTATCCCCAATTGCAAATTTTATACCTAACCAAACTATCAATCAAGTTTGAAAGTAGAAAAAGACATTTTCAGTCATTTAAGATAAAACATTCTTTTCACGTATGCAGGAAGCTGCTGGAGGATTGGCTTCACCAAAATAAAGTAGTAAACCAAGAAAATGACAGAGAACAGGGAACAGGAGTCTGACACTGGTGAGCAGTGTAGAGAATCCCTCAGGGTATTAGTGAAGAGATGTTGCAGGTTGAACACAATGAAACACACCTAGAGGACAGCCAGCCTAAATCAAATTAGGTAAAAAACTCCAGGAGAGATGTCTTCAAGAAAATAAAATTGGTAGGATACCATTTTAGCTTATCGAGTGGAGATTTCAGTAATTGGAAAAGGTTGGCATTGAGTACAAAGAAAAATAAGTGAATGGGTTAGGGGGGTTAATTATTAACTCCAAAAGAAATAAAAACTTATGCATGAAAAGAGAAGTAATGATAGTCCATCCCAGGGCTTATTTTGTAAACACATGGAAATAGTGTTTATCTAGTGGTAATGTAAACACCAACTGTTACTGTAACCAAATTATTATCTGGCTATATTGGGAGGATGAGAGCCAGGAAGTGAGAGTGGGTTGTTGGACTGAGAAAGACAATAAGTAGTGCCTAAAACTTAAAAATAATCAAGTAGCAATAAAAACTACATTATTTAGGAAATTGTGGTAAATACCAAAGGAATGAGCCATCAACATTGAAGGGGTATATCTCTGATGAGGGAGATGGCTCTTCTTAAGTCTTACACCGCTATTTGACTCTGAGCTATATGAAGGAATAACTTTGGTAAAAATTAAAACTTTGTCCTGATTTTTATCTTAGAACGTACAAGCTTAGGCAGGCAGATACAGGAAACAATGTTAAGGAGAGAGAGCTGAAGAATGCAGGATCCTAAAGAAAGGTTAGTAGCAGAGGAAAGCATGTAGGTGACAAGAAGAGTGGCACTTCCAAACAGAGGTGGGCCCAGGCAAGTAGCAAGACCTCTTTGGACTCCTCCTGGAAACCAGAACACAGAACATAACCTTTCAATTTGCCCTTCAGGATTCCCCCAGGGATAGCAAGTGAGAGCATCCACAGGAGAGGTGGCAAGGGGTGGGAGCAGTGGTGGGATCCAGCTGGGCTGCACCAGTTCAGGAGAACCGATACCTAATTTTTTGTTGAGTTCAGTGAACTGGTTGTTAAAATGGCACTTGTAATCAGGGATCTCTCTAAGTTGGGCACCTGGGCAGCCGCCCAATGTGGAAATCACAAATTTACATTCTTCACTTTTTTTTAACATTCATCTGTGCAACAGTGTATTCTAAGTGCCCGTAGCAATGTTCATTCCGTCCATAGGTGAAAACAATTGCAAGTGAGGATGCCAATTAAGAAGCAATATGGAAATATCTTAAATAACAGTTTTTATTGCTTTTATCAGGTATTATTTAATATTTTTTTCACTAATATTTTTAAAACTCTTTCTTATAACATAATCTAGTTTTGTGTACCTCTTTTATTGTTCTTATTTAAGTATCAAATGCCTGAAATAATAAACTACCTTTTGGTATATCATTTTTTTATACTTAAAACGGTCATTAGGGTGGAGAGCCGGTTATCAAATTATTTGAATCCCACCACTGGATGGAAGTGCCTGGAACCCAAAGCAGCCATAGTTCTCCACCCTTTCCTCTGCTCCTCTCCATTTGCTGCTCCATCCTCCAACAGCCCCTGCTCCAGGTCGGTGCTGACTGTGCTCAGAGATCAAGCTGGCTGAGGGGATTAGGATGCACTTCAGAGCTAGCAGATAAACCTGGCTTTACTTTTGTCCCTCACTCTCATCCCCACATTCTGTATTCCCGGCCATGGTCAGGTCTGTAACATCTGGGCAGACAGCTAAGCCGGCCCACCTGCTCAGCTTCGCCAGACATTCCACACCTAGACAGTGGTGCCAGGAGTAAAGCTGCAGAGAAAGGGAAGATATTAGGGAGAATTAAGGTGAGGAAGTGAGTCAGCCCAGCATAAGCCGGCAGGCATCCGGAGGAGTGCTTACACAGAGGTGGCAGTCACTCGATTCAGCTTCCCAGTTGGCCTGGGAGTGTTGCTGGAATGCTACTCGCTCTGCTCCACTGAGCACTGGGGTGGGAAGGGAGAGCTGGCTGGACTCCTGCCCCCTCCTCAGCTATTAGAACATCCCTGGTGGTTTGGGGGGCATAGGGTCCTTGGATTTTGCAAACCAGTGAATTTCTTTCTCCTGGATTTGTTTGCCTGGAGCAAGACGGAACCAGACTGAAGAGGTGTTTCTAGGGAAGAGCTGCCTCCCTCCACTCCCAGGAGCTGCTCACCAGGAGGACTGAAGATGGGCCTTTGGCGCCTGGCTGGGAGGAACAAACCCCTTGGGGCTCATAGGAAAGCTTCTGTTTTGTATAGAATGTGTTCTTGCAGTTCAAATTCAGGTTTTTGACCTTGGACAAGACACAAACCTATTGGAGACTATTTCTTCATAGAACACATCTTGGAAATCAAAATTACCTCATCTATTTATGGTCAAATTCATTCATTCATTCATTCACTCAATCCATAAACACTGATATACCAGGATCTGGGCTAATTTAGTAAGAATTTTTAAAAAGTAAAACACCGCACACTCATTAGAGTGAAACAAAATAAAAAATAAGAAGTATTGATGAGGATATGTAGACATGGGAACTCTCGGGCACTGTGGGAACATAAAATGGTGCAGACACTGGGGAAAACAGTATGAGGTTCCTCAAAATAGTGCACATAGAATTACCATGGATCCAGCATATATCCATATGCTTCTGGTCATCCACCCAAAATAACTAAAAGCAGGGCCTGGAAGAGATGTTTGTATCCCCATGTTCATTGCAGCATTATTGGAATAGACAATCCTCAAAAGCAACTCAACATCTACTGAAGGATGAATGGATAAATAGATGTAGTAGTTCATACAATGGAATATTATTCAGCCTTAAAAAGGAAGGGAATCCTGTCACATGCTACAGCAGGGGTGAACCTTGAGACATTTATGAAATGATTCAGTCACAGAAAAGACAAATATTGCATGATCCCATTTATATGAGGTACCTAGAGCAGTCAGATTCATAGAGACAGGAGGTAGAAGGGTAGTTGTCAGGGGCTGGGGAAAGTAATGAAATGAAGATTTGTTCTTTAATGGGTATAGATTCAGTTTTGTAAGGTAGAAGAGTTCTGGGGAGTGGTTAAACAACAATAAGAATGTACTTAACGTTACTGAACTGTACACTTAAAAATGGTTATGATGGTAGCCCTGGCTGGGTAGCTCAGTTGGTTAGAGCATTGTCCCGATACACCAAGGTTGAAGGTTCAATCCCTGGTCAGAGCACATACAAGAATCAACCAATGAATGCACAAATAAGTGAAGCACCAAATCAATGTTTCTCTTTTTCTCTCTCTCTCTAAAATCAATCAATAAAATTAAAAAAGAAAATAGTTACAACAGTAAATTTTATGTTATATTTTAGAACAATTGAAATAAACACACACACACACATATATATTTTTTTTAATTTTATTTATTCATTTTAGAGAGGAGAGAGAAAGGGAGAGAGAGTGGGGAGGAGCTGGAAGCATCAACTCCCATATGTGCCTTGACCAGGCAAGCCCAGAGTTTCAAACCGGCGACCTCAGCATTTCCAGGTTGATGCTTTATCCACTGCGCCACCACAGGTCAGGCATATATATATTTTAAAAAGAGACCCAATGCCTTCTACTAACACACCCAGGTCTAGCTGGACAGAAAGACAGAAACATAGCCACACTACTTAATGCCTGGTACATAATAGGTGCCCAGAGATAAACTGTTGAATCCTTGTTGGAAAGTGCTAAACCAGGGGTCTTCAAACTTTTTACACAGGGGGCCAGTTCACTGTCCCTCAGACCGTTGGAGGGCCGGACTATAAAAAAAACTATGAACAGGCCCTGGCCGGTTGGCTCAGTGGTAGAGCGTCGGCCTGGCATGCAGGAGTCCCGGGTTCGATTCCCAGCCAGGGCACACAGGAGAAGCGCCCATCTGCTTCTCCACTCCTCCCCCTCTCCTTCCTCTCTGTCTCTCTCTTCCCCTCCCGCAGCCAACGCTCCATTGGAGCCAGGTTGGCTCGGGCACTGAGGATGGCTCTATGGCCTCTGCCTCAGGCGCTAGAATGGCTCTGGTTGCAACAGAGTGATGCCCCAGATGGGCAGAGCATCGCCCCCTGGTGGGCATGCGGGGTGGATCCCGGTCGGGTGCATGAGGGAGTCTGTCTGACTGCTTCCCTGTTTCCAACTTCAGAAAAATACAAAAAAAAGAAGAAGAAGAAGAAGAAAAAAACACCTAGAAACAAATCCCTATGCACACTGCACACACCTTATTTTTTAAAGTAAAAAAACATAACGGGAACAAATACAATATTTAAAATAAAGAACAAGTAAATTTAAATCAACAAACTGACCAGTATTTCAATGGGAACTATGGGCCTGCTTTTGGCTAATGAGATGGTCAATGTCCGGTTCCATATTTTTCACTGTTAGCCTTAACAAGTGATATGACGTGCTTCTGGAGCCGTGATGGGAGTGTCCCGCGTCACTGGAAGTAGTACTGTACGTGAGCGACGCTGTACTTTGTGGCGCCGTCACATACAGTACTCCAGGAGCACAGGATGCAGATTCAACAGTTTATCATTGGGCACCTATTATGTGCTCCTATGCTCCTCTCACTGACTACCAATGAAAGAGGTGCCCCTTTCAGAAGTGCGGTGGGGACGGATAAATGGCCTCAGGGGGATGCATGCGGCCTGCAGGCCATAGTTTGGGGACCCCTGTGCTATACCCAAGAATGAACATGGTTTAGGGGAGCACAGAGGAGGAAGCGTTTCATTTTGCTAAGGGGTTGGGGGCTGGGTTATGGAGGAAAGGACATTTGAGCTGCATTCTCAAAGACGAGCAGGTTTTAACCAGACCAGAGAATTCTAGTATTATACCAGTTTTAGGACTTTAGGGAAATTCACTAATCTCCTTAAGCCTCAGTTTTCTCATCTGTAAAATAGGGGGGAAAAGATTACAATATTTTGAGAGTCCAGTGAGGATTAAATGAAAGAATGTATGTCAATACCTTAACACAGGACTGGCACATAATATATACTCATATAATGGTAATTTCCAGTACTGTTGTTATTATTATTACCATCTATAAGGCCAGGGGCTGCCGTCAAGGCCATGCAGGTTCCCATTAGATTCAGGCAGATGGTAAAAGAACTCTTTCAGTACCCACCAATCGCAGCAGTCCCCCGCCAAACAGGCCTGGCCAAAATCTCAATCTCTCTCTCTCTCTCTCTCTCTCTCTGCATTTGCCAGCAAAACAGGTTGAGGAAAAAAACCCTTCTAAACCAAACAATAGCAAGCAATGACCCCTCCCAAGCAGGAAGGCAATCCTCAATTTGCAATCTGCTGCTCGAGGACAAGCCCCTGCCCCCCCTCCAGCCTTCCATAGAAGATACACACAAGGTGTTGACCCAATACAGGTGAGCAAACCTAAAAAAACCTCTTGTTTACCCAACACCATCATCATCATTATTATTACTGTTTTTTAATTTTTAATTTTTATTTTTTACAGTCAGAAAGAGAGTCAGAGAAAGGAATAGATAGGGACAGACAGACAGGAACAGAAAGAGATGAGAAGCATCAATCATTCGTTTTTCATTGCGACACCTTAGTTGTTCATTGATTGCTTTCTTGTAAGTGCCTTGACCGTGGGCCTTCAGCAGACCGAGTAACCCCTTGCTCAAGCCGGCGACCTTGGGTCCAAGCTGGTGAGCTTTGCTCAAACCAGATGAGCCCGCGCTCAAGCTGGTGACCTCGGGGTCTCAAACCTGAGTCCTCTGCATCCCAGTCTGACGCTCTATCTCCTGCGCCACCGCCTGGTCAGGCTATTGTTACTGTTTTTGGTCTACGTTAGGTGACAACAGTTATAGCTAAAAAGATAAATTGAGTCAGATTACAAAGAGCCTTTAAACGGCCAAGAGTTTTGTCATATTTTTCTAGCAGTTAGGGAGCTTTGGAGGCAGACTTATTGGAATATGATATATGGACTTGTTTGCAGTTGAGTTTTTACCGCATATTTACCTGGGCTGGATGTGTGGGCTTCTAAGACATCCCATCTAGTTTCAGTGCCATGTTTATGTACCAAAGGAACTTTAATAACCAATTTTTTAGGAGAGGCCTCTGGGGAAAAGTCCTAGACTTAGAAAGTCAGGAGTAGAGAACCCTGAGAGGAGGAAGACAAGACTATAACTGAGGGAAAACATCCTTTAACACTGGCCATGTAGACACCACACTTTCCTAGATGAAAAGATAGTACAGTGTTTAAGGATGTAGCCTGTTAAATACATATTTTATTCACCAGCATTTTGTGTTGTGGCATATGTACGTGTGTGCACGTTTGTGTGACAAGAGTATTAGGCAGAATTGCTTGGAAATTCCCTTCTGAGCAAGGACATCTGTGGCAGAAAGTATTCATTGCCCTACAGTTGTGTTCGCTCTTCTTTAAATGATAGAACTCCCAGCTTATAGGTAGTCATAGGACATGGAAAATAAAGATGATGTTTCCTAGGGTCACGTGCAGTGAGTTATGTCCGTGAGATTAAGTATGACTACTGGGACATAAGAGGAAGTCTCTTGTTTTCTGAAAGTGTATTCAGAAAGTGTATTCAGTGTATTTCTGAATACAGTATACTGTATCTTCTGAAAGTGTATTCAGAAAAAGTGATGAAACTTTCTTTTCTCCTTCTTGTTAGCTGAAATACAGATGTGATGGTTGGAGATCAAGCAGCCTCATGGGAGTTTAAGCAGCTCAAGCCGCGTGTGGAGGAACAAGGTGGAAGGAACCTACACCATGGAGTCACATATATAAGGAGTCACATACAGCAGCAGTGTTAGTAACCGCCAAAGGCTGGACACAACTCTAATAGCCATCAATAGGAGAATGGCTAAATCCGTGGGTGTTTACATAAAAGAATCTAATGAGCATCAGTGAGCAGGAATGAACTACCACCAAAGCATCTACGTGGGGAACACTCCAAAAATATCACATTGCACAATAAAGCAAGCCACAGAAGAAACTGTGAAGTCGTAGAAAATTCAAAACCAGGCAACTCTAAATAATGTGTTACCTATTGATACATGGCCAATCTACCCCCCCCCCAAAAAAAAAGGCAAGAAAATGGTTCAGACCAGATTCAGGACAGAGGTTGGAAGAGGGAAAGAAAGGGGTGATGGGCTGTCACAAAGGAGAATGCAGGAGGCTTCTGGGGTTCTGGCAAGGTTCTATTGCTTACCATGGTGGTAGGAGAGGGGTGGCTATATGGGTGTTTGTTTTGGAATTACTCTTTAAACTCCACACATGCGCATTCTGCTTTCTTCTGAGTCTGCAGGAGAAAGGCAGAGGAAGAGGTAAGAGTCTGCTGAGACAGTGCAGGGGAGAGAGGAAGACTACCTCTTCCCTCTTCCTTTCCTGTTGGCATCATGACTCATTCGACCTACTACTCTGTTCTGCTCAATTACTGTTGACTATTAATGCATCTGTCTCCCTCTGTCATTAATATATTCATTCAGCTGATAATTACTGAAATTCCCAAAGTGTCAGAAGGAGGGAAGATGGTGACAGGAGGGAGTTAACTAATAAAAGCAAACAAACCTGGCCTTTTTTCTCCTGTGGCTCAGAGTCTAGCAACAGACAGACAGGCCTCATTTGGCCCTGTGCCTTCAGGGACTGAATTCTAGTAGAAGTGGCGCACCAGAGGTTAAGGAGTGATCTAGCTGGGACCTTCTTGCAGCTCTTTGCCTCTCCACATAGCACAGCACTGGGGATTGTTGTTTAGGGCCCATATGCAAGTCAAGATGAAGTTCTCCAAGCTTAACATACTGGCTACATTGACTGTCCCTAAAAAGGGACTTCATAAAGTCCCAGTCCTGGGTTAAGTTTCCCAGACTACTGATTAGACTCATCTGGGGTGCAGGGACTCAGGCCTCTGCCCTGGAGGGCCTGGCCTAGCAGGTCTGGGCTGGGGCCCAAGAATCTGGGTATCAAATGTACCCCTCTGCTGTCACATGTATTATCTATTGACGCATACATTCTGCCCTCTTCTGAATATAAGACAAATCTCACCATTTGGAAGGCCCTGAAGCGATTGGCGGGAGGATTAGCAGGGTGGCCTCCTCATTCCCAGAGAAGTGCTGGACCTGAGGTGGAGAAAGCCTTATTCGTTTCTGTCCTCCTGGACTTCTCGTGGTGGTTAGCACGTGTCTATGGAGCCAAAATGAACTAAGAGTGAATGAGATAGAACCTTAGGAGCAACTTCCCTCAGGTTAAGTCAGCAGGAGGGTTTCCTGGCCCTAATAGATGAGAGTGGGTTGTACAGGTGAAGAGGAGCCAGAGGAAGTGGGGTCCCAAGGGGAGGGCAGCGTAGGTAGGTCACTGGAGCCCTGGGGGAGGTGAGGAGCTAATAGGAGATGAAGTCGGAAGACAACAAGCATTGAATGTCTATCTAAGGAGTTGCATGTTGTCCTATAGGCAACAGGGAGCCAGTGAAGACACGCGAGGAAGAAGAGAGTAAGTAGCACAGTGTTCTGAGGAATGGATGGAACATGGAGGAAGACCATGTGGGCCAGTCCTGGCCCAGGAGACCTCATCCAGACAGCTGCTGAGCTCAGCACCACGGTTGTCAAACTACCAATCCTTTGGGAGAAGGAACCAGGAAGTTATCGATTAGTATCAGATCCTTTCCAAATGTGACTTCAAAGTGGTTTTTGTGGAAGAAACACACCTTAGGAGTGTTTTAATGGGAAGGGGAAAGAAACTGTGAGGAGCTGGGGCAGAAGCCTTGCAGGGTTGCTGCAGAGAGTTGGGTTGGTGTTGAAAAGGACTGAAAACGGAAGTTGAGGACTCCAAAGGAGGGCATGGGCTCGGGTACAAAGATCAATGAATTTAGGAGATGAACGTGAATACTTGCCCCTCTTCTCACAGTGATTGGTTGTGTGGTTTTGGGCAAGCCACTCTCAGACCTTTATCTGCAAAAGGAGGTGGGTAGCCTGAGGGCCTAGCCTGATGCTTGGTCCACAGCAGGCACTCAATAAATAGTTGCTATTTATTTATTTAGTTAGTTAGTTATTAATCATTTATCTTTTCTAAGGTTCTCAAATACTCTGAATCTCTGATCTCCGAATTCTGCCCTGTCCCAGTACTCTGGGCAGGATTCATTACTAGATATGAGTTTCTCTTAGATTTCCTATTTTAAAATCTTGCCTAACCAGGCAGTGGTGCAGTTGGCGGCCTGGGACACTGAGGACCCAGGTTCAAAACCCAAGGTTGCTGGCTTGAGTGTGGGTTCATCTGGCTTGAGCATGGGCTCACCAGCTTGAGTACAGGGTCACCAACTTAAGTGTCGGATCATAGACATGACCTACTGGTCACTAGCTTGAGCCCAAGGTCGCTGGCTTGATCAAGGGGTCACTGGCTCAGGTAGAGCCTCCTGGTCAAGGCACATATGAGAAAGCAATCAATGAACAACTAAGGTGCTGCAGCTATGAGTTGATACTTCTCATCTCTCCCCCTTACTCTCTCTTTCTCTAAAAAATAAAATAAAATAAAATCTTAGGGCATTTGCCTCTGGGCTATTCCTGAACTCAGAACAAAAGTGGTCTGGAAGAAAAATATCTTTATGATTGGGGAAGCTACCAAAAATCAAGTGTAAAAAAAAAAAGTATATATATTTAGGTGAGAGGAAGGGAGATAGTGAGGCATATGTCCTGACCAGGATCCATCTGGCAACACATGGGCCAATGCTCGAGTACCAAGTTATTTTTAGTGCCTGAGGCTAATAAGTTCCAACAGAGCTATCTTCACTGCCTGGTGCCACACTCAAACCAACTGAGCCACTGGCTGTGGGAGGGAAAGAGGAAGAGAAGGGGGTGCAGGAGGGAGGAGGAGAAGCAGACAGTGTGCCCTGACTGGGAATCAAACCTGGGACATCTGTACGCCAGGCCAATGCTCTACCCACTTAGCCACCAGCCAGGGCCAAACTAATATTTTTCTTAACAGGTATAGTTCATTTCATTGGCATAGCATTCCTAAAAGTTGTGTGAAACATGGCATTTTCATAAATAGAATTTCATTTTCAGTATCCTGGGAGAATTCATTGTTTTTAAAAACACTTCAAATAAATTGTTTATTTTTATACTTTTAAAATTTAATTTATTGGGGGGACATTGGTTAACAAAACCATACAGGTTTCAAGTGCACAACTTAACATAGCCTCATCTGGCCCCTGGATGGTACGTCCTCAGCTGAAGTGAAGTCTTTTTCCATCCTCATGGATCTACCTCTCCTTTCCCTCCTCTACCTCCCCGACTCCCCTTTCCCTCTGGCTGTCACCATGCTGTTGTCTGTGTCTATGTGATATACTCCCCCCCCCTCTCTCTCTCCATATATATATATATACACACACACACACACACACACACACACACACACACACATATATATATTTCTTTGCTTTGCTTAATCCTTTCACCATTTTTTACCCAGCCCCCAACTACCCTCCCCTCTAACGGCTGTCTGTACTATGTATCTCTGCTTTTGTTTTTATCCTGTTTATTAAATTATTTTGTTCATTAGCTTCCACATACAAATGAGATCATTTGTTATTTGTCTTTCTCTGATTGGCTTATTTTACTTAGCATAAGTGAATCCACGCTGTAGCAAAAGGTAAGATTTCCTTCTTTATTACAGTTGAGTAGTATTCCATTGTGTAAATGTATTACAGCTTTTAAATCAACAAAATGGTGCTGGCGAGGGTGTGGAGAAAAGGGAACCCTTGTGTACTGTTGGTAGGAATGCAGACTGGTGCAGCCACTGTGGAAAACAGTATGGAGCCCTGGCCGGTTGGCTCAGTGGTAGAGCATCGGCCTGGTGTGCAGGAGTCCTGGGTTCGATTCCCGGCCAGGGCACACAGGAGAAGCGCCCATTTGCTTCTCCACCCCTCCCCCTCTCCTTCCTCTCTGTCTCTCTCTTCCCCTCCCTCAGCCAAGGCTCCATTGGAGCAAAGATGGCCTGGGCACTGAGGACGGCTCTGTGGCTTCTGCCTCAGGTGCTAGAGTGGCTCTGGATGCAACAGAGCGACGCCCCAGAGGGGCAGAGCATCGCCCCCTGGTGGGTGTGCCGGGTGGATCCCGGTCGGGCGCATGCGGGAGTCTGTCTGACTGCCTCCCCATTTCCAGCTTCGGAAAAATGAAAAAACAAAACAAAACAAAACAAAACAAAAAACCAGTATGGAGATTCCTCAAGAAATTAAAAATGGAACTGCTTTTGACCCAGCGATTTCATTTCTGGCATTATGTCCAAAGAAATCAGAAACATTAATTTGAAAGAATATATGCACCCCTATGTTTATTGAGCAGTACAGCAGCCAAGATCTGGAAATAGCCCAAGTGCTCATCAGTAGATGAGTGGATAAAAAAGAAAATCCTTTTAAATGTCACATGTCTTAGCAAGAGAGGGAGGCCCCAACCACCCCCAGACTGTGGACCTGGTGGGACCCCAGCGTAAGCAGGGATGCGGTGGCAAGCTGGGCTGCAGAGGTGGCCAGGGAGAGTGTGGGGTTTGGGAAGTGAGGGCTTAGCTGCCTGCTGGCACCTGATGGCCTGCTGCCTCGCCTCGGGGAGGGGCTTGATGCCTGCAGCCCCCTACGCCCAGAGGGCAGCCCCCTACGCCCAGAGGGGGATGCGATGCTCCCTGAGAGCCTGGTAGCTGGGGTCTGGCATTGCAAATGTGGTGATGGAGGAGTCTTTGTGGGAAGGGTCTGTTGCCTCAGATACGCACTGCACCCTGCTCTAGAAGGAACTGAAGCTGCCTGCCTTTCCAAGCCGACTCCTTGCTCCTGAAGAGCCGTCAGTTCTTTGTGGGCATCTTGACCCTGCTGAGCAGCCACAGCCAGCTCTGCCCTGAGGCCAGCACCTGGATGTCCACCGGCTGGACCACTCCTGGTTCACTATAACATTACCATCTCAAGCAACTGTACGTTCTGGTGGTCTTCTGCCTCCTGCTAGCAAGGAAATTCGAGGATAGGGAAGACCATATATGCCCAAGCTGTAGCAGATACACAGTAGGAGGATCCTGAGCAGCCCGAACCTCACCCTCACCAAGGAGCTCCTGAGCATGGAGCAGCTGCTCCTGGAGGCCTTGGGCTGGGGCCTCTGCCTGCACACGCTCACCCACTTCCTAGACAGCTACTTCCTGGCCTCTATTAGTTAGAAAGACCAGCACTGCCACAGCTGGCCCAGCACCTGTCCCGCAAGACCAAAAAAGTGCCTCGAGGAGTACGCCCACTACTTCCTAGAGGCCAGCCTGCAAGATTGTATTTTCTACAATTCCAGCCTTCTGTGGTCACTGCAACCTGCATTGGGCCCTCTAGAATTTGTCTTCAGCTTTTCCCCGACTGGACCAGAGACCTGCAGAGGGTCTCAAACTATTCTTTGTGACATCTCAGCACATGCATTAAATCCTCATGGTAGCTTATGATAATGTCCTCAAGGATGTCATGAAGTCAGACCTTGGTGATGGTGCCCAGCCTACCCCCAACCCCAACCCAAATGCTGTCCCAGCCATTTGCTTACCCTGCCCTCGGCCAGCCTTCTCTGGTGGCCCTAGCACAATTCCAAACTCCTGTGCAGGACCTGTGTTCCTATCGGGACTCATTGCAGGCCCACAGTTCAGGGAGCCTGCTCTCAGGGAATACTGGCTTATCCCTCCACACCCTATAATCCTCCCTCCAGCCTCTGGATGTTTGCCCTATGCCCCTCCCTATATCCCTCAGCATGCAGATGGCCACCGCAGCCCAGCCGCCCAGCCAAGGCACTGTCTTGAGACCACCTACAGAAGCAGCCCCACAGGCTGTTTCAACAGACAAAGCCTTATTGGGCCACCCAGGGAGGCTTTGGAGAGCCAGGCAAAGGACTGACAAGGACAGCTCGGGAGAGCAAGTTGATTGGGAGGCTATCCCTGCAGAACCTCGTTGCCCTTGATTGGAGAGGGTCTGTGCCCTTTTAAAATAAAGTGGATCCAGAGCACAAGCCAATTAGATACTTCGCCCAAGAGCATTCCTCTGGAAAAGTCTTCCACATGTGCCTCAGGTGCAGTAGGGTGGCCTGGTGGCCATCCCCTGGAGCAGGGTCCCAGAGGCTCAAGAAACACCTGGCAAGAGGCCAGGAGACTGGGAGCTGGATGCAGATACCCGCCTGCGAGCATGCCCAGTGTTTAGCATCAACGACTCCTTCATTCTTTGCCAATGAAGAAGACGGGGCAGCCTGATGTGTTCTCAAGACTCCAGTAGATTGCAGACCAGGTGCTTTTCTCCCCCTGGCTCCATGCAGGGGCCTGTGAGTGTGGGGTGCCTGAGCACCTGTCTTCTGAGGCATGGTGGCTGGCTGTCTCGCCTTTAAAGTTGAACCTAAAACCTTAGTTGCCCTTTTAGACATTTCACATGCTGCTGCTTCCCAAAGCGATCTAGTTTTTTTTTGGTCAGTAAAACATCTTGTTTACATACTATATCAGGGATTTTGTGATACTTGAAAAATCCTTAGGAGAAAAACAATGTTGATTGCCACACTGCCTGTCTCATGTGCAGGCTGTCGGTTTTACCCCGACTTGTGACTGACCCATGGGTAATAACAGTGTCCCCTTTTCAAAAGCATATTATTGGGGAAAGCCACTTCCAGTCTCTTGGTTCCAGAAGATTCTACACCTGGGATGCTGTATTCACATGTAGAACTTCAATAGCCACCCAGAGGTAAAAGGTTGTTGAAAGGTAGGCAAAGGTTTAAAACCAACATCCCACCCTGGCCAGATGGCCTAGTTGGTTGAAGCATTGTTTCAATGTGCAGAGGTTGTGGGTTCAATCCCTAGTCAAGGCACATACTGGAACAGATCAATATTTCTGTTTCTCTCTCCCTTCCTCTCTCTCTAAAATCAATAAATTTAAAAAAATTTAAAAAACAAACAAACTACCATTTCCACCTCCCTCTACTTGTTTCTAGTGTGTGAGGTTAAACCCTGGCTCAGCTCTGAGTTTGACCAACAGCAAAGGTAATAATGTGGAATATGTGCATAATGCCAGCTGGATTTGGGATGAGAAGCAGAAAGTATATAACACCATCAGTGACAGGCAAGCAGTTGGTTGGATTGAAAGCCAGTATTTGAGTATCTGAAGCAAGGAGGCTTTTAGGACCCCTCTGGTGGCCGCATGCAATATGTTTTTATTCTGACCCTCTGCTTGTGCTCAGCATGTTATTTTTGCTAGGATTGGAGTCAGGGGACACATTGTTCACCTAACAGAACTGGGAGGCGCAAAGAACCATGAAAGCATTTGTTTGTTTTTTTAAGAAGAATTCATGCTGGTTTTGTCGATTCACTTGCCCATCCAGGAGACTGGCAGGAAGCTGCTAGGACAGTGGAGATGCGCTGCTGAGCCGGGTTCGAAGGCGATGCCTGAACAGGAGGAGCCCTCCGCATAAAGGCAGAATCAGGAGAGAGTGGATGTGGGTTTGGCTCTGCCACTTTGTCACAGTCATATAGGAAACTGCATGCTCATTTGTCTTTCTCTTTTTCCTTTGCTAATCTGGTTTGAAGTCCAAATTATTGCATCTGTTTATTCTGCAGCTGGGAGTTTGTGAGAGGCCCCCAGAAAAAGGCATCCTGCAATACACACATCACTTGCTCTAAAAAAAATGTCAGATCTTGGATGTTGGGCCACCTGCAATTTCCATGATGGGTTGGGAGATCATCTGAGAAAAGATTGCTTCTCTACTCACACATATCCGAGTGCTCATAAGAGCACAGTTCGTATTCACAGACACCTACACTCATACTGGAACAATTCCACTCTGGCCCACAATGCCCTCACACTTCTGTCGTGGTGCATGTGCACGCTCACATGTGCACAGTCTTACAGACTACCTTGTTAACCACCAAAGGAATTGCACATGTGAAGCAGAGCACCAGGACCAGTTTCTCTGGGAACAAATGTTGCTTATTCATCAAAACATAAAATCCAGGAACAGAGGCCCCTGAGACCCCAGTCCACTCAACCTGCAGTTTCTTTGGAATCCTCATTTGAAAACTTCCCTTCCTGGTGGAAAACTGGATTCTGTTTTTCAAAGATGTCTTAAGTAATTAGCCCAAAAGCAAGCCCTGGTGGAAAAGTAGGTTTCCATTCATTCACCCATCAGGGTTTTGAAGTGCCTACCAACTGGCAGGCACTATGGTCAAGTTTTCGGGGTTTGAGAGTGTACCACTTAATATCACTTCTGTCCCCACAGAGCTTATGGTCTTTGGGGCTTGTTGGTCTTCTATTGTTACCTTAACACAATTTCCACAAACTTAAGAGCTTTAAAACAATCTACATTTAGTATCTCATAGTTTTGTAGGTCAAAGGTACAGGATGGCTGGACTTTCTTTGTTCAGGGTGCCACAACGCAGAAATCAAGGTGTTGGCCAGCTGGGCTCTAATCCAAGGACTGTGAAAGGATCCACTTCCAGGCCCATTAGGTTGTTGGCAGAATCCAGCTCCTTGCTGTTACAGGACTGAAGTCCCTGCTTCCTCGCTAGCTGTTAGCTGTGACTTCCCTTTGTTCTTAGAGCCTCTCTCTGGTCCTGGCATGTGGGCCCCTAACCCTCAGAGCCAGCAAGTCAAATCCTTCTCTGCTTGGACTCCTCTGACTTCCTCTTCTACTGCCTCCAGCCTGAGAAATTCTCTGCTTTTAAAGGTTCATATGGAGTGGTAGAGTGTTGGCCTGGCGTGCAGGAGCCCCGGGTTCGATTCCTGGCCAGGGCACACAGGAGAAGCGCCCATCTGCTTCTCCACTCCTCCCCCTCTCCATCCTCTCTGTCTCTCTCTTCCCCTCCTGCAGCCGAGGCTCCATTGGAGCAAGGTTGGCCCGGGCGCTGGGGATGGCTCCATGGCCTCTGCCTCAGGTACTAGAATGGCTCTGGTCGCAGCAGAGCAACGCCCCAGATGGGCAGAGCATCGCCCCCTGGTGGGCGTGCCGGGTGGATCCTGGTCGGGCACATGCGGGAGTCTGTCTGACTGCCTCCCCATTTCCAACTTTGGAAAAATACAAAAAAAAAAAAAAAAAAGTTCATATGGTTACCGTGGGGCCACCTGGATAACCCAGAGTACTCTCCCTCTCTCAGTCTGAAACTTTAATCAGATCTGCACAGTTCCTTTAACCATGTAACATAACACGTTCCTTATTCACAGATTATGGGGACCAGGGCGTGGACATCTTTGGAGGGGCATGCTGTCTACTACAGGCTATAGAGAAGTAAACTATTTTAACAATACACACTGAAAAATATTAATCAAGGGGAGGTAAAAAGTTGCAATGAGAGCAAGGAGCAGAGACATCTAGACCTTTTCAATAAGGCATGTCCAGCTTCCTAAAGCAGGTAACATCTAAGTTGAAATGTGAAGAAAGGTCTCTGAATCAAAGGGTGAACTCTTCCAGGCAGGACTGTGCTTGCTGAAACCTGGAAGGGGCTGTGCCCTAGGACTTATATTCGCCTTGGTATCTTTACTGGGTGTCTGCCCGGTAGCATCTTTAGCAGGGTCTGGTAGACCAAGCTGGTATGCAGGGGAAGGCAGGGGAGGGTGGGAGGTCCTGATGCTTAGGTTCCTCGAGGCAGGGGCTTTGCAGTGGGTGGACTTTGGGTTCTAGCATTGAGCTCCCAACCTGCCTCACGTATCCTGGGGCACCTGAGAGAGTTCGTGAACCTCTCTCCCTTTGCTTCTGTTGCCACTTCTTTTTCAGGTGCCCTCCTTCCCCATTTTTTCCACTTAGAGCAGATATTATTTTTGAAAAGGGGCCTCAATGCAAAATTCTGTAGTTCATTCATTCATATGTTCACTGAGTAATTACAAAATATCTGTTGAGCACCTAACCCATGCCAGGCACCTGCTAGAGGAACATAGCAGAGAGCAAGGAAGAAGGGGCCCCTGCTCACCGTCTAAATACAAGTGAAATGGACATCTTCCATTCAGAAACCTGGAAACCTCTGCTCAAAACTTGTTGCTATGGGCTGTGGAGTCTGCCTCTCAGATGGATGAGAGCAGAAGCCACAAAAGAATGACACCTATTGCCTGACCAGGTGATGGCACAGTGGATAAAGCAACGGACTGGGAAGCAGAGGACCCAGGTTCGAAACCCCGAGGCCACCAGCTTGAGTGCGGGCTCATCTGGTTTGAGCAAGGGGTCACTTGGTCTGCTGTAGCCCCCAGGTCAAGGTATATATGAGAAAGCAATCAATGAACAACTAAGGTGCCGCAACAAAGAATTGATGCTTCTCATCTCTCTCCCTTCCTGTCTGTTTGTATCTGTTCCTCTCTCTGTCTCTGTCACACACACAAAAAAGAGTGACACTTACCATCGACTGAACATTAACTGGGTAGATACTATCATTGATACTCTGATTTTACATATGAGGGAACTGATGCATAGGTAGGTTTAAACATTACCCAGATGATAGGTCGCAAAGCCAGTTTTTAAATCAGGCATTCTGACTGCAGAAGTTGCCCGCTCAAGGACTACTAGGGGCGTTATATGTATGCCAGATACCAGGCATTGTGCCAGGGCTTTGTGTAAGTCCTGGCATTGGGTTCTCCTAATAAGCCTACCATTCCCAATCTAAAGATACAGAAATATAGGCCCAGGAGTGTTCAGTAATGAGCCAAGGGACACATAGCCTGTGGGTGTCAGCATTGGAGTCTGAGCTGCTACCTGTCCAGCTCCAAAGCGATTCCCCTTCAGGATGAGGGGAGAGAAGAGAAATGAAGAGTCAGCTGTGGGGAAAAGGAGCCAGTGGGGAATGAAAGGGTAGAGGAAGAAAAAGAAGAGGTTCTCAGGGTGGGGTGACAGCGAGCAGAGCTGAGGCTGGCACAGGTGTGAGGAGAGGCCCTGCGGTGGCAGCAAGTGTTACTGTGGAGAGCGGTGTTCTGTGCAGTGCTGTGTGCAGAAGCTGGACTATGAAGCTCAGCTGAGGACTGAGCGGTCTGTGATCATGTGGTGGTCCCCACATCAGGCAGTGCAGAGGAAAGGGGGGGCTTTGAGCATGGGGAGACCCTAGCCTGTTTGCTGACAAAGGAGAGGAAAGCATGAGCCAGAGCAGAGGGGACTGTGTGTGTGTGTGTGTGTGTGTGTAAGGTGCAGGGATTGTCTCCAAAGCATGAGAAGGCTGGTCTCAAGGAGGAGAAATGCTCTTTTTCTAAGATCAGAAGAAATCAGGAAAGGTGGGTTAATCTGTGGAGAAATCCTTAGTGAGAGAGTGATGAGACAGGGTAATTTGTAAAATGGGACTTCCATCTTTGTCCTTCATACCTCCCCCACTCTGGTGAGACTGTATTAATTTCCTGGGGCCGCCACAACCAATTACTACAAACTGGGGGCTTAACTCAGCAGAAATGTACTTCTCACAGTCTGGAGTCCAGAAGTCTGAAACCCAGATGTTGCAAGGCTGGCTCCTCTGGAGGCTCTGAGGGAGAAGCTGTTCCAGACCTCTCCCCTAGCTTCTGCTGGTTGCCAGGGTTCCCTGGTGCTCCTTGGCTTCTAGATGCATCACTCCAACCTCTGCCTCGGTCTTCACATGGCGTTTTCCTGTGCTTGTGCCTGCATCCAAATCCCCCCTTCTTATAAGAACACCAGTCACTGGATTAAGGCCTACCATAATCTATGACCTCATTTTAACTTGATTACATCTACAAAGGTTTTATTTCCAAATAAGGTCAAATTCATAGGTGCTGGGAGTTAGGATTTGAACATTTATTTTTTTTAGGGGGAGGGAGAGCACAATTCAACCCAGAACAGGACACAAAGAATATAGTGTGTGGGAAGGTGCCCTGAAGGGTATAAAATGCTACAGGAATTCAAGGTCATACCAAAATCACTAGTTCAAGAAAATTTAAGGTTGAATATATTTCTAAAGTAAACTATTTCTTCCAGAATTTATATTTTGCATAAAACTCCAGAGCTTCCAATAAAGGGTTTGTTGAAAGTAGTGTCCATCACTGCACAGCCCCTGGGTGAAAGCACTCTTAGCAAATGGACTTCCTCGCTGCTTGCTTCCTGGGAAGGCTTCCAGGGACAAAACACACATGCTCCCCACCTTCCTTTTAGGGGTTACTGGGAGAGAGCCTCCCTCTTGCTCCCTCCTGTCTCAGGCACTCCTTGCCTTAAGTTGGGGATTTCCTGTTGGTTCTAACCATAAACCAAATTAGTCTCAATTTCTCTCCCCCAACCACCACTTTTTCACCTTCCTTCCACCTCCTAGATTTCTAGTTAATCCAGCTAAGATCAGAAGTCCAGATGTGTCTGGAAGGGTGGGTGTCTTTGTGGATGATTTAGGCTCTGCAGTTGCTTAAGGCAGTGGTGGCCATAAGGGGGAACCACCTCTTAGGGACAGGAAGAGGAGGCACGAGCTAGGCAGCCGTCTGAACCCCAGGCACTGCAATAGCCCACTTTCCCCTCTCCTAGAACCTTGTGCTGCCATGGAAGCCCCAGACTCTCTGATCAGGGAGGCAGCCAAAATATTTTTTTCTGCCACTTTGGAGTCCATTTTGGGTCAGGGAAGCCTTCAAGAGTTTGATCAAAGCTATGGACCTCTATCCTAGAAATACACATACATATCCACAGAAGAGTTCAGTTAATTTCAAAAGCTTCACTCACACCCTAACTTATTCTTGAGCCCAAGGCTAATAAACCCTGATTTGAATATACTCTCTCCATTCCATTCTCCTGAGGAGAAAACCAAATTCAGCCAGGGTAATCAATTTGCACTCCTGTTGTGCATCTACTTAAAGGGAACCCAAAACTGAGGTGCAAATTTTGGTATTCTTGTTCTAACTACAATATAGAGTTGGTTTTCATTAAATAAAAGTGACTCCTCCCCTTTAAAGAAGGGAATCTGATGGAGAACTTTGCTTTGGGGGGAAGGACAAAAAAATGATGGAAGCTGGAGTGGCAGTGACACCTGTGGCATCAGTGTGTATAAATGAGACTCCCCCGTTACAACACAGCCATTTGCAATGGTGGGATCCCACTCTGCTCTGGGTGCAGTGGGGTTACTGGGAGCAATCAGTTGGGGTTCCAGCTTTCAAGGACCTTATCCACTCTGAAGGTAAATAGTATGTGTTCACAAAGGACTGTGATGGAAGGCTGAAAACCTCCTTGGAGCAGGACTTTAGATCCTTACTGAGGGGATCCCAGAAGCAAAGTTTCCATAGTCCACTGATTTGCCTCTTCTAGAGACTAGCTAGAATCTGGGGGTGCCTTCTAGCAGGGACAGCATCTCTGTTGCACCAAAGATTAATGGTTCTAGAGCAAACCTCCACAACTTTCTTCTTCATCCAGGAACACACCCCTCTTCTTTCCTTTAGAAGCTGGGGACCAACTCATCTCAAATGGGGTGGAGGAGAAAGATCCTGGATAACTGAAATTTAGGGCATTATACTGGGAAAATCTCTCCGTAAGAGCCCCTTGGAGGTGGGAAACTCTCAGATTCCGGGGAGGTTTTAATTGGGAGATGTTCAGGTGGGGGGGGGCATTCACCCTCAGTTGTCTCCAGGCTTTATTTGTGAGTTTTTAGATTAGAAAACCCTGGTTTGAGGTCAGGGTTTTTGTTTTGGGGGGGGGGGGTATCCAATTGTTTGAAGACTGGCCGTGTGCCTGGCCCGACTGAAGGGGCTGGGGCGTGTGGTGGGGGGTGCGTCTGGCGGTTTCCCGCCGGGCCCCTAATCTGCATCCCTCACCGGCGTTCGCACCTGGGCCTCAGGGACTAGGAGGGCAAGCGAGCGCGACGTCCCCGCCTCCCGGGAGGGCCGGGGCGAGGACCCCTCCCCTTGTCCACCCCCTCGGGCCGGCCGTCCGGGCGCTCGGAAGACGCTCGAGGGTGTGGGGGGACGGGGGCGGTGGAGAACTGAGCCGGCGACGGCCGCGGGGCCCCGCTGACCCGGGCCGAGCTTGAGCCGTCGGGGGCTTGGCGAACGCAGCCCGGCCACTTTGCCCTTGGAGTTGGGATCTGGTTTGGGGAACGGCGCAGGGGCCGGGGCGTCGGGCGACTTTTGTCGCGGGGCCGGGAGGGAGCGGCGGCGGCGCGCGCGCGGAGGGGGAGGGGGAGCATGCCCGGCTGGAGCCCGGCCTCGGGGCGCGCCCGGGCCGCCGTCCCCACCTCCGCCTCCTCCTTCTCCTCCTCCGTCTCCTCCTCCTCCTCCTCTAGTCCAGCCGCCGCCGTAGCCAACATGGCTGCGCTCCTGAGCCCGGGAGGCGGCCGCTGCTGAGCGCCACCCGCCGCCCGGGCCCCCCGCGCCCAGGCCCCGGCCCATGGCCCCCGCCGCCTGCCGGCTCCCGGCGCGCTAGAGCTGCAGCCGGGCGCTCGCCGCCCAGGGCGCCGCGGGGCCGCTCGGGAGCCCGAGAGCCGTCCGCGGGGCGGGGCGGCCCGCCACCATGGAGCCCCAGCGCCGGGAGCTGCTCGCCCAGTGTCAGCAGAACCTGGCGCAGGCCATGACGGAGGTGGAGGCCGTGCTCGGGCTGCTCGAGGCTGCGGGAGCGCTGAGCCCCGGCGAGCGGCGGCAACTGGACGAGGAGGCGGGAGGCAGCAAGGCGGAGCTGCTGCTCAAGCTGCTGCTGACCAAGGAGCGGGACCACTTCCAGGACCTGCGCGCGGCGCTGGAGAAGACGCAGCCTCACCTGCTACCCATTCTCTACCTGAACGGCGTCGTCGGCCCGCCGCAGGCAGCCGAGGGCGCCGGTGAGTGTGGGACCCCCGTCCGGCCTCTCGAACCTGCCGTCCCCGACTTCGCTCTCCTGCTCTCGGAGGGGGGGGGACTGGGGAGGGCCACTCCTTTACCTGGCGCTGGCCTCGGGGACAACCTTTCCTCCTCTAGCTCGCCTGGGGAGGGAGCGATGCGCAGACCTCTACTTCACACCTCCTCCCCTAGTCCCGCCGTCGCTGTGAACAATGCCCTGCTCTGCAGGCCTGGGCTCTCGGGTGCCAGGGCAGCGGGGTCCTCCCCAGACCACCAGGTCCAACCAGGTCCAACCTCCAGGGGACCGCTGAGGATGTCTGTTAGTCCCATTTCTAAGGCTCTTCACCATTCGCCAGTCCTTTGAGAACCTCTGTTAGCCTTTAATCAATGATACAGCCTGGAAGAATGGAACCTGGGTCAGGACCGGTATTTCTGAATTTTGGTCCCTACTACCTGGTTTCAGGACCTCTGGTGCCTTTTAACTCTCTGTCTGTCTCTGCGCTCTCTGCCCAAAGCTCAGTTTGTTCTCCAGGCTTGTGGTTGATTATGTGCAATGCCTACTAGGTTTCTTTGGAAACTGTGGGCCTGGAAAAGTTGGAGAAGTTGCATTGCACCATGGGAAAATCCTAGTAGTGGCTGCTGGGGCTCAGATCCCTCCCTGACCTGCAGAGCTGTGTGAGGAGGGAAGATCCGTGGCGGGTTCCCTTGGGTAGTGAGTGACCGATTTGTGAGTTTTCATGTGTGGGGGTTATGCTGGGTGTTTGTGACAAGTGGTAGGCTTGTGCTAGCCTGGTTGGGGAGTGTGGAAACCCAGTCTTTTACACTAGGAAGCTTCAGGAAGGTGTAGCACTGAGGAAAGACGGGAACAAGCATTTATTAGGCACCTACTGTTGTGGCAGGGACTCTGGTTTATCATATTTGTTACGACTCTGTGCCATTTTTCTCACCTTGCCAGAAAGAAAGTCTGGCTTGGAGTTGTTAAAATGCTCAAAGTGTTGGATGCCAGTTTTCAGTTATGACCTACTGTTTTATTTAACACATTTGGAGCCAGGAAGCAGCAAGTGCCACTATTTCTATGTCTTGTCCTTATTTTAAGAGGGAACTGAGAAGGTTGACAAATTGCTGTGAGCAACTTGTAAGCCAAAGGCTGATGAGACCCATTTATATGGCTATTAAAAGCTTCACTTATTAAGGGTATGATTTTATAAGCTGTTCTTGATAACAGCTTTAATGTATATTGACCTTTTTGACCCCACTTTTTATAGTGAAGGAAACTATATAGAGAGACTATAGAGAGACTAAACTGCTGGCCACACAGTACATCATTTTATTGGTGGCCCTTTGTCTCCACTTTGGGTTTCTGATTCTCTAGCATTTACACCCCTCAAACCTACATTCTGTCCCCAGTTATGATCATATCTGAGTTGGTGGACAAACCCATTCCACTCTTAGAATGGTGCTTTTGAAGATGCAGAGAAGGATAGGATAGAGGGAAATCTCATTTGGGTAATTTTTTTCCCTTTTTAATTGCTTTTACCTTTCTGTCCATTTAACTCTCTTTGAAGGAGGAGGTTTATCAAGGAGGCATGGAAGTTAGAGCTCAGACTCAAGTCCTTGTTGGGATATGTTTGAATTAACATTAGCTTGAATCTCTGGAATAGATTGATGAATTACCAATAATTAGTTCCTCCCCTTTTCCTTGACTGATGGAGAAGATGGGCCTCACAGGACTAAAGTTCTAGGAGATGGTCCTGACCTCGAGGAAATGGAATGGAGTTTGGATTTTATCCTCAAGGGTAGTGATTTCAGACTGTTGTTTTACTTCAATGCAGAGTTCTATGGCCTTGCAGAGGGTCATGACATTCTCAGAAAAATAACTTACAAGGGGAAGCTAAGTTTGTTTTAGTTAATACTTTAGGAAAAATATAGGATGGCATTTGTCATGGCAAGATACTGTCTAGAGCAGTGGTGGTCAACCTGGTCCCTACCGCCCACCAGCTTTCAAGGTGGACGGTAGCGGAGCAACCAAAAAATAAATAAAAAGATAGATTTAACTATAGTAAATTGTTTTATAAAGATTTGTTCTGCCAAACAGCGAAAATCCAACATAAAGTACTTGGTAAGTAATTATTATATGCTTTAACTTGCTGTAACTCTGCTTTATAAATTTTATAAAGTAAAATTACTTCCCTCCTTTATAAATCACCATTACTGTGGAACCGGTGGGCGGTTAGAAAATTTTACTACTAACAGAGATACAAAGTGGGCGGTAGGTGTAAAAAGGTTGACTACCCCTGGTCTAGAGCTTCCAGTGGAGAAATAACGTGATGTGCTTGTAAACAGTAGAGTACTGGGATCTTTGTAAAAGATGACTTATGGCCCTGGCTGGTTGGCTCAGTGGCAGAGTGTTGGCCCGGTGTGTGGAAGTCCTGGGTTCAATTCCTGGTCAGGGCACATAGGAGAAGCGACAGGAGGGCTTCTTCACCCCTCCCCATTTTATCTCTCTCTCTCTCTCTTTCTCTCTCTCTTCCTCTCCTGCAGCCGTGGCTTGAAATGATTCAAGCAAAGTTGGCAAGTTGGCCCTGGGCACTGAGGATGGCTCCATGGCCTCGACTTCAGGCATTAAAATAGCTCTGTTGCCAAGTAACGGAGCTGTAGCCCAGCTGGGCAGAGTATTGCTTGGTAGGGGCTTGCTGGTGGACCCAGTTGGGGCACATGACTGAGTCTGTCTCTGCCACCCCACTTCTCACTTATGGAAAAAAAATGACTTACTGTATAGTGGTTTTCCAACTTTTCATTTTCTTTTAGTCAGGGAGCACTTCTTATGGGGCAGATCTCAGTACATAAAAGAGCTTCTCTGGTTGAAGGGATGGACTTACCCGTCTCATCCATGAGAAGCCAAAGCCAGGGAAACCCAGCGCTCTATCCTGCCTCCTTGCTCTCCCCAGCAGTTCCTACTCTGCATGCAAGTCCATAGATCTGCCCATAAGTCAGCCTTAGTGCAAAGCCCTTGTGAGATCCTGAGAGAGGAGCCAGTTGGCTTTCTTTGTCACCATCTCTACATCGGAGGTGTTGCCATCACCCACTTATGGGCTTCCTTGGTGGATTCCGCACCCTGTGTGGGTGTGGAGTGTCGATCCCCTGCCTGGCACTTGTATGCTGTGGGAGTTTGCTGTGCTGAAGGCAAATGATGTTTGGTAGCCTCCAACATGGGGCCTGGAACTGGGAGGATGCTGGCCTAGGTGGTACTGGGCAGGTGAGCATACCAAACTCATCTGTTCTGCTCATGCTCAGTTAGAGCCTTGGACGTTTATAGAGTATGGAGGTGACTAAGAAAACACAGTGTTGTTTTGTTTGATGGGGACAAGGGGATCCCTATATCAGGATTGACAGTACATTGCTGTTCAGCATATTGTATTTTTCCGCATGCTTTAATATTTCACTTAATTTTGTGGTAACCCCAATGAGCTGAATGATGTCTTTCCTGTGCTGTGCTGGGCTCTGTGTCCCCATTGGTGAGGTGTGAAGACAGGCCAGAAGTTGCAGGGCAGAGAGGAGCTGGCGTCAAGGTATAGCCCAGTGCTCCTGATTCTGTGTTGGGGGCACTTTTTTCTATTACCTGATTAGGCCCTCCCGCTATAGTTTCAGGCCATTTTCTGCACTGGTGAACTCTGTGGAATTATGTAGCCTTTCCTTGTCTATATATCTGGACCTGTAAGGAGGAAGTGATCATCTCTGTCCTGCCGATGGTAGAGATGGGAGAGAACTGATGTTTTCCTCCAAGTGGCTCAGGTCTTTAGGGCTTTCTCCACAGTTTTACCAGGTTCTTGTTTGTTCACTTGGAACCTACATAGTCCTTTGTTTTTTCTTCTTGATTGAGTTACTGACATTTGGGTTTTCTCAATTGAAGAACCGTGACTGCCTGCACCTGGAGTTGAGGGCTCCTTCCCGGCTGTGAGCCTCAGTGTCTTCATCTGTGAGATGGGGCTAAGGGAGCTACTCTTCCTGCCTCAGCCACTGGGAGGACTGAAGTGCCTAGTTCTATGCTCGGTCCAGGTGGGGCCGGAGTGCACGTAGAGACAGGGATGTGTAGGATGTAATTCCAGCCTGCAGCTCACTGCCTGGTTGGGGGAATGGGACACTCAGGAGAGTGACATTATGATATAGATCAATTGAATGATACAGTACAAGCAGGCTTTTTTCCTCCTTTTAAAGCTCTGCATACTACATGCTTTTCCCAAATACTCTCATTCTCACCCCCACTCTGGTCCCCCCAGAGGCTCTTAATTACCATCTAAATGTGAAGGGATCCCTAAACCATTTCACATCAGATCTCTATTGCGGGGAAGAAGTGGCAGAACTTGGTGATTGCCTGCAGGCCCCGGTAGTGTGTGCTCACAGCTGAAAATTTCTTCCCCTCTCCTTTGTGCCTCTTCTTCAGTTTCCTGCACCGGAGTTGCAGGCGTCCTCAAACTACATCCCGCAGGCCGCATGCGGCCCCCGCAGCACTTCTGGAAGGGGCACCTCTTTCATTGGTGGTCAGTGAGAGGAGCATTGTATCTGGCGGCCCTCCAACAGTCTGAGGGACAGTGAACTGGCCCCTGTGTAAAAAGTTTGGGGACCCCTGGTAGAAAATGGAGACAGGAGAAGCCGAAGGAGGCTTTGTGGAGGGATGAGGCTTGAACTGGGTGTAGAAGGAGCACTTTGAACACACAGAAGGAAGGGAGGAGGACATTCTGAGCAGCAGGCCTAGCCACAGAGGAGCAGCGTGTTTCCAGGTTATGGAATTGGGCTGGCTGGAGTAGAGAGGAGCTTGGCACTGCTCTGGGTCGCTGGGGATGCGGAGGTGACCTGGAGGACCACAGTGGCTAGCTGTGCGTGGGGTTTGGACCTCTCTTGGAATTGAAGCATTGAACGCTTGTCAGAAGTTAAAGCCGGAGGAATTTTTTAAAAAAGAAATAACCCTGCCAGGTTTTTCCAGTAGGACAAGTACAGTTGGCTGCTGATTGTCAGGTGTGGATTATTTATTATTCATCAGAGGTTACCTGGGCCTTTTGTTCTCTCCCAACTCTCTTAGGTTCCAGCCACCTTTCTTCATCTACTTTGCCCTGGAGGGTCAGCAGGGACAGTGACCAAAGAAAAAGTTCCAGCCATTGTAATTTTTCTTTTGTGTTGCAAGGAATGGGTGGAAGAGCTTGGAAGCAATGATTGAGAAGTGTTTTCTAAGAGAAAGGTAAATTTCAGTTATTCCTCTATGCTTTATCTGAGGGAGCCTTTATTGCAGGTGACAGAAACTTAGCCTAAATCGTATTAGGCAGGAAAGAGAAAGTTATTATATGATATTCCAAAACCTTGGGATGGATTGGGGAAACTGGCCTTTGGATGGTTGATCCTGAATGCTACACTCTTTCCTATGGGCCTGGAACTTAGGGGCCTGGAACAGGGCTTCCGTCTTCACAGCCCCTGGCCAGAGAATAAAGGGAGCTCTAGCTAATTAGCCCAGGCAGAAAAATCTCATGGAAGGATTTCAGTTGGTCTGATTAGGGTCATGTGTCCACATGAGGCCCAGTCATTGTGGCCCGAGCTAGAGGACTAAGATTGACTCAGCCATGGACCCAACTAATAGGGTTGGGTGATGGGATGCTTTGATTAGCATTCCGTACTAGTACTTACTGTATGGTTCTTTAAAGTGGGGAGAAGCAGTTCTCCAAAGGGAGAAGAGTGGGAAGGATGTTGTGCCAGGTAAAACAGCTGGTGAGGCCTGACCTGTGGTGGCGCAGTGGATAAAGCCTCGACCTAGAAATGCTGAGGTCGCCGGTTCGAAACCCTGGGCTTACCTGGTCAAGGCACATATGGGAGTTGATGCTTCCAGCTCCTTCCCCCTGTCTCTCTCTCCTCTCTCTCTCTCTCTCTCTGACTCTCTCTCTCTTCTCTCTAAAATGAATAAATAATAAAAAAAATTAAAAAATAAATAAATTATTAAAAAACAGCTGGTGAATGTCCATATGATTGATGTGATATGTGATGATACAGTTAGCAGGCGAGGTCGTTGCTAGAGTGGGATGCTGGGGAGGTGGGCAGACTTCACTAGGTTTTAGACTTTGAACAAGGCACTTAACCTTTCTGAGCTTATCTCCTACTCTACAAAATAATTAAAACCATAACTACCTCACTGTGCTATTTGATAATTAGTAAGAAAAAGGAGGAGCATTTGTCAGTGTGGTGAGCAGTACAGCCTGGAATCAGCCTTGGAACAGAACCCTGGGATTCTCCCGGTATTGCAGAGGGTTTCGTGAGAGCTCCTGGTGAACGGTGCTGAGCAGATGTCAGGGTTGCCTCCACTGTGGCTGTGGATCACCAAGAGTAGGGTGTAATCTCTACAGCTGAACTCGCTGCTAATATTCCTGACGCCTGGAATAACAGAGTCTGGCCCAAGATAGGTGTTCAGTAAATTTCTGTTGAGTAGATGACTAGTCAGCTGTGTGTAGAATGAGTGGTGTGATGCTGCAGTTCCTCTTTAGAAATACGTGCAGATTTCTTAAATGGTAACTTCACAATGACAGAAGGCTGTAGGAGTACGGGAAGGCTAGGGTGAGTTTCAGATTCACACACAGATGTCACTACGTACAGTATGTCTGTGATGGAAGCAAGTGGTGTGACATTGGTGTCTGAAGTTCCCAAGGTCACCCATCAGGTACCGGCATTGTGGGGCTGGCTGCCAGGAGCCTATGGAGCACCAACATTGCCTTTTATAGGATTGGAGAGCCCTTCCCTTTCTGCATGTAGAATTTGAATGTCAGCTTGGTGTCCTCAAAAGAGTCTTTGGACATGTATCTGCCCCTAGCTTTGCAACATCTTGACATTGGATGAGCTTCTTAACTACCTGGGGCTTGTTTTTTTCTTTTTCTACCTCCCCTCCCTCAGTCCCTAGAAGTTTAGCCAGGACTGTGGACGTGCTCATCCTGTGGAATCCCCAGCGCTTCTAAAGCGGCACTGGGACCAAGGAGGCTTGGTAATAGGGTTGAACTAGATTTTTGAGGCTTCTTCGGCTCTGTACCATGTTATTGGTCTCTCATTTAGTGTTAGTGTTGAGTAATTTTTGATACTTTGGCTTTCTATTTCCTGAAAAAGGAAGCAGCAGGGGAGATATATTTGTCTTAGCTATTTTTAATTTCTTAAAAAATTTTTTTTTATTATTGGTTTTTAGAGAGAGAGAGGAAGGGGGAGAGAGAGAGAAACATTAATTTGTTGTTCCACTTATTTATACATTCATTGGTTGATTCTTGTATGTGCCCCGACCGAGGATTGAACCTGCAACCTTGGCACTTTGGGTTGATGCTCTAATCAACTGAGTTTCCCAGCCAGGGCCTTTCTTACCTTTTTTGTTCCACCTTATCCAACCACCTATACATTCTGCAGGCCAGTGCGAGGGGGTTCTTCAGTGATTTCCCGTAACCTGGGAGGATGTGAGCCACAGAAATAGTGGATGTAGAGCAAGAGGTCTGAGCTGCCTATCAGTCTCTGTGGTAGGGATGCTGCGCATGTTCAGCAGGGAAGAATTTTAAGTAGGATTGGGTTGGGGGATCGTGCATCTTTTTTATCTTTTACCTGGGGTAGATTGCTCAGCTTTAAATACTGTGACTATTGGCCCTGGCCGGTTGGCTCAGCGGTAGAGCCTCGGCCTAGCGTGCGGAGGACCCGGGTTCGATTTCCGGCCAGGGCACACAGGAGAAGCGCCCATTTGCTTCTCCACCCCTCCGCCGCGCCTTCCTCTCTGTCTCTCTCTTCCCCTCCCGCAGCCAAGGCTCCATTGGAGCAAAGATGGCCCGGGCGCTGGGGATGGCTCTGTGGCCTCTGCCTCAGGCGCTAGAGTGGCTCTGGTCGCGACATGGCGACCGACGCCCAGGATGGGCAGAGCATTGCTCCCTGGTGGGCAGAGCATCGCCCCATGGTGGGCGTGCCGGGTGGATCCCGGTCGGGCGCATGCGGGAGTCTGTCTGACTGTCTCTCCCTGTTTCCAGCTTCAGAAAAATGCAAAAAAAAAAAATAATAATAAATAAATAAATACTGTGACTATTGATTTTTTTGAGATAGAGTTCCGTGAGAGGAACCTTTTAAACTAGTAAACAGATGTTTGGCATGTTTCATGTTAGCCATCCAAATCTAAACCCTTGGTTGATAATTGGGAGGTGACTGTTGACCTTGGTGTTTGTTTCTCATAAAGAATCATAATCCACTTGCTTTTTTTTTATTATTAAATGAGAGGAGGTTTGTCAAGACAGACTCCCGCATGCGCCAGATGGGGATCCCCCTGTAAAGCCCACTAGGGGTGATGCTCTGCCCAGCTGGGTGTTGCTCTGTTGCTCAGCAACTGAACTGTTTGTAGGGTCTGAGGGGAGGCCATGGAGCCATCCTCAGCACCTGGGGCCAACTCGCTCCAATTGAGCAATGGCTGCAGGAGGGGAAGAGAGAGAGAGACAGACAGAGAGAGAGAGAGAAAGAGAGGCGTGAGGGAGGGGGAGAGGTGGAGAATCAGATGGGCGCTTCTCCTGTGCGCCCTGACTGGGAATCGAACCTGGGGCATCCACACACTGGTGCAGTGCTCTACCACTGTGCCAGCCTGCCAGGGCCTTTTTTTTAAATTGTTGTAATATATATATAGCATAACATTTATTATTTGAACCATTTTTTTCTATTTTTTAAAATTGTGGCAAAATATAAATAATACACACACACACACACACACACACACCCTGATATTTTCTATTTTAATCATCTTTAAGTATTCAGTTCAGGGGTAAGTACATTTACGTTGTTGTAACCATCACTACCATCCGTCACTATACCTATTAAACAGTAACTTTCTATTCCCTCCTTTCCCTAGCCCCAGGAACCACCTTTCTACCTCCTGTCTCTATGCATCTGACTGCTCTAGGTACGTCATATAAACAGAATCATATACAATATTTGTCTTTTTGTGATGGGCTTTTCTACTTGTCTCAGTGTCCTCAAGATCCATCCTGTCGTAGCCTGTGCCAGGATTCCCTTCCATTTTAAGGCAGAATAATATTCTGTTGTATGTAGAGACCACATTTTGTTTGTCATTCAGCCATCAGCGGACACTTGGGTTCTTTTGCCTATTGTCTATTGTAATAATGCTGCTATGAACATGGATGTGCAAACATCTCTTCCAGACCCTGCTTTCATTTCTTTCGGATATATATTCAGAAGGGGAATTACGGATCATGAGGCAATTTATGCTTAATTTTGGGAGGAACAAAATATTGCTTGTTTTGAGTTTTTAAAGGAAATTCATACTGTCTGCAGCACCTTGGCTTGGGAGTGATTGGCCTGGCTGGAGTCTTACTTCCAACATTTTCTTTACTTTTTCTTCAAAAAATTGTGTTTTTTTTTTCCAGACCTATCTTGGGAAGTCTCAGGACAGTTCCTTGGGACTTAGAGGAAGATTTAGTATCAGTAGTCATCCATAAGCCTCAAGAGTTATAACCGGCCTGACCGGGCGGTGGCGCAGTGGATAGAGCCTCGGACTGGGATGCAGAGGACCCAGGTTCGAGACCCCGAGGTTGCCAACTTGAGCACGGGCTCATCTGGTTTGAGCAAACATTCCACCAGCTTGAGCCCAAGGTCGCTGGCTCCAGCAAGGGGTTACTCGGTCTGCTGAAGGCCCACGGTCAAGGCACATATGAGAAAGCAATCAATGAACAACTGAGGTGTTGCAACACGCAATGAAAAACTAATGATTGATGCTTCTCATCTCTCTCCATTCCTGTCTGTCTGTCCCCGTCTATCCCTCTCTCTGTCTCTATAAAAAAAAAAAAAAAAAAAAAAAAAAAAAAAAAAAAAAAAAAAAAAGAGTTATAACCGGTGTTACTAACCAGAAACTCCCAGCAGTATTCATATCTGGCAGCCAAGGGATGTTCACACATTTCCTTTGGGTTTCCAGTACTGATATCTCCATCCCCAAAGGCCTTGAAGTATGTGAGTTATTTCTGCTTTGTAGACACTTCCTTCTTATCCCAATCAGGGCTGGTTTGGTTTGGTTTTTCAGTCCTAAATCCAGGGTAACTGACTATCAAGATTTTCTTTCAAAAGGCTTAGCTCAGCATTTCCTAAGGAAACATCTAAATGCTGGGTTGGTGGGATGTCAGTGGTATTACTCGATTAAAGGGTTCTGTAGGTCAGATGCATTTGACCAGTGCTGATTTGAGCAGGTTACAGGGGCTCCTTTACTGGGGGACCTCTTGAGAGCACTAATGAGCCAGAGTGCTTTGGGACTTCACTGGAATGGGTTCACTCTGCAGGTTTTCCCAAACTGATTTAACCACAAACCCCGCTTTCATTGAGCATTTTGCAACATCAGTGTTCTGAGAAATGCATTTTTGGGAAACTTCAACATTAGTGCACAGACTAGAACATTAATATATACCATTGTTTTTCAGATTTTCCCTCAGCTTTCTCACTTGGGAAACCCAAATCGTAAACTTTTCCATTCTTTTAAATTCTGATGCCAGCTAAAATGTGCACGTGTGATTGTGAGGCCAGTAGATTTTTTGGCTGTGTGATCTTACATAAGGTGTGTGACCTCTCTGGGCCTTAGTTTCCCCAGTGTGGCTTAACAAGAATGAAGTCTGGTTTCGTGTTGGTTGTTCTTTGAGAAGGTTAACCCTCTTCTTGTCTTCTCCAGGAGTGGACTCTGATCCCAGAGAGTGGAACATGGGCTGAGTGGTGGATGATACTGGAAGGTAGAACCGAGCTGAACTTAAGCAGAGGCCTTTCGTTCTTCCTCCCTTCATTCATTTTAAATTTTATACTATAAAATTATCAAATATATGCAGAGATGGAGAGGGTAGTAGAACAAACACCCTGCTTTCCCAACAACTTTTGTTTTCTGTAGTATTTTAAAACAAATCCTAGACAGCATATCACACCTCCCCAAAATACTTAAGGAAGTGTCTCTAAGAGGTAAGGCGTTTTAAAAACACATTGCCAGAGACCATTTCTACAACCCACAGTTTTGTTAATGTCATCTCATTCCCAGTTGATAGTCAGGTTTTCTTTTCTCAGAGATGTCTTTTTATTGATGGTTTGTTTGAATCAGAATTTTAATAAGATCCGCATGTTGCATTTAGTTAGTGTCACCCTCAGAGCCTCTTTTCTTTTTTTAAAAAATTTTTATTTATTGACTTGATAGAGAGAGAGAGAGAGAGATTTGTGTTTCACTTACTTATACATTCATTGGTCGACTCTTGTATGTGCCCTGACTGGGATCGAATCCGCAACCTTGGGATATCTGGGTGACACTTGAATCAACTGAGCTACCCAGCCAGAGAGGGCTCTTTTATAATCCCTAACAGCTCCCCTCCCCTGGGCCTTTTGTTTAAGGGAGAACTTAACCATCCAAAGTTCCTCAGGGCTCTCCAGAATTTCACTGGCTTGGGTGCTTTCCCATGCTGAGAGAGAGAGACAAGCCCCCACAAAGCCTCACTTTCCTTTGCCTGAGCGGGATTGGTGAATCACAGGTGGGCATGGAGGCTGCATTTGGTGGCAGCTGTGTTTCCATGACATCCTGTTGTCTTCATCTGCTTCCTCTGTTTACCTTTGTAGATTTCCTTTTGGGATAAACCATGCTCTCAAAAATGACGAATGACCACAAAGTGGCTAATAAAAAACCCACTCTCTGCTTCCTAAGATTGTCATGTGGGAAGGAGCAGAGTGAAACACCATCCGATGATTCCTTGCAGTAGGAAGTGGTTACCTTTTTTGAAAAATTAATTCTGTTTAAAAAATGTATATGGTTACTAGCTGGCCCTACACCAGCATTGCAGAAGAGAATGGTTAGCCGTTGATGCAACTAGGCCCCTGCCAACATGCATCCTTCAGGTGGGGTAGGTGGGGCTGCCTGTGTGGGGAGCTGTGCGGTCAGAGATAATCACCTGCGACTCCCAGCTGCTGCCTTGTCACAGTCTCAAGCCAGGGTGTGTTTTCTCGGCCCACAGTGTTTTTCCAGGTGTGGCGCCCATCTCTTGGGCGGCTCTCAGGCCTCTTTCTGAGTCAACTTTAGGTTACTTGTCTAAATAGCATCTGCTTGACTCCTTAAAATGGTCTGGGACCCCCACACCAATCTTGTTCATCTTTAGACCGTTGTGAATCTGCTGAACAAAAGTGATGGAAGTCTGTGCTACCCGTGATGAGTAATGTGATGACAAAATAAATAGGAAGAAACTGGGTTTTTATATTTTGATGTCAGAAGTCATACTTTAAAAAAGTTGAATGACCTTTTCAATACTCATGAGAACCTCCGTTCTTACTCAGGGTTACCTCTTTATCTTCTCATCTGGCCACAACTTTCATTTCCTGTTTATGTTTCTTATGCAGCTTAAGGCTGTTGAATGTCAGGGCTGGAAGGGGTCTCAGAGACCATTTTGCCCAAACTGCCTATTTTACAAATGAGAAACAGCAGTTCAGAGACACAAAGCAACTCTGCTGGGGTCTGTATCATGCCCCTGGTGAAGCTGGACACAGGGTCCAGGTTCTTCCCATGCTGGGGTTCCTTCCAAGGCATCTTTGCCAGCCCCAGGCTGGGCGGGGAGTCTGGTTTTTCCTGATCCTGACGTTGTATTTGCAGGCACCAGCCTTTCCCATGAGGAAGAGCGAGTTACAGGGCCTTGCAGTTAATGGAGTGCTGCTACAGCCTCTCATTCCTGGCCATTGAAATAAATCTGTCAGTTCATGTAATTGGCATTTGCGTTCTACAGATGGGCAGACTAGGCCAAGAGATGTTGCTCAGGGCCACCAGGTGCTCAGAGACTAGGCAGGTTTTGGAGTCCTTCTCAGTTTCTTTGTGAAGACTGCAGTTGTTCTATGCTCTGAGCCAGCTTGTGAGTGTCCCTGTTGAGGTGTCTGTGTCCTGAGCCTTAGACACCCCTCCCTTTCTCATCACAGCATTTATTCATTGAACATTCTGAGAACCTGTCACATAGGGAACACTGTTTGGATGCAGACATGCGTGGTGACATCTGAATTAAGTGCTGAGTCAGATGATAGGTCTGATGTTGGGAGGAGGTACCTCCTTATCTCATTCTTGTGACACAGCAAAAAGCTTCCAGGGCTGATTGCTGTGGCTTCTTAGTGCTTAGTCACAGGACAGAGTTCAGGCAGGAGAATGACCCCACTGAGTCTCTTGCCCTGGAGGGAAAAGCCTTAAATAGAGATAAAAGGGTAAATGCCCCAGGATACTGAGTTGGGGCCCACCCCCATGGCCAACCTCAGTGGGAACTAGATCCAGGAAAAAGCAAGAAAGTAAAGAAAACCAAAATGTGCTGGTTGTCTGTCTTTTTCATAAAAAAAATATAGCTGAACCTGAAGCCATTTAGAATTTAGGTGCTGTGAGTGAGAGAATTTATATGTCTGTCTGATCTCTTAACTAATTTTTGATTGAAAATGGTAGACCGCTATTGTAAGTCCTGTCATACCCCCCCCCCCCCCCATTTTATGAGCCCGGGGAGAGGGAACAAAACAGTGACAGACAGTTCGTGCTTTTTATGGAATTTTGCTTTGTGGAATTTCATCAAAGTTTGTTCTATGCTGAGCCTCCCCCATAGTAAGGCTTGTCATGAAGACGCAGTAGAGCTGGTCACAATGTCTCCTTACATGAGATCACACAGCCTCTCTGTCCATTTGTCTGTCCACCCAACATATACCTGGTCCATGGCTCTGCTAAGTGCCGAGATATAGAGATGAGAAAGACATTAGCTGGCATCACCCATGATCAACACCATAGACCCAATACCAAAATCTGAGTCGCTTTGTTCCTTTAGCTGCAGTACGTATCCTGTTGTTCATCACAGCTTTTCATTTTGGGTTGCTCTATTCTCTCTCTTCTGCCTGTGCAGCCAGAAGTAATCAGCCTAGCTTATTGACATCCTATTCCTCATCTGCTGTTTTTTGGTTTATAGCAAATCACAAGTGTTTTTGGTTGCAGAAATCTGTAAGATTCTCAGAAGGGCGAAGAGAGATGGTTCTTGCACCCCAGGATTTTATTGTCCCATTGGAAAGCCCACGTGTGAAGGAGCAGCTATCCAGTAGTACAGATCACGCAGCGCAGGTGTGGCTGCCCCAAGAAGAGTGTACAGTGAGTTGGGCACAGGCAGATGACTGGAGGGCTGGATGGGTGCTGGAGGGAGGCAAGGGGGAAGGCAGGCCTGGCGAAGGCAAGGTGAGACCCAGGGATGAGAGGAGAGAGTTCATTCTCTGAAGAGTGGGTCTCTATGGGAAGTGCAGGTGCCTGCTGGCGGTGGTGCAGGCACGGGGAGATGAGGCCAGGCTAACCAGCCCCTGGAAGACCAGGGCAGACCTGGCCGCTGCTTCCAGTCATTCTCCCTGCAGTTGGGTTTCTGTGAGGCGTGCTCCTGGGGCTGGAGAGAGGAGTGGCAGAGTTGGCAGCGAGTGGGAGGGTTGACTAGAGTGCGGGGGACCAGAGGCCTCAGAATTCCTAGAGGTGTCTGATTGGCTTTCTGTGAGTTGTTAGATGGATTGGAAAGCTAACATTTTCCTGACTTCCCAGTCTGATAATTACTGTGGGGCTATTTAGAAGCCAGTGTCCATGAGTCCTCTGGGGAGCTTGAGACTAGTTCCCATCTGCTGCCTTCTCATTGTGGAGAAGGTAGTGGTTGAGGAGTAAGATGGCTGATGGAGAATGAGTGATTCTAGTTGTGTCCCCATGGCCACCTCACGTAGTCTCTCTATACCTTGTCCTTATCTGAAGGGGCCCACAACACCACTGCCTTCCCAGAGCTGGTATGAAGGTAGGTGGGTAGTGCAGAGAAATGGTCACGTGCAGGTAGATTGTTGCGTGTTATGTAGACGGTGTTTCTATTTCACAGGGTTCGTTGCCTTTAGTTTTGTATTTACTATCCTATTTGATCTCATCAGCAACCCTTTGGGGGTCTTTATTCTACCTTGTAAATGAGGAAACAGGTGACAGAGGCAGATCACTTGGGAGTCAATTTAGTGGAGTGCTTAAGAGTCTGTATCTAAGCCAATTATTGGGTTCAAATCCTGGATCTGCTACTTCCTTTGACCCTGGGCAAGTTTCTTTCCCTCTCTGTGCCTCAGTTTTTTCACCTGTGAAATGAGGATAATAATAGGACCTTGTATTGTAAGGACTAAAGGAGTTACTATTGTAAAGTGCTTAGAGCAGTGCCTGGCAGGCAGTAAGCACACTGTAAACATAAGCTGTTCTGGGTACTGTTATTAGTGCCACATTAGACTGGTTTTCAGGAGAGGTTGGCTGGTTTGTTCCCACACTCTATCCTCCAGTCAGGGTGTGGTCTGCAGATCAGTGTGGTCTCAAGCTCTTGGTTTCTGGACCGTGATGAAGTTAGCACAGAGATTTAAGAATAAGCATTTAGCAATCTCTAGAGCAATTTGACCTTGCTGGGACTCATTGAGCAGGTATAGACTGCTTCAGGTGCTGTCAGATCACATGGCAGTCACATGGGTGTGAGCTGTGCATAATAGTCATCAGGTAATAGGACCCTGTGATTGCAAATGAAAGTGAGTGACCTCAGAGCTCTTCTGCATTGCTGCTACCCTGAGCAGCTAGCTTCCTTGGGAGGAGCCTCTGCCCACTGGAGCAGGCGGGGTCCGTGGCATATTGCAGGCCAGTGTGTGATGGTTGTGCTCTGGCAGTCTGTGCCAATGCAAGGCAGCAAGGTCTCCCTACGAAGATTCTTATTAATGAGCAGTTGTTTCCATTCAGCTCAATTTATTGTGGGAAATGCTTATTGTGGCAAATCCTTTTCTTGCTGTTCTAGCTGGCGTAGTTCTGGCAGATTTGGTGAGAATCCACAGTGAACTCAATTTCTTTCCACCTCTTACCCTGGCAGACACTAGAAAGCTGGATGATGTCAATGGACAGTGGTGTATGGGGTCTTGGACACGCCCCTGTGCTGGTGCCGCCTTGCTGGAGCCTGATTCCCCCACCCCACAAGTCTCATGGCAGATCCGGCGGAGAAGGGTCCCTGGAAGTGCCTATGGGGTAGCGTCCATCCCTGGGAGAGCTGATGGGTGTATTGGTGGACATGGGTTGGCAGTCCTCCGAAGCACTTCCCAGTGCCTGATGAAACACACATGGCTATGGCATAGGTCATAAAGTATAGAGCTCAGTGAAGAAGGAAGGTGGGAGATGGATAATGCAGTGCTGATATGCAGTTAATACAAAATAATACCAATTTGTAAGAACACATGCAAAAAATGATGAACACAAAAGAATGGTCACACATGGGCATGGGGGAGGAGAGTGGGAAGGGAGATGGGAATAAAAGGAAATAAATGAAATAAGAAAGAGGAAAGAAATGGCACTTTTCTGCCCTGCTGCTTTCTTTGAGGGAAGGCCTTGGGTGTCGGGGCTGCACGGAGACCCCAGCTTCTCGTAGTGTGGCGTCTGTGTAGCTTGGCTTAGCCGGCAACTTCAAGCAGGTTGTTCGCCAAAAAATGGCCTTGGTAAAGTGTTACTGGCCAGTAAAGTCACCAGTGAGGGTGGAGCAACTGTTCATGGTACAATGAACTCAGCAGATACACAGGTGTTTTTTTTTTTTTAATTTTTTTTTTTAAATTTATTCATTTTAGAGAGGAGAGGGAGAGACAGAGAGGGAGAGAGAAGGGGGGAGGAGCTGGAAGCATCAACTCCCATATGTGCCTTGACCAGGCAAGCCCAGGGTTTCGAACCGGCGACCTCAGCATTTCCAGGTCGACACTTTATCCACTGTGCCACCACAGGTCAGGCTACACAGGTGTTTTTAATGATCATCTAGGTGAGGTTGAGGGTGGGGAGCAAGATGTGAACAACAGTTGATTTAAACACAGCGTAAATGTGTCAGCCATGCTTACAAAACTGCACCATCTCATCTTGGCCATCGTGGTAAAATATGGGTGCTTGTCCTTTAAGTCAGTTAAAAAACAGCCCTGTTCCTTGTGTTTATTGAACTTACGATGCCATGTACTGCCAAGTGTATTAAGGAGGCAGGAAATTTTAACTTCAGGAAGGTGGACTCCTGTTTAGGATATCGATTAACTTTAATTGGCAGATACTGCTCTAGGGAAGGGACCGAGCTGCTACTGCCTGCCGGAAGTATCAGGTAGGCCAGTGGTCCCCAACCTTTTTTGGGCCACAGACCGGTTTAATGTCAGAAAATATTTTCACGGACCGGCTTTTAGGGTGGGACGGATAAATGTATCACGTGACCGAGACAAGTGTCAAGAGTGAGTCTTAGACGGATGTAACAGAGGGAATCTGGTCATTTTTAAAAAATAAAACATCGTTCAGGCCCTGGCCGGTTGGCTCAGTGGTAGAGCGTCAGCCTGGCATGCGGGTTCGATTCCCAGCCAGGGCACACAGGAGAGGCGCCCATCTGCTTCTCCACCCTTCCCCCTCTCCTTCCTCTCTGTCTCTCTCTTCCCCTCCTGCAGCTGAGGCTCCATTGGAGCAAAAGATGGCCCTGGCGCTGTGGATGGCTCCTTGGCCTCTGCCCCAGGTGCTAGAGTGGCTCTGGTCGCAGCAGAGCAACACCCCGGATGGGCAGAGTGTCGCCCCCTGGTGGGCATGCTGGGTGGATCCTGGTCGGGGGCATGCGGGAGTCTGTCTGACTGCCTCCCCGTTTCCAGCTTCGGAAAACAAACAAACAAACAAACAAAAAAACCCCATCGTTCAGACTTAAATATAAATAAAACGGAAATAATGTAAGTTATTTATTCTTTCTCTACAGTACTGGTCTGCGGCCCGGGGATTGGGCACCACTGAGGTAGAGCACAGGCTGGGCTGGGAAGGACTTTTGTCATCTTCATGGTTGAAAAGTAGTTGCTAGCTGCGCTCCCTCCTGTTCTGAGCTTCACATTTTAGGTCTGATGCAAGGTAATTAAAACATAAAAGTTACTTAGTTTAAAAAATATTATTTAGCCCTGGCCGGTTGGCTCAGCGGTAGAGCGTCGTCCTAGCGTGCGGAGGACCCGGGTTCGATTCCCGGCCAGGGCACATAGGAGAAGCGCCCATTTGCTTCTCCACCCCTCCGCCGCGCTTTCCTCTCTGTCTCTCTCTTCCCCTCCCGCAGCCAAGGCTCCATTGGAGCAAAGATGGCCCGGGCGCTGGGCATGGCTCTGTGGCCTCTGCCTCAGGCGCTAGAGTGGCTCTGATCGCAATATGGCGACGCCCAGGATGGGCAGAGCATCGCCCCCTGGGGGGCAGAGCACCGCCCCTGGTGGGCGTGCCGGGTGGATCCCGGTCGGGCGCATGCGGGAGTCTGTCTGACTGTCTCTCCCTGTTTCCAGCTTCAGAAAAATGAAAAAAACAAACAAACAAACAAACAAAAAAATATATATTATTTAGCCCTGGCCGGTTGGCTCAGTGGTAGAGCGTCGGCCTGGCGTGCAAGGGGTCCCGGGTTCGATTCCCGGCCAGGGCACACAGGAGAAGCGCCCATCTGCTTCTCCACCCCTCCCCCTCTCCTTCCTCTCTGTCTCTCTCTTCCCCTCCCGCAGCCAAGGCTCCATTGGAGCAAAGATGGCCCGGGCGCTGGGGATGGCTCCTTGGCCTCTGCCCCAGGTGCTAGAGTGGCTCTGGTTGTGACAGAGCGACCCCCTGGAGGGGCAAAGCATCGCCCCCTGGTGGGCGTGCCAGGTGGATCCCCGTCGGGCGCATGCGGGAGTCTGACTGTTTCTCCCCGTTTCCAGCTTCGGAAAAATACAAAAAAAAATAATAATAATTAAAAAAAATATTATTTAGCCATGTTGATGTAGAGAATTTAGAGACAGTAGATAATCAGAAGGAAGATAAGTTGAAGGTAATATTACTAACTGGAGATAACCACTATAGATTTGCTTTTTAAAGAGTGAAAAGGGAATTCTTTTTAGTGGGTGCACAGTATTGCCCTCGCAGGGTGTGCACTATGGCCCAAGTTCCCTCCTGTGGAGCCTCATTAGCGATTGCCCGTTCTCAGTGTAGGAGGCCGCAGTGCACAGCCTCACGCATAGGGCTTTGTGCACGTCTTATTTCCTCAGGATGCACTGCTGGAAGTGGTGCGATTGGGTCAAAGGGTTTGGATGTTAATACAAATTGCCAGGTGGATGGCATTGATCCTGAGTCACTTTTAGGTTTCTCCAGGTGTGGTGTTTGGATTGTCTTCTTCAGAATCACCGAGGAAGCTTCTTAAAAATGACGATTGCTGGGCTTCACCCTGGGTCTCCTGAGACAGAGCCTGGGAGTGGGCTGGCCTCAGTGGCTACATTTTTCACCAGTGCCCAGGAGGTTCTTATATTCAGTGCAAGGCATTTCCTCAGTGTACGAGCCTGTCTTCTCTGGGGAGGACCGTGGTGGTTATGGGGTTCAGGGAGTCAGCAGGATAAGGAAAGCACAGGAGAGGGACCTACCTCCGGACACAGTTTTCTTTATCTGTAAAGTGGGAGTCTCCGAGTGGTGGTGATGAGTCAAATGGGCTTTCTATTGATATATGAATACGTATGTGTCTGTTCTCCTACTGATGTCTCTTACAGGCAAGAGGGATCTTACTGGGCCGGGCCAGAGCTGGGAAGGGAGCTCTGGGAAAAGTGGGTCAGGACGGAGAGCTCATCTTTCCGCTTCTTCCCCAAGGGAACCGGGGCTGATAAACTTGGAGCAGGGTGCAGTTGGCCTAGCCCTCTCTAGGCCCTGGTGTCTTTCTGTCCGGGTCAGCAGAGAGAAGCTGCTTCTGCCCCAGGATTGCTGCTTCCTGTGTCCAGAAGTGAGAGTGCCAGGAGGCCTTGGGGGCCGAGCCGTGTGGGGATGGGCTTCCTGGCCAGTGCCAGCAGGGGGTGGAGAAGGCCCAGAGGTCTCTCCCTAGTAGTGTGGCTCCCAGAAGTCACTGATGCTGCCTTCACTGCAGCTTCCCCATGTGGCTGTGCTGCTTCCTCACTCTGGAGTCGATAGTCCTGATGGCTTGCTCATGTGCACTCAGCTAAGGATGAACTATTTGCCAGAAGGCTACTCTAGACCAACCGGCTGTTTACCAGTTGTCCCTGCAAAGGTCAAGTCTTCCTCTGACTGTGCTTTGTTTCCTGGTCTGTAAGTCTAGAAGGGAGGTCATTCATTTACTTATTCAAGCCAACATACTGAACTACAGTGATGACAAGATGAATGATCTACATCAGGGAGCAGACGGCAATGCTGTGGGCTTGGGGTCTGGTAAGTTGTGCTTCAAAGTACATCCATGGGAGGGATTGATCTTGTCTTCTGGAAGGGAAAGTGGTTGGGGCTGGGGGTTGGTCTCATGGACAAGGTAACGAGAGCTGAGCTTTGAGGGTTGACTGGAAGTTGTCAGGTGATGGGTAGCTGCATTGCAGCTGTGGGGAGAGAACCCTGAGGAAGAGCAGGAGGCAGGAAGGAGCCAGGCATGCTGGGTGACCCTGGACACTGCTGACTGGACACGGCCTGGTCCAGGAGGGGCTGGAGGAGACAAGCTGGAGAGGAGGTGGAGGCAGGGCTCTGGACCTGGCCTCCAAGTCTGCTTCTGATGCTCTGAGCTATGTAGCTGAGAAGTTGGCACAAAATGAAATGCTCAATAAGTGTTTGAGCCTGACCAGGTGGTGGTGTGGTGGATAGAGCATCAACCTGGGAGCCTGAGGACCCAGGTTCAAAACCCTGAGCTCACTGTCTTGACTGCAGGCTCACTGGCTTGAGCTTGAGGCCGCTGGCTTGAGTTTGGGATCATGGACATGACCCCTCGGTCGCTGGCTTGAGCCCAAGGTCGCTGATTTGAGTCTCAGGTCGCTGGCTTGGCTGGAGCTCCCCGGTCAAGGCACATATGAGAAGTAAGCAGTGAACAACTAAAGTGCCGCAACTGCTGAGTTGATGCTTCATCTCTCTCTCTCTTTCTCTCTCTCTCTCTCTCTCTCTCTCTCTCTATTTCTCTCTCTCTTTCTCTCTCACTAAAAAGAAAAAAAAATGTTTGTCTCCTTCCTTTTAGTGCTGGGGTGAGACTTTTTGACTTTATCCAAATAGGTCAGAGGGAGCCATGGAATATTGTGGAGCATGGGATTAATAAGATTGTACTTATTTGTTTGTGTACGTGTTTTTTGGTATTGGTGTGCTTTTGGTGGTCTTATGGAAGATACTTTTGGGGTCTAAGGTGGTGAGGGTAGAGACGCCGGCCAAGACTAGGAGGGATGAGAAGAATCCTTCCCATCATGGTCCCTTGCTGTGTTTCTTGTCCACCAGCTCCAGTGGGCTGCTGGGATGGCCTGAGCTTTGGGCAAAGGTTTTGGGGGAGAGGCTAATTTGAAATGTGTCTGCAGTAAGCCAGCTACCCCTGAGGGAGGCTGCAGAACTGGATGAACACTTGCTGAGTGCTAGTCTGGTTGTGAGAAAGTGGGGTGAGTGTCAGGTGAGGGGCAGGAGGCTGGGCCAGAGTCCATGGCCGCAGACTGTGATAGCGTTGGTATGGTGTGATGGTAGACTTTTATGACCATCATATTGGGTGATCATAAAACCCAATGATCACCCAATATATTGGGTGTCTGGGAGTTTATATGGATGTCTCATAGGTCATCCCAGAAACCCAAAGATGAGGGGCTACTGTCCCTGTTGTACTGCTGAGGGGAACTGAGACACAGAGAGGGGAAGTTACTTGCCCAGAGCCCCAAGCTAGTGAGTCAGGATTTCACCCCTGGGGTTTGGAATCCAGAGGGCACATGCATGGAGATGTGCTGGGACACTGAGCAGCCTTTGGGTCTGCTAGATTTGGATTTTGGCTTCTCTTTCCTGCTGGCAGGTTTCAGTTGCCCACAAGGAGGGTACTGTGCATAGAAAACTGCTCAGGAATGGGACAGCTGCCTTTGGAGGTGTGGGCTGAACCTAGGTGGGTCTGGATGGCCACCTGTCAGGGGTGCTGTGGAAGGAAGGTGAGTCAGCACCTCCTGCAAAGATGGTTACATGCTGCTCACCACTGCCAGGCTCAAGACTTCCTGATTGATGCCCCTATTTCCCCCACCTCTTTGTCCCTCACATGCCTCAGGAGCAAGTGTGGAACTGGGCTGGAGGTGAGGGTGCGATGTGGATGTTTGCAGAGGTAGGCAGAGATCCCCGTGCATGGAGACAGGAATAAGCCCATGTGTCTTAGAGAATGTTGCTGCTATATCCTGAATGAGTTCAGGGATCAGAAATCAGTCCTGCAGGTGGGCACATGCTTTAGGCTAGTCCACGAGCCATCACAGTTCATGGAGGGGTGACAGGTCTGGACAATACCATTCCCTTTTTCTCCAGTCAGTCAAGATGCTCTTGCCTGTGGAGCCTGCCCAGGGCCACAGAATTCCTCTCACCCAGAATTCCAGCCAGCCCACCGGCCAGTCAGTGACAGCTATTCTTGAGCTGTAAACCTCTTTGTCACATCTGGGGAGAAGGAAAATCCTGGCATGGTGACCACCTACCTGTTCAGTGACCTTGGGCCAGAGCCTTCCTTTCTCAGCTCTTTGCATCTGGCACTTGGGGACCTTGCATAGCACAGCTCCCTCCAACCCCTCATGCACTGGCTCGCTGTCCCAGGCGTGCACAGGCCTGTTGAGAAGCAGGCCTTGGAAGAACGGGCCCTTCCTGCCTGGGGAGCGCGGGCAAGCCCTGGCCTGACGGATGAGACCCAGGGCCCCTTGTGACTTGTTTGCCCTCAGGAGCTGCTCCGGTGCTGCTGCCAGATGGAGTCATCTGGGCGCTGGATTAAAAGATAACTATTGGCAGGAGAATCTGCCCTTTCCTGGCTCCACTGGACTCTGGGCGGCCCTCTCAGCTTGCCCTGGGGCACCTCTGCCTCTTCCCAGTCTCTCCTGCTGCAGGACAGCCCTCTCCAGGCGGGGCTTCCACTCACGTCTCCCTCACCTTGTCACCAGCCTCCCCTCGGACAATTTAATAACCCTAAGGAGCAAGTCGGCGGGATTCTCTTTTCCTTTTCTTCTCTTTCTGAGGAAATCAAAGCCCCTGGAATTTCAATGTGAGTGTGGTGGGACAAGGCAGAGATGAGGAAACTGAGGGCGACGTGCAGGGCCACTCCTGGGGCCTGAGAGCACGTGTCTTAGTCACTGGTGGAGGAAGCTGTTCTGGCATCTCGAGGAAGATGCTGCTTTGATTCTGGAGTGGTCATGAGTGGTCTTGGGTGGTCCCATGCTCCCGGACCCTGAGGAGGCAGTCACAGGACTAGAGGGTTTGGGAGCCCCAGCAGGCTGTACTGTCTGTGGGCAGTGGAGATGGAGGGGAGCGCCCTGCCTGGAAATTTCACCACCATCACCAGCTGACCCACTGGCAAGGGGACCCGAATATTCTGATAGAATATTTTCGTACTTCTTCCCTATGTGTCTCCTATCTTTGCACAGGCCCTCATTTGGGGAATCACATACCTTTTTTTTTTTAATTTAATAATTTTATCACTAAGAAATGGTACAGCAGACTTTTAAAAAATGTATTATTCCTTGCCTGACCAGTGGTGGCGCAGCTGATAGAGTGTCAGGATCCACATTTGAAACCCCAAGGTCCCTGGCTTGATCTCAGGCTCATCCGGCTTGAGCAGGAGGTTGCTGGCTTGAGCACAGAATCATAGACATGATCCCATGGCTGCTGGTTTGAGTCCAAAGGTTGCTGGCTTAAGCAGAGGGTTATGGGCTTGGCTGGAGGCCACCCCCCATCAGGGCATGTCTGAGAAGCAAGCAATGAACAACTAAAGTGACTTAACTACGAGTTGATGCTTCTCATCTCTTTGCCTTCCTGCCTCTCTCTTTTCTTTCTCTCTCAAAAAACAAAAAAAAAGTATTATTCCTTATTTGCCTATACATTGATTTATTAAGAGAAAAAAAGTCTCTTAGGGTATTTTCCTTCTTGGGCAGATAAACCATGGCTGGACACATATAACAGTACTCACCTATTTTTATTTATTTATTCATTTAAAAAATTTTATTTTATTTTATTTTTTTATTTTTTATTTTTTTAGATTTTTTTTATTTATTCATTATAGAGAGGAGAGAGAGAGAGAGAGAAGGGGGAGGAGCAGGAAGCATCAACTCCCATATGCGCCTTGACCAGGCAAGCCCAGGGTTTCGAACCGGCAACCTCAGTGTTTCCAGGTTGACGCTTTATCTACTGCGCCACCACAGGTCAGGCAAAAAATTTTATTTTTTAATTGCAGTTTATGTTTAATACTTGTATTAGTTTCAGATATATAGCATGGTGGTTAGATATTCATATACTTTATAAAGTGATCCTCCTTGGGCTTCAAATACCTACCTGGCACCATGCATAGTTATTATAGTATTACACAGTTATGACTATTACACTATTATTGACTATATTCCCTGTGCTGTACTTTACATCTCTGTGACTACTTTGTAACTATGAATCTGTACTTCTTAGTCCCTTCCCCTTTTTCACCCGGTCTCCCCATTACTTACCTATTTTTAAATTCACAGTTATATTGCAACAGTTTAAAAGAATTATCTAGGCAATGGTATTATGAACTATTTTATTTTTCTTTAAATTTTTCTGTTTTAAACGAATTTCTAATGGTATTGTTTTTACTCTGACTTTTTTTTTTTTTTTACAGAGACAGAGAGTGAGTCAGAGAGAGGGATAGACAGGGACAGACAGACAGGAACAGAGAGAGATGAGAAGCATCAATCATTAGTTTTTCATTGCTCGTTGCAACACCTTAGTTGTTCATTGATTGCTTTCTCATATGTGCCTTGACCGTGGGCCTTCAGCAGACGAGTAACCCCTTGTTGGAGCCAGCGACCTTGAGTTCAAGCTGGTGGGCTTTTTTTTTTTTTCTCAAACCAGGTGAGTCCGCACTCAAGCTGGCAACCTTGGGGTCTCGAACCTGGGTCCTCTGCATCCCAGTCCAACGCTCTATCCACTGCCTCTGCATCCTAGTCCAACGCTCTATCCACTGCGCCACTGCCTGGTCAGGCCTCTGACATTTTGACATTTTGTTTTATAAATTTTCAGATCCACAGAAAAGTTGTAAGAATAGTAGTACAATAAACGTTTGTATAGTCTTCACCTAGATTCACCAGTGGGTACCAGCCTGCATATTTGATTTTTCATTCTATTACTCTCTCCATTTATATTCACATACCTTTTGTTTCTGACTTATTTAGGAAAAAGTAGCCGTGAGGACACTTCACGCCAACACTGAAGTGTACGTCCCTTGTGAGCTAGGCTGTGCCCCCTCCTCAGCCACCTTCGTTGTCATACCCAGCGTTATCTACTGTGCAGTCCATTTTAAGTCTCTCTGATTGTCCTTAACATGTCTATTTTAGGTTTGTAAAAATCTAGGTCCTGTCCTGGCCAGATAGCTCAGTTGGTTAGATCATTGTTCTGAAGTGCAAAGATTTTTGGTTCAATCTGGTCAGGGCACATACAGGAACAGGTTGATGTTCCCATCTCTCTCTCTCTCTCTCTCTCCCTCTTACCATTCTTCTCTCACTAAAATCAATAAATAAAAAAAATTGAAAAAAACCTAGGCTCTATAAACATGTGTTTGGTTGTTATCCTAATGTTATTAAAAACATGGTTTATAAACTTGATTAATCATCAGTGATGGACATTTCTTTGTTAGAATCCATTGTTATAATATAGAGATGTATATACATGCTACTGATGGTCCCCTAGAGTAGACAATCTTAGAGTTTGTGAAATTCGGGAGAGCTGCTCTGTTTACAGAATCTGTGGCCTGAACAGTTGAGAGACCTTCCCAGGGTCCCAGTGTTGTGGTTTGCATGTGTTTTGAATTTCTTCAATTTATGAAATCTGATACCTCCCTGTCTGGACATTTTAAACTGTCCTGCTAAATTCTTCTAAGTATCCAGAGTTCAAATGTACCATTGCCTAGAGTGTTAGAGGTCATTTGACATAAAACAGAAAAACCAATAATGTCTTCTACAAAGCTCAAAACCTCCTCCCTGCCTTCCTCCTTTTAGTGTGGGGTCACTGGCCTCCTTAGCTGTGGACAGCCTCCAAAGGGGGCTGCTGTGGGGCCACTAGCACCCAGGCCCCGTCAGGAAGAGGGAGGTTCCAGAGAAGAAGGAGGAAGGATGTGAGCATTGACTGGGAGGTGGAAGGGAGAGCAGAGAGAGAGGTGTCACCTTCGCCAGTGCAGTTCTGCCCGTGGAGCTCGGCCACATAGTTGGCCCTAGGGTCTGTTAGCTGAGGTCCTGCCCTATGCCTTCCTTAGGAGAGTAGTGTGGGGAGTGAGTCCTTGATTGGAATTGGTTAGCTGGCTTGAAGTCCAGCTGTGGGACTGGCCCATCACTTCCCTCCCTGAGTCTCTCATCCACTCATAAGGTTGCAGTGAGTATCCAAGAAGGAAATTCAGGATTCCTTGAAGTTGCAGAGCAAGGAGGTGGCCTTGTCCTCAGGACTGTCCACTGTGGGGCTGACAAGCTTATCACCCTGGCGCCGTCGGACACTGGAGCAAGGTGGGCTTGTGCTGGAGAGGGCACGCACCGGAAGTGGTGGACAGGGATCAGGAAAGAGCGTGTTCCCAAGGAGGAAGGCTGCCGTGTAGGCCCCCACGGAAGCCTTCTCGGAGGAGGCCAGCCTCCAGCCGTACTGGGTGAACAGGGTGGAGAAGAGGTGTAGTGGTGGCGGGCAGCTGAACGCTGGGGCTGCCCTGGGCGGTAGGGATTCTGGCCTGCAGGGGCGTCCCTGGAAACGGTGGCACGAGAGGGCTGCCTCAGCACCGAGTGCTTGGAGGAAGGGGTTCCTTGGGATTCTGAGTTGTTCTTCCTACTCCATCTCAAAAAAATAAACATAAAGCTTTATTCTTTGCTGACAGTAAAGCTTGCATATTCATGCAGGAAATTTAAGGAAGAAGGAAAAAGAAAAGCACACAAAACCCCTGCGGCAACACTGTTAACACTGTGCTGGGGGGAAATGGAGCTTTCCTTGTATGCCAAACAGGGCCAAATGTTATCTCGCTTCATCCTCACAAAAGCCTTGGGAGGCAGGTACTTCTGTGATCCCTGTTTTACCAGTGAGGAGAGTGAGGCACAGAGAGGTTAGGGAAGGTGCCCTCTGGTCGCACAGAATGCATGATCTGGAATTCCCAGCAGGCAGGTGGCTGTAAAGCCCACACTGGTAACCCTCCCGGACACAGACTGCCCGTGCAGATAGCTGACAGGTTTATATGCGCACGCATGTCCTTATACACACACAGGCTAGGATTCAGATTCTAAGTGGCTGATGGAGGCCTAACCACCATGCAGGGGGTACCAGTAGACGTGGCAGTCTGCACCATCTTCTACCAATAGCTCCCTGTGTGAAACCCTTTGGTCGGTGGCCTGGGGTTTAGAAATAGAGCCTTGTGTACTTGCTCCGCTTGTTGAGGGATAGAGGTCTCCCATCTGTGAGAAGAACCAAATTGGCCACATTAGGAAGAGGAGACAGTAGGGAGTGGAGGAGGGGACGTCCCCAGCTTAGGACCACTGAGCAGGTGGGGTCTAAAACTGCCTCCCTCCTCCCCCATCTGCTGTCAATAATGTTAATTGCAGGAAAATTGGAAAACCTGGCAGTGGTGTCTTAGGTGACTTCTAGGCCATAGGGTGTGGTTATTTCTTTCCTTGGCTATCTGAACTTCCTTGGAGTTCTGTCCTTGTGCCTCAAGGCATGGAATGATCCACAGCTGGTGCTTCCTTATGGCATCCGGGGACTGGCTGTGGGCCTGGCAGGTCACAGCCAGGATTGACGCCCAGAGGGACGTGGGATTGGCTGGTATTGCTGCTGTCTTGGGGACTAGCACTCCTTGACCCCTTCCCTCCCAGGCCCCTGCTCTGTGGCCTGGGTCAGTTAGGACAGGAGTGAGTACAAGGGTTTCTATGGGCACTGCAGGAACTCGCACAGCCTCTGAGACCTTGTTTCTTCCCCATCTGTTCAGTGGGGCTGATAATGTCTGTTCTCCCTGCTTACCGGTGACCTGGTGGATGAGGAAGAGGCAGTGTTCCTGGGGAGTCTAATCCCACTCACGCGTTGTCTTCAGAGCATGGATACGTTCCTTTCATTCCTCCTTGCTCTGATACTGGCAGGTAGGCAAGGTGAGGTTATTTATCCTCCAGCTGCAAATGGAAGAAACTGAGGTCAAGAGAGGCTGCTCATATAGTGACATGGTCCACATGTTAATGTCAGAGGCAGGGCTGGAAAGAGGTCTGGTCCCTAGCCCAGTGCCCTAACCCTGCAGCACACGGCTGACTGGTTCGTGTGCCTTCCCATGTTATCTAGCACCTGCTGCATTCAGTCTGAGAAGAGAGCAGGAAGCAGGTGACACAGGAAGCCAGAGCTCCACAGTCAGCTTTGTTTGCCCCAGACTGTGTGACTTCGGTGTGTCTCTGTGAGTCACTTATTTGTTGAGCACCCATGGTAATCTGACTCTGAGAGATGCTAGAGCTTCAGAAATTAAAGAAGTGACACTCTGGTGGCAGGGAACTCGCAGTTTGGGGGGACAACTTGTAAACCGTCAGTGCTCATACAGTATACAGGGGCAGTGTCCAAGTGGAGCATGGTGGGCTCTAGGAGCTCAAAGGTGGGCAGAGCCTCAGTTTTCCCATCTGTCAATGGGTTTATTAATGGACCACTTTGAGTTTTGGAGTCCCTCTGCCTTTTACATTCTGTGGCTCTTCAAACACCTCACATCAATCAAAATTTTATGTTGAAAGTGCTTCCAAGTCAGATGGAGAGAGAGGAGTCTACTGTGTTTTATGTATTTATCTCTTCACAAACAATTACTCCTTCTCCGGTGAGACAAACACATTTATTTTACATGGCCAGGGAGTGTTTTTGTTGCAAATTGGTTTGGCATATGGCTGTGCACAGGGTAGGGAGCGATTGAGGGCCTGCGTCAGATGTGCTGCTGTGGGTCTGAGCCAGGGTGGGGTGGGATCCCGTTAGTGGGGTGTCCTGGGGAAGCGGCTGCCATCCCCGGATCCTAGGCTGTCTGGCCTGGGGGTGTGTCTGTCCTCCCGAGTCTAGGCCTTGTGGGCACCGCAAATGTCGCTTGTGAGAGCAGAGTGTGGTTGGTGTGGTTGGTGGTCACTGTGGGCCCCAATTGCTCGAGTCAGTCAGGCTTCAGGCAGGGGCGGGGCTGGGGCCAGGTCTGCAGGAGGGGCAGGGCAGGAGAGGCTGTGAGGGCCCAGTGCCCCCAGGGCTCTTCCTTTCCAGGCCTCATGCTGGGGGTCATGGTCAAGGTTGTCTAAAGCTCCTCAGAGAGCAGGCTTTTTGGTCACCAGTGTTTCATTAAGGTGAAGCACTGGGGGCTGCATTTCAGTAGTGTCCCAGGGCCTTTTTCTTGGTGTCCTGTGGAGACCTGAGGGATGTGTGGTTGTAGAGAGTGACCCGAGGTGAATTGCTGCTCTCCTCGCTGCTCTGCCTGTGTGCGTGTGTCTAGGAGGGAGGGAGAAAGGGGAGTGGCCAGAGGCGGCAGGGACCCTTATTAACTGCTCCCCTAGAGCAGATGCTCCTGGACCCTCACCTCTGTTCCTCTGCACCGAATCGCCACCGTGGAATGGCTGCTGCTGTGTGCTGTGGGGAATGCAGGGCTAGCCAAGAGCTTCTTCCCTGAGATGTCCTCAGCAGGTCTAAGGATGCGATTTGTGGTCACTGCAAACTGCGAATGTGCAGCCCCTTGCTCGTAGGTTATTAAGAATTTTAAGATGGCTACAGAAGAGTGTGAAGCCAAGTGCAGCGCCTTGTGAGACCGCACAGCTCGTGTGCCCAGGATGCCAGCCCTGGTCCCACCTCACAGGGGAAGCCAGGCCCACTAGACATCAGTCAGAATCAGGGAGGAACAGGCAAGGGAGATCATAACAGGTCATTTCCTGATGGAAGGAACTGGGATGCTCCTTGGAGAGGTTCCATTTCAAGCTGAGCGTGGAGGGATGGCCAGGACTTGGGTGGAGATTGAGGTGCTGGTACAGGTGGGAACGCATGGGTGTGGGCGGGGAGTGATGAGCACCCAGCCTTATAGCCTGGCTGGAGGCCTGGGTGGTGGGAGGTGGCAGGGGGAGGGTGCAGATAGATTGGTCCCAATTCTCTAAGACCCTCAAATGCCAGCCTCAAGGGGGGCTTTACTGTGCAGCCAGGGACTCCTGGGCACTTGGGGTGACGCAGAGCTGGGTTCTGGGGAGCATTCTTGGTACGTGGTGCTCAGTGACATTCCAGTAGCTGGAAGGACTGATGTTGAGATACTTGACATTTATTATTCACTTAGTCATTCTGAGCCATTGTAGAGGAGAAAGCGGAGGTGCAGAACAGAGGTGTTCTGTACTTTACCCACGGTGTTATGTGGCCGAGCTAGGATCTTAGAGGCCTGAGCAGAATTGGGAGGTGGCTGAAACAGTTGGGCTGGGAGAGGTGTTACTGGGATGGTGCCAACAGAGAGGAGTGACGAGTGTGAGAAGGTGTGAAGGTAGCTCAGGTGAACATTGCCACGTGACTTGGCTGCAAGGTCAAGAGTTTTCCACAGCTGAAACAGCCTGAATCCTGGGGGTGGTCATCCTGTAGGTTGGAATCAGCAGTGGTGGGGGGCATCCACTTTGAGAAGCTTCTTGCCTATCTTATCAGGAATCCTGCCAGTTGGTAGCTCTTGGATTTTTCACCTTAATCTGTCTCTAAATTTTTCCTTTTTCTCATCATCACCCTTTGGGCATGTAAAGGCATGAGTCTGTTCTCTGAGCCTCTTATTTATTTTTCTTTTTGCAACTCTTGGTTCTTTTTTAGCACCCACACTCGTTGGGGTTCTTTGCTGAGTATGGGGTTCTGGCCTGGTTAGAACAGTTGGGAGAGATGAAACTGACTTTGAGCAGTCTCAGCTGTTGCTCTTGGGTTTTAGATATTCCTTTGCTTTGAAGGTGTTCCTTATCTTTGGCCCCTCCACCCACTGGGGCCAGTAGTGCCCCTCCCCATCATGTGTCTGACCACTAAACTATGTCCCCACACATTCCTCCCAAGGAGGGCTAACTCCTCATTGTTGGAATCCATGGGAGTCCGAAAGACCAGAGTAACAGGCTTTATTGAAAGGAAGAAAGGAACCCTGCCGGGCACTTCTCCCGGGGGAGAAGAGCACCGGTTACAGACTAGGGGCGAGTTATATAGTGTTTGGGAGAGCCTGAGGGGATACTGAGGCAAAAGTCCTGGTATGTCTGGAATGCTCCTCCTTGGGGGGCTTCGAGCATGTGGGTGTTGAATCAAAAGCCCAGGTATGTCCGGAGCCCCTCCTTGGGGCGGGCTGTCAACTTTTTGGAGTTCCTTTGTCTCAGGGTCAGTAGTCCAGTAAGGGTGAGGTCTGACAGATAAGCGGAACATCAAGAGGGCAGTTTGGAATTCATGTATCTATCACTCATATCCTGTATCCCAAGACCTGGCCAGGTTACTCATGTGACAAGTTCTAGACTTGTTCACGTTACCACCTTTCTTCTGTCCTCAAGTGTCAGGGAATACTTAGTGTAGAGGGATGAAACAGCCTGCACCTGACCCTGCCTGACCCCTTGTGGGCCTGGAAGGTGAATCCTACACAGTCTCCCCGCCTGGCAGGTGATCTGCAGAGCTTGGTAACTCGACACTGCATTGATAATTGTCTGCTTAGGTCACATCTAGCCCTTGTCACTGCCCAACCACCAGGACCACAGTTTCTCAACTGGGCTAACTGGTTGAGCCACTGTTCTGGGCACTCATGGGAAACAAGTGGCCTCTGTGGTGAGCTGGTGGACAGGGCGGCAGTCAGCACAGGCAGGTCTTCCAGGCTGTGCGGGGCCCAGGGAGCCGGGAGGCCCACAGCAGACCCTGTTTTTCTTGATGATGTGGGACACAGAGTTGCAGGGACTGCATCCCCCTTTCTGGTGGCTGCTGAGGCAGTGTTTCCTACTGTTTTAAAGTCACTGGTGTTCTGCGTGGCCTCGACCTGGGAGGTTCCTGGTGGGCCCGGCACTTCTGTGTGCTAGTGTTTTACCAAGTCTTCTTGAGGTGCAAACAGAGGGGAAGTGAGACTTTAGGAGATTTAAATGTTTCCATTTTGACAATTCTTCTTAGTTACCTTGAGAGAACACTCCCCCTAAATGCAAACCCCAAATGCACTGCACATTTTAAAAGACCACACACTTTAAAGGAACTGGGTAAGTATTAGTTGACTTGGTTCAGTTCGGTTTAACACATGAAACTTGAGAAGTTGTATTTAATAACAGGGACTGGGATGGTCCTAGATGTCTTTGCCCCAGAATTTCGTTTACTTGACACACTCAAATGGTGTAAAGGTGGATTTGGGCACAGAGGTTTGTCTTTTATCTATTTATTCATTTTTAGAGGAGAGAAAGAAAGATTGAGAGAGAAAGACAGAGAGAGAGAGGAGCAGGAAGCTTCAACTCCCATATGTGCCTTGACCAGGCAAGCCCAGGGTTTTGAACTGGCAACCTCAGTGTTTCCAGGTCAACGCTTTATCCACTGTGCCACCACAGGTCAGAGGTTTGTCTTTTGAGAACTGTTTTAAGAGGCTCCAGTGAATGATCTTAGAATGAAAAAGTGGCTGGCCCTTTAAAATGGTTCCAGAAGAATCGGTATCATTAACTAAAACTATATCCAACAGCTTTGTCCAGTGAATATTAGTAATTCTTTTAACCCCTTCACCCTATTCTTTCCTATGGGAATTTCTTGTCATCATAGTTTTGTTGCTCCCCATCTTGCAACAATTTCTTGCAACTCTTGGTTCTTTCCTACCTCCCACATTTGTCGCAGCTGTGCGTTCTGTGTTCTGCGCTGAGTGTGGTGGTTCCCACATGGTTAGAACACCGGGAGAGCCGGACCTGGCTGGGGCATACTTTTCTATATCATTACCCTCTGCAGGACGGGACTGGTCGTCTGGAGGAAGGTGTGCTCACTTAGCCTGGGACATCCACGCAGGAGCTGCAGGAGAAGGGGTAGCTGTCTCTTCCCACATGGACCCTTTTGAGGTGATTGCTTTGAGATTGACCCTGCAAGGCTGGGTGAGCAAAGAGCCTCCTGCTGCATTTTGCCTCCTAGGCATTCACTGGCTCTTCCTGCACTCCTGACAGTCCTCCCTACCTACGGCTCTCATCTTTGATGTAGTTGCTGTGAACAAAAAGCTCAGAAAATAAAAGAACAAGTTGTAGACTTAGAATGTTTGCCCCCAAGAAAAGCACATGTTTGCACAAAATCCTGTCTGACAGTTTCCATTTAAACAAGGAAGTTGGGGGCCCAGCAGACCTAGGAAATATGAAAATTGGTGCTTTGTTGGGCTTCAAGCCTGAGTTGCTCCGTGTCTCGGTCCTGTCTTGTCAATAGAGATTCAAACTTTCAGATGAAAATCACTGACTAGCTGTGGGCGATGTGTTGCCTGTCGCTGGGAGCCTGCTCATCTGTCCCCCATGGTCTCCTCTTTGTTTCCCTGCAATGTGATAGAGTGGAATGTATTTTCTGGAAATAGCCTGGCTGGGATGGTTGGCATTGCCAGCCTTATTTCTGCTCCCGTAAGTTCCTTTTCTCATAGTGGGTGATGGGACACTGGCAAAGGCTGCTTGTGCTTAAAAAAAAATCTTAATAGCCTTTCCAAATATATTCCCTTGATCACTTATTTATTTGCACACAGGCTGAAGATTTAATAGAATTCCTTAGCTTTTGTTAACATTTTTTTCTTGTTTAAGTTATATTTGTTGATTTTAGAGGTAGGGAGGGAGGGAGAGAGAGAGAGGAATATCATTCTGTTTCTGTGTGTGCCCTGACCAGGGATTGAGCTGGCAACCTCTGTGCTTCAGGATGATGCTCCAACCAACCAAGCTATCTTGGCCAGGGTAACCTTTTTTTCTTAAGAATATATATTTTTCTGATTATCAAAGTAGTGTTCATTAGATAAGAAGAAGAAGAAGGAGGAGGAGGAGGAGGAGGAGGAGGAGGAGGAAGAGGAGGAGAAGGAGAAGGAGAAGAAAAAGATTCCAGAACACTGCATGATGCAGTTCTCTTAAGTCTTGAATTCTCTTAAGTATCTGCGAGAGGCCTGAGGCTGGGGAAGAAGGTGCAGTGGCCTCAGACCCTGGTCTGAGGGGCGGGGCCATCCAGGGGGTCATACTGCAGCTGCCGGGTGGATGAGGGAAGGGCAGAGGAAGCAGGGTTTCCTTAGCAGCAGCTCAGAAGAAGTTAGAGGTTGCAGGCTACATCTGGTTTCAAGTCTAGCTGATTGATCTAGGGCTAGTTCCTTAACCTCTCTGAATTTAAGGATCGCTGTAAATTGGGACTAAAGGCAGCGCCTCTTTCCTGAAGTACTGAGAGTTTTAAGTAAGATACCATGTTAATTTGTGGTTTTTTCAAGGCTTTCACTGTGGATGATGTCTACATTGGACAGGGCTGCGCAGAACCTAGCGCAGTAGCAACAGTGTTAGAGTGGCAGGGCTGCTGCAACGAGGTACCGAGGTACCATAGACTGGGGGTGGGGGTGGGGGCTTCTAACAGCAGCCATTTACTATCTCACAGTCCTGGGGGCTAGAAGTCAGGGTTGGTTTTCTGAAGCCTCTTTCCCTTACAGATGGTTGTCTTCTCAAATGGTCTTTCCTCTGTGTAAAGCCAGTGGCCGGGGCCAGGGCCACCAACATGGCAACCCGGCCCATGCAGGTTCGCATTGGATTTGGACAGTCGGTAAAGAAACCATGGAGCCAAAAACTGGTGGGCCATAGCCTTTAATCCTACCTTGCACCCAGCGGGCAAGTAAAAATACACACTGGGCTCCAAAACCCAGTCACACTCAGTGCTCACAAAGCCACTGACTTATCCGAGTTTCCTAGAATCAAAGGTTTCTAGCTCACCAGCCTTATTCTCCTCAGTTCCCCATCTCCTTCCTTATCCCAGATACAAACTCTACACAAACTGGTATCTCACTCAGCACTCCGCCATCTTGGCTGCTTCTCCTGGCCTCCTCCACGTGGCCTTTCTCTGCTCTCCTCTCTCTCTCTCCTCTGCTCTCTCTTCTAATGATAATCTCAGGAACCAAGAGCCCAAACTCCTGTTCTACCCCTATTTTATAGTGTAGATTCAAAACCCTTAATCCAATATACAAAATAGGGAAGTCTCTAATACAAAGTCACTTTCTGAGGCATGATTGGATTGTACCGCCCCACATCAAAAAGGGTAGGAAAGGCTTAATCCCAAAACCAAGCCCCAGGCTACAAAGATTCCGCCTGCCTTTAGCCCACCCCAACACACATTAATATCACCTGGGCAAAGGCCTCCTTGTGTTATCTTTAACAAAGTGAGCATAATACATTTTATCTGCCCAACACTCTGTGATATATGTGTCTGTGGCCAAATTTCCTTTTATAAGGATTAGGGCCAACCATACTGACCTCATATTAACTTAATTACTTCTTTTAGACCTGTAAGACCAGGAGCCGTCATCGTGACCATTCACATGCAGGTTCTCATTGGATTCGGGCAGGCGATAAAGAAATGGCAAAGTCAGAGGATGGGGGGCCATCCTATTTATTGGTGTCTCACCAAGACAGGCAAACCACAAAAGAAGACAAGGGAAAAGCAGAAAACCAGCTCTTCCCATGAAGGGCAAGGGATCAGGGGAGCCCCTGCAATTGTGATAGCAGGAACTGTGTGTCTGAGCTCCTGGTCTGTCCCACTTTATAGTGTAGAAAACCAAAATCCCTTAATCCAATATACAAACAAGGAAGTCTCCAATACAAAGTCACTTATCCAAGGCATAATTGGATTTCTCATGAGAGTGCACCACCCAGATCATACAATCAGTCAAGGGTGTGGGGAAAAGCTTAGTCCCAAAACCAAACCTCAGGCTACAACAGCCTGGCCTGCTTATAGCCTGTCCCCCACACCCATTATAAGTCACAAGCGAGCAAACATATATATCATGTTTACAAACTTATTTGACCAACAAGACCCTATCTCCAAAATAGTCACATGCAGAGGTACTGGGGGTTAGGACCTCAAACATAGGAGGACTTTTGGAGAAAACACAATTCAGCCCTTCACAGCAGTTATTTCTGTTATGCATGGTTCTGTAATGGTGAGAGGTGCTGAAGCTGACCTTGGCACTGTCTCCAGCTCAGTGCGATGACTTGGCTCGGCTGTGCCTCCCCTGGACATCTGCAGAATGCCAGGACTGGGTGGTATCGGGGTCCTCTTCATCTCTGAGGAGGCTGAAGTGTAACTGGAAAACATAGAGCCAACTCTTACTCTTTCTTCAAGCCTGAGCTACACTGGGCCTGGGGGTGGCAAGCACAGTGATGCAAGCTGGGGTTTCCCGTCCACAGGGAGGACACTGGGCATGTAGCTGGCAGGGCTGCTTGCAGATGGCCAGAGGACCAGGAAGGAGGGGAAGCTGGCACCTTTGGGGACCAGAGTGGTTTCGTTTGCTGTTCTCTGTGGTTGTAGATATGGATTTTGTTTTTTCTCTCCTTGCACAAAATAGTAAAATACTTTTCTCTTGTTACCTAAGATCAACTTTTTTCCTGAGGGCTGCTTCTGTGTGGAAGGTACCCACTCCCCTTTGTGCGTTTGAAATACTTCTCTTATATCCTCCCGTTTCTTGGAGTTGACTTGGGGCAATTTGAAGACATTGTGTGACCAGATTTGGTCTAGGGTGGGGTAGGGTAGCTCTTTTTTCTGTATTTGAAGAAGGAATGACCGTGAGTCTGTTGTTTGAGCAATGGTACATGACTGGTCATGCACCCTGTGAGCACCGGATTTGCTGGAATACTAGGTGTGGAACAGGAGCATGATGGAACTCTTTGTTACTGGTTTTAGCAAGAGGGATGCTTGAGGTGTTTCCCCTTTATTTGGTGGGGCCTGGAGGTGGCTGTACAAGTAACAACACTCACTGCCTGAGTGTGTTGGTGAAGCGGGTCTGTTGCCCAGCTTCTTATTAGAAGCTCCTCCCCTCGCTCTGGGAGTGACAAAGGGGAACATTTGATACCTGAGCGGATTTCTGTTGGTGAGAGTGTGCAGCTGTCCTTTTTGTAAAACACTCGGAAAGGTCCCTATGGTTTCGGAAATGAATTCTTTCCACCCACTTCTGAAGGTCACCCTTTCAAAACCCACCCACGGTGCCATGTAAATAAGAGGTGAACCCTCCTGCATGGTGCCACCTTATCCAAGAGGAAGGTGCATAAAGGTCCTGTAGCTCATCTGAGGTGGACACCCGTCTGCTTTGGGCAGGGCCTCCCAGGATGCTAGGAAGGGCCCAGCTCTGCACTCTGTTTTCAGGGCCTCAGAAGAATAGGTGGGAAGAGATCATTGTCCTTCTATTTTCCTCTGAGGGCCCTTTTATTCCTGGTGTCATTTAAAGAATGTCAAGTTTGACCTGTGGTGGCACAGTGTATAAAGCGTCGACCTGGAACGCTGAGGTCGCCAGTTCAAAACCCTGGGCTTGCCCGATCAAGGCACATATGGGAAGCAAGTACTACAAGTTGATGCATCCTGGTCCTTCCCACCCTCTATCCCCACCCCCTTCCCCTTCTTGCTTGCTCTTTCTCATCTCTCTAAAATCAATAAATAAAACCTTTTAAAAAATTTAAGAAATGAAAAATGTCGAGAAACAGAATAGATTTGGAAGACTACTTAGAGTAAGCTTGTTGAGAACCGACCACTATGAAACTGTTTCTGTTGGTGGACCCTATTAGGAACCACCCAGACTGGATGTGATGCTTGCCTCGGTCTTGCCCTCAGCAGTCATTACTGACCATTGTGGGCTCCTTTCCTAATGAGCCAGGTGTGGCCTCACGTTCTTTCAGCACTGAACTTAGTACTTCAGGCAGTTATTATGAGACATGGCCGTTTCGTGTGTAATCCAAGCCCTCCGATTCTGATGGGGAAACCAAAGCCATCATTGCCTTACGTTGACCAAATCTAATGTTTCTTTGCGTTCTGTGACCCACTCCAGCACTGGTGTGGCAGTCTGGACTCTGCAACCACTTTCTGTCTCTCTGCCTTCTAGAAGATTTCTTTCTCTTGTTCCTCTGTCCCCCTGAGTGATCTTTCTGTATCTATTGTGTCTCTTCCAGAAATTTCTATTCCTTCTTGTATCTTCACATGTCTTATGTCCCAGGATTTTGTCCTGTGTGTGCCTGGAACAGTATTTCCTACATGGGTGCTATTTAGGAAGTCCTAGCTCTGGCCCTCCCCCTTCCTTCCTTTTCTCTTACCCAGGGGCTGCACATTACCATTTAGTGACCCTGGACTTGTAACTCACATCTGTGGGGTGACTCCCATGTGGACTGCATTAGCCTGGAACTTTCTCCCCAGCTCCAGACGCTGGTGTCTGACCATCACCAGGCCTCTGGACAGGGATTTTCTTTAGCACATTCAACCTGAATCATTTTTGTTTTTTCCTTTTTTGTATCTGATTTATTTCTCTTAACTCAACTTGAATTCTAATCTCATTATCCCTCTTAACTGGTCTTAAGTCTTCTTCCTCTGTTTACTGTAGTACCTTCCCAGACACCCTACCCGAAACCCCAGCTCTTCCTCCACCCCCCCCCCCCCCCCCCCCCGCCATGGTCTCCCGGATCCCGTCCTCGCCGCTGCACAGTCTCCTGTCCCCTCTCGGCCTGCACTCCTTGACTGGTGGCTCAGGCGAGATCTTGCAGGAGTATCCTGATTGTCTTCTTTACTTCTTGACTTTCCCTCTTCTTTCCTGTTTGTAATTACTGGGGGCAGTTTCCAGAAGCTCATCCCTGCTTGTGCTCAGAACCTTGGGCATTCTTGAGTCTCAGGGCTGAGGAGGTGGGGCTTTCTCTTGTTGTAGGGACCAAAGTCATGATAGAATTGTGTGAAGCTAATGGGATTGGACTGCCCTGAAGGACCAGAGATTCTGGATAATAACTATAATGGAGAGGGAGGGAGGGAGATTTTGGGGTCCCACTTTATTTTTTTGGTAAGGCACACATAAAATTTACCATCTTTATAATTTAAAATATATATTTCAGTGGTAGCAAATACATTCATAGTGTGCTACCATCACCACCATCTATCTCCAGGATTCCTTTCATCTTGTAAAACTGAAACTGGACCCTTAAACAATAATTCCCATTTCTTTCTTCCTACCCAGCCTCTGACAGTTATCACTCTACTTTCTGTCTCCATGATTTTGACTCCTCTAAGTACTTCATATAAATGGAATCAAACAGTATTTATCTTTTTGTTACTGGCTTATTCTACTTAGCATGATGCTAAAAATTTATCTATCTTGTAGAATATGTCCAAATTTCCTACGTTATTAAGGCTGACTAGAATTCCATTGTATATATAAACTACATTTTGCTTATCCATTCATCAGTCAGTGTGTACTTGTGTTGCTTACACATTGTATTGTGAATAATGCTGCTATGAATATGGGTATAGGAATGTCTCTTGAGATGCTGCTTTTAGTTTTTTTTGGTAAATGGCCAGAAATGGATTTATTGCATCATATGGTAATACTATTTTTAATTTTTTGTGAAATCACTATATTAGTTTTCAAAGTCGCTATACCATTGTTTTGTTTTGTTTTGAGAGAGAGGGAAAGAAAGGAAGGGAGAGAGATGAGAAACATCAAGTCATAGTTGTGTCACTTTATTGATTGCTTCTTGTACGTACCTTTACAGGGGATGGGGATTCAGGCTGAGCCAGTGACACCTTGCTCAAGCCAGAGACCTTGGGCTCAAGCCAGCAACTTTGGGATTACATTGATGATCCCATGCTCAAGCTGGCGACCTCGGGATTTCAAACCTGAGACTTCAGTGTCCCAGGTCAATGCTCCATCCAATGTGCCACCTCCAGTCAGGTAAAGTGGCTATACCATTTGACATTCTCACCAACAGTGCACAAGAGTTCTAATTTCTCCACATTCTCAGTAACATGGATTGTTTTCTTGTTTGTTTTTGTTTTTTTTTTGTTGTTGTTTTTGACAGAAGCCAGCCATTCTAAGAGGTTTAAAGTAGTATCTCGTTGTGGTTTTGATTTGCATTTCTGTAGCGACTAGTGATGTTGAACGTTTCTTCATGTGCTTATTGGCTGATTGTATATATTCTCTGGAGAAATAGAACTTATTCACTTTATTTGCCTATTTTTGAATCAGGTTGATTTTCTATTGTTGAGTTTTAAGAGTTCTCTATATTTTCTGATTATTAACCCCTTATCAATTTGTGATTTAAATATTTTCTCCTATTCTGTATATTGCCTTTTTACTGTTGATGGTATCTTTTTTTGGAGGGCATAAAGAATGAAGGTATTTTTATTTCCTTATATAAATAAAATAACCAGAGCCTGACCTATGGTGGTGCAGTGGATAAAGCGTCGACCTGGAAATGCTGAGGTCACCGGTTCGAAACCCTGGGCTTGCCTGGTCAAGGCACATATGGGAGTTGATGCTTCCAGCTCCTCCCCCCTGTCTCTCTCTTCTCTCTCTCTCTCTCCTCTCTAAAATGAATAAATAAAATAAAAATTAAAAAAAATAAAATAAAATAACCAGATATTATATATATTACTATTATTATTGATAAAGATTTAATTAAAACTTGGTTAAGACATGTTTTGAAATTCTGAACCTTATATTTTAAAAGTAGCTTAAACTAAGCATCAGGTATATGAAAAAGTACTAGAAATTTTAATTAGCCAGAAGTTATAGGAATACAGGGGTCCTGTAGGGAAAAGGAGTGGTTGCGTTTTTTTGTTTTGAAGCTGAAGGGCAAACATTTTAAAATTTTAAATCAAGTTTTGATTTACAAAACCTTTGGAAATGTCATTAAACCTATGACAGTCTCCCCAAGAAAAAACATACAATCTTATTTATAATTCATTTTAGTCTAGTTGAGCGTCCTCATTTTACAGGTTAAGGAGTCATGCCCAGATGTGATATGTCCGGCACCACATGGTCTCAGTGGCAGACTCAGTCTTACCCAGAACCTTGATGCTGTGATGCTACAGGATAGCTAAAAGAGTAGGCAGTAGAAGTTTTATAGCATAAACAGAGAAACAAAACATTTTAAGAAAATTGTTTTACTGTACACATGAATTACAAGGAGAAAGGATATGAGGAATATGTGACTCGGTTAAGCATATTTTAACTTTACAACATGAGAGACAAAGGCCTAAAGAGGTCCTCACAGTAATTATAATGTAAAAATATAAGAGTGGCCTGATCTGTGGTGGTGGCGCTGTGGATGAAGCATCAACCTGGAACCCTGAGAGTTGTTGGTTAGAAACCGTGGGCTTGCCTGGTCAAGGCACATATGGGAGTTGATGCTTCCTGCTCCTCCCCCTGCCCTTCTCTCTCTCTCTCTAAAATGAATAAATAAAACCTTAAAAAAAAAAAGAAATGATACATTTAAATGTAAAGTTGTGTGTGTCTGCGGCTCTTGACGTTTATCTTGTATAGACAGGACCCTGCCCTATGTCAACCACAATCAAAATAACTTGGGTACTTAAAATTGACTTAATTATGTTAGAAATTCAGGGTAATAACTCTTAACAACAGTAGTATTAAATCAAATATAGTCCAGCAATGTCCCAGTGGATGATAAGCATACTTCATCTTTTCAAATTATTAAAAATGATCCAAGTTTCTTTTCTTGAGTTTGAAAAATTTTGTTTTCCTAATACCTAAGAAAAATGGATACCTTCTGCATTGAATCCATGTAACAATCTGATAAAGTCATCTATGTCCATGGAATGGGCCCGCTTGTCCCTAAAACCTGTGCTGGTTAGGATTTGCTGTATTTTACCTGCTATGCTGAAATCTCCTGGTACTATAGTATTACGGATCGAACAGTGAATTCTGTATTTTTTTCCAATAGCTGCTGTACTGCATTTGACTTAAATGCAGCAGACAGTGTCTTGTTTTTCCTAACAAAGGTGATTCTTACTAGGCCATCCCATTCCTGAAAATTGATAGGTGGCGGCACATTCTTAGGTTCTATTCTTACAACACTGGATTCAACCTTGGGTGGTGGCCTGAAGTTATTCTTTCCAGCTTTCATTAGATGGTCCACCCATGCCAAAAGCTGTGTATTAATTGAGAGTCTGCAGTACAACTTATCTCCAGGTTTAGCAACTGGTCGGAGAGCAAATGCTCTTTGAAACATAAGTATAGCACATCTGAAAAAAGGTCGGTGCAGCAACAGCTTGAAAACAAAAAGCGAAGATATCTGATAAGGTAAATTTGCCACACAAGCATCAAAAAATGGCAAATCGGTTTTCAACACATCACCCACCATTACTTGAAGTTTGCTGGCCAGAGGTGTGCCCTGAACGCTTTTGTGAAGTTCAGCTACTAGCTTTGGGTCGAGTTCATAGGAAATTACCTTTTTTGCCTTTTCTAGCAACTTAACAGTCATATTGCCAGTTCCAGGTCCCACTTCCAGTACTACATCTGTTGATCTTAAGGCAGCCTTGTCGATAATGCTGTTAACAATAAGGATTTTTCAAAATGCGCTGCCCAATCCCCGTGTTGAACATGAGTCCTCTGGCGCTCTGCAGCTCACGGCGGCGGCCGCTCGCCCCTGACCTGATCTTCGGCATCAGGCCCAGGACGTCAGCCAGGAGTCAGGCCGGCTACCCCAAGGATCGCAACACGTGGGAACCACCTTCCGCCCCAACCGCTTGGTTCCTAGCCCCTTGATGGCATCTTTTGATGCCCAAGTTAAAAAAGTTTTTTTTTAAGATTTTATTTATTGATTTTGGAGTGGGGGGGAGAGAGAGAGAGAGAGAGAGAGAGAAAGAGAAAGAGAAAGAGAAAGTGGTGGGGTAGCATCAACTCGTAGTAGTTGCTTCTCTTATGTGCCTCGACTGGGCAAACTTGGAGTGTCAAACTGATGACCTCAGTATTCCAGTTCGATGCCCTGACCAGTGCTTCACCACCGGTCAGATCCAAATTAAACATTTTTAATGAAACCCAGTGTGTCTATTTTTTTCTTTTGTTGCCTGTGCTTTCAGTGTCAAACCCAAGAAATCATTGCCAAATGCAATGTGATGAAGCTTTTGCCCTGTATTTTCCTCTAGGAATTTTATAGTTTTAGTTCTTACCTTTTAGACTGATTCACTTTGAGTTAATTTTTGTATATGGTGTAAAGGGTCCAAGTTCATTCTCTTGCACGTAGATATTCAGTATTCCTGGCATCATTTCTTGAAAAGACTGGTCTTGGCTCCTGCCAAAAATTATTTGACCATCTACGCAAAGGTTTATTTCTCGCCTCTCTATCTATATGTTTGTCTTTATGCCAGTACTACACTGTTTTGATTACTGTAGCTTAGTAGGAAGTTTTGGAATCTGTAAGTGTTTTACATTGGTTTTAATTCTTTCCTAAGATTGTTTTGGCTATCTGGAATTCCGATTAAAATTAGGATAGGTTTTTCTATTACTGCAAAAAATGTCATTGGAATTTTGAAGGGATTGCATCGAGTCTGTAGATCACTGTATGTGTGATATGGGAATCTTAAAGTCCTTTCCTTTTTATACATTTCCCTGTGTTGTTTGTGTTTTGAATAAGTAGAAAAAAAGGAGATGGAATTTCTGATAGAGAAGAGGCTAGTGGTCAAGAGGAGGAAAATGAAGGGAACTGGAAAGATCAGCAGTGGAGTCAGGGAACAGAGAGATTAGGGTCTCTTGAGCAAGTTGGAACAGAACATTTGTGAGCAGTTCTTTTACACTTACGAAGCACATTCAGCATCTGTTGATTTTATTTGCTTGGCACAACCATCTGTGAACTACAGATAAAGACTTTTTATAGTCCTAGTGTACAGATGTACAAACAGTAGGATCAGAAAAGTTATTTGCCCCTGGTCACCCAATAATAGTTGGCCATATTAATGAGAGGCCCAGGTCCATCCAGCTCTTGATCCTGTGCCTTTCCCACTGTGCAGAGGTACTGTGTACCTCCCTCCCCTCTGGCAGGCATCTTCTTGGTGGGTTCATACTGAGCAGGAATATTGTGGGGCAGTGTTAGGGAAGTGGGCATTTCTCTGTGATCTGAGTCCTGAAGACCCAGGCTGAGTTGTCTTGATCAGTGATTTTCAAGGTACCACACAAAGCAGATAAGGAGAGTGGTGCTGATGCTGTTGGAAGAAGAAGGGGCAGAAACAGCTCGTTGCTGATGAAGACAAGACTTTTCCTTTGCAGCCTTTGTGGACTAAATGTCCCTGACCTGTCTAGCCTGGGGTATTAAATCCTTGTGCACTTCCCAGCTCATGCTATGAGACTCAGGCTGTCCCCTGAGCTGTCATTTCCTCTGGCTGACTCCTCAGCTTACCCTGATTGGAGATTAATGAAAAAATAGCCATGTGATGGATGACATGGCATTAAGGGAATAGTGAGAGTGAAACATCTTTTTCAGTTCTTTGCATTCAGTCTGGTCATTAGAATTCTGATCAGGTTTCTCAAACCCCATTGGTTCATTCTACCTCCTGGTGCTTTCTAAGCCAAGATGGAAATACTGATCTAGTTTGTTCCAGAGATTGTACTGGTCTTCCCTGGGTGGACCAAGGTTAGTTGATGGCCTGAGGAGTGACAAGTTGGAGGGTAGAAGCCAAGAACAGAAGATAAGGCTGGCAGAGGAGGTGCAGCAGAGATGACTAGAAACCAGCCTTCCTTCCCTTCCTTCTTTCCCACTGTTGGAAGACATAACCTTGGCCACAGTGATGAATGCTGCCTCCTAAGCCTCTTCCTGGCACAACTGCTTATCAGAGTTTCTGAGCCATCAGTTGTGACTCCAAATGCTTCTCACCTAAACATTGCCATTGAGCGAGGGATGGCTGTTGCCATCCTCTGCTGTCCATGGGAGGAGGAATTGGTGAGTTTCAGTTTTTCTGATCTTATGGAAAGGAGGTAGTAGAGTTAGTGGATGAAGAGTTGTGTTTGAATCTGGACCCACTGCTTACTAGCTTTGTGTTATTGAGCAGGTTACTTGGTTATTTGCCTCTCTGAGCCTGTATTTCGTCATCTAGAAAATAGGTTGTTAATAGTCTCTTTCTCATAAGGTTGTTAGGGGGATTAAATGAAATAATCTTTATAAATAGTGCCTTTCCTGAAGTACTCAAAAAATGTTAGTTGCTGTAAATAGTCAGTGTGGCACTACATTCAAGAAACACCCTTGAGCCAAAACCTGTATACATTGATGACTGTCCTTAACGCTGCCTGAATAATTTCTGTCCACTTGATACCTAGGAAAGTTCAGGGAGTAGGTGGAGTGCAGGTACAATTCGAGCAGAAGTCAGGAGAGTTGTATGCCCCTCTTACCTTCATCATCAAGCGTCCTGGGCATATGAGCCCACCTCTAAGCCCCTACCACATGCCTTTGTGTCCAGTCTCTGCTCGGCCCGTTGGCTCTCCTGCCTCCCTGCCTGCTCTTCCTTGGTCGTCTTTGTTGATTCCTCTTTTCACCTGCAGCCCCGAATGCTCATTCCTTGGATCTCTCCACTACCCTCCCTGTCCACACTCCCTCCTTGGGTTGTCCCATCAAGTCTCATTACTTTTAATGCAGAGCATGTGCTGACAGTTCCCAAATGAGAGATGTAGTCCCAGCCTCACCCCTGCACTTCAGCCCATATATCCAGCTGCTTATCTGACATCTCCACTTCGGTGTCTGTAGTTGCCTCAAACGTAGCTTGGCCAGACCTGAACTCATGATTCCCCACCTCCCTCCGCCTGCTCTTCCTCCTGCAGGCTTCCCACCTCAGTAACACCAGCCTCCTCCTTCCCCTTCCAGGCTGAGAACCTTGGAGTCATTCTTCCCATCCCTTCCTTTCCTATTCCACATTTAGTCTGTCAGCAGACCCTTTCAGCTTTACATCCAAGATACCCCCCAGGCCAGCCCCTTCTCACCAGCCCTACTTGCATACTCCCTTCCTGGCTGCCAGCACAGTGTTCTTGGTGTTGCATTTGCTGTCTGACTGGGTTCCCGGCTTCCACCCTTCTCTACCTGTGATCCTGTCAGAGTGTCAGACCGGGTCGCCCCTCTACTCAAACCTAGAGGTTTTTTCCATCTCACTCAGAACTCAGTGCCTCTTTATGGCCCACGAGGTCCTGCCTGAGCTTCATGTTCCCTACACAGATTTCATTTGTATACCTCAAAAAGCGGGAAATAAGCATCCTCACTATGATGTTTCAGCAAGCTCATTATTTTTCTTCCAAAACTTTCTGGAGGATACTGAGTTATATGTCAGTTAGGGAGAACTAATGTTAACTCACGAACTTGACACTTTGGGGAGTGGACTATGCATACGAGGGTTGAGTCTTTGCCTGGCCCAAAGGTACCAGCAGGCCGGCCTCCGGTGCCTGTCAGGGAGGGTGATTTCACCTGGAGCAGGTGTGTAGCGATCCTGAAGCGGACTTCTGGGATCGGCGCCCAGCCTTGTGGCTGCTCTGTTCCAGAGCCATAGTCACCCAGACTTCCCTGAAATGTTGGGCTCATCAGCCTTCAAGTTTGGGTCTCAGGGTTCACAGCCTTGGGCTGTGTTTTAAAGGGAAGGAGGCTGAGGCCCTGAATTCTGGTTCTGCAAGAGGGCTTCTTAGCAGCCACAGGAACCCACCCTCCCAGCACCTCCTGAGGTCTTTCTGAGTGAGGGTGCCCACACTCTGGGGCAGCCTGGGCACCCAGCGTGGACATGGGCGTCGGGGTGGCAGGAAGCAGCAGCATCTATCAGTGCCATGAAGCCAGGGCCCCTCACCCTCTCTCTCCCCACAGCTAGTCCTTGGGCTGAGCTCAGCTCGCAGTGTTTGTCGAGTGTCCTCTCGGTAGGGGAGGGGACAGGGAGGGAACAAGCTCACTCTGGGGGTATCCAGGCTTGCACAGGGTGACAGGTGTGCCTTTGTCTCCTTCAGGCTGATCTGGCTTCTCGGGTGGTTATCCAAGTCCACTCTCCTCCAGGGCCAGTTCTAGACCCCTTTCTCCCTGAGGTTTCCCCTGACTGCTCTTCAACCTTCAGAGCTGCTCAGCAGCGTTAGAGGGATCAGGGGTGCAGGCTTTGGGCTAGACTGCCTGGGTTTGTATTCTGTCCGCCCCTCCATAGCTCTGCCATGACCTTAGACAAATTACTTACTTTTTCTAACCCTCAGTTTCCTCCTCTATGAGGTGGGACTAATGTCAGCCTCGTGGTTGACGTGGGGACTAACCCACAGCACTCATGGAGCTCTCACACATCCTGGCTCTGGCCTGTTAACTGCTAACTATTATTGTTAGTGAGGTCCATACCGTCTAGCAGTTGGTCATGGTGAACTGTGTGACCTCGTCATGCTGGTACAGCTTCCAACTTAGGTAAAGAGACTGAGATAGACAGGTTGGAAGGTCTGGTTTGACAGTAATAGCAGCAGCTGACAGAGTGCTGGCCGTAGGGGTCCTGTTTCCAGCCCTTCCCAGCCCTTTCCCATTAACTTAGTTGATCCTATTATCCCATTTTACAGATAAGCACAAGGAGGCTGGGGGAGGCTGAGTGATTTACCCGAGGGCATAAAGCTGCTAAGGAGCAGAGTTGGGAGTTGAACCCAAGCTGGCTGGCGCCCCATCCGTATTCTAGTCATTACTGCCTTGATTTACAGACGAGGGCCCTGTGCTCAAAGGGGATGGGACTTCTGCTGAGTCCCCAGCAGGTGAACACCCTCTGCTGCCCCAGCTCCTCCCCTTGTTAGCACACCTGGCTCAGCGCTTTGCAGGGCTCAGGCAGTCATCAGGAACCTGGTGGACAGTGACCCCCACCGCCTTCCATCACTCGTGTGCCTCTGTGACTCCTCAGGTGTGAGCTAGGAGAGGGGACCAGCATGAGGCAGTGGCCTGGTGGTGACTCCCAGTACCCCCCGCCCTTTCACAGTCCCTGAGCGGACGGTGGCTTGCCCTCTCTGTCTCCTCAGGTGCCTTGGGGAGGGGCGGTGCACATCTTCCCAGTGCCCAGAGCTGTCTCAGGGCCGCTGGGCACCAGCCTCTGCTCACCCTCCTGCAACCGAGGGAGGACTGTGCTGGTTCCAGGCTGGAACAAGTCTCTGCGGTGGACATTTTGCAGGGAGAAAGTGTGAGTCTGGGGCCTTGACAAGCTCCAGGAGAATGGAAGGCTGTGTTAGGGACAAATTTCTGTCTCTCTTGGGCCCCACAGGCTGATTATCACTTGGGTGATTTTACTGGAAGTTCTTTCCAAGTGGTCTCCATGACCCAGTGGGGCTGGGTCACAGAGTAAACACAATCTGCGCTCATGGTGTTCTTGGGAGGGACACAGACAATGCACGGCCCAGGCCCACCCCGGAGTGTGTCGGCTCCCTTCCAGGCCTCTGCCTTGGCCTCCTTCGCATCCCACCTGCTGCCTCTGGTCAGCCTTGGCACCGGCATCCGTTTGTGCATCCAGGGGCTTGTTAGAAAGGCAGAGCTCTCAGGCCCTGCCCTAACCTGCCTATGTAGAACCTGCAGTTTAACCAGGCCCAGAGGTGATTCCTGTGGCAGTAAAGAGCCCCTCTGTTCCACATGGCCATGAAAACCAGGCTCATGCTTGCTCTCCTTTGCTGGAAACATTTCCAGATCATCCGACCTTCTCTGGGTCCTCTCAGGACCTCTGCACAGGCTGTGGGGCGTGTCCTGAGTGGCAGTGCTTGCTGTCCTGTGGGTGTGAGGGATGGATGGCAAAGGAATGGGGGCAGTTCAGTGAGGGAGCTCATTAGTCTGGGCCACTTGAGCAGGTGGGGGTAAGTGCCCTCAGGGAGCATGGGAAACTATCCAGTATGGCTGAGAGTGAGGGGCTGTGAGGGGCAGAGCCATGTGGGCCCGTGAGATAGGACTCCTGTTGGCCTCCTGATTTGATTGTGAATACCCAAAGACTATACTTTCAGGGATCATTTCTATAGTTTGTGAATACCCAGAGGTAGATGACGCTTGACACCCATCCCTCAGAAGCACCGGCTTTGGAAAGACACTGTATGACTTTGGAGTAGTGACTCCTTTGTTTCTTCCCGAAAGTCCTGACCACACAGGCTTTTTAAGACCAAGTAGCTGCAGAGACGAAGCATGACCAAGACGACGTTGTCTTTGGGCTCTTTCTTCCCCCTAATGACGTCTAAGGTCCTGGGAACATTGTAGAAGCTGGGCCCTGTCCAATTTTAATCACTCCCTGCTGGCCCTCACCCCTAGCTCCCTGGAGCCTTGCCAGCTGACTTGGGGTGGGTGGTGGTGCCCAGATGCAGACAGAGATGTCACAGCGTTCCTGGGTCAGGCCCCAGAGCTTCAGCAGCACTTGGGGGACAGGGAAGAGGAACAGAATGTGTTGGTTGGCCAGTTGACTCCTCTAGCTAGGGCGGGAGATGGGCGGAGAAAGAGATTGGTGTCTGCCAAGTTTAATTAACAGCGGAAACTCGCCATGGGGAGGGAAAGACCTCTGCAGAGCAGGGGCGGTTTACTGGAAGATGAGGCACTGCTGATGCCAGTAATGAGAAAACAAGCGTTCCTGTAGGAGCGTCTCCCAGAACCCCGGCCACGCTGTCCCTCCTGTTGCAAGCGGATGGGGCTGCGCTCAGATCTTGGAGGTGTGAGTGGGAGAGTTGATTTATGCCTGCTTTTCTGAGTTGGCGTCTTTTGAAAACAGTTACCATCATACCAGCCAGCTAGCCTTCCTTGCCCCATAAACGAAAGAAGTAATTAAGAAAATGGTGATTGAGTTTTAAAAATAGGCATTGTGTTGCATTCTTGTTCTCTGAAGATATCAATGGATTGTCTGAATTGCTTCTGACTTTTATTTCATGGATCTTTACACGACACTTAATGATCTGGGAATAGAGATGATTTGAGAAATTTGTGATGCTCGTTGTTTAAGACAAAAACGCAGAGATGTTGGACAGTAAAATGAATAGTTTGGGTTGAACTTGAAATACAGAAGGTATTTCATTGAACATTGTTATTCTTTTTTTTTTTTTAAGTAGGATCAAGGAATTTCAGGGCTGAATGGGATTTTCTGCTTCTGTTTCTCTTATGATGTGCAGATTCCCCTCTGATAGTCCTGCCAGGTGTGTGTGGGACAGCGTGGACTGTTTGGCCATCCTGACCGGCAGCTTTCTCCAGCACTTACCTGCTGTTTCCAGCCCTGCTGCTGGAGGCCATATCGACCACATTAAATCCCTCTGACAGTCCTCTTGGAAGAAAAAACACTTGCCCACTCCCCAGATCATCCTCCTCAATCCAGGAGAAACACAGCAGGTTCTTCGGAGAGTCTCAGAAAATGAGGTGGTGCGGTCACTGGTCATTCCTGGCCACTGTCGTTGTTTCTGCCATTACCAAAGTCCCCTTTTCTTCTTTTCTTTCTCTGCCCATTATCTTTTTCATGTGGGCACACTTGCTAGCTCACCTGCACACTGTATACCACCATTGTCCACCTCCTTACCCGCCAAGTGTGGTCTTTATTGCCTCCCCACAGATCTTCCTGTTCCCTCCTTACCTCCAGGACTGCCCCTCCTCCTCGCCATCTCCTCTGTCTACTCCCGTTTCCCTCTTCTTTCCCTTCTGAGGATGTGCTTGTATAGGGTGACTAGTCAAGAGTGGAGATGGGAGAGAACCCTTTAAATTTGGCCTTTACATGTCTGGTCCTGGAGCTTGGGTTCCCATTAGCTCTTGGCTGCATTCTGACACTGAAGTCCTAAGGCTTATTCCAAGGTTTTATTGCTAAAATCCCATCTCGGGCTCACCCACTGGGCCCAGTACACAGACTGCTCTGCTTATAGTTCTTTTGGTTCTAAGAACAAAACATTGCATTCTGCCATTATCTTGTTTTAACTGACCCACCATCTCTGCGTGTTGTGCTTTTTTAAACTCCCAATTTAGCCTCTGAGTTTTTTCACCCTCTCAGTTTTGTCACCTGTACTCTTGGTAACCAAAGCACACTAATCAGTGGAGAATGTAATCACTGATAGGACAGGGAAGGGACCTTATAAGCCATCTGGTCAAATGCTTCATTTTACAGACCAGGAAACAGTGTCAGCAAACTGAAGGGCTTTGCTCAGCATCACCCAGCTCCTCGCTCATAGACAAGGGCTCTGTGTTCACAAACTGGGTGTCCTGACCCACAGGCTTTTCCTGATGCCAGGCGGGTAACATCTTGTCTTTGAAAATATTTTAATTCAAACCATCATGGTTGTGTGTGTACAACCGAGAGTTGGCAACAGTGTGTCAACAAACAACAACAACAACAAAAACAGGCTCTTTCCTGCCTGGCCTGTGGTGGCGCAGAGGATAACATGACCTGGAATGCTGAGGTCACAGGTTAGAGACTCTGGTCTTGCCCCGTCAAAGCACATATGAGAAGAAACAAGCAACCAATGAACAACTAAAGTGAACAACTATGAGTTGATGCTTCTCACTCCCCCCCTCTGTAAAGTCAATAAATAAAATCAAGTGCTCCCCCCGGCTTTGATGACAGTGTAATTGCTCATGATTTGACAAGTGACTTTTAGTAAGGGGGTAGACACTGACTAAATTATTTAGGACTGAGCTTGAATATACAGTTAGACCCTAAGAACAAAATAGGCAAAAAAAAAAAAAGTTCATAGATGTTTAATTTATGCTCTGTTAAATTCTGGCCTGAAAGTCAGATCATATTGATATAAATCTGTAGGGAATCCCCACACCTTGTTCTAACCGAGGGCGTGTTGTTCCCTTGCTAAGCCTTCCCCAGATGTCCCAGTAAGAAGCCTGCTGACTGAGTCCACTCTGCCTGCCTGTATATAGTCCAGTCTGCAGAGCTGGAGGGTGGCAGAAGGTGAGACAGAAACACCAAGGACGAGGAGTCCCTGCCGGCCGTGCATCCCCGCCTGGCCCCTCGGATGTGCTCTTTGGTCCCTGGTATAATGCGGGCTCTCAGCCTCACCATGACTGAAGATCAGTTGGTCTGACTGTGGTTTGTGTTACAGACAAGAGACCCCTCAGGCGATGGTAACAAATGGTCTTCCTTTCTGTCCCCAGGCTCCACCTACAGCGTCTTGTCCATCATGCCGTCAGACTCGGAAAGCAGCAGCTCCCTCAGCAGTGTGGGTGAGTACTGCTTCCTGGGGCTCCCCTCCTTCCTGAGGACCACCAGGGTCACAGAAGGGGAAGTTGGCCCTCACCTTTTTCGTACTGACGTGATCTTCTTCTGTTGATTGTGTTCACATTTGCTCTCATCAGCAGTACGTCATCTTCACGGAGGAGGGCAGAAACCTGCCTGTGGTGGTAGAAGGGAGGTGGTGTTGGGGGAACCACATATTTTGCTCTTTCTTCACCTGTCAGGGCATAGGACTTCTCAGTGAGCCCCTACCCACACCCCTGCTGAGGCCACTGTCCTTGCGACTGGCCCCTTTTGGGACTGTCCTTTGTACAGCAGGAACAGCGCACTGGGGTTGTTGCCTCGGGGACAGGAGTAGCCAGTCACGCTGACAGGGATGTGTTTCCATAAGCCCGTAGGTGAGGCCGGCCCTGCTTTCCTTTCACTGAACCCGTCCCAGCAGGAAGATGGTCACAGTCTCCCAGCTCTCCCACCCCTCTGTGGCTCACTCCCTCTGTGATGTGCCCTCTGTTTCAGTCCATCCCCGGTGCAGCTTCTGAAAGATACACCTCCAGGGCGAGTCTTGGACTCAGAAATCACCTAGTGCATCTGGCTTTCTTTCACATAGACATATGGGGAAGTCACTACTCGGAGAGGAGGCTCATGCCAGAGATGCCAGAACTAGCCAGGGCAGACCCTTCACGTCCTAATTGGCTAACACTACAGACCACCTCCAGTGTGCCAGAAGTGGGCTCGGGACAGAGTGGTGACCGGGCAGGTGTGGTCACTGTGTTTGCAGATCTTAGACTCTATTGGGGAGACAGTTAAATGAGTAAATACAAAAAGTAAGGTCAGAGTGATCAGAAGGGAAGTCAGATCCAGCGGGGGTACTGGGTTTATTTGCCAGGGCTTCTGTAGTTAGCACCACAGTCTGAGTGGCTTATACAACAGCGAGGTAGATGGTAGATGCTCACGGTCTGGAGGCTAGAAGGCTGAGGTCAAGGTGTCATGTTACCTCTGAAGTCTCTAGGGGAGGTTTCTGTTCCAGGCCTCTCTCTGGTTCTGGTTGTTGCTGGCAATCTTTGATGTTTCTTGGTTTGTAGACTCATCACTCAGTCTGTCTACTTCTTCATCTTCACATGATGTTGTCTTTGTGTATGTGTCTCCAAATTTCTTCTCGTAACAAGGACACCAGTCATACTGGTATGACCTCATCTTACCTGTATCATCAGTAAAGACTATTTCCAAATAAGGTCACATTCCTATTTTCTAGGGATTAGGACTTGAGCATCTCTTTGGAAGATATAGTTCAGCCTCTCACAGACTCCCTCATCCTGTGTAGGGTTCAGGGAGCAAGGTCTTCAAGTAAAAATATCACCTCTTCTCTTCCATGTATATCTCCCTAATTAAGAACATTTGGAAAAAGAACGGCAAGTTATAGTCACTGTGAGAGAACTCGGTGGATGGAACCTTGAAGACAGGTAGCGAGGGCCTGGTCGGCTCCCCGGTTAGCGGTAGGTCTTAGGTGGTCTGTTCTGCTTCGGCTCTTCAGCGTGACCTACTGAGAACTCTCCATGCTTTTGCCAACTGAGGGTCTCCACGGTTGCAGCATCTTTCTAGTCAGGCCTCTCTGGGTGGTTTTCTAGGCTGCGTGCATATGGTTTCTCTGTGGCCTACCCCACCCATGCAGCCTTCGTTGAGTAACTGCCCCTGAGTCACCCCACGGGTTGCACACTTGTTTCAGGCAATCCATATTTTATCCTCCATTCATTTTGACCTAATTTCTCTGGTGCCTTTTATTTCTCATTTTGTATAACTTGGGAAATTTTAAGAAGAGATATTCTTGGGTAGCATTTATAAAAAGAAACTTCAATTTTATGCAAATTGGAGTAGCAAGAGAGATTTCTCATTAAACAGAGAGTTCTACTGGCTTGTTGGCAGGGCAGGGAGCTGAGAGCTTCCTTCACACCCTAGCAGATGTCTCGTGAACATGCAGCTTCTGGCTGATGGGAGGTAGAGGAGGCTGTGCCCTGACTCCTGTGCCCTCTGGCCTTTCCTTCTTTGGTCCTTTGCAGTCAGCAGGGCCCGTTTTCTCTCAGTGCATCAGACGAATGGAAGCCTCTCTTGTCTTGGGCGTGTGCTCAGTTCTCACAGGGATCACAGGGCCTGGCACCGCTCTTACCATCCAGCCCGGGGTCCCCGTGCATCCAGGCCACTATGACAGAGTGGACGGCTTAGAAACAAACATTCATTTCTCATATCACTGGAGCCTGGGAGGCCCAAGACCAAGCATTAAGGCAGATTCAGTGTCTGGGGCACTCATTTCCTGCTTTAGTGGTGGCACCTTCCTGCTGTAACCTCACGTGGCAGAAGTCAGGAGACAGCTCTCTGGATGGGATTTCTTTGTAAGACACCTATCTTATTCATGAGGGCTCCAACCTCGTGACCTAATCACCCCCAAAACCCCACCTCCTTGTACCACACCTTGAGGGTTAGGATTTCAACATAGGAATTTGGGGGGGGAGCAAACATTCAGACCATAGCAACGGAGAGGTAAGCGACTGGCTGTTCTTCCCTGTGTAAAATGGAAAGAAACAAATAGCTCAGGGGAAGGAGCAGTTATTTCTGGTGAGGCGCGCGTGTCAGAGTAAGTTTCAGGGAGGAGGGGACCCTTGAGTTGGGCCTCCCAGCAATGGTACACCCAATGCAAGAGCAGCCAGGAAGCAATAGACTGTCTCTGTGGGTCTCTGTTTCGGTTTCTGCCAAGTAGATCCTGAGCTTAGGATTCTAGAGCAAGGAGCTTATCTGGGAGGGGATCTCAGAGCTGGGCCAGGCTGCAGCTGCTGCCTTGGAATCTAACCGTCTCTCATCTCTGTCCTGAGAAGAGCTGAGCTATGGGAGGGTGTTGACAAAAGAGGGCATCTGCCTGGGCTTCCATAGTTAGAGAAGGGGCCCTCCCTGCATTTCATCAGTGGGTGATGCCTTTAAATGCAGTGGCTACTGGACAGCCATTGAAACAAGTAGGGAAAAGCCACTCTGGCCAGCAGATGCAACTTTGCTCCAGACAAGAGGTTCTCTGACTTTATCAAACATCAGAGTCACCTGGAGGGCATCACCCTCAGGGGTTCTGATTCAGCATGTCTGGGTGGGACTTGAAATTTGCATTTCTAACAAGTTCTCTCTTAAAGCTAAGGTGTTTTTTTTGTTTGTTTGTTTGGTTTTTTTTTAGCAGCACTGGCTCAGGGTGTGGAACTGTGTTGCCCCCATGGCTCCTGCTCTTTGGGGCTGGAGGTGAGGATGGCTTGGCCTTGCTCTCTGCGGCCTGTGATGACCATGTCCTGCTGCTCCCTTGCTTCTTCCTTGACAGCCTGGGCCTGGAGGTGGACAGAAAGTTTACCTGGGCATCCTCACTCCACCTGACCCCTTTTGGCTGGTACTGACTTTCTCCTTGGCGGCAGCGACAACTGCTGCTGCTGCTTTTTATTCTTTTATTTGTTGATTTTTGGAGAGAGAGGGAGAGTGAGGGGATTTTTTTTTGTTTGTTTGTTTGTTTTTGTTTTTTATTTATTTATTTATTTATTTTTAATGGGGTGACATCAGTAAATCAAGAGGGGATTAATTTGCTGTTTCACTTATTCATGCATTCATTGGTTGATTCTTTTTGAATTTCTTTTCTTCTTTTCCAAATGAGAGGAGAGGTGATAGAGAAACAGACTCCTGTATGCGCCCGGATCAGGATACACCTGGTAACCCCTGTCTGGAGCCAATGCTCTGACCATCTGGGGCCAAGCTCACAACTGAGCTATTTTTAGAACCTGAGGCAAAGCTCTGCAGAGCCATTCCCAGCCCCTGGGGCCAATGTGCTTGAACCAGTTGAGACATGGATGTGGTAGGGAAAGAGAGAGACAGGTTGAGAGAAGGGGGGGTAAAGAAGCAGATAGTCAGATAGACCCTTCTCCTGTGTGCCTGGACTGGGAATTGAACCCGGGACATCCACATGCTGGGCTGATGCTCTACTGCTGAGCCAACTAGCCAGGGCTAAATTTTTTTTTCCCCCAGAAGAATTATTATTTATTTATTTTTAAAATTTATTTATTCATTTTAGAGAAGAGAGAGAGATAGAGAGAGAAGGGGGGCAGACCAGGAAGCATCAACTTCCATTTGTGCCTTGACCGGGTAAGCCCAGGGTTTCAAACAGTGACCTCAGTGTTTCAGGTTGGTGCTCTACCACAGGTTAGGCCATTGGTTGGTTGTGTATGTGCCCTGACCAGGGACTGAATCTGCAACCTTGGAGTATTGGGATGATGCTCTAACCGACTGAGCCAGAAGCCAGGGCTTCTGGCACTGTGGGCCCGCAGGGCTCTGAAGCAGAGTTGCAACCTGTGCAGCTATAGCTAAGCAGCCTGTGGAGCTGGCTTGAGTGTGATGATGAGGGAGCCGAGGACAATGAGGCACACCACTCGGCTACTAGGCTGCTCACTGAGCCTCATGGTCTGTGGGTGGCCATACCGGCTAAGGCGTCTGCACTGGTTCTGCTGCTGTCTGCACTGGTTCTGCACTGGTTCTACTGCTGCTCTCCCTCACACCAAGGCCAGATGGGCGATGGCTGTTTGTCCAAAATCCAGGGCCTGGGCCAGCTCTTCTGGCATCTTCCACCACCCTTTTTGGGGTTATTTTAGTGTAATCCAAATCCCTTACCCCCTGAATTTCACATTGGACATCAAAAGGGGGAAAGAAGATCTGCCTTCTCAAGTGGGTTCCAGATTTGGGAAGAGGAAAGAGAGCTGAGGGAATGGACAGTTCAGCATTTGAGTCCAAAGAGCAGCTGTCCTGTATAGGAGAGAGAAAAGGGCATTTGCCATTTTCTGGATGACTCACTTGAAGTTATTTTATATTGCTTTTTATTTAAAATGTTTTATCATAACTGTAGTGACCTGTGAAGGGTTGACAATCTACCTCTTTTCCGTCACACCACTCCTGGGTGATGGCTTCAGTTTAGGGTACCACAGGTTTTTATAACTTAATATTTTAAAAAGTCATGTTTATTAACATAAATTACATATAGTAAAATTTATTCTATTTCATGTATAGTTCAGTGAGCCATGAGAAACACATATGATCATTTAACCACTGTCACAATTAAGATACCAAACGGTTCCTTCACCCCAAGAAGTTTCCTTCTGTAGCTTTCTAACTCCTTCCACCGCCAGCGCCTGGCGACCACTGATCTCTTTTCTGCTCTATGGTTTTACCTCTTCCTGAATATCATAATTGGAATCACGTGGTATGTAACCTTTTGAATCTGGCTTCTTTCACTAGACACTTAAAAGCATTGGCAGTTACATCATGCTATTATGAATTTTAGTAGTTTGTATCAATAGTCCATTCCTTTTTATTGCTGAGTACTATTCCACTGTAGAAATGTAATTCTATTGTTTATCTGTTCACCAGCTACTCTGAACACGTGTGTGCTGGTTTTGTGTGAACATACATTTTCACTTCTATGTAACGACTTAGAGAGGGATTATTGAATAGTGTGGTGGTAAATGCTTTTTTAATTTTGTGCAAGACTGCCAAAGTTCTCTCTAAAGTGCCTGTATTATTGCATATTCCTACCAGCAGTGTTTGAAATTTCCATTTTTTCTGCATCCTTGCCAGCATTTGGTGTTGCTACTTTTTTATTTTAGCTCCTCTACAGTGATGAAGGGACTCGATAGTTGTCCAATACTTATAGGTCTGTTGTGAAGAAAAGGAATTACAGTTGTACCTTGTGGTCCTTAGGGGTAGAGCCTGGGTTAGTGGGCGAAACAGAGAGACAGCTTGTAACTTGGGCAGAGAATTACTTTATAGGGAAAGATTAGCTGGGGGCTTTGCTATGAAGTAGTCAGCTCCCTCCCTAGTGGAGGAGTTCAGGAGTTCAGTCTTGGTGGCCATTTGGGGGATTCTGACAACTGTATGGGAGGATAGCTTCATTTTCAAGATGCTTTTCAACCCTGAGATGCAAATGCAAAGGGAAAAACCATATTTTTAGTTGGCTGAGGATAGAGTGGAATTTCTGCAACACTGGCTATTATTTTGGACCTTCCTACCTTAGTACATCCAGGGACTTTGCCTGAGGCCTCCTATGGCCTCCTCCATCCTCTGTGTTTCTTACTGTGAAAGGACAGGGCATCCAGGCAGCCTTTCTTTGCGTCAGAGAGCTCCTGGTTGATGGCTTTTCAGGCCTGATGGCCTCACTGTTGTATGTTTCATGTATGTTCAGCCTTTGAAGCAGGAGAGGGGAAACAAGAGGCCACTTTCCTGGCTGTGCCATCTTTCTGGATGTCATTGTCTTACTGGGTGGTCATAGCATGCGCGTGGAGGGTGCTGTGGGGGTCAATGAGGTCAGGACAGAGTGTTTAACACAGAACCCAGCACCTGGGCTGTGGGGGCAGACGTCAGCATTCACTTTGTTGTCTGCATGATTGCCCCAGATCCTCACAGCAGCAGAGCGGTGGCCTCACCCTGCCTGGGGAGTGAGACGGGAGGTCGTGGCTGTGCGTGGTGACAGCTCTGATGATCCCCACTTCTGTCCTGCTCCTTCTATCCAGTTTCTGCAAAAGCCAGGGGATGCACCTTTCTGTTGTTCCACTTGTGAAAGGGGGTGAAAATCCTTTCTCTCCTTGGAGACAGGTTGTACCTGGTGGTGCCTTTTAGTTCCAAAACTTGAGAGTTGATGCTTCTCTCAGACTTAATGGACTTGAGCAGAGCATAGAACAGCGCTCTCAAAGCCTGGTCTGCTGTCCCTGAGGTCAAAACTGCTTTTATAATGACGTATAGATGACAGTTGCCCTTCCAACGCGTGTCCTTACACACACTCCACCGTAGAGTGGGGTTTCCTGCAGGTTCCACTGTGGTGTGTGATTCTGCACAGATGAAACTGGCCTTCTACATGAAGCCAGATGTTGAGTGGCATTATAAAAATGCAAAGCAATGATGCTTTTCTTACTACATTTTTTGTTTTGTAATGGAAAGGGTAGTTAATTTTTCTTTTTTTTTTTATTTATTTATTTTTTTTATTCATTTTTAGAGAGGAGAGGGAGAGACAGACAGGAGAGACAGAGAGAGAGAAAGGGGGAGGAGCTGGAAGCATCAACTCCCATATGTGCCTTGACCAGGCAAGCCCAGGGTTTCAAACCGGCGACCTCAGCGTTTCCAGGTCGACGCTTTATCCACTGCGCCACCACAGGTCAGGCCAGGTAGTTAATTTTTCATTTAAAAAAATCTTATTTGAGTACATAATTGTTTGGTTATTTTAAAATTTATTTTTTTTAGTTTTAATTTTTTTATTATTATTTTTTATTTTTATTGATTTCACTGAGAAAAGAAGGGAGAGAGGAGAGAGAGACAGAAAGACAGGAACATCAAGTTGTGCACCCTGATCGGGGATCAAACCAGCCCCAGGTTTGAAGCCAGCCGCCTTGGTCCTTAGGAGCTTCACTGGGTTCCAAGTGAACCTTCCTCCTCAGGGCACATCTTCTCTGCTCAGGGCTCAGATTGGCCTCTCCATGTCCAAGGTGGTTGGTAGTCAGTGCTTCCAGATGGGCAAGGAGACAAGCGTTAGGGCCAGAACAGTTTCATCTGGGAGGTGTCAACAGCTGCGTTGGGAAGAGAGGAAGTTCTTAGGATTCTCAGCCAGGGCCAGGGCAATGGGAGGGTGAATGCCTGGGTGCTGGAGCCAGCCTGCCTGAGCTCGGGTCTTTGTTTCACCCTGACTACCTGACTTGGTGTCATCATCTGTGAAACGGGTGCAAACAGGACATACCTGGCAGGGCTGTAGGGCGTAACTAATGTAAGCCAAAAGTCAGAACAGTGCCTGGCACTGGTGACACTGTCTAAATGCCAGTTCACTTTATGATTTTGTTTTTGCCAGGAACCACTGGGAAGGCACCGTCCCCACCACCACTCCTGACTGACCGCCAAGTGAATGAGAAGGTAGAGAACCTCTCCATTCAACTGCGGCTGATGACCCGAGAAAGGAACGAACTGCGGAAGCGTCTGGCCTTTGTGACTCATGGGACGACGTTTGACAAGAGGTAGTGATTGGCCAGTTCCCCTGCCCAACACTCACCAACTTGCCAATGGGCAGGGGTTATTATCCTGATGCCATCACTGTCCCCTTCCTCCCGGGGGTCCTTAACTTATGCCAGGAGTGGGGCACAGGCTTGTTCTGCTTCCTACAAATTAAAATTGGAGCCTGTGGCCCAAATCACACAACTCGAGGATTGAAAGGTGTGAGTGTGTGTGTGTGTGTGTGTGTGCATGCATGCATGCATGCATGCATGTGCCCACGCCAGCCACTGTTTCCCAGAAGAGCCCTACTATTGGATCTTTATGTGGCTTGTAAACACTTTAATTGTACCCTGTCATATATGTGTTTTAGGAAGTTTATTCTTTTTGGCTTCTTTGATTTGAAGAAAATCTTTGATTGCTTCTCTTGCCAGGAAGGGCAGTGCAAGGAGTGGGGCAAGGAGGAGTCTTTACCATGGGCATGATCCAGGGGGGCTTCATGGAGGAGTGGGAGGGATGCAGAAGGGTGTATTCTTCCAGAAGATGTGGAGAGGTCCTGAGCGGTTTAACCTCTTCCCTCTAGGAGCATTGGGGTGTGTGCCTCATTCCAAGGAAGTTGTCTCTGGGGGAACTATCAGGGCTGCAGAGCCTGCCCCTGGAGGCTGTTTGGATGAAGATTTGCCCCAATCAGATGGCACAAAAGGCAGGGCCAGTGAAGACACAGAGCACTGGCGTGCACATTGTACCAGCTGCCGCCATGCTACTAAGGCAGAGTGTGTGGTTTGCAGCTGCCATACAGCTGGCAGAGTCTAAACTATTTAGTCTGTGGCCCTTCACAGAAAAGGGCTGCTGATGCCTGCTCTAGGGAAGGGGTTCTCAGACTTGACTATGCACTGGAATCACCCGGAGGCCTTGTTGTTGAAGCACAGCTTGCTGGTTTGCCTGCTCTTCCTCCCTCCACAGTGTCTGATTCAGGAAATAAAGGCCTGGCCTGGCAATCTGCATTCTGACAGCTTCTCAGGTGACTCCAATGCCGGGGGTCCCAGAATCCCACTTTGAGAACCACTGCTCTGAGCCACTGTTCTCAGCTTTGACTGCAGATTGGAATGCCCTGGGGAGTTAAAGAAAAAACTCCTGACATCTGAGTCCCATCCCAGGGATGCTGACATAATTGGTCTGGGGATTTTAGTGTATACCCAAGATTGAGAATCACTGAGAGGCTAAACTTCATCACAGGTTTCTGGTGGACCCACTGTGTGCTCAGGCCTGTCACAAGATCTCCTGGGAGCTCCTAGATGGCACTTTCTCAGCTCTCCAGGCCCATGCAGGGAGCTCAGGCAGCCAAGGGTCTCTGTGTCCTGGGTGTTTGAATTCTGTTGGCCTCAAAGCAGCTGGGGCATCTCTTAACAGGCACCCAGGGGCTTGTGGTGCATAGGAGACCAATATTTGGGAATCACTGGGCTAGAGTGACCTAGGACATAGCTTCTGGGGGAAAGAGACATTGCTTGTCACTGTGTTCACGGTGCTGTTTGCTATCCGGGCCAGGCCCTACCATAGGCTGAATCCTGACTATGAGAGGCTGAAGATCCAGTGTGTGCGGGCCATGTCGGACCTGCAGAGCCTGCAGAACCAGCACACCAATGCCTTGAAGAGGTGTGAGGAGGTGGCCAAGGAGACCGACTTCTACCAGTGAGTGGGGCCTGCCTGGCAGGGGCTGTAACATCCACAGAATGGCTGCCTCTTACCCTTCTTTATTTCTGGAGCTGGAACCTGGCCCCTGGTTCTAGTCCTGCCTCTGCCATGCAGAAGCAGAGTGCCTTCAGCAAGTGGGTTTGTGGCCCCGGTTTTCCTAAGTGCGGAGTGAGGCTTTTAACTCTTCACACCACCTGTTGCCAGCCTCAGAAGCATGGTAGGTCAGAAAGTGACTGCGAGCATGGGGCGGTGGGGCAGGCAGGTCCCTGGGGTTCTGGGCCACTGTCCCGAGGCTTTGCTGCAGTTCCTGCCATAGGAAAGGCTGATGGGGAATCTTTTCTTTTGGTCTCCTGGTGCCCCTATGGGGGTGTTTGCCTGCCCACTTGCTGATGTTTGCTCAGCCTTATTACCTCAGTATCTGGAGGCACCAGGTCTGAACTATGTCAGGGCTTATCTCCCTTGCGTATGTGTACCTTTTTGGTGTCAGGTCTTGTTAAAGTGGCTGACAGCAGGCTTTAGCCTGCTTCTGGGTGCTGAGCACCCAGCTACTATTGCTCCTGGCTGGTGGACTGGAGTCTTGGGCCTGCAGGGGCTGACCTGGGGTAGGGTTGGAGGCTGTCAGGGGCTCACTGTGAGGGGGATCTCAGCACCCTCCACAGCCGGCTCCTGAGCGAGCAGACACAGCTGAAGGATGACGTGGAGATGCTGAGGCGGGAGAACGGGCAGCTGCTGCGGGAGCGGAACCTGCTGCAGCAGTCCTGGGAGGACATGAAGCGGCTCCACGAGGAGGACCAGAAGGAGATCGGCGACCTCCGCGCCCAGCAGCAGCAGGTAGAGAGGGCCAGGCCCGTTGGCTGAGTGGGGGTCAAGGTCGGTCACCCACACATCCATTCACTTGTCCACCCACCCATCTACGCACCCATCTACCACTCACCCACCCCCTCATCCATCCACCCCTCACCCGTCCACCCATCTACCCACCTGGTCATTTAGCAGGTGCTTCTGAAGGGTCCGCCTCACATGAGGCGCTGGGGAGTCTGAGCAGGTACTCAGCCCTCGCTCTCCTTGACTCTGCAGTCCAGTGGGAGACCCGTGTTAATCAAGTGGTCACGCGTATCTGGGTATCATTATGAACGTTGCAAGGTCTACCAAGAAGGAGGTGCTATACAGTGTGAAACAGGAATTACAGTTACTTCAGGGCTTGGGGGTCAGAGGGTCTGCAGCTTCTTTCACTGTGTGGATCGCATGAGATTACAGAGGGAGAGAAGCTTGGAAGCTTTAAAGCCTTGTGCAGATAATGTGCTGGGGCTCCTCGTTCTTTTGTGTGGGAGTGGGGCCTGTTGCTTTCCTAGCTGGCTTCTTTGCTTTGTTCAGCTCTGGTTTCACATTGAGAGGTGTGAGGAGCCGGCCAGTGAGAACACTGGCTCGCCGTGCGTGGGGTCGGCCTCTTCTCCTCTTGGCACTGCCTGGGCTGCCTTGGCTTGTGGTGGGGCTGGTGGCATGTTCTGTGTCCCCAGGTGTTGGACATGCAGGGTTGAAGGACAATCCCGGGTGAGACAGAGTGCTCTCCTCGCTCTGCAGTACAGCATAGGTCGGATTAGGTAGAGAGCCCCACCCCCTTTAGAATCATTTATGGGCCCCTGAGTTTAAGCACGACTTGGGGCTTGTTCAACACAGTTTGGAGCAACCTGAATTTACCTGATAACTTATTGTGAGGTTATCTTCATTGCTTTTTCACTTATAGATTAAAATTTTTTAATTGTGAAACTATTACCAACTTATAGATGAGTTTTAAGTACAGTGCGTTTTACCCCCTTATTATTCAAGAGTAAGTTGCTAGCCTGATACCCTATCATCCCTGAATGTGCTAATGTGTACTTCTTTCAAACAAGGGTTTTTTTTTAAGCCAAGGGGAGAGAGGTAGACAGAGACAGACAGACAGATAGACAGGAAGGGAGAGAGATGAGAAGGAACGACTCATAGTTGGAGCACCTTAGTTCACTGATTGCTTTCTTATATGTACCTTGACCAAGCTGAGCCTGTGACCCTTTGCTCCAACCAGCAACCTTGAGTTCAAGCCAGCAACCTAGGGTTCAAGCCAGTGACCATGGGGTCATGTCTGTGATCCCACACTCAAGCTGGCGACCGCATGCTCAAGCCGGCAACCTTGAGGTTTTAAGCCTGGGTCCTCAGCATTTTAGGTCGATGCTTTATCCACTGCGCCACTGCATGGTCAGGGCAAACAAAGGTGTTTTAGATAACAGCTGTATAAACACCATCAGGAGGTTAATGCACCTACTACCATCTAGTCATCAGACCCCATTTTGCTAGGTGTCTCAATAGTGTCTTTAATAGGAAAAGGATCTTGTTTAGAATAAGTCATTATATTCAGTTGCCACATCTCTTTGGTCTCTTTAAATCTGAAACAGTTCCTCTGTCTTTGACCAGTGTGACCTTGATGCTTTGGAAGATTACAGGCCCATTATTTTGTAGGCTGACTGTAGCCTGGATTTGGGCTATCGTCATTGTTACCTTTTATGAATCTTATGCAGGACCGTCATGGAAGTGACACTGCCTTCTTCTCTTTGCATCTTATTGATTGGGACTTGGCTTGGTATGACTGTTACTGATCATGTTCACTTTGGTCACTTGACTAAGGTGATGTCTCCAGGCTTCTCTACTGTAAAGTTACCTGTTTACCTGCCTGCCTCCGTGCCTCCCTGTTTCGTGGGTTATACTCCACCCTGAACAGTAGGAGCCCTTCAGGTTTGCTTCTCCATCATTCTGTCCTGTCCTCCTCACTCTGAGTGCTTCCTGCTCTCTGGCACAAGGTGTTCCTAGCTCATCTTATAGTTTCCTTACCCTTGTCCTGGAAAATCAGCTCTTTCCTGATAGTCCTCATTCCTTTCAGTGGAGAGTGGTATTAGCAGCAAGATCTGAATGCTGGGTGTACTCATAGCTGCTGAGATATCTCTGCTCGGGAATATCCAAGTACATCCCTGTACCCCCATATTGCACCTCTATATTTATGTGTCTCTCTCCCCAGCCCTTATATATCTGTATCTATATCTTCAATATATAGTATATATCAAAACCATATGTTCACACCAACACTTTTTAGTTCCGACTCAGTACTGCAGTACCACAGTGTTCATTCTAGTTTTCTCTTTCCAATTTGTAACTCCCTTTTACAGCAATGTGAAACCTGGGTCCTATTATTTTCATATCTTTCTCTTTCTTTCCCCCTCACTTCCTCCTCCCTCCCTCCCTCCCTTCCCCCTCACTTTCTCCTTCTCCCTCCCTCCCTCCCTTCTTTCTTTTTTAGTGAGAGAAAGAGACAGATAGGGAGAGAGGTGAGAAGCATCAACTAATAGTTGCTTCCCTTTAGTTGTTCATTGATTGCTCTCTCATACATCGCTTGACCGGGGGCTCCAGCTGAGCCAGTGACCCCTTGTTCTAAGCCAGTGACCCCTTACTCCAAGCCATTGACCCTGGGCTTCAAGTCAGTGATTTTTGGGCTCAAGCCAGCAACCATGGGATCTTATCAATAATCCCATGTTCAAACTGGTGAGCCCGTGCTCAAGCTGGATGAGCCTGTGCTCAAGCTGGTGACCTTGGGGTTTTGAACCTGGGTTCTCAGCGTCTCAGGTTGATGCTCTACCTCAGGAGTCCCCAAACTTTTTACACAGGGGGCCAGTTCACTGTCCCTCAGACCATTGGATGGCTGGACTTAAAAAAAACTATGAGCCCTGGCCGGTTGGCTCAGCGGTAGAGCGTCGGCCTAGCGTGCGGAGGACCCGGGTTCGATTCCCGGCCAGGGCACACAGGAAAAGCACCCATTTGCTTCTCCACCCCTCCGCCGCGCTTTCCTCTCTGTCTCTCTCTTCCCCTCCCGCAGCCAAGGCTCCATTGGAGCAAAGATGGCCCGGGCGCTGGGGATGGCTCTGTGGCCTCTGCCTCAGGCGCTAGAGTGGCTCTGGTCGCAACATGGCGACTCCCAGGATGGGTAGAGCATCGCCCCCTGGTGGGCAGAGCGTCGCCCCTGGTGGGCGTGCCGGGTGGATCCCGGTCGGGCGCATGCGGGAGTCTGTCTGACTGTCTCTCCCTGTTTCCAGCTTCAGAAAAATGAAAAAAAAAAACAAACAAAAAAACACCTATGAACAAATCCCTATGCACACTGCACATATCTTATTTTAAAGTAAAAAAACAAAACGGGAACAAATACAATATTTAAAATAAAGAACAAGTAAATTTAAGTCAACAAACTGACCAGTATTTCAATGGGAACTATGCTCCTCTCACTGACCACCAATGAAAGAGGTGCCCCTTCCAGAAGTGCGGCGGGGGCCGGATAAATGGCCTCAGGGGGCCACAGTTTGGGAACTCCTGCTCTACCTACTCCGCCACCTCCGGTCAGGCTGGTTCTTATTACTTTTTAGGTATTGACTTACTTGGTCCACCCCACTGTGCAACCTCCTCCCATCTGCTCCGTAACCCCTTCCCCACGCCGCCACCGCCCTCTCATCCTTTTGGGCCCTCGTGCCCCACGCACTCCCTCCTCAGCCCTCCCCTTCTCACGCCCCTCCTCACCTGTGCAGGCTCTGATGCGAGCTCGGTGGCATCACAAGAGTACACCCTGCTGTGGCCCATGTTCTGCTCTGTCTCACCTGGGGCTGTCAGGTTAAATTATTCAGAAAGGGGAAGGACAGGGCTCTCTTTTAATTTTTATACTATTTTAATGCAGAATTAATATTCATTTTATAGCATAATAAAAGAATCCAACAAAACAGACATTTTTTAAATAAAAAGAATTCATTCTGTTTTACTCCCAAGACATAACTACCATAAGTGAGCTACAAGTGAAAAGTTTGAGATTTTTATATGTGCACATAGAACCCTTATATCATGTTAATTTATTTCACAAAGAATCATGTGGTGGTTTGTTGCTAACACTGATTTTTTTGCCAGATGTATATTGTGTGAATCTTTCTATTTCAGTGCAAACTCTGTTTCCTTGTGTGTAACTGCTGCTGAGTGTGGAGCTACAGAGAGCACTGTGGTTGTTGGTTTTACCAGTCTCTTGCTGACCGACTCTTTTGCTGTTTTCAGTATTTCCCATTGTAAACTGTATTTTATTGAAAAGTTGGCTCATGTTGTTGAACTCCTTTCTCGGCTCTTTGCTGAGTCTTGTGTGGGATGCCCAGTGCAGCCCAGTGAGGAGCCCTGAAGTGACACACTTGGACTTATCTGATGTCTTCTTTGTGTGCCTTTGGTTTAGGCAGCTTGGTTGTGTGGGATTAGGTTTGGGGTGGTAGTTGGTAGGCCCTGCTGGAGCCTTGGTGATGGGCAGGTTTGTGAGAGGGGAGGAAGTGCAGGCCAGGGCAGCAGGAGGCCAGCTACAGCACCCCTGCCACCCTGGGAGACGCCACTGTCCCCTGCTGCCTGGTCTCAGGAAAGCGGCTTCAGCACGTTCCACTTCCCTTTCCCGTCCCCATAACAGTTCCAGGACCGAGGCCGCTGTGCTCTGGGAGCATTGCTCCGAGGGTGAAATGAGGTGCCGAGAGAAGTGCTATCCCCATCCATGTTTGGTACCGTGTTGAGTGCGTTGCGTTCCCCTCCAGAGACCCCTCCCCTGCATGTCCACAGAGCTTCCTAGAGCAAAGGGTATAGACTGTGAGTTTTCAGTTGTTGAGAGGCAAACCATTTTTACTCCAGAGGAAACCCTCTGCAGAAGCCCTGTGCAGCGGGCGGGATGTGCTGGGTGGTGCCGCGCAGGCAGGTGCGCTTGAGGCCGGGGTGGGCGCTGACCGTGCGTCCCTCACTGGGCCGAGTGCCGGCTGCCCAGCCGAAGGCAGGCCACCTGTCTCCACCTGTACACTTGGTCTTGCTTACTTGTTTGCTGACATTTTTTCCACCTTGGTCTGAACGTGGCTCAGTTAACCTTTTGTCTTGGGATTCAGTTTGGATTTTGTTTTTCTTTGAGCGATTCATACTTTGAAATGTGTTTGTGGCTCTGAGTCTAGAGGCAGCCCCACAGCCTTGCTAGAAAGGGGCAGAGCGGGCTTTCTCAGTGCAGCTGAGCTGATCTCATACTGTCGTCCCGGAGGCTAGAAGACACCACAGATGAAACGGTGGTGGTCCTGTGTGCCTGCGGTGGTGGTCCTGTGTGCCTGCGGTGGTGGTCCTGTGTGCCTGCGTGTCCGAAGCACAGAGTAAATATTTGCTGTCATTGTTTTTATTCCAGTGCTGTCAAGGCTGATTAAAATCTCCTTTCACTGACGATGGGGAGTAGTCACAGCCCTCGTACACTGTTGGAAATGTAAGATGGTGCAGTCACTGTGGAAAACTGTGTTCCTCAGACTCTTAAACACAGTACTGGATGAGCCCACAATTTCACTTTGATGTATATACCCAAGAGGATTCCAAACACATGTCCACACAAAAACTGTGTGGATGTTCATAACAGCCACAAAGTGGACAGCTCCCAAATGTCCCTGACTGATGAAAGGATAAGTGGAAGGTGGTATTGTCTGGGATTCCACACAATGGGCTGGGATTCAGCATTCAAAGGAGTTAGGTACTGGTACCTGCTACACTGTGCTGAATGAAAGAAGGCCGTCCTCAAAGCCCATATATTGTGTGAGTTCATTTATATGAGTGGTCCAGAGTGGGGAAGTCTCTGGAGACACAAAGTGGACAGTGGGTGCCTACGGTGGGGGGAGGGCAGAGGGGCTGGAAGGACAGGGACTGCGAATGGGTACCAGTTTCTTTTGGGGGAGATGGAATACTCTGGAATTAGATAGTGGTGGTTGGTGCACAACCTGGTGACTATGCCAAAAACCACTGAATTGTGCACGTTAAAGGGTGAATTTTATGGTAGGTGAATTATATCTCAAAACAAGAGTCCAGTTATCACCTTGTCATTCTCTGTCTTCCCTTAGACCTTTCACAGTTTGTGCAAACAGCCAGGCTGAGCTTACCCCTCCTACCCCCACCTTTCTGGTTCTTCCCGTAAATGACACGGGAAGGTTTTCTCCTCCACCCTCCATCCTATTCCTTGTTCTCTCTCTTCCTGCAGCTGTGACCATGAGGGGGGTAGTTTTTATAGTGGTCAGCGAGTTTCCCCATCTCTGCCCAGCTGGACTGGTGCCCCTTACCACGTGCCACCTTGGGACCTCCACCAGGAGAGGAGGCACTGCTGGCTCTAGGTGAGTCTCTGAGCTGCCAGGGCCACCTGCTGTCCCCAGCCTTCACCAGGTCAGGGATAGGCGCCTGGGCTGAGCGGATCTCAGGCCTTGGGTAGGTCAGCAGCAGAGGAAGCAGGGAACATGGGGGTGGCCACAGGTCTCCTCCCCACAGGGCCTGAGGGCAAAGGTTGAGCTTGCTGGACAAGGCTGGTTTTGTTGTCTGTTTCCTCCCACGCCTTGTTAACTTGAAGAGGCCCTTGCGGGGTAAATGGTGCTGTTTGACTTGCATGTTTGCTTGAGGGATTTGTGGGGCTCCCCAGGCCTCTGCATGTTTTGTCTCTGAGGAAATGGGTGGGGGTGGGGTGCAGCACGACAGGCCAGGGTCTGGGCCTTCTCCCACTTGAGTGCAGCAGACAGGTCTCTCTCTCTCTCTCTCTCTCTCTCTCTCTCTCTCTCTGTGTGTGTGTGTGTGTGTGTGTGTGTGTGTGTGTGTGTCTCCGCATGGCGGTCCCGTCCCCAGGGTACCTTGGTCAGAGTGCGCCATTGAATTCTTCGCATTTGCGTCAGAAATGTCCAAGAGATCCTGGGCAGAGATTGCGAGACAGGGCACTTTGCATTGTCTCTCTTGACTGCCACAATGCATAGTCTCACAAAAAAGGAAGAAAACCTCAGGCACAGTGAAGTCTCCTTCCCACACTAGTACCACCCCCTAGAGATGACCCACCTCTCTGAACTACTTGACATTTTCTATGTCATACCAAACACACAAACTTTTGTTTTATTTTCTGCCACCTGCCTTTTTTTTTTTTTTTAACTCTGTATCATCGGTCTATTTTTCTGTAAATTTGGAACATCCAACAAGATACTTCATAGTTTAATTGTCAGTAATTTTTAACACCCTTCTGTGTGTGTTGAGACTCTGGGTTGTCTACACTTTTTCCTATTGCAGATGATTTTTGGTGGGCTCAGTTACATTCCTTTGTGGGTATTTTCTAAAGGGATTCTTAGAGGTAAAACTGCAGTGTCCAAAGCATTGCTTTTTATTTGGGAAACGTATTTTTTTTTTTGACAGAGACAGAGTCAGAGAGAGGGATAGCGACAGACAGACAGAAACAGATGAGAAGCATCAGTTCACCGTTGCAGCATCTTAGTTGTTCATTGATTGCTTTCTCATATGTGCCTTGACTGGGGGCTACAGCAGAATGAGTGACCCCTTGCTCAGGCCAGCAACTTTGGGCTCAAGCCAGTGACCATGGGCTCATGTCTATGATTCCACGCTCAAGCCAGTGATCCCATGCTCAAGCCAGATGAGCCCATGCTCAATAAGGCGACCTCTGGGTTTCGACCTGGGTCCTCTACGTCCCAGTCCGATGCTCTATCCACTGCGCCACCACCTGGTCAGGCTCCCCTGTCTTTAAATATACCTTTTTCTTGGGTAATTCATGAAAGTTAACTTCTTTTCCCAGATAGCCCAGGAAAGGTGTGTCTTATCCTCTGATGAGCACGCCTCACAGAGAGGCCCTGAGAGAACGAGGACTTCTGACCAGTGCACTTTGTGTGTGTGTGTGTGTGTGTGTGTGTGTGTGTGTGTGTGTGTGTGACAGAGACAGAAAGAGTCAGAGAGTGGGACAGACAGATAGGAAGGGAGAGAGATGAGAAGCATCAGTTCTTCATTGTGGCACCTTAGTTGTTCATTGATTGCTTTCTCATATGTGTCTTGACCGTGGGGCTACAGCAGAGCTAGTGACTCCTTGCTTGAGCCAGCAGCCTTTGTTCAAGCCGGTGAGCTTTGCTCAAACCAGATGAGCCCGTGCTCAAGCTGGCGACCTCGGGGTCTCGAACCTGGGTCCTCCATGTCCCAGTTCGATGCTCTATTCACTGCGCCACCGCCTGGTCAGGCTGACCAGTGCACTTTCTGACAAGGGCAGTTGTCTTGCGGGCCTCGCTGCAGGCAGTGGCTCAGATGTGGCTGCTGCCTTGCTGTGTGGGTGGAACTAGACCGTGGCTTTGTGCCTCCCTTCTGCACTTCTGTCCCCTTCTCACTCACTGGTCCCTTCACAGTCTAGGGGGAAGTCACCTCTAAAGATGCTGCCTGCTTGAGATGAGAAGTTTACAGCCGTTCTCATTTGAGAATTCTGGGTCAAACTGATATATTCTCTTTCTTACGCAGACTTCCATTATAGCCTTAGCTGGGAAGCTAAATGTTTGATTGTTACTGAGAATGTGTGTGCGTGCATTTGTGGGACTTCTGCTATGAACATAATCTAATGATCAAAAGGAAAAAATTCTAGACTAATAGGATAGTTTTCCAAGAATTCTCTGGAGTTAGCTACGGCTGTGATTCCCCCAGATTTTTTCAGATGCTTTTGATTACCTTACCACAGGCACACTTCTGTTCCCTGTTTGTAGAGGAAAGTTGAGAAGAGTCTGGGGGCCATGAGCCTTTTTGAATATAAAGATGCTGTTCTGTGGGGGAAGGTCTGCACGGTTAGCTGAGAATGAGAGGTTAGAAGTTGAGGAAGGTCGATTTTAGCTCACAATAAACAAGACCTCGTGCAGTTTCTACCTGTCGAGTGTGGAGCATAGGCCCTTCTGTCCCTGAGCCCCACCACACTGTCGCAGGTGGCGCGAGCATCAGAGTGGATCCCAGGGTCTGCTCTGGGATTTCCCCTGACCAGCCCCATCTCACTGGGAACTGTGACCCTGGACTGTCCCTGGATTGCCCCGGACTGTCATGCAGGCGCTGATCCAAGCTCCTCACAGGGCATTTTGGGATCATGTCTATGATTGCCTTTGAAGAAAGGTCAAGCCATGGTGTAGACTCCAGATTCTGTCATGGAGGTGGGCTCTGCTGGGCCAGTGCCCTGAATGTGGTCTGTCTTTGCATCATTTTAAGGGTGCCTTAAAAATTAGTTTGTTTGGGTTTTTTTTCAGTTTTTTTAAAGATATTTATTTATTTATTATTATTTTTTTCATTTTTAGAGAGGAGAGACAGAGAGGGAGAGAAAGGAGAGAGAGATAGAGAAGGGGGGGGAGGAGCAGGAAGCATCAACTCCCATATGTGCCTTGACCAGGCAAGCCCAGGGTTTTGAACCGGCGACCTCAGCATTTCCAGGTCGACACTTTATCCACTGCGCCACCACAGGTCAGGCTAGTTTGTTTTTTAATGAACCCTGAAAGGGGGAACTGCAGGAGAGCATTGGACTCGGCTACCCAGGGCTGCCACCTTGTGGGGGACATAGGAATGGTGCAGTGCCTTTGTTCTGCAGCAAACCACTGGGGTTCCTCACCTGGCTTAAAGGATGCGTAGAGAGTAAAAAATCTGAAGTGATTTTCAATTTATATGTTTGAGATACTTGCCAAGGGCAGTCCTTTCTAGAAGCTGGGCCATTACTAGATGTGAGTAGAGAAGCCCTGATTGACCTGGGAGTCAGGAGAGCCTGCATTCATTGGCTGTGTGTCGTGGTGCGTGTGTTGAGCACATGTCCTTGTGGGATGCCCTTCTCAGAGAGCCCTCAGTGCTGAGCACTGTGCCAGACGATGTCCTGTCCTCATTCTGTCCTGCACTCAGGAACCCACTTACTTTTCCGGTGATTTTTTTCCCCCCAGTGATTTGTGGAGAATAATGTTACATCTCTTATCTCATACCATACACAAAACTATAGGCCAACTAGTTTAAAGATTTAAACATAAAACATGAACTAGTACTTGTCAGAAAAATAATAGACTATCTTTGTGTCATCAAGGAAGGTAGGAAAGAACTTCTGAAATGAAACTACCAAAGGAAATGATTGATAGATTTTACAGTATTAAAATGTGAAAGTTTAATATAGCGAAGACACTACAAGAAAATTTTAAAGCCACATATTGGGAACAGATATTTGTGATAAATAAAACTAGGAATGATTAGTACCTGGAATTTAAAAATAAACTCTACAAAAAGAAAGGAAGAGAGAAAGGTAGAGAAAATGTATGTAGTAGGTAAACATGAGGAGAGTTACTCGGTCTTTTTAATAATTAGAATGTAAGTTAAAAAAAAAAGAGAGAGAGCCTGACCTGTGGTGGTGCAGTGGATAAAGCATCAACCTGGAATACTGAGGTCGCCAGTTCGAAACCCTGGGCTTGCCTGGTCAAGGCACATATGGGAGTTGATGCTTCCAGCTCCTCCCCCCTTCTCTCTCTCTGTCTCTCTCTCCTCTCTCTCCCTCTCTGTCTCTCTCCTCTCTAAAAATGGATAAATAAAATAAAAATAAAAAGGAGAGAGAGATCTTAGTTTTTGTCCATGAGATTGACAGTAATTTAAAACATCTGTTTCACAATAGCCAGGAAGTGGGAGCAGCCCAGGAGGCCTTGCTGAGTGAATGGATAAATGAAATGCAGTGCATACATGAAATGGAATATTACTCATCTTCAAAAAGGAAGGAAATTTGGTCACATACTTCAACATGGATGAACCTTGAGGACACTATGCTAAATGAAATCAGTCACAAAAAAAATTACTAGTGTATGATTCAGTTTGTAGGTGGTACCTAGAGCAATCAGGTGCATAGAGACAGAAAGGAGAAGAGCGCTTTCCAGGGCCTGGGGAGGGGCCACGGGGAGTTGTTCAGTTTGCAGGATGAAAATATTTGCAGGATGGTTGCACAGTAATGTGAGTATACATAGCACTACCGAATGTATACTTACACATTAAAAGTGATTAGGACAGTTTCAGGTTATGTGTATTTACCACAGGAAATACCTGACTGAACTCTTGATGAGGATACGTTGAGGATGGTAACTCTCGGAGCTTGTCCCACAGCTAGTAGGTCATACATTGGTAGAGCGATTTGGAATTGTACAGAAAGTGAGAGTTTATATCCCGACACTTGGCCACTCTACTTCTAGAGAGAGATCTCATAGGTGTGGGAGAGGAAACAGAAACAACTGTTCATGGCAGTATTATTTATACAGCCAGAGAGAGCGAGAGAGTGAGCGAGAGAGAGAGAGAGAGAGAATGTCAATGTTCATCAAACAGAAAAAGGAGAGTGTGAGATGGATCAATGCCGGATATCCTGCCTGCATTACTTGACTGAACCTCAAAAACAGCATTAGGAAAAAGAAGTACATGTAATATGGTGCCACTAGATATTTATGAATACTTAAGTGAAATAAGTAAACTGTTGTGCATGGAGATGATTGACAGCAAATCCAGGGGAGCAGTTCTGGAGGGGGGGTGGGATAAGAAGGGTGCATTGGGGGCTCAAGCAACACCACTGGTAATATTATCTTTCTGTGAAAAATATAGTTCAGCACATATGGCAAGATGTTAAGATTAGAGCTAAGTGGTGGGCCCTTAAAATTTTATTACTCTATTTCCTATGCTTTTCTGTGTGTTTGGAAGAGTCTCATTGTTTTTCTTAAAAAAAAAAAAAGACCTTTTTTCTTAAAAAAAAAAAAGACTTTATACAATAGAGTGGGGCTCAGTGGTTCTTTCCCATTTGTCAGTGTGCAGTCCTTTATGCAGCAGCGAAGTATTTTTCAAATAATGAAGATTTTAACTGCCCAAGGAGCCTATTGTCCTTTGGTGTCCTTGTAAGGTTTTGTTTGAAGGAAAGGACTGGAAGCCCTGAGCGGGTAGTAGGTCTGGCCTTCCGTGTGTAAGAAAGCACGGCATCCGTGAGGCTCAGGAACAGGGGGCACGCCTGGCCTCAGTCGTTTCAGGCTCTGGTTCTCTGGGCTGCAGAGATCTTCCAGTAACCCAGAGTGCACGCTGGGCATGCCGGACGATGCCGGGACTGTTGGGGCTTGCACGGTTAGGCTAGCTTTTCTGGTTCAGCTCGTAGTTTGAGGCATACTGCGGAATAAGGAAACTGAAAGCCCAAGTAGAGGGACCTGCCAGAGGGCATGGACCCCCCGAGGTGCTCAGCAGAGGTCAGCAGGTCCCTGGAAACCTCTTGAGTCATCTTGTTTATTCTTGAGAACAGTGTCCTGGGTGAACCTGTAATTTGCTCTTGCTTAAAACTCTCCTCAGTTCCTGTCTCCCCGGGACACAGTTTTGGCTGTGAGTCTTGAAGCTGTGCCTGCTTCTCCAGCCTCCATTTGAACCCACTGTTCCTTGTCCACTGGGCTCCTGGCACTCTGTCCTGCCTCCTCTTGATGCATAGAACACGCAGTGGTTCCTGCCTCAGGGCCTGTGTACTTGCTCACCTTTCTGCCAGGTATGCTCTAGGCTGCTCTTCGTTGGAGTCCAAGCTCAGAAGTCGCTTTCTTAGAGACCTCCTTAGGCCTCAACCTCTCTCACACCGGCTGCTTGCTGCTTTACATCTCTCCAGCTCATTATCCCACTTTACTTTTTTTCTCGATGGCTCTTATTATGCTCAGAAGGTATTTTATTTTGTGTGTCTCTCTTCTTTCCATCTGCCTACCTTGCTATATCTGTCCCATCTGTGCATCCACACCCTCCCATCAGGATAAAGGTACACAAGCCACAGTCTTTGTGTGTCCTGTCTGCCTTCCCTGGCATCTAGCACATCACTGAAACATGTCAGACATTTGTGTTGGGGCCCTTAACACTGCTCCTGGGCTTGGTAATTGTCTAGGTGTCCTCACAGGACTCTGTGTGTAGTCATCCTGACAGCTGAAATTCACTTCAGTGGAAGGACATAAAGCAGAGTCTGCAAAGAGAAGAGGTGTGTGGGACGAAGGGCAGAGGAAAGCACGTCCAGGTTCTCAAAGTCCTCCCTGTGGAGTGACACAGGGCATGCTCAGTTCCCCAGTCCTGAATTGTGACAGCACTTGGGAACTGTGTGTGTTGTCAGGGAAGCCCCTGAGGTGCTCCTTGCCCAGAGTTTTTCCTGCGGGCTGGCCCCGTAGGCACTGCTCCTAGCATGCACTGAGATTCAGACTCCCGGGAGGAAGCAGTGCCCAGCCTGTGCTGTTTGTTGGGTCCAGGCACTAGGAGCCCCTCTTACCACCTGGGGTAAGCTTTATATTGGTATAGAGAACTATTTGCCACTCAAGTTCCCAGACAACAGCCAAGGGTGAACTTGCAAGCAGGCCTTTCTAACTTGGGCCTGCTGGGGTAGCTCTCCTCTGCACACTGCTTAAGAAATGTTTATGAATGAATGAATCACCCAGCCTAACTGCTGGGCCTGTGGATCAGACCTCGAGGCTCCAAAGGCCAAAGCTCGTGGCCTCCTTTTCCTGGAAGGCAGTTCTACTCTCAGACACAGGGAGGTAAGAGTGGTCAGTCTGTCCTTCCTCCTGCCCCCCAGACGCTTAGTAAGCGTGACTCTCTGGTCCCCAGGTGTTGAAGCACAACGGGTCATCAGAAATTCTCAACAAGCTGTATGACACGGCCATGGACAAGCTGGAAGTGGTTCGGAAGGACTACGACGCCCTCAGGAAGCGGTACAGTGAGAAGGTTGCCGTCCACAACTCGGACCTAAGCCGCCTGGAGCAGCTGGAGGAGGAGAACCAGCGGCTGCTGAAGCAGGCGAACATGCTGACCCAGCAGAGGGACACGGCCATCCAGCTGCAGCACCAGTGTGCCCTCTCCCTGCGGAGGTAGGCGCTGGCGGCCACTGAGGGTAGAGGATGGCCAGGGGCCAACTGAACTGGCTTTGCCTCAGGGCCACTTTCCCATGTGGGCATGTGGCTATCTGCAAGTCTCCCAGACACCCCAGAGAGTAAAAACAGCACAGAGATTTGTGCTTTTTCAATCAAAACATGCTTGTTTCCAGGAAACATTTTCTTGAACCTCAGTGTATCCTGGGAGTTGTTGTTCTTCCTCTCAGTTGAACAACTTGGGATGTTCTGACCATCCCATTCCTGAGGGCTCTCATAAGCCTCTTCCCCTGTCAATCACCCACCTAGCAAATAGCAAAGTTAATTGTCATCGGCATTGTTTCTTCCAAAATTTTATTTTCTGTTAAGGTATATAATTGGTAGGGATGTGAGCCCTGGCCTCCAACAGTATTTCATAAAGTACATTTCTGCAGATTTGCCAGTGCCCCGGAACATTCATTGGTTTCGTATGAAAAGTGTTCTTGATATAGAAACTTTTGGGAACTGCTAGGTTGCACGTGGGCAGGTGCCTGTAGTGGAACTTCTCAGAGCCTTCATTCTGGTCCTGAGCACGAGCCTGTCCAAGAGGGGGTACAAAATGTAGTGTTCCCCAAACATGACTCATCAGAGAACATACTTCTTTATTTAATGGAGCACCATGCTGAACTGGACCGCTTTCAGAAATGCTACTCTACAGCTATCAGCACTTACTTTGCAGTTTCCTATGTGGAAGGGACCTCCTGGCTCGGGAGGACTGAGCTGTGCCCTCACACAAACCTGGTCGCTTTCGGCCAGCCACATACCTCTCCTTTTTTTCTGTATTTGGAAAATGAAATGGTTGGATTAAATAATTGTTAAGGCCGCTTTTATCTCTCATATGCTGTGGTACTAGCATTTAAAAAAAATAGTGTAGCCTGGCCCTGGATGGCTGGCTCAGTGGTTGAGTGTCAGTCTGGCGTGTGGATGTCCTGGGTTCAATTCCTAGTCAGGGCACACAGAACTGACCATCTACTTCTCCATCCTTCCCACTTCCCTTTCCCTCTCTCTTTCTCTCTCTCTCTCTCTCTCCACTAGCAGCCATGGTTTGAGTACATCAGCTTGGGCCCTGAGGATGGCTCCATGGCCTCCACCTCAGGTGCTAAAAATAGCTTGGTTGTGAGCATAGCTCCAGATGGGCCGAGCATCTGCCCCACACGGGGTGTGCCAAATAGATCCTAGTCAGGGTGCATGTGAGAGTTTGTCTCTCTATCTCCCCTCCTCTCACTTGGAAAAAGAAGGAAAAATAATTACGTAGCTTGACCGTGGAAGAAATTTGCTGTTGTTTCTAGTAGAACAGAGGGCATGAAGTCCTCAATTCAACTTTTGGTATCTGTAAAGGCTGAGAAAAATTTCAGGTCCAGGGACATGGGTGCTCCGTGACTGTTCTCTCTTAGGGGTGTGTAGAATGACCTCATTTGAAACTTCATGCTTGACTGTCCAGCACGGCAGAGCTGACCAGGCAGGTCTCTGCCACCCCCCACGTCCTGGCTGCCTTCCCCCCCCCCCCCCAGGTTTGAGGCGATCCACCATGAGTTGAACAAGGCCACGGCCCAGAACAAGGACCTGCAGTGGGAGATGGAGCTGCTGCAATCAGAGCTGACTGAGCTGAGGACTACCCAGGCAAAGACCGCCAAGGAGTCAGAGAAGTATAAGGAGGAGCGGGATGCAGTGTACAGCGAGTACAAGCTCATCATGAGTGAGCGTGACCAGGTCATTTCTGAGCTGGACAAGCTGCAGACTGAGGTGGAGCTGGCCGAGTCCAAGTTGAAAAGTAGCACATCGGAGAAGAAGGCAGCCAGTGAGGAGATGGAGGCCCTGCGACAGGTAGGTGGCCGGGCGCTGGCCAGCGGGCACTGCTGCCCGGGCTCTGGGGAAGCAGCGAGGGAGGAAGGGCCGTGGCACACACGGTGTCTGATAGCAGCTGCTCCGGAGTCAGAGTGGAGATCTTCTCACATGAGGCCTGCCTGCTGGCTGGGCTTCGGACAGTGCCTGGGAGAAGGCCAAGCCAGCTGCACTCAGTGCCCAGCTCTGATCTGAGCTACAGAGCTGCAGGGGGAGGTCCAGCCATGGTCTTGGCCCATCACAGTTTACAGTGTTACAGTGTGGAATAAATATCAGGTGACATGCCCAGACACGCATGTACTCCATGCACAAACGCTCTCACTCAAACCTATGATCAAGTAATTGTTGGTTAGTCTTGTGTTGAAGGTCTCAAGGACTTGCTCATTAAGAAGCAAGATCCCAGGGCCGACTTCCCAAAGCCATAGATACCTTTGACCCGTGAATCCAGAAGAGCACCCTTAGGGCATCTTTCTCCCAGCATCTTGCAGGGGCAGCCCCGCTCCTGCTGGGAAGATGGTGTACTGTACTCTGCGGCTCCAGGCTTGCTCCTTAGGGACATGCCTCCAGGGTAGGAGCCTAGGCTTCAGTGTTCAAGTTAGGCCACTTAGCTTGGCTCCTGAGGGATCCGTGTGGATTCTTTGCATCCTTCCTCCTGGTCCTGGAGCCTCATCGCTGACCTCTCACCCCCAAGTGCAGATTTGAGAGTCCCTTCCCATCCTGTCGCTCAGTGTTGTGGCTCTGTTTTAGAGCTGCTGAATTTGGTTGTAGCAGACTTTTTTTCCCTATTGAAGTGCCTCTCATTCTCCTTTTCTTTATAGGTCAGTTGGAATGTAGCCTTCAGAATTGGTCTGTGAGAAGTGATAAGCCAGGTGGGATAGGTCGAACAAATTGGCAGGGGAAGGTGGACGTTGAACGGTCAGAGCCCGAGCCCCCTGGACCCAGCACGAGGAGCAGCTGATGCCCAAGGGGTGGCTGGGGCTGTGTGAGGCTGTGTGTGGATAGTGACACTCCTGATGCCAGGTAGTGCTGGGCGTCATGGACGCAAGAGCACAGGCCCTGTGCTTGGAGCGCGGGCCTTCTCAGTCATGTGACCTCATACCTTTCTGGGCCTCAGTTTCCTCATCTACAAAATGGAAGTGATGTTGGCCAGCATCTCTGTCACGAGTGGCTGTGACAGTCACATGATTTAATATTGAAACACATTTAGAACAGTGTCTGCACAAAGTAGGAATGATTTGAGTCTTTATTATTAAAGTGATTATTAGCTACTCTGGAATTGTTTTTGTAGGCAAAAATGGGCCAACTAGTGGCAATTTCCTATCAAGGGAATGAGACTTCCAGACCATCAAGGTGAAAGCTATTGTGAAAAGAAGAATTTACTTTGGTGAAATTTTTGAAAGACCATGATGAGAGAATTTTAATAAGTGAGTATAGTGTATTAGAACTTGGTAATTATCCTAGAAAACCCATCAAATCGTTTTTACAGTTTCGCATCTGAGAGCTCAGTGGTTGGAGAGTGTTGTTACCAGTAAGAAAAACAGAGATGAAGAGGAAAGCTTTGACAGCCAGGGGTGACGTCTCCAGCACAGGCAGGGAGCTGGGCAGGACTGTACCAGGGGTGACGTCTCCAGCACAGGCAGGGAGCCGGGGCAGGACTGTACCAGGGGTGACGTCTCCAGCACAGGCAGGGAGCCGGGGCAGGACTGTACCAGGGGTGACGTCTCCAGCACAGGCAGGGAGCTGGGCAGGACTCTAGCCCCGTGTGGAGCATGAACTGTGAGCTTGGCCATGCCCTTTGTTGGGCTGTGGGAAGCACGGAGAAGCAGGAAGAACCACCGGCTCCCAAGGCGCATGCTCTGCAGGCGCCGGTGCTCCGCTCTGCTGCCTGCACTCCTGCATGCCCTTCAGCCGGAGCCTGGTTCCCGGCCGTTGCAGGGGGCATTGGCTGGGTGTCAAGTCTGCCTGTCAGCTGAGGCAGGAATCTTTTCTAGGCACCGATCCGAGTGAGCAGTCCGGAGCGGACAGCTCCTGCCCTCACCCCAACCTTGGCAGCTTCCAGAGCTGAAACCCTCAGGTCCTCCTCTACTTCGTCTGGCTTTTCTGACGAGACCACTCCCGACTTGCCCCAAGTTGGCCAGGTTTGTGCCTGGGCCGTTTTGGCTCTAAGGTTTGAGTGGGCGGGACTTACTCTCCCCCTGGCCTGACAAGACCTTCTGGTATGGGCTCTGCCCCTGCACAGGGTTGAGTGCAGCCCCGGGGCCTTTCTCCTTGGCCTGCTGCCTAGGTGGAGTGAGTGTCTTGTGAAAACCAGCCCACCTCTTCCTTAGCCTGTGGCCCATCTGCCAGGGCGGCAGAAGGTTGTCGTGGGGTGCTTTTGCAGACTGAGAGCTGCGTGGGGTGGAGGAGGATGCACAGGAGCAGAGTCTTGGAGACCTGGGCTCTGGGCTCCGTTCCCCAAGGTGGAACCTGGGGGCAGCAATTTCCTGGACCCTGCGTTTCCTCATCAGTGTAATCAGGGGCTTGGACCTCAGCTCCCCAATTCTACTGCCCTTTTTAAGATACCTTATTCCTCCTCTTCCCTCTCAATAAAACTACATATTGTACTTCTACCATTTCTCCTAAGGAAACTGTTTTTGGGGTGTTTTCATTTTGGAGACTAGTGATGGTGGGGAGCACCGGAAGGGGGTGGAGATGGGAACAAGGGCAGCTGCTGCCCAATACCCTGGCGTTGGGCTCTGCTCCCACCTCCGGCCTTCAGCTCGAGCTGATTATCCAGGGTCCGATGGAAAGACCTTTCTTTGAAACCACATGTTAACACGTTTCAAATAGAAAACTATGTAAATATGAAACACAATAAAATGGATACTTAAGAAGGTGTTATTGTTAAACCTATTACTACAATAAATTCTTGAGAGAATTAATGAAAATAAAATTTAAAAAAACTTCCAAACTAAACAAACATTCAACATTGCATAAAAATGGGGGAGGGGGTCAAAACTGAAATCATTTGACTTGATCTTGGGAAATGCGAGTTCTCAGTGGAGTGAGCGCTGTCCCTCCCCGAGTGAAGGTGTCCCCAGTTCCTTCTGGCTCTGCGTGGGAGATGAGAGCAGTTAGAAGCTGACTGCACCCATTTTCCTGTCTCCCTCGTCTCTGTTTCTTGGCTAAACTTTTGAGATCTTTTTTGAACTGGTATTTGTGGAGGCTGCGTTGCTGTCTGCAGTGGAGTCGGGGAGTATTTGTCTTCCTTATTCTTAGTGCGCAGGAATGGAGGTGGCCAGTGCAGAGACAGTCTGCCCCCCCCCCCCCGTCTGCTTTGTAATTTGCTTCTGCAGAAGGCCTTTGAGCTCAGGTAGGAGTTACTTTTGCTGTAGACAGTTGCTTTGTCATTTCCCCGTGTTTTCTAAGGATTAGAGGAGCATAGGGGGAGCTCTGTATATGAGTGCTTCTTAGAAGTTGATTTGAAATTTTAATGGATCGCAGTGTTTTCCTACATCCAGCTCCCGCGAGTTAGCCCCAGCCTCTGCACCTGTCAGGTCGTGCTTCTGAGCCGAAGCCCAGGACCTCCTCTGCTTCCCCCTGTCCCTACCAGATCAAAGACACGGTGACAATGGATGCTGGGAGAGCCAACAAGGAGGCTGAAGTCCTTCGAAAGCAGTGTAAGGCTCTGTGCCAGGAGCTGAAGGAAGCCCTCCAGGAGGCAGATGTGGCCAAATGCCGGCGGGACTGGGCCTTCCAGGAGCGAGACAAGATCGTGGCAGAGCGAGACAGCATTCGGTACAGTGCCCCAGGCTGGCGTGGGCTCCAGTCTCCCCATGGCACACTAGGTTGGGGGGGCAGTCATTTGTCACACGTTCAGCCAAGGTGAGAGTGAATAGATCCTTCCTTTCTCACCCTAGGTGATGCCCTCCCCGCACCTCAGAAGCATTAGAATTTTTCACTGTCTCAATGTTCCTTTTCACTGCACCCGAGACATCCAAGTGTGCACTGAGACCCTTGGAAGTAGCACACGACCAGGCTCTTTTCTTAGGGGGCTTCTGCTGACACGACAGTCAGAAGTGCATTGTCTCAGTCAGTATTCATCAGGCACCTACTATGTGCAGGATCTTAGGTCCCTTGAGCAAAGAGCCCTGGGAGACCCTCAAGGCCCCCAGGTGGGTGTGATGTCTGAGGGGCCGGGCCAGCCCTGTGGGGCTGCAGGAGGTCTGTCAGGGTAGTGGGGAAGGAAGCACATGAACAAGGAGTTCCAGGGCCACAGTCAGAGCTGTGATGGGGGCCTGCAGGGCACTAGGCAGGGGGAACAAATGGGGAGGTCTCCCCAAAAAGCATGGCATTTGAACTAGGGCTTACACATGAGTGGATTTTCCCATGTGGAGAGGGGAAGGGCATTGTAGCCTGAGCAAACGTCATGGACAAAGGTATGCTGTCCTCAGGGCAGAGCAGGGACCAGAGTGTGACTGGAACCAGTCTGCACTTAGAGTCACAGGACGCAGCTGGCAGTGCTCCTGAGGGCAGGTGCAGGAGCCTGGAAAGGGGAGCCCAGAATGTGGACTGGTTGAGGGAGAGGCAGGAGAGGCAGTGGTGGTGGTGGGGGGGGGTGTTGGTAGGGAGCAAGGATGTGGCCATTGGGAGTTTCTGAAAGATCCTTTGTGGCCTTTGAAAGGAGAGACTGATGTCTACCCAGGCCAGTCTGGAGATGAAGGTTCAGGGTGGGGCGATTTAGAGTTATGGGAGGGCAACTGGCTCTCAGGGTGCATCAGTGACAGGATGCAGTTCTTGGGGTGGCAAAGAGCACAGACTCCGCTGCCAGCTTCCCTGTCCCCACCTCCTCTCTGACTGGCTGAGGTGGTCCCAGGTCCCAGAAGCCACATGTTCTTTAGCAAAAAGTTGTTTGCACTGGACACCCGCGCAGAACTCGGGGCTGCAGAGATGCGTGAGGCGTGACTTGTCTGGGTGGGGCTTGGTCTGGGTGTGGGGTAGGGACGGCTCTAGAAAGGCCTGCGTGTGGGCAGTTATGAGGCATTTGGCTCTAGCACCGGTTGGAGCACATGGGCCTGCTGGTGAGCTGGGGGGAGGGTGGACACTAACCCCAGGCACACTGAAGGTGAAGCAGTGGGATGAGCACTGGACATTTGGAGCTCAGTGCTCATTGCCCAGTAATTTGGGCTGGCGGGTGCCTGCTCTCCTGGGTCCTCAACATCACCTCTTTCCCTTGGTGGGGTTGGCCTGATGGCCTTACCTCCAAACACTCAAACATTTCTGTGCGTCTGGGGCAAGGCAGACGCCTGGGGTGTTCACTGCAGGCTGGGGTCTTCCATCCCTCACCCCTCATGGTGACCTTGGCCTTTGCTCCCTCTACCAGGTCACTCTGTGACAATCTGAGGCGGGAGCGGGACAGGGCAGTGACCGAGCTGGCTGAGGCCCTGCGCAGCCTGGATGACACTCGCAAACAGAAGAATGACGTCAGCCGGGAGCTTAAGGAGCTCAAGTATGCTGGGTGGGCACCTGCATGGGCTGTGCTTGTACCTGGGAGTGAGTGCCCATCTCTGCTCTCAGGGCAAGGCCTGGCTATCTGTCCTTCTCTCTGCCTTACTCTGTCAAGCGGTAGAATGGGTCCAGAGGCTGCCTCTGTGTGGAGAGTTAATTAGAAATTTTTAGGCAGAGAAGATAACGATAGCCCTTTGGTGAGCACATGGAGGTATGCACTGTGTGCTAAGGCTTATAGTAAGGAAGGTCCCTGTTCCCAGCCAGTCTGTTTGGGACAGACAAGTGTGCATTGTTCATTCATTCCCTCCCTCATTCATTTATCACCTCATCAAGGACTAACTGTGTGCCTGTTCTGTGTGGGTCAGGCCTGTGGGAGGCACAGGGGAAACGGCTGAGCAGGCCGACCAGGTCCCTGCCCTGTGGGACTCACAGCATGCAGGAGACGACCACAGGCAGGCCCATCAGAGAGACAAGTACATAAAGGAACAGCGACGACAAATTATGGGGCAGAGCTGTGCGGTGATTGTGACCACCACTCACTCAGTAGTCCATCCTTATTATTTGGATACCCATCTGGAAGAGACTATTTAGAATATCAGACAACTCCCCTTAGTGACAACATAAATATCAGACAACTCCCCTTAGTGACAACATTGCTCCCAGGGGTTGTCATTTAAGACCTGGTGCCTCTAAGCAGTGGATTGCAAATGCAAAGATCGAGGTTTAAGAAGAGAACTTGGCAGAGCTCAGTGGCCACCACTGCAGCCTGGAAACCAGGTTCTAGTTGAGGAGCAGGGGCTCTGTCCATTCCAGGAATCTCCCAAGCTGGCGGGGGTGGTGGGGGTGGGGGTGAGAAGCTTGTGAAGGAGCGTGCAAGTCTTGCGCACTCGAACTGTGCCTTTCAGAATGGAGTGCAGCTTCTTCCCATTCATTAATATCTAACATAAGACAAGCAGTTTCAATTATTAAAAAAAACCTAGAACTTGTGGGACTTGAGTGCTCCAAAGAAAATTTCAGAGGTTGAAGCAAAGCAACAGTCTCTTCAGGGACCCACCTTGAGTCTAGCAAGTGATGGAATAAATTAAGCCTAGGCCCTCTGGGGCTTCAGCATGGAGGAAGTTTCCATCCTAATTGCACTGGAGCTGTGGGACCATCTAAGAAAGTCAGGTTCCTTTGTTCATTCAGCACATTTGTATTTGCGTCTCCTCTCTGCTGAGTTCTCAGACGCGTGGGATGCTGGTGACTGAGTTCGTGCTGCTGCACAGGGAGCCCTGACTGCAGAAGCAAGAGAGGTGGCCCGGTGGGAGAGAGATGGGAGGAGTGCAGTCAGCAGTGAATGCACAGCTTCCGGCCAGGAGGAAGCTCTGGAGCTCTGCCCAGGACGCGGAGCTGGCCAATGAGAGCACAGCCCAGCCATAGGTGTGGACCTGAAGCTTGTTCACTTGAGCAGGAAACAAAAGTAGGTCATGAGTGTGCCAGGAGCCCAGTGGGCAGGCCTGAGAACTGGGAAGCTGGTCTGGGCATAGGTTTTGGGAAGAGGGTGTTATATGAAGGTAACTGGGGTATAGGACAAGGTTTCTAAGTCTTTTTCTCATCCTCTTAACGGGGTCTTTCTGAGAGCTTACGTTTTTGTTTCGATCAAATCCAGTTTATTGATTTTTTATTTTTAATTTTCAGTGAATTATGTTATGCCTAAGAACCCTTAAACCAACCGCCAAAAGATTTTTCTGCTGTACTATTTTTTGCATTTAAATCTGTGATACATTCTGAGGTTATCTTTTTTTTCTATAAGGTACGTTTTTAGGTTGAGACTCATCGTTTTTGCCACAGACATGCAGTTGCTCCAGCGTCCTTAGTGGAGATTGTCCTTCCTCTGTTTAGTCACTTCTGACCTGCTGTGCTCTGGGGGCTATTTCCAGACCCTTCATCTGTTGCATTGATCTCTGTGTCTGTCTTCCTGGCAGCTCCATTCAGTCTTGAGTACTGTTGTGTGAAGAGCCTTAAAATCGAGGAGAGTGATTCCTCCCACTTAATTCATTTTAAAAATTGGTGTTGCTCTTCTACTTTCTTTGCCTTTCCCTATAAAATTTTTTTATTTTTTTTATTTTTCTGAAGCTGGAAACGGGGAGGCAGTCAGACAGACTCCCGCATGCACCCGACCGGGATCCACCCGGCATGCCCACCAGGGGGCGATGCTCTGCCCATCCGGAGCATCGCTCTGCTGCAACCAGAGCCATTCTAGGGCCTGAGACAGAGGCCACAGAGCCATCCCTAGCGCCCGGCCCAACTTTTTGCTCCAATGGAGCCTCGGCTGCAGGAGGGGAAGAGAGAGACAGAGAGGAAGGAGAGGGGGAAGGGTGGAGAAGCAGATGGGTGCTTCTCCTGTGTGCGCTGGCCGGGAATCAAACCTGGGACTCCCGCACGCCAGGCTGACGCTCTACCACTGAGCCAACCGGCCAGGGCCTTTCCCTATAAATTTTAGAGTAGTCTCTGTATCTGTGAACTTGTCTTGCTGACGTTTCCATAGGAATTGCATTAAACCTCTAGATAAATGTAAGGATTTCTGAGTCTTAAAAAAAAAATCAGTATAAAAACCCACTGATACCCAATAAGGCTTGGCCTGGCACTCTAGCTTTGTTTGGGAGCTGACATGAAGTATGAGGTGACAGCCCCACTGGATGGCATGAGGAGTCCACCTGGTTTCCAAACTGTGACTGGGGCAGGACATTTCCCCCTCACAGGCCCTTGTCCTGGCTCCCTCTCTTCACAGGGAGCAGATGGAGTCCCAGCTGGAAAAGGAGGCCCGGTTCCGGCAGCTGATGGCCCACAGCTCCCACGACTCGGCCATTGACACGGATTCCATGGAGTGGGAAACAGAAGTTGTCGAGTTTGAAAGGGAGACGGTAAGCTTTCTTCACGTCTCTTCTCCCTGTCCTCCTGATGTGAAGACTTTGGATGGGGGAGGGAGTAGAGGGCCCACTTGCAGTGTCCCCCAGTGTCACGATTGTTAGTTTGGAGGTTCCAAGGGTGCAAGTACATCCTTTCCCTGGACTTGTTCGGCTGGGTTACAGCAGATTGCTTCCTGTGTCCTGTGGGTGTGCGGACACAGCATGTGGAGCGAGGAGTGAAGAGCAGAGCCCCCGGGTGGTGCCGGGGGACATGTGTCTGCACTGGCCAAGAGGGTTGACTCACTGAACTGCTTATGGCTGCATCTTGGGGGCTAAGTGCCCTGTCAGTCATGGTGAAGGGTCAGTCCCCACAGTAGAGTGAGTGGCTTGCGGTTTAAGAGCCGATGTTTCTCACCACTGTTTGTAAATTGTGCTGCTGCTGCTGCTGCTCTGACAGGAGGACGTTGATCTGAAGGCACTGGGGTTTGATATGGCGGAAGGTATGAATGAGCCTTGTTTGCCCGGGGACTGCGGCATATTTGTCACCAAGGTGGACAAAGGAAGCATTGCGGATGGCCGCTTACGGTAAGAGTTGCAGGAGCCCTGGTTCTGGAGGGAAGGTGGGGCCCTCCAACCCAACGAAAGGACCCGGAGAGCCAGGGGGTAGTTAAATGAACGCATCACAGCGTCTGAGGGACTCGGTCTGTCTGAAGCCTGTTCTTAAAGGACACTCTCTGGCTGGCAGTTGCCTTGGAATCTGACCTCCAGTCACCAGGCACTGCCTTTGTGTCTCTGGGTAGAAAAGTCTCAGATGGTATGTGTGAGCGTAGAATGTGCATTGCATGCTCCTTCCATGAAATACTAATGGTGATAATATAGTGCTTATTATATGCTCAGTAATGGTTTCAGCACTTTATGTAATTAATTCATTTATCTTTACAATTCTGTGAGGCAGGTACTACCGTATTTTACAGATGAAGACACGGAGGCTCTGAGGGGTTAGGTCACTCAGTTAGTAAGTGGCAGAGCTAGAATTTGAACCCAGGAAGTCTAGCTGCAGCATCTGTGAGTTTAACCACTTGTCCATTCTGGAAGTGGCTGTCTTTCTGAGTGTGTCCGTGGGGCACCTGCTTTCTGGCATTTGGCTTCCTGCATGGGAACAGTTGGCTGCCCACTGTTCCCAAGGCCTGTGTGCACACTGACCCCGCCGTGCCCCTCTTCAGGGTCAATGACTGGCTGCTGAGAATCAACGACGTGGACCTCATCAACAAGGACAAGAAGCAGGCCATCAAGGCTCTCCTCAACGGGGAGGGGGCCATCAACATGGTCGTGCGGCGGAGGAAGTCCCTGGGTGGGAAGGTGGTCACGCCACTGCACATCAACCTGAGTGGGCAGAAAGGTAGCGGTCCACGGAGGTGGGCAGAGTGCTTCAGGTGGCAGGGTGTCCCTTCCTCGTGCTGAGGGATGTGTGTTTTCAGACGCACTTCATTACTAGGGTTGAGGTGGTAAAGCTGCCTGACTGCAGCCCATGTGCCTCCCCGGCCTAGGCTCATCTAGGTCCTTGGTCTGGCTTGTCTCCAAGTGATTCACCAGACCAGACGTGACTGAGCCCCTGGCTAGTCTGGCTCGGGTGCAGTGCTGGGATGGGCCGGTCACAATCTGCCAACATATCCTTTGTAAGAGTATCTCCCAAAGATGACATGGGACACCCAGAAGGCCATGCGACCTGGGCAGGAGTTACTACCTGTGGTCCCATGTGGTTCACAGACAGCGGCATCAGTCTGGAGAATGGAGTGTACGCTGCTGCCGTGGTTCCCGGAAGCCCAGCTGCCAAAGAGGGGTCCCTTGCCGTGGGTGACAGGATCGTGGCGGTAAGTCCTTAGGAGCTGCGCCGTCTACTGCATGCAGAGATAACAAATCTGGGAGGTGTGAACAAGATGTAATGAACACAGTTTTTATACTCACTTTGTTCTTTAAATGTGAACATTTAAATGTGATTTTTTGTCTTCTGATAGTATGTTTCTATTTAATACAGAAAATTAAGAAGTACAGAAAAAGTTTGGAAGGAAATAAAAATTCATCTTAATTGTTCCCACCTATGCGAAATCTTTGTTAACATTTTTACTGTATTTCTCTACAACCTTTGTTCTATATATGAATGTATAGTTAGGTCAATTAAAAAACAGGTATCTGTATGTGATTTTTTAGAAATCTTTTTACTAAATATTTTGCCTATTTATCTTTGTTTCTTTTATTATTTCCAAAGTACGACTCGTTTGCTGTAAAATAGTCAAGCAATACAAAAATATATAAAGTGGGAATTCTCTCTTTTTCCTTTAATCTTGTTCCTCGAGGTAATTTCTACCCATTTAGGAGAGGTACTTCCAGCCAGACCCTAAGTGTTCACAAGTCTGTATACAGAGATAGAAGCTTTGTTTGCTTTTTAAAGTATAGTAATGGAATCATCTTATGTTGTTCTACAATTTGCATTCTACATTATGAGTCTCTTTCCAAAAATTATTCTGTGATTGACGGCCATATAAGTTGTTTTCAGTTTCTGCGATTGCAGACAGCCCTACTGTATGGCCTTCACCTCTGTGAAACAGCCACTTTGGGGGTACTTAACAGCATCCCTGGTGACCAAAGCCCCACAGTGCTGTGAGTTCATAGTCGTAGGGCATGTGTATTTAATACTTCTAAGTAACTTTTAAACATTGAAGTCATATACATTTTTATGACACACACACAAAATTTCAGTTGTGCAGTAGGCACAGTGACAGCGACTCTTCTCCACTTCTAACCCCCATCTGTCAGTTCCCACCCTGCTGGCAGCCACTGATAACAACTTACTGCATTTTCTTCCAGAAATGTTCAAAATATGTATATCTTCCACTTAAAAAAACCACAACAGAACAAATGGGATCATAGTTTCCTCAGCTGCTCACCTTGTTTTTGTCTCTAACAGCGTGCTCTGTGGCTCTTCTAGGTGTGTCTGGGCATTTCAGAGGCACGTGTTCCCTTGTGGACAAGCAGCACAAGCTGTTAACCAGTCACCCGATGACACCAGAGCAGCTTCGCCTTTACAAGTGGCGTTGCCGGGCCACAGGGCATCCCTCCATGGGGACCAATGGGCTCCCACAAGAGAGTGCTGCTGGGGGAGTTATTCCTGGGGTGGGCATATCGCTGGGCAGATAAGCATTTAATATTTGATATGATCTCCCTGTGCCTCAAAAAGGCCGTGTCTCTTCAGTCCCACTACGTGAAGTTGCTCATTACTTTACATCTTTGCCAATGTTTTGCAGATTTTGGGGGGTGTCAGACATTAAAAGCATTATGGTCATTTTGAAAATTTCAAGATATGAAAAAGTTATAAAGAAAAAAATCAAATTATTCCACTACTCCAAAATGGTCACTTTGCATATATTTCTTAAACTTTAGACCTTGAAATAATTACATAAATAATTATAATATCAAATAATATTAAAACAGATAAAACTGCAAAGGTTACGTGGGAGATCCTATACACCCTTCACCCAGTTTCCCCTAATGGTTATATCTTACGTAACTATAATATTCAAGCCAGGCGGTTGACATTGGTACAGTGTGCATATTTAGTTCCATGTCATTTTATCACGTTTGGGTAACCAATGAAAAGTCAAGACAGAGCTGTCTCATTACCATAATTTTCCTCCTGTTACCTTGTGTTAACCCTTTATAGTTACACTCATACCCTGTTCCCCTCATTCAGAACCCCAGACAACTACCCAATTTGTTTTCCATCTCTAATTTCATTATCTTGAGACTAGTATATAGGTAGAATTGTACCACATGTGACCTTTTAAGATTGGCTTTTCTGCTCAGCATGGTGCTGGGAGACCCATCACATGGTTGGTGTGTGGACAGTATGTTCCTTCTTATTGCTGGCTGTAGTGTTCCATGGTTTGGATGCAGCCTGGTCTAACTGTTCCCCTTCGCACATAGACTTTTTCAAAGATTGGAGCACATCTGAGAGAGACGGCAGAAATTCACGCATAAGCAGTTGTGACGAGTCTTTGTGAACAATGACGGTATCATCTCACATGGTACTCTCTAGTTGACAAAGGCCTTTTACACCACGATCTCGATTTTTAGTCTCCTTCCTCCCCTGGGAGGCACACGTGTTTATATCCATTTTGTGCATGAAGGTGTTCCGAATCCTGGTTTAGCATCCCAGCAGAAAGCAGCAGAGCTGATCCTGGACCCTTGGTGTTCTGGTCCCAGTCAGATAAACGCCTTCCTGTGGAGTGATTTTAAGGCTGCGTATTTCCTTTGCGCACAGGAGCTCCTCATTTGGATTCCTCTATCCTTACTGGGGAGGCACTTTCTGTCCTTTTGCAACTTCAGGCTTGGGCACCTCGCACACCTAGGCCCACTGTCCATCCTGGGCTGCCGCGGCAGAGGTCCTGTCCTGGTGGTGGGTGACAATCTCTCTGTTTGGCCCTAGATCAATGGCATTGCACTGGACAACAAGTCTCTGAATGAGTGTGAGTCTCTGCTGCGTAGCTGCCAGGACTCCCTGACCCTCTCGCTCCTGAAGGTAAGGGTCTGCCCGGCCTACCTCTGCCCTCACGGTCTGCGGGCGGCAAACCCTCAGCTGCACAGGCCTGACTTGCTTCCCTGCGTCGCTGGGATCCTTGAAGAGGGGTGTTGATTTACAAAGTACAGGGTGCTCACGAGCCCTGACCAGAATCCAGTTTAAAAACAAAAACGAAAAACTAGCTATGGAAGGACATCTGGGGGACTGTGGGGTGCTTTGAACCCGGACTAAATAATTAGTTGATCTTAGAGAATTGTTAATTTTCTTGGGTATAATGACAGTATTGGGGTACAGAGGAGAATGGCCTTATTTTGGGGAACATGATAAAGTTGTTAGGGGTGAAATGCCATGTTTGTAACTTATTCTTGAATGTACTGCAACATTGACAGATATAGACAGTTTTTAAATATACTGTTGAATCTAAGTGGTGGGTTTATGGGTGTTCATTGTGCTTTTCTATCACCTTTTCTACATAGTTTTCTACATAAGTTGGAAAAAATAGCTTCATTAAGCTAACTTTTAAAAACTTAATTATTTAAAAATTAATAGACCTTCTTTAGGAGCAGTTTCAGGTTTACAGGAAAGTTGAGCTAGCATAAACAATTCTCATATTCTCTCCGCTGCTTCCCCAATTAGTAACATCTTGCATTAGTGGGGTTCATTTGATACAATGTTAATGGGCTAATATTAACTAAAGCCCATAGTTTACATGAGCATTTACTTTTGGTCTTGTATATTCTGTGGTCTGGACAGTGTGCGATGACAGGTATCTACATTATATAGTATCATACAACATAGTTTTACTGTAATGAAAATCCTCTGTTCTTCTCATCCCTTTCTCTTGTTCCTCCAGCCCTGGAAACCACTGATCTTTTAACTGTCTCCAGAGTTTTGTCTTTTTAAGGATGTCATATACTTGGACCAGGTGGTAGTAGTAGATAGAGCAGGGGTCCCCAAACTACGGCCCGCGGGCTGCATGCGGCCCCCTGAGGCCATTTATCCAGCCCCCACCGCACTTCTGGAAGGGGCACCTCTTTCATTGGTGGTCAGTGAGAGGAGCACATTGACCATCTCATTAGCCAAAAGCAGGCCCATAGTTCCCATTGAAATACTGGTCAGTTTGTTGATTTAAATTTACTTGTTCTTTACTTTAAATATTGTATTTGTTCCCGTTTTGTTTTTTTTACTTTAAAATAAGATATGTGCAGTGTGCATAGGGATTTGTTCATAGTTTTTTTTATAGTCCAGCCCTCCAACGGTCTGAGGGACAGTGAACTGGCCCCCTGTGTAATAAGTTTGGGGACCCCTGAGATAGAGCATCAACCTGGGACACTGAGAACACAGGTTTGAAACTCCAAGGTCACCAGTTTGAGCACGGGCTTATCTGGCTTAAGCATGGGATCATAGGCAGGACCCGATGGTTGCAGGCTTGAGCAAGGGGTCAGCTGAAGCCCTCTGGTCAAGGCACATATAAGAAAGCAATCAGCCCTGGCCGGTTGGCTCAGCAGTAGAGCGTCGGCCTGGCGTGCGGGGGGACCTGGGTTTGATTCCCGGCCAGGGCACATAGGAGAAGCGCCCATTTGCTTCTCCACCCCCCTCCCCTCCTTCCTCTCTGTCTCTCTCTTCCCCTCCCGCAGCCAAGGCTCCATTGGAGCAAAGATGGCCCGGGCTCTGGGGATGGCTCCTTGGCCTCTGCCCCAGGCGCTAGAGTGGCTCTGGTCACGGCAGAGCGACGCCCCGGAGGGGCAGAGCATTGCCCCCTGGTGGGCAGAGCATCGCCCCTGGTGGGCGTGCTGGGTGGATCCCGGTCGGGCGCATGCGGGAGTCTGTCTGACTGTCTCTCCCCATTTCCAGCTTCAGAAAAATACGCACAAAAAAAAGAAAGCAATCAATGATCAACTAAAGTGATATAATTACTAGTTGATGCTTCTTATCTCTCTCCCTTCCTGTCTATACCTGTCTGGCTGTTACTCTTCCTCAAAAAAACCCCCAAAATAAATAAATAAACAAACAAATAAACAAATAAATAAGTTATAGCTGGAATCATACAATTTATAGATTTTTTTTAGATTGACTTCTTCCACTTAATAATGTCCATTTAAGTTTTCTGCATGTCTTATCATGGTTCAATAGCTCATTTCTTTTTATTGCTGAGTTACATGAATATACTACAAGATAGGTTTTTTTTTTCTTTTTTTTTTAAAGGTTTTACTTATTGATTTTAGAGAGAGAGACAGAGAAAGAAGGGGCCGTGGGGAGGCAGGGGAAACATCAACTCATAGTGTATGTGCCATGACTGGCCACTCACGGGGCCTTGAGCTAGTAGTGGTCAACATTCTACCCACTGTGCCACCACAGGTCAGGCAAGACGTGTATTTTTAATAATGAAATTTTTTTCATTTAATAATTTTAAAAAGTATGCCTGCAGGACATTATATAGGTAGTTTCAGAAAATACTCAAAGTCAAGAGCTCTTCATGGCTCTCCTGTGGGTTCACAGTGACCAGGGCCATAGGAAGCCTTCCCTATGAGGATGTGCACATGCAGGCGTGCGTGACTGCCTGGCTCTGTGTGTGGCCCATCTCTGGCCATTGCTCTACCTGCAGGGGAATTTTCGATGGCAGCACCAGCTCCTGTGGTCTCGTCCTCTTTTTCTCACTTCCTGCAATCCCTGCTTAGGTGTTCCCTCAGAGCTCCTCGTGGAGTGGCCAGAACATCTTTGAAAACATCAAAGACTCTGATAAGATGTTGAGTTTCCGAGCCCATGGCTCGGAAGTCCAGTCCCAGAATAAACGGAACTTGATGCAGCACAATAACTCCACGCAGACTGACATCTTCTACACAGACAGGCTGGAGGACAGGAAGGAGCCGGGCCCCGCAGGAGGTAGCAGCTCCTTCCTGCACAAACCCTTCCCCGGAGGACCCTTCCCAGCCTCTCCCCAGACATGTGCCAGTGCCTCTGAGCGCAGCCTGAGCTCCTTTCGCTCAGATGCGTCTGGGGAGCGTGGCTTTGGGCTGGTGGACATGTGTAGCCGGCAGCCGCTGCTGTCCTTTGAGACCGAGGCTGGTTCCTGTGTGGCAGCAGAGACCCTGGAGAAGGCCGAGCCCGAGAGCACCAACAGCGGCGGGACCTGGCCCAAGGCTGTGCTCAGCTCCACGGCAGGGCCCGAGAAGCTCTCTGTTTACAAGAAGCCAAAGCAAAGAAAGTCTATCTTTGACCCTAACACTTTCAAACGCCCCCAGACACCCCCCAAAATAGACTTTGTGGTCCCTGGCCCTGGGCCTGCTCATTCCCCCCAGCCCTCTAAGAGGGTGGGGCCTCTGACACCCCCAAAACCTCCCAGGAGGAGCGACTCCATTAAGTTCCAGCACAGGCTGGAAACCAGCTCTGAGTCAGAGGCCACTCTGGTGGGCAGCTCCCCGTCCACCAGCCCCCCAAGTGCCCTGCCCCCCGATGTAGACCCTGGGGAACCCATGCACGCTTCGCCCCCTCGCAAGGCCAGGGTCCGCATTGCTTCTAGCTACTACCCTGAAGCAGATGGGGACTCCACCTACCTGCCCGCCAAGAAGTCCTGTGACGAGGACCTCACCTCCCAGAAGATGGATGAGCAGGGACAGAAGCGTCGCCGGCCAAAGTCTGCTCCCAGCTTCCGGCCAAAGCTCGCACCAGTGGTGATTCCTGCCCAGCTCCTGGAGGTAGAGCCCATACTGGGCTGGGGCTGGGGGTGGGACGGGGTTGTGGCCTGTGGGAACGCCCCAAGCAGCCTGCAGGAACATCGCCAGGCTTACACTTGGCCCTGACTGCTTTGCTCTGAGCATCTACCCGCGGGAGGAGAAGGGGCAGGTGGAGGCCAGTGGGAAGCAGTCCTTCCTAGGAGATTGCAGAGTAATGTAGGTGTTCATATTCCTGGGGATATGACGCCGGGAAAGAAACACATTCGGTGTAGCATTGAATTTGCTTATTCAGCAAGAAGCTTTTGAAACTGTACAACAAAACCAGGTGACATGGACCTGCCTTGAATAGTTTAGGGAAGAGGAAGACACTCGTGAGTCTGCTGGCAGTAGAATAGGCTGGCCTGTTGTTGTGGGTCCTGTAGTCATTTCCAGAAGGGAGAGATTGCTATGAGCAGGAGAACAGGTCCACGCCACTCCCCGCAGACAGAGAGCTTCGTGCAGCTCTGAGGCACACATGGTCCACCCTCTGCACACATGCATGACCCCTCTTTATCTGAAAGAATCTCCTGGTGGTTTTCTTCCGGACTATTTTTGAAAGAAGTTTTTTCCTTCCAGGTATGTAAGACAACTTGAACGATCAATGACATCTTCTGATTGTCACTTCATGTGTCCTAGTGGGAAGAGCTAGTGCCTAGGGATAGAACTGCTTGCAAACACTTCCGCATTTCCCTGTTCACAGCCACCCCTCTTGCCTCTGGTCTTGCAGGAGCAGAAGTGCGGCTCAGCCAGCGGAGAGCTCTCCCCAGAGCTCCAGGAGTGGTCCCCTTACTCGCCAGGGCACTCCGGCCGGCACAGCAACCCTCCACTCTGCCCTAACAAGGCATCTGTGGGTGAGTCAGCCAGGCAGGGCTGGGGGGAGAAGGTCTCTGTGGGCCCCCAGGCCCATCCAGTCCCTAGAGCAGCAGCGGCAGTTGTTTCAAGGAGCAGCCGTGTGTCCTTGAGCCAGAGGTCCACCTGGCTAGCACTGCCATCCTGTCGGGTGAGGTTTAGTCTTGTGTCAGTGACATTACTCAGCTTTGCAGAGTGCACAGCAGCCCAGGAAATGGGGAGCATCAGAGAGAGCTCTCCCAGGTTACAGATGGAGAAAGGCCGGAGGCTTGCACGGTCTGGGGCTGGTTGGGTGGTTTGGGGCAGCTGTTCTCACCCAGCCTATTTCCAGGCACCGTTCCCCGGAGTATGACCCCAAGTGCCGCCGCGAGCTCCATCCTGAGGAACCCCGTCTACACTGTGCGTAGCCACAGGGTTGGCCCTTGCAGCTCTCCACCCATCCCCAGAGACATCGTCCCCCAGGTTTTGCATCCCAGGTATGTGAGGTCACTCCCACACCTCCTTTCATCCCAGCCATCCACGCCTACCTGGATGTAAAGAGGCTCATGGACAGAGCAGCTTCCTTGCCTGGTTTGGAGTGGGCTGGTGTGCGCAGCTCTGGGACCCTGGGGAAAGGGACTTTAATGGAGGCTCTCTCTTGGTTCACCAACATGGATCATGAGGAAGTTTTTAAGAAGATGTGATAGTGATAGTAGCCAGTGTTTCATTGTTCACATTGTTCACGTGCCAGGCACGTGCTCAGACCTTTATAAATACCTTATTCAATTGCCACAGCCACCCTAGGCACTAAGGACTCTTGTCCTTTGTTCTATATAGATGAGGAAGCTGAGTCCTAAAAGGTGAGTGGACTGACTCAAGCTCAGTTTCATTCATTTATTCAATTATTTGACAAGTTTTTGTTGAGCACCTACTATGTCCCATAGATTGTTCTAGCTCCAAGGGGGTACAGTAAAGAACCAAATAAGTTTGTTCTCATGTGACATTTGTGTTAAGTGTGGGAAGCAACAGAAAAAAGTTACCAGAGTGATACTAGATGTTGCTGAGTAGTTCTGAAAACAGTAAAAGAAGGCAGCAAGCTTGGAGGAGATTGGAGGGTTAGATTGGGTGGTGGGGGCCCACTGCAGGGGGGTTATGCTGCTCTGACCACAAGGCTGAGAAGAGGCCACTGAACAAGACCCGGGGGACCCCGAGTCCAAGGAAGGAAGACTGTGGGTGTTGCTGTCCAAGCCCCTGCTAACAGTGCAACTCTTGGGACAAAAGGGGAAGCTTGACAAAGGCATGGTGAGTAAGGAGGTAGCCCAGGTTATAGGGCACAAGTCCTGCAGGGTCTGCAGCCATAATAGTGTGGGTTTTATTCTGAGTTCAGTAGAGATGGCTGGAGAGTTTTAGGCAGGGAAGAGATATAGTCTTGATTGTGCAATTAGAAGAGGACATTGTTGGCTAGACTGCAGGCTAGCTGATGTGGGTGGTGCCTGGGCTCTTTGCCCTCTGGTTTCCTAGGCCTGTCCTCCTGAGTGAGGCTCAGAGGTCCCTCTGGAAGGTCCTCTTCCTGTCTCGCCTCCCCCACGCACCCCAGAGGAGAGGCTTCATCTCCCCAGGCCTCCCAGGCCTCAGACCCTCTGTGTCCCCTGCAGAAGCCCCCCCTGCAGGAGGCCAGGCCTTGCTGAGGCAGAGGTGGACGTGCCACTCCTGCTCCGTCTGTGTGGCCCTCTCTGCCGTGTGCAGGGTCCTCGGGGGTGCCTCCTCCGGGCAGGGCTACAGGCAGGCCGCGGTCCTCAGCTGACAGCTGAGGCAGAGGTGGAGGTGCCACTCCTGCTCCGTCTGTGTGGCCCTCTCTGCCCTGTGCAGGGTCCTCGGGGATCCTCCTCTGGGCAGGGCTACAGGCAGGCCGCAGTCCCCAGCTGACAACCAGGGGCTCTCGACCTCTTCTGCCAACCCACGCTTGTCACCTGTGTTTCTCCCCAGGGGCTGTGTCCGGTCCTGGCCCCTCACCTGTCTGGTTCTCTCACAGTGTCCAGCACCAGGGACGCCTAAGCCTGGACCTGAGCCACAGGGCCTGCAGTGACTACTCTGAGATGAGAGCCTCCCACGGGTCCAACTCACTCCCTTCCAGCGCCCGCCTTGGTAACTGCCCACTAAGACCTCCTCACTGTCGGGGTCAACAGCCCTTCCTCCTCCCGCTATTGTCCTGCCCGGCCTCCTGGTGGCCTGCCCAGGGTCCTTCCCCTCCTGGGCTTAGGTTGGACCCACATGGCACCTTTCCTTTGGCCTCCTCCTGTGTCTCTTCCCTTCCCCAAGAGGCCACATGGTTGTTCCTGGGGCCCCTGGTCTCGGGAGCCCTGCTCCCTGTCCCTGAGCTTGTCATTCTGGGGGTTCTGTACTGCCAGTCACTTATGGGCAGCGCAGCCCAGAGCAGAGTCTGGTGCACACCCGCGTGAGAGCAGGTGAGCGGCCGCCTCTTTCACCGGGGTCCCTGTCCCCGTTCTGAGGGGGAAGTGAGATTTGTGTGGTTCTGTTCAGGAGCAGGCTGGGCGGTAAGGATCTGCTTTTTCCTGCCTGTTGCATAGTTAGGCCCCTGGGGGATATGTGACTGGGCCCTGCTCTGTATTTTGTCACAACTGTGCATCCGTCCTCCTCACCAGTAGAAGGTGTGTGTGTGTGTGTGGGGGGGTATACTCAAGGCCTCAAGTTTTGTCCCCTTATGGAACCACAGGGTCTTCAAGCAACTTGCAGTTCAAGGCAGAGCGCATTAAAATCCCATCCACACCAAGATACCCTCGGTCTGTCATGGGCTCTGACAGAGGTGAGCGCCGCTCTGCACTCCCCTCCCCACCTGTGCTTTCATGCTGTTCTCGTGGCAGAGTGTCCAGGCATCGCTGTGATGGCGTCACATTGCAGCCAGTCAGTAAACGTGATTGAGTCCAGCCTCAGGCCTAGTCATGTGGGGGGAGGGAAGGGCCTCATGGAGCCCAGCATCCGAATTTAAGGCCAGAGAGTGGTCCTTGTGTCCAGACCGTGCCTCCCTCTGGGTCTTGGCTGCTGGAGAGCTGAGAGGCAGGCTCAAGGCCCTCGATACCCCACACCTTTCTCGCAGGTTCGCTGTCCCGGTCTGAATGCAGCACACCTCCACAGTCACCCCTCAACATGGACACCCTGTCCTCTTGTAGCCAGTCCCAGACCTCAGCCTCCACGTTGCCTAGAATTGCAGTCAACCCCGTGGCCCTCGGGGAGCGGAGAAAGGACAGGTGAGCGTGACTGGGCAGCTGTGCTGGGCACAGTGATGGACAGGGCTCCCCGCAGTGGGCCGGGGCTCAGTTGAGGGAAGGCGTTTGTTGATAGAAGCAACGGGAGTTGGAGTTCCAACTGAGCTGCTCCTGGGGCGAGGCCTCTCTTATTTGGGTCACCTGGCATGCACTGAGCTGTTGCCCCAGTAACTTGTCTTCTCAGCCACAGCATGTCCTGCACATCACTCCGTGTCAGTGATGCTAATATCACTTGTGGCGGCTTCATGGTGTTCTGACTCAGTTACCTGTTCTTTTTTCAAGGTGTGTTGTTTGGAGGTGGAGCAGAGGAAGAGACATGAGTGAGGAAGGAGGACCCCCAGACCAGAAACTAGCCCCTCTGTATTCACAGGCTGGCCTGGGCAGGCGGCCTGCTCCCGGCTCTGGGCCACGGCACCATTCTTGTTGGCTGGGGTGTGAGCATAGTGTTGGAGTGGTTGTCCAGTAAAGAGTCTTAAAACTAAACTGCCTGACACTAATGTTGGGTCTTGACATGATGGGGGTACGGGCCAGGGACTGAGCGTCTGAGCTGGAAGGCTGAGGTAGGCGTTGCTGAGCAGGTGAGTTTGGGAAGGGAGAATGCTCTGGAGGTCAGGAGAGAAGTGACAACAGGAAGGGTTTCCATCTCATCCTCTGAGCAGCAGGGCCATAGCCCGAGGCCCACTGAGCCAGAGAGGCTGCTGTGCCTGTGGTAGCAGCTGCGAGGCGGTTCAGGGCCAGCCCTCTGCCCGCTCTCCTGTCCTTCCCTGTGTGGGTCTGCACAGAACACCCCCTGCTGGAGAGGCTGCTGTGCCTGTGGGTAGCAGCTGCGAGGTGGCTCAGGGCCGGCCCTCCTGTCCTTCCCTATGTGGGTCTGCAGGGAACTGCCCCTGCTGCGCTCGGGAGGGCAGCCTCAGGAGATGGCTCTCCTGCAGGTCCTGCCTAGGCTTTTGGCCAGGACTTTGTCTTGAAAAGAAGCACTCGGGGCAACGTGAAGTGCAGTCACTGGCCGTCTGTCTGTCTGTGTTCCAGGAGTCTGTGGTTGTCCTCCTCCGAGCAGCCTTCTCTTCTTTCTAACCTTTCGCACCTTCCAGATGTCTCCGCCACCCCAGATCCCTCCTGAGACTGCCCGTGGCTGCCAGGCCCAGGCCCCCCTCCCCGAGGAGTCTGAGGTTGGCCTGACCTGAGGCCCCTTCCCAAGTCCCCTGGTGCCCTTGGCACATGGGCAGCTCCCCTAGGCCAACAAGTGCATGGTCATTGCTACACTCTGAACCCCCTTTCTGAGGGCTTGGGTTTACAATAGTTTGGTTTCCATGATCATTTTACATCACCCTGTTACTAGCGAATATAAAAACTGATGCTTTATATTGTCTCTTCTTGGGTGAATGTCATCCCAGAAGCCATTTCTTGTTTTCCAAGGGCATCTTTAGACCCCATGGGGGTGGGGGTTGTAAATTGCATATTGTGAGGGAGCTCTGATCAGATGATGAAAATCTTGTGGTTTTTCTTCTGTGTATGTTAGTATTTGTATTTCAAGTGGACCATTCTCTGTGTCTCTGGGACTGGGTGCGTCCGTGTCCACTTGGGGTGTTGTGTTTGTGCAGCAAAGGCTGCAGGGATGTTTATTGCTGTCATGCAAAGGGGGGTCGTCATGTTCCCATCCAGCTGTGTCAGTTAGGAACCCCTGGTGCTTCCTGGCCCTGCCTGCATAGCTGATTGCATGCCTTGCCTCAGATCTTTTCCAAACCTTTCTTTTGGGTCCAAATCCCCAAAATTGTTGTCTCCCTTCCAAGGCCCTATGTGGAGGAGCCACGCCATGTCAAGCTGCAGAGGGGCTCAGAGCCCCTGGGCATCTCCATCGTGAGTGGAGAGAAGGGTGGTGTCTACGTCTCCAAGGTGACTGGGGGCAGCATCGCGCACCAGGCCGGCCTGGAGTACGGGGATCAGCTGCTGGAGGTGAGTGGGAGCTGCTTCTGCACTACTTTCTTCCTCCCTCCTTTCTTCCCCGCCTCCCTTCTGTGGAAGAGCAGTGCTCCCCCATTCCCACCCCTACCACATCCCTGAACCCCCTCTGCCTCTTTCCTAGTTCAATGGCATCAACCTGCGCAGTGCCACGGAGCAGCAGGCCCGGCTCATCATTGGGCAGCAGTGTGACACCATCACCATCCTGGCCCAGTACAACCCACACATGCACCAGCTCAGCAGCCACTCCCGGTCCAGGTGAGTGCCTGGGCCCCCAGAGCCGTCTGGGGGGGGAGGTGAGATGGGCAGCAGGTGCGTGGCTCATCGTGGCGGTCCAGGGTGCCAGTTGCAAGTTCTGGGCATTCTTCTGCTGTAGGAGGAGAGGGACTAGCCCTGGATTTTGGGAAGAGGTCTCCTCCTGAAAGAGGGTATGGAAACAGATGGCTGGGTCTCCCTGTGCTGCAGGAGGCCCTACACCCTGAGGTGTGGATCCGTGAGCAGACACTGCCTGTGTTTGCCCTTGTGCTGTAGGTTAGAGGGCAGGTGGCAGGAGGGGAAGATACGCCCCTGCCATGCAGCACTGCACGCAGAAAAGAGGGGGATGAGAGGCACAGAGGAAAAGGGACAGCGAATTTGTGTGTCCCCAAGGCTGACACCTTCACAGAGGATCCCAGAGTTGAGAACAGGTGATGAGGAGAGGACAGGCAGATGCTGCAGAGGGGGTGACTTGAGCCCAAGTTCCCAACGCATCTGCTATTCTCAGGGCTTGGGGCACAGTGTCATGTAACCGGGTTCCTGTTCACAGCCCAGCCCCGGTGCCCACCGGAGAGGGAGTGGCTCCAGGCGGCTGAAGGCTGTGTGCTGCTCCTTATTCTTCCTGCCCTGTATCCCCAGCTCCCATCTGGACCCTGCCAGCACCCACTCCACTCTGCAGGGCAGTGGTGCCACCACCCCAGAGCATCCCTCTGCCATTGACCCACTGATGGAACAGGACGAGGGCCCTGGCACGCCCCCGGCTAAGCAGAGCGCCCCCAGCTCCAGGTCAGCAAATGCATGCTGCCAGCCTTCCCCTGTGTGCCTTGGTGAGTGGGGTGGGCCAGCAGGGCCACTGTCGTGGCCTGAGCACATCCTCTGAGAGGTGTGGGCACTGGACAGCCATGTCACCGTGTGCTATAGACCATGTCACCGTGTGCTATAGACCATGTGACCGTGTGCTATAGACCATACAGTAGGCTATCAGGATTGGAGTGGGAGACACACTATTCCTTCTTTCCTCCCTCCTGCCCTTTCTTGCTTTCTCTTTTTCTCTTGTACATGCCAGGAGGGGGCAGTATAGGCCACGGTGGAGCAGTCAGGAGTGTGACAAGGTGGGACAGCTAAGTTATACCGTTCAGGATGAGCAGGGTTAGGTATGCACAGGTGAGCGTGGAGAACAGGCCAAGGTGTGATCAGCTTTCCCGTGGGCAGGAGGAGGCAGGGCACATCCTGGAGCTAGAGGGGAATGATGAGAGGGCCACATGGGCCAGGCAGGCAGTCCTGCACGGCCAGGACCTTGACCAAGCCCGACCTCACTCAGAATGAGGCCAGCTCCGTGTCCTTTGCACCGGAGTCTGTCACGTTGGAACCTGCTGCAGCGCATTGTGATCACCCGCTGGCTTTTCCCCTGCGTCCCCTTTTGTCAGGCTCCATTCCTACCCCCTTTGCCTCAGTCTGCCGCCAGCTTGTAAGTCTCCCCCACTGCACTGAGGTCCTTGGGGGCAAGGGGCCCTCCCTTTGGTTTAGCACGGTCCCGGCCTCAAGCTGCCTGAGAAGTTGTGTTCTGGTTGGTGGTACTGGCTCTAACGCTCCTTAGGCGGAACGGGATTAGGAAAGCAAGTGCAGCTGGTGGGAGCGCACAGCCTGAGGCAGGCGGTGACAGCTGGGCCAGAAAGCGGGGGCTCTGTGACCTGGGCTCCCTGTTTTCACCTCTGCCAAACCTCAGCAGCCTGTCTAAGCTGTGCAGCCCAGCACTGTGCCACCTCTCCGCTCCCTGTGGCCTGAGACCCCTGCAGACACAGGAGCAGGCAGACACGGTCAGGGCCTGAGGCACTGTTTTGCCATTTTTGTGCCCTCCCTCCCTCCCTGTGCATGATTGAGGAATTCCACTTTGTTTCCTGAAGGACGGGGGGAGATGCCAACAAGAAGCCCTCGGAGCCACGAGTTGTCTTCATCAGAAAGTCCCAGCTGGAGCTTGGAGTGCATTTATGTGGTGGGAACCTGCATGGTGTGTTTGTGGCCGAGGTGGAGGATGACAATTTTGCCATGGGCCCTGATGGCCTCGTGCCGGGGGACCTCATCCTTGAGGTGGGTCTGAGCTGCTGGGCAGCAGGCCAGGCCCCTTGCTGCACACCAGGCTTCCTGCAGTCTAGGGTGGCACAGGAGGGGGAGGAGCGCAGCCTCTCACTTGGCGACCCTTGTCAGTGTCTAGTGCTGCTGAGACCCTCTGGGCAGATCGCGGGGAAGTGGGCAGCCCCAGTTGGGCACTGGCGTCCAGAGGGAAGGTGCTCTGCGTTTGTCGGCATCAGGACTCTGATGGACAGTGTCATCTGCCTGTCACTGGGTCTCCTGTGTGATGGGGGGTGGGTGGCAGGCACGGAAAAACACAAGTAGCATAGCGAGGTGAAGTGCAGCATTGGGAAAACAGGGTTTCTCCTAGGCCACAAAAAGAATATAAACACTGATTAACCCACCCTGGTGGGGGTGAGACAGTGCCATCCTGGTGTGGAGGACAGAGCAGACACTGGGCAGGTGACAACCCCACTGTGAAGGAGAAGCAGACAGATTTCTCCATGAAGGGGATGTTGAATTAACACCTTACCCCCAGCCTGCCCCTCATGGGTGCCCAGGCTGCCCCAGGCTCCTACCATCTGACCCGTCCCCTGTCCTGGGCAGTACGGTGGCCTGGACGTGCGCAGCAGGACGGTGGAGGAGGTGTACGTGGAGATGCTGAAGCCCAAGGACGGCGTCCACCTGAAGGTGCAGTACCGCCCAGAGGAGCTCGCCAAGGTCAAGGGCCTGCCTGGTGACAGCTTCTACGTCAGGTGCCAGCTGCCTGGGCTTCCAGGGATTCGGGCCAGGGGAGGGGCTTTGGATGAAGACTGTTCCCAGTAAATGTCTCTGTTCTTGCCCCAGAGGGCGGGGCCATGATCATTATTTGGGCCCCAAACTGCAAGCAAGATACTTTTGACTTAGAAAAACCCTCGAGGGCCAGTTGGGTTCCTTCTTTAGGTTTGGGGGCTTGGGGGATTTTGAGGCCACAGAGCCCCATTTTCTGGTGGGGCGCCCTCCTGTCCTGGTCTTCCCTTGACCCAAGTTTGCTGGTCTCTCTGCAGTATGTGCACAGTGCCCTGAAGTACTGTGTGAAGTGTGTGGGGCGCTAGTCCCTGTCTGTAGGACTCCCTCCTTGATGGGGTGTGACGTGTTTCCATCCTCGGGAGTTTCTCATCTGTAGCAGCCATCAGCCTCGACTTCGTGAGGAAGGCGAATGGAAAGGCTCAGATGGAAGTGTAGACGCAGCCTGTGTCCTTAGCAAGTTCTGTGTCTGATGGGCATGAGGCAGCACTGGTCCACAGGAGCCCCAGCCTCAGGGAGCAGAGGCAGCTTCTTTGTCCTGTTATGTGAAGCCTGGGCTCCCTTCTTTGGGAACCGCCACCAAAATGAGGAGAGATGACAGGTCCTGATCGTGGTCTGGGGAAGCTCAGAGCAGGAGAGGGATCCAGGAGCATGGCCACCAAGGCATGTGGCCCCTGGTCCTATTCCCTTTGTCATCTGGTCCAGGGCCCTGTATGACCGGCTGGCAGAGGCGGAGCATGAGCTGAGCTTTAAGAAAGACGACATCTTATATGTTGATGACACCTTACCCCAGGGCACATTTGGGTCCTGGATGGCCTGGCAGCTAGATGAGAATGCCCAGAAGATCCAGCGCGGACAGATCCCCAGCAAATACGTGTGAGTGTTTTGTGTGTGTGTGTGGCGGGGGGGGCTAGAGAGGGGCATGTGGCACCTGGTGCCTATCTCACAGGATGGAGGACTCATTCTGCTATTCATCTCGGCTTCTGGTTTCTGTGTCTTGCCAAAATTGCTTGTCTAAGAAGTTGCTCCTAGTGTAAATCAGTGCAGCACACAAATCAGTCCTTTAGAAGCACAGCGGCAACTTAGGAGACAACTTTTTTTGTTTTTAACAGATTTATTGGGGTATAATTCACGTGCCATACAATTGACTTGAAGTGTACAATTCTGGGCTTTTAGTATGTTCACAGATATGTGCAGCCATCACCAGTCAATTATAGAACATTCTCATTACTAAGGAAGAAGCCCTGTAGCCTTTAGCTATCCCCCTCTGTCCTCTGTCTTCCCTGCTCCTTTCCTAGCCCTAGGCACCCACTAGTACACTTCTGGTGTGTGTAGAGTTCCCTGGACTCTGGTATGTGTGGTCATAATATAGCTTATGCTCTGTGTGACTGGCTTCTCGCACTGGGCCTATCCACGCTGCGGTGTGCATCAGTGCTTTATTCTGGTGGCAGGAAGCATGACTTGTACCACCAAGTGAAGGCTTTCTTAGCGCCTTTCGATACCCATCTGAATATAGAAACGGGCCTGTTCCGAGAGCTTGCCCCCAGCTCTGGTGTTTGTGTCTGCCCACAGCCATGGCTCCAGAGTCCTCGGTGGCATGGGTGGGTGAGGTATCCATGAGACCTGCTGGGGAGTATTGGAGGAGCTTGGAGGGCAGCCCTCACTCTCCGCAGGCCGGGCAGGAGGTGGTCCCTTCCCAGCACTGCCATTCCCTGTGACTGCATGCAGGATGGACCAAGAATTCTCCAGGAGGCTCAGCATGTCCGAAGTCAAAGATGACAACAGCTCCTCAAAGACACTGTCAGCGGCTGCACGCAGGTCCTTCTTCCGAAGAAAGCATAAGCACAAACGCAGCGGGTCCAAGGATGGGAAAGACCTCCTCGCATTGGACACCTTTTCCAGTGATTCCATTCCACTCTTTGAAGGCGAGTGGCTGAGCTCACTTTTCTAGCAGGCTCTTGGGATTGGGTGTGCTGTGGACCAGATTCCTCACAACAGTGACTTAAACAATATAGAGGCTTACTTTGCTTTTGCACAGAAGTAGTCTAGAGTTAAGTGTCTGGGTTGGAATTGTGGTGCTACTGTCTTCAGCCTAATGTCTTTCTCTAAGATGTGGCTTCCATCCTCAGGGTCTCCCATAGTCAGCCATGTCACTGCAGCTCCAGTCGTCATGTCCCTGTTTAGGCTGCAGAAGGGGGTGGCAGTGCCTCAGCTGAGTGTACCTCTTTAACCAACTTACCCAGAAGCTCCACCCTGCGACTTTACATTTCACTGGCCACTTGTGTGTGCAGGAGAGCTGCAAAGATGGTGTTTTAATCGGTACATTGTTGGCCTCCAGTGACACAGGTTCTGTGAGTAAGGGCAGACAAGTATTGAGTGGGCAGTTCAATATTTATCTGGGTTGTCATGACATTCTGGCTGTTACTAACAAAAGTATTTATGACTATATTGTCTAAGTTTAAGGAAAACATAATTATCAACTAGAAAGCTTTGATATGCTTGTTAAGGCCAGTAGGGTTGGCTAAAGGTCACATCCAGAACACAGAGATGGTTTGTTTCTGTTCACAACCATACCTGTACACTTTTGTCACTATTTGCTTCACAGATTCGGAAGTGCTAATGTTAAATGAATACATATTTAAAATTGTTATGTTTTTCTGGAGAATTGATTCCTTTATCATTATATAATGTCCTTCTTAGACTCTTGTGACAGTTTTTGTCTTACATTTTGTCTGATGTAGCTGTGACCACCCCGCTCTCTTTGGTTTCTAATTTGTGGGAAATGTCTTTTTTCTATTTTATTCTGTGTGTATCCTTAGACCTAGAGTGAGTTTTTTGTAGCAAGCATATAGTTGGGTCTTGTTTTTCTAATCCATTCAGACAATCTATGTCTTTTAATTGGGGTTTTAAACCCATTTATATTTAAGCTAATTATTGATATGGAAGGACTTAGTATTGCCATTGTGTTATTTTCTGTATGTCTTGTAGCTTTTTGTCCATCTTTTCCTTTTTTGCTGCCTTCTTTTGTGTTTCATTAATTTTTTGTTGTGTCATGTTTTGTTTGCATCTCATGTCCCTTTGTGTATATTTTGTAGTTATTTTCTTTGTGGTTAGCACTGTAATTACATAAAACATATTCAAAGTTGCAACAATTCATTTTAAAGTAATAACTTGATTTCAATCTTACATAAAAATTGCTTTACATCTCTGACCGCCCTACTTTATGTTGTTGATCACACCAATTGCGGTTTTTTTTTGTTTTTTTTTCATTTTTCTGAAGCTGGAAACAGGGAGAGACAGTCAGACAGACTCCCGCATGCGCCCGACCGGGATCCACCCGGCACGCCCACCAGGGGCGATGCTCTGCCCACCAGGGGGCGATGCTCTGCCCATCCTGGGCGTCGCCATGTTGCGACCAGAGCCACTCTAGTGCCTGGGGCAGAGGCCACAGAGCCATCCCCAGCGCCCGGGCCATCTTTGCTCCAATGGAGCCTTGGCTGCGGGAGGGGAAGAGAGAGACAGAGAGGGAAAGCGCAGCGGAGGGGTGGAGAAGCAAATGGGCGCTTCTCCTGTGTGCCCTGGCCGGGAATCGAACCCGGGTCCTCCGCACGCTAGGCTGATGCTCTACCGCTGAGCCAACCGGCCAGGGCCCAATTGCGTTTTTATACTGTGTATTTATTAGCATAGATTTATAATTATTTTTATGCTTTTGGCGTTTAGTATCTATATCAGATTTAAAAGTGATTTATGCATCTCTACCATGTTCCTTCCAAATTCTCTGTTTGTCTGTATATTTACTGTTACTGGGAGTTTTATACTTTCATGCTGGTTGGATTCAGTGACTAGTAAGATGCTCTCAAGCCTTGTGGGTCTGTTATTATGAGGACTTCTTTATTTTTTTTTTTCATTCTTTTTCTCTCTCTCTCTTTTTTTTTTTTACAAACCCTTGTGTTGAGGGCTGACTTTCAATAGATCGCAGTGAGGGAGCTGCTCTGCTACGTACGAAACCCCGTGAGGATTTCTGATGAAGCAGATTATTCGGGGAGGAAGAGCAATCTTCTAAGTTGGTTACCTGCAGTATGGCATGTTAGTTGTTCCCTGATCCTTGTTCTAGTCAGTTGAGGAAGTGGTGACTTAATATTCATAGACAGGGAAATGCACAGACAGATGCAGTGCACTCCTGAGCGGAATGTTCAGAAGGAATGAAAGAGATCAAAAGGAATCAATACAGATGCATTTCAGGAGCACCGCCGAGTGAACAGGGGTTGCAGAGTACTTACAGGGTCTGTCATGTCATTGTTCTTGAATACATACATATGTATAACATATTTTCTAGCCTTTTTGAACATATAAAAATCAACATGTAAGCCTGACCAGGTGATGATGCAGTGGATAGAGCACTGGACTAGGATGCAGGGGACCCAAATTTGAAACCCTGAGGTCACTGGCTTGAGCACGGGCTCATCTCTGGTTTGAGCACAGCTCACCAGCTTGAGAAAGCAATCAATGAACAACTAAGGTTCTTCATTGATTCTTCAGCGCAACAAAGAGTTGATGCTTCTTATTTTTCTCCGTTCCTGTCTGTCCCTATCCGTCCCCCTTTCTGCCCCTCTCTGTCTCTCTGTCTCTGTCACAAATAAAAAATCAACATGTAAGAATAAGAAACATTTGGAAGGGTGCACTTCCTCCTTGGAAGGAAGTGATGGGGACCAGTGCTGGACAAAGGGGTCGGAGAGGGTGTTTGGCTTCATCTGTAGTATTCTGATTTCTAAAAGAGGGGATGTATTCATTCCTCTTGGAGGGTGTTCTTTGTCTTGGGACTCCTTAGCACTCTTAGTTAGAAATGCACCGGTGTTCCTAAACACTAAATGTGGCAACAAGCCCTCTCCTGCATTGTTGGCAATAGCTCAGGACAGCAGGTTGAAATAATCTGTACAGAGAAGCTTCTAGATGTACCTGGGTAATCATCAGTTCTAAAAAAATATGTGCACGGGGATAATGAGGAGGAGGCGAGACCGCGCTCACTCCTCCCTTGATTCTCCACGAGCTCTGACGTGGAGCTGAGGCTGCACCTGGCGCTGTGCTGCGTTCACTGAGCCCACTTTCGGGCTCTTCTGTCCTTGTCTCCTAGTCACACTTGGCTGTGCAGCTGTGTCCAGGTCTTCCAGGCCAAGCCTTTCATGGACCCTTCCTCATAAGCCCACCGTAGCCTTCCCTCACTCAGCTCTGCCCATCGCCATCGCCTGCCTGGGGAAGAGCTCCCATCGACCTCCTTCCTCGGCCGTTTTGTTGGTCTCATCATCTGATCCAACATCGTGTTCATTTAACTCCTCCCACCCCTGGGATTGCTTGCTCTGTTGCCTGGAGTTAATAGGCAACTCTGGTGTGGTTGTCTTGTCATGTGGTGCTGTCCCATGCCATGGTTAGAGTGTGAGCTGGGGAATGGTGAGGACTGTGCTCTCTACACTTTGTAAAGTGTCTTTGAGATGCCAGCACAGTGACTGAGGCCAGGAAGGTGCCAGGAGGTACTTGTGTGCTGGTGTGTAGGCCATGTCTTCCTGCAAGGACTATTGTTCTTTTGGTGGAGTGGGAGGGTTACTACCTGTATCAGCTAGGACATTGGTCTGACTGCTGTAACTGAGACCAAATAGCGGTGGCTGGAGCATGACAGGAAGCTTGTTTCTCCGCCGTGTACTAGTTTGAGCTAGTGGGTGCTCCCCGAGAGACAGCTCTGTTCTGGGGGTTACCCAGAGACCCGGGTCCCTTCTGCCTGTGCTCTGCTGCTTCCTGAGGGCTGTCCTCATCTGCAGGATCAGAGCTGCCTCACCACACCTGGTTCTGTCCATTTCAGCCCACAGGAAAGTGGTCAGGGAGGTGGGAGCTTCACCTCTGCTCACTGTCCTGGGCAAGTCAGGGTCACGTGACTGCCCACCTCCAGGGGAGGCTGTGCATGGCAACCCTCAGAGAGCGTCTCTCTAGAGAGCAGAGAATGGAGACTGAGGGTGGGCTGAGCAGGCATCAGACACAGAAGGAAGAATTTCAGCAGAAGAAAGTGCTGAGATGACTTGGGTGTTCACAGACAGGGACAGTTGTGCTGGGCTCCAAAATGACCATGCCCTGGTGTGCCCAGGATGTGGGACTCATTCTAAAACTGGGCAAATCCCAGGCAACCTGGGGTGAGCTGGTTACTCCCTGGCTATGGATTTGTGGGTGCTTGCAGTTAGCAAGGCCGGGGGAGCAGTGCACCCCCAGTCAGCCTCCCTCCCTGTACTCCTGATGGGTTTCCACCACACTGACCCTCTCTCTCCCTCAGATTCCGTGAGCCTGGCCTATCAGCGGGTCCAGAAAGTAGACTGCACCTCCCTGAGGCCCGTTCTGATTCTGGGGCCTTTGCTGGACGTGGTGAAGGAGATGCTGATGAATGAGGCGCCTGGCAAGTTCTGCAGATGCCCCCTTGGTGAGCGGCCCCTCCATGCCTGTCCCCGTGACCGTGCCCACCGCCTCCTCAGGCTCGGTCCCAGTGTTCCAGAGCCCTCCTCACTGGGCTCAGACCAGCGACTGGCTTCGGTTCTTTCTCTGGGAGGGAGGACAGCAGGATGAGGCTCCCCACAGCCCTTCTGCCCAGTGCTTTTCCCCAGAGCCACTGCAGGGCAGGCTCCTGACTCCTGTGGCTGTGCTTGGCAGAGGTGATGAAGGCCTCCCAGCAGGCCATTGAACGCGGTGTCAAGGACTGCCTGTTCGTCGACTACAAGCGGAGGAGTGGCCATTTTGATGTGACCACGGTGGCTTCCATAAAAGAGATCATAGAAAAGGTACCCGTTACTTCAGATAGAGGGTTCGGTGCCTGTTTGAGCACTGGACTTGGACCACCCTATGCCTTTAGGCCTCTGCCTGGATGGACCCGCTTGGGGCTTGTGCCCGTTGCTTCTGTGTGCTTGCACTTTCATAGAGAGTTAGTCTGGGAGAGGAGTGTAGGGTCACCTTGTGTACAGGTCCCTTCTCCCCTTTGACAAGAGCTCTGACTCTAAGAAAGGCCTCTCCCAGGTAATTCTACAACAGGGTTCCAGGTGTGTCTGCTGAGCTTGTATGTAGAACTTCCTATGGCCCTTATTCTGGGGACTGGGCACACAGTTTCCATCAGGGCTCCTGCCCTTGAGGGGCCAAGAGCCCCATTGCTGTGCATCTGTAGGCTCTTCAACATCCAGGGTCTATTTGCAGGTAGCAGGAGGGAAAGTGTGGACAGCACCTACGTGGGTTAGAAATGCAGCCCTTCAGGGTTGGGCGCTGCCCTGCGCTGCAGCCTTCTCGGGCTGTCTGCTGACTCCCTGGGCTCCGGTGTCCTCCTGTTGAGTAGTTGGCTTCTTACAGCTGTAGGTGTAGGGGGCCCGTTGGAGTGATGAGCTCCGGTCAGGGGCCCAGGGTGTTAGCCTGCCAGTGCGTGGGCCCCTCATTGGAGCTTTTGGAGGCTGGGAAGACCACAGCCACAGTGCCCGTGGTCTTCCTTTGCCCACTCTGCCTGGAGCCCAGGGCACCTGGGACACATGGTAGTCACAGACCCACCAAGCAGACACCTTTCCCCCAGGCCCTGCTGAGGGTCTCGAGTCTTCATTTGCTCAGGCTGGTAGAAGTAAGGTTTCTGAGGGTAGGAAAGGGTGCTTGCTGTTCTCCATCCAGACCCCATTTGGCCCTGACTCTCAGCCTTGACCCGTTAGAACTGACAGCTTGTGGGGAAAAGTTTTGGGGGTAAGCTTTCTCCATGGTTTGTCGTGTGGTCTTCATGAAAGATGATTGCTTCCTTGTTTGTGGGTGGAACTTTATGGGTTTATTTATGGAGTCAGGTAAGAGCAGTGTGAGTGAGAGGTGGGACCCATTGGTGGCAGAGAAAGGTGGAACGTGTCCCCAAGAAGGGTTTCGGTGTTTCCGAGGCCCAGCCCCCTGGCTTGGCCCTGGCGCTCATGCTCCCCCTGTCCCCTCAGAACCGACACTGTCTGCTGGACATCGCCCCCCATGCCATTGAGCGGCTGCACCACATGCACCTCTACCCCATTGTCATCTTCATCCACTACAAGAGTGCCAAGCACATCAAGTAGGTGGCTGGCTCCTTCAGGCTGGCTCAATCAGCCAAGGTGGCAGGGGTGGGGTTTTGGGTGGGGGTGGAAGAATGAAACCGACCTGTCAGCCTTGAAGATAGGCAGCTGTACGGGAACCACCCTGCTGCCTCAGGCTCGCGTCTGCAGTCAGGCAGTGTTAGCCCATCTCTGCCCCTCACACCCTGCCTCTGCCCTGTTTGGGCGCTGCCTCAGTTCTAAGCATGTCCAGCTTGTCTGTAGAGTTGCCCTCCCACCCCAGCCCTGCCTCCCCTCCTCCGGCCTCTCAGCTGGTGCTCACAAGGACACAGGAACTAGCTCCCTGGCCAGGTCCAGCTCCGCCACAAGCAGGTTGTGACTCGGACGGGCCTTTGCTCTCACTGCCCTTCAGGTTCCGTCCTGGTTGGGCTAACAGCTCATCGAGGCCCTCTCCATTTTGCCTTTTTGTGCTTCCAGGCTTCTGGTACCTGCTCTCGGGGCCCACGGGGGTGTCTGCTCACTAGGTGCATGCCCTGGGGTGCCCACATTCCCCCTCTTCCCGGAACTCTCCGTGGGCCCTGCAAGCTGTTGCTGTGCTTTATGCAGGGAGCACTAGGCCCCTGTGGCCCTGGGCGTCCTGTTACTTTGCACAGAGGAAGGGCAGAGGAGGGCCTGGGGAAGTGAGAGGCTCAGTGTGGCTCCCTGAATGTCCCTGTAGGGAGCAGAGAGACCCCATCTACCTGAAGGACAAGGTGACTCAGAGGCATTCCAAAGAGCAGTTTGAGACGGCTCAGAAGATTGAGCAGGAATACAATAGGTACTTCACAGGTAGGTGTGCCTAGGCTGGGGAAGAGGGCGGTGGGGTGGGGAGGGGGTCAGGTGCCCTGATGACATCATTCTTAGAGATGGTAATGGCCTGTGCTCTCTGGACGCCTGGGGAGGGCTGCTGTGGGCACTGGCATGGCAGAGGTCTTGTTGCAGGCACAGGGCAGAGCTCAAAATGTTGTAGTGTAACAGGCAGGGTTCACTGACTTGGCCTCGGGTCATGGACTGGCCTTGTCCACCCAGATTGTTTTGCATGTGCAGCGGCAGGCTTGTCGCACACCCTGGAACATAACTGCAGTGCTCCCGGGTGGGCAGCACGGTGGTGGTGGCTGTGACCCGCTGTTCCGGCACCCTCCAGGGCAGGTCAGTGTTGTCGTGAGGTTAGGGTCAGAGAATCTGCGCCCTTACCATCTTTAGTCTCTGAAACAAAGCAATCCAGTGGAAGCCCGACTCCCACTGCCATCAACTCTGGCCTCCGACCTCTTCCATAAACACAGGTCGTTTGTAGGGGCGTTAATAACACTGCGGTCACAGAGAGATGGGACGTGATTTTAATTAACTTGTAGAGGTGTTGTCATCTAGTTTGTTGCTTCTTATGTAACTTCTTATGTTATTTTCAAACCCACCTCCGTGCTTCTGTCTGCATATATGTGGATGTATTTTAATTTCTAATCCATCACATACCAGTGTTTTAGTCAAATACATTAACAGTTACTAGAGAAATGGAAATGTAAAACTCCAAAACTTAGAAAATACAACCCTTGCCCTTTTACTAGATTCAGATGCTCGTGTACATTTCTAGAGCAGTTTCTAAACGCTCCCCAGCAGCTCCTGCACGGACCTTGGTGCGCAGCTGGGACGCTGGTCGTCTGCCGGCGCTGTGCTCTGGAGCACACTGCGCCTGGTCCAGTGTCTGCATGACCCGGGGTGTGAGAAGCCTGCCAAGCATGGCTGGGTCCATGGCAGCATGTCATTGTCCTTGTTGGGGAGTCCCCGCGGGTCCATGGGATGTCCAGTTCCTAAACCCGCCCTGCTTCCTGCGCAAGTCTGTGACTGATTAGAACCCCTGACGCACCCCTCACGGCTCTCCGGGGCTCTGGGCTCCCTGTGCTAGACTAGGCACCAGGCACCCTTGCATGTGATGCCAGTGGTTGAGTCCTGGTTACCCTGTTACAGGGGCCAGGGAGCCTGGCAGAATTTGACACCAACATTCATTTACGTTCATATTTTCAACATCCTACTGAACAGCTGGCCAGAGACACAGAAAAAGTCAAAGTGACTTGTGTTCAACTCTTGAATTTTTTTTTCTTCCCTGATTTCCTGCTGATGGAAGAGAGAGTGGGTGGGAGTGAGGCAGTGGTTCAAAACAGGCGGAGGGACAGGAATAAAGGGCATGTTGACTTGCCTCTCACCAGGTCTTTCTCTGCACTCAGTGACGTGGGTGTTTGGGCTCTTTCGCAGGGGTCGTCCAGGGAGGAACCCTGTCGAGCATTTGCACTCAGATCTTGGCATTGGTCAATCAAGAACAAAACAAAGTCTTGTGGATCCCAGCCTGCCCGCTGTAGAGAAGCAGTGTGCTGCGATGCGACCGCAGCTTGTCTGCCGGGGCAGCACCTGGTTCAGCTCCAGCAGCTCAAGAAGGTCTGTCTGTGTGTGGCACGAGGGGAAGGATCCGGGAACAAGGACTCCAGAGCACCGCCTTTGAGTCAGAGGGCTGTAGACGGACGGGACCCAGCCCCAGCCCAGCAGACCGTCTTCCTCACACATGTGCTTTAAGACAAAACAGAAAACAAAAGACTTTGATAGAGAGGTTCAACACCAACCTTTCATTAGCCAGCTGATCAGAGATGCTGCAAAAAGAACCTTTCATATCACAAGTTTACAAGCCTCTTCTAAGTGTTTGGTTGTTTATGTTTACTTGAACGGCCCGTGCTGTCGGGGCCCAGCCGTCGATCTCCTGTGTTGCTTTTGTGTTGGTTTTGTTTCTGTTTTCAGCAAAACAACTCTGAAACCTCATTGGGCTACTTTGCTTTGGAAGGTTCTCGTTAGTGGGACCAGAGTTCTGAAAAACTGTGCCTCCTTGGTGGCACCTCCTGGAAGGACATTGCGACTGCAGATGCACGGACGTCTGTGGTGGCAGAACCAGTGCCTTGGTGGGTCGGCTTGCTCACGGCAGTGTTCTCTCCTCCTCTACCCAGTACAGCGACCTCGGCAGTCTCACCAGCCCGTCTCAGGCGTTTCCTCCTGCCGTCCACTTCCTCTCTTTTCTTCTCCATCTGCAGTTATCATTTCAGCATCCTGGCTGGCCTGCCGGAGCCTCTTGGGCTCCCGTGACAACTAGTCTTGGGCATGATGTTAAGCCGAGGCGTGCCATTGGCTCCTCTGTGGGCTTGTAAATAGTGACGGCCTCTCATCAGTGCCGTGCTTGCAGGGTACTAAACTCTGTAGAGGGGCAGACGTCAGCGCTGCATGAAAAGTGTTTCAAACTTTGAATTGAGAGTGTTGGGGGTGCCTAATGGTGAGTGTTGTCAAAATCGCAGAGTGGGATCTTGTGGGATCTTTTAATCTTGGCTGTAGCACTCACAGCATGAACACTACTCACGGGGATGTCTTTATTTGGGATTCATTTGTTTTGATTTGGTTTTTTTGCACTTCTGATGCTGGATGTATCTGGCTGCAGATTTTATGTAGCCCCTCCCTAAACTGTGTGTCCTGTTAATTATAGGTACTGTACTGGGCTCCATGTAAATGTCACTGCGGTAGGACCTATATTTTAATACTGTTCCTAACATTTCATTTTACTAGCAAGAAATGTTTGATTTCATTTTATTATTTGTAATTCTAGACACTAGACTGTAGTTTAGCCATCCTGACGTTTTTTTAAAAAAGGGATATATTTTCTTGCACAGTTGTTCAAAAAGAGACACATTTCAGTCCTCAGTGCTGCCCTTCATTTTACAGGTATGCGCTGCGGCGCTCAGACCGCTGAGGCGGGCCGTGGGCCGCCCGGCCTTGCCCCTGACCCCGCGCCGGGCGTCGGAGCCGCAGGCAGAGGGGCCAGGCCGGACAGTGTGCACAGGTACTGTTCTCACAGACTGGGATTTCCTGGACTGAAACCTGACTTTGTATCAAAAATTAAAGACTTTAGTACAATAAATAAAGGTCAATTTCTGTAACTTGTTGTGATGAAGAGACCTGTATTTCACTGTTTGCTGTCTTCCTGCTGCCTCTGCTTTCCCTTATTCCTGAGTTCAAGGTGGTTCCTTACCCAGCAGCAGGTAACTGAGCTGGCTGATGGGTGAGGTTCTTTCCAGAGCTGGTGACAATCACAGCCCCTTGTACCTGCTGCGTCAGCCTCTCTGACTGCCCGCGCCCAGCACTGGCCACAAGCCTTCCTCCCTGCATGCCTCCAGCAGTGTGGGTGGTGGTTGCAACTGGGGGCTGATGGATGGAAGACTCGGAGCCTGCCCTCAGGGGCTCACACTCAGTCTGCAGGGTGGGACTGGGCTGTGAGGAGAAAGGGGAGGGGACCCTGCATGTTCTCGGTAAAGGCCCTGCCTGGCATGGGGGCTGCGGTGCGACACCACCCACATTGCAAGGCTCTCTGGGGCAACCTGCTTGGACCTGGAGCCTGTAGTTCCAGGTGGCGGAAAAGCTGGGGAAAGTGGCCAGGAGGCCAAGACTGGCCTCATGAAGTGATCTGAGGCCTGCATCACGGAAGAGCCCTCTTATGCTGCTCTTTTTTTGTTGGAGGAGCTTGAGGGCAGTGTTCTGGAAAAGTCTTGCTGTTGTGATGGCTGAGCCATTGGGGGCAAACTTGCTGCTGGTCCCTCCCTACAGGTTCCACCATGGACCTGAGGCCACTAGAGGCATAGAGCTGTGTGGGGCCAGCACTGGCTGGGACCCAGGGTGCACCCCTCCCCACGTGGAACTGCCCAGACTCTGCTCGTTTGTAGAGGGGCCAGCTGCTGCATCATTTTTACCATGTACAAGGTCGATGGGATGAGGGGGGGCACTGTTTTAGGAAGAGTGTCTTTGAAAGAGCTCAGTGATGTTACCCAAAACTTAACTGTGTGCACTTGCAGCGTTATGAGTAATTTTATTTAAACATTTCTGTGTTTTCAAAATTTTCTATGGGAAATTGGTTTTCATTTACAATTACAAGGAAAAATCCACTACACCTTTTTAAAGTGGAGGAGCAGTTAAGTGGCTGAGATCACACCTGTTCCTGGGTGCCCCGAGGCCTTGCAGGGCAGCCCAGATGCACTGCCGCACGGCACCCGCACGGGATTTGTGCTGTCTCTAAACCAGGATGAGGTCGAGTGGGGACAGGCCACCGCTGCCTGACTCAGCACCAACTCGGTGTCTGTCTCATGCAGGCTCAAATCATTGTAGAATGGCAAAGCTGACTGTTCACTTCAGCTGTGAGGGCCTGGACAAATTGCTGTCTCCTGGCCTCAAGGTCTGGGCCTCCAAAGACAGCACAGACTCGATGACGTCTGAGGCCCCTTCCTGTGCTGACTTCACCCCTGGCCTTGCAGAGGCTGGGTAGACCCAGCTGGAGGAGAGTGTGACAGCCGATGCCTAGGGGCAGAGGGGCCAAGCTCTGGCCCAAAGCCTGGGCCTGTCCTGGGCGGAGACGAAGCTTGGAGGTTGAGCAGAGGGGCTGGCCAACTGCAGCTGCCACCCCCACTGGATTTATGGAACAGAGGGCCACTGGGTCACAGGTGCCAATCTAGGAAGCGAGGGTGGGGCAAGTGTAACTAACTCCCCATTGGTAAGCTCGGTGGCACCAATTGGTAATCCTCGTGCTGGGGATAGGGCTCCAGATCTGTGCTCGGGCAGCTGGGCCTCCTCTGTGGCTCCCTGCTGGTGTTCTAGCCTGGGAGTCCTTGACCTGCTTTGTCAGTCTATTTTCTCATCGGCTCATACCTTCCAGAATCTAGTTCCGGCCTCTTAATAGTACCCCCCGTCAGATCTTCTTGCTGTTTATTATGTATTTACATGTTCTCAACTGTGAAATGTGTCATACATACAGAAAAACATATAATTGTATGGTCCAAAGAATAATAAAATAGATGGTGTATTGTCTTTAAGGATCAGAACATGATCACTACCTTAGAAGCCACCTTATGCCCAGCCCTGTTGAAGTCTCCATGTTTTTCATTAAAGTAGGTGCTAACTGACTTGTGGTTTAATCATTTCTCTGCTTTCCTGTCTGTTTTTGCCACACTAGAGATATCTTGGAAACATACAGTATTCAGTTTTGAAAACACTGGGCATCAAGCACAAGTTTAACTGTGGGGAATGAACTATGTTGCCACCATTAGATGAAGTCGGCCAGAAAAAGAATTGCAGACTGCTCTCAGAGTGAACCACAGCTTCCCTAGAAATTTACAGAGCAAGCCCCGCACGGGAAGTCAATGAGCAGGGACTCGAGGAGTCCTGGAGCCAGCGGGTCACCACAGGCAGGGGAGGTGGCAGAGCTCTCCGCAGACAACGGTCTGGCAGAAATGTGGCCGGTGGGTGGGGCTGCTGCTTTCTGTTTTTGTGCTCACCTGCTAATAGGAGAGCAAGAAGTTCATCAACTCATGTCAAGACATGTTAATTCAAACCTCGTAGAAATAAGGATCTGGACCAGGGTCACCTTGATTTTTTATTTTTTTTTTATTTTTATTTTTTATAAATTTTTATTAATGGTAATGGGATGACAATAAATCAGGGTACATATATTCAAAGAAAACATGTCTAGGTTATTTTGTCATTAAATTATGTTGCGTACCCCTCGCCCAAAGTCAGATTGTCCTCCGCCACCCTCTATCTAGTTCTCTGTGCCCCTCCCCCTCCCCCTAACTCTCTCCCTCCCTCCCTCCCATGTCCTCCTTCCCCCCACCCCTGGTAACCACCACACTCTTGTCCATGTCTCTTAGTCTCATTTTTATGTTCCACCAATGTATGGAATCATGTAGTTCTTGTTTTTTTCTGATTTACTTATTTCACTCCTTATAATGTTATCAAGATCCCACCATTTTGCTGTAAATGATCTGATGTCATCATTTCTTATGGCTGAGTAGTATTCCATAGTGTATATGTGCCACATCTTCTTTATCCAGTCTTCTATTGAAGGGCTTTTTGGTTGTTTCCATGTCTTGGCCACTGTGAACAGTGCTGCAATGAACATGGGGCTACATGTGTCTTCACGTATCAATGTTTCTGAGGTTTTGGGGCATATACCCAGTAGAGGGATTGCTGGGTCATAAGGTAGTTCTATTTGCAGTTTTTTGAGGAACCACCATACTTTCCTCCATAATGGTTGTACTACTTTACAGTCCCACCAACAGTGAATGAGGGTTCCTTTTTCTCCACAGCCTCTCCAACATTTGCTATTACCAGTCTTGTTGATAATAGCTAATCTAACAGGGGTGAGGTGGTATCTCATTGTAGTTTTGATTTGCATTTCTCTAATAACTAATGAAGCTGAGCATCTTTTCATATATCTGTTGGCCATTTGTATCTCTTCCTGGGAGAAATGTCTGTTCATGTCCTCTTCCCATTTTTTTATTGGATTGTTTGTTTGTTTGTTGTTGAGTTTTATGAGTTCTTTGTAAATTTTGGATATTAGGCCCTTATCTGAGCTGTTGTTTGTAAATATCATTTCCCATTTAGTTGGCTGTCTGTTTATTTTTATATCAGTTTCTCTTGCTGAGCAAAAACTTTTTATTCTGATGTAGTCCCATTCATTTATCTTTGCCTTCACTTCTCTTGCCATTGGAGTCAAGTTCATAAAATGTTCTTTAAAACCCAGGTCCATGATTTTAGTACCTATGTCTTCTTCTATGTACTTTATTGTTTCAGGTCTTATATTTAGGTCTTTGATCCATTTTGAATTAATTTTAGTACACGGGGACAGGCTATAGTCGAGTTTCATTCTTTTGCATGTGGCTTTCCAGTTTTCCCAACACCATTTGTTGAAGAGGCTTTCTTTTCTCCATTGTATGTTGTTGGCCCCTTTATCAAAGATTATTTGACCATATATATGTGGTTTTATTTCTGGGCTTTCTATTCTGTTCCATTGGTCTGAGTGTCTATTTTTCTGCCAATACCTTGCTGTTTTGATTATCGTGGCCCTATAATATAGTTTAAAGTCAGGTATTGTAATGCCCCCAGCTTCATTCTTTTTCCTTAGGATTGTTTTGGCTATTCGGGGTTTTTTATAGTTCCATATAAATCTGATGATTTTTTGTTCCATTTCTTTAAAAAATCTCATAGGGATTTTGATGGGAATTGCATTAAATTTGTATATTGCTTTGGGTAATATGGCCATTTTGATTATATTTATTCTTCCTATCCAAGAACAAGGAATATTTTTCCATCTCATTGTATCTTTTTCGATTTCCCTTAACAATGCTTTGTAATTTTCATTATATAGGTCCTTTACATTCTTTGTTATGTTTATTCCTAGGTATTTTATTTTTTTTGTTGCAATCGTGAAGGGGATTATTTTTTTGAGTTCGTTTTCTAATATTTCATTGTTGGCATATAGAAAGGCTATGGACTTTTGTATGTTAATTTTGTATCCTGCGACCTTACTGTATTGGTTTAATGTTTCTAATAATCTTTTTGTGGAGTCCTTCGGGTTTTCGATGTATAGGATCATATAATCAGCAAAAAGTGATACCTTTACTTCTTCTTTTCCGATATGGATGCCTTTTATTTCTTTGTCTTGTCTGATTGCTCTGGCCAGAACTTCTAGCACCACGTTAAATAAGAGTGGAGAGAGTGGACAACCCTGTCTTGTTCCTGATTTAAGGTAGAAAGTCCTCAGTTTTATGCCGTTTAATATGATGTTGGCTGATGGTTTATCATATATGGCCTTTATCATGTTGAGATATTTTCCTTCTATACCCATTTTGTTGAGAGTCTTAAACATAAAATTGTGTTGTATTTTATCAAAAGCCTTTTCTGCATCTATTGATAAGATCATGTGGTTTTTGTTCTTTGTTTTGTTGATATGGTGTATTACGTTAACCGTTTTGCTATGTTGAACCATCCTTGAGATTCTGGGATGAATCCCACTTGATCATGATGTATTATTTTTTTAATATGTTGTTGTATTCAGTTTGCCAGTATTTTGTTTAGTATTTTAGCATCTGTATTCATTAGAGATATTGGTCTGTAGTTTTCTTTCTTTGTGCCATCCTTGCCAGGTTTTGGTATGAGGGTTATGTTGGCCTCATAAAATGTGTTTGGAAGTATTGCTTCTTCTTCAATTTTTTGGAAGACTTTGAGTAGAATAGGAACCAAGTCTTCTTTGAATGTTTGATAGAATTCACTAGTATAACCGTCTGGGCCTGGACTTTTATTTTTGGGGAGGTTTTTAATAGTTTTTTCTATTTCCTCCCTGCTGATTGGTCTGTTTAGGCTTTCTGCTTCTTCATGACTCAGTCTAGGAAGGTTGTATTGTTCTAGGAATTTATCCATTTCTTCTAGATTGTTGTATTTGGTGGCATATAATTTTTCATAGTATTCTACAATAATTCTTTGTATATCTATGATGTCTGTGGTGATCTCTCCTCTTTCATTTTGGATTTTATTTATTTGAGTCCTGTGCCTTTTTTCCTTGGTGAGTCTTGCCAGGGGTTTGTCAATTTTGTTGATCTTTTCAAAGAACCAGCTCCTTGTTTTATTGATTTTTTCTATAGTTTTTCTGTTCTCTATTTCATTTATTTCTGCTCTGATTTTTATTATCTCCTTTCTTCGGCTGGTTTTGGGTTGTCTTTGTTCTTCTTTTTCTAGTTCCTTAAGGTGTGAAGTTAAGTGGTTTACTTCGGCTCTCTCTTGTTTGTTCATATAGGCCTGAAGTGATATGAACGTTCCTCTTATTACTGCTTTTGCTGCATCCCAGAGATTCTGATATGTCGTATTGTCATTTTCATTAGTCTGTATATATCTTTTGATCTCTGCACTTATTTCTTCTTTGACCCATTCATTTTTTAGAAGTATGTTGTTTAGTTTCCACATTTTTGTGGGTTTTTCCCCCTCTTTTTTGCAGTTGAATTCTAGTTTCAAGGCTTTATGATCAGAAAATATGCTTGGTACAATTTCAATTTTTCTAAATTTGCTGATATTGTCTTTGTGGCCCAACATATGGTCAATTCTTGAGAATGTTCCATGTACACTAGAGAAAAATGTATACTCTGTCGCTTTGGGATGAAGTGTCCTGTAGATGTCTATCATATCCAGGTGTTCTAGTATTTCGTTTAAGGCCACTATATCTTTATTGATTCTCTGTTTGGATGACTGATCTAGAGCCGTCAGCGGTGTATTGAGGTCTCCAAGTATGATTGTATTTTTGTCAGTTTTTGTTTTAAGGTCAATAAGTAGCTGTCTTATATATTTTGGTGCTCCTTGGTTTGGTGCATATATATTAAAGATTGTTATGTCTTCTTGATTCAACTTCCCCTTAATCATTATGAAATGACCATTTTTGTCTCTGAGTACTTTTTCTGTCTTGTAGTCAGCATTATTAGATATGAGTATTGCTACACCTGCTTTTTTTTGGTGTTGTTTGCTTGGAGTATTGTTTTCCAGCCTTTCACTTTGAATTTGTTTTTATCCTTGTTGCTTAGATGTGTTTCTTGTAGGCAGCATATAGTTGGATTTTCTTTTTTAATCCATTCTGCTACTCTGTGTCTTTTTATTGGTAAGTTTAACCCATTTACATTTAGTGTAATTATTGACACTTGTGGGTTCCCTACTGCCATTTTATAAATTGCTTTCTGTTAGTTTTGTATCTAGTTTGATTCTTCTCTTTTGTTTTTCTATCATTTGTTTTTGTTTGTTTGTGTTCCATACTTCTTTCCTCTGTTGCTACCTTTTTTAAGTCAAGTGTTTTTGTGGTGGTTTTTTCAAGGGTGGTTACCATTAAGTAATGAAAAGGGTACCTACCATATTCATTGTAGTACCCTATCTTATAAGTATTTCTGCACTTCATCATCCTTTGCTACTGTTAATCTCCATCCTCTTCCCCCTTTTTTTCCTTTGTTGTCACAGTTTAAGTTTGGTTTTATTGTGTTCTTGGTGGAGCTGTTACTTGTGGTGTTGTTTTCTTTTGTTCTTTGAATCTGGTTGGAAAACCCCCTTTAGTATTTCCTGGAGTGGGGGCTTTCTGTTGATAAATTCTCTCATCTTTTCTGTATTTGTGAATGTTTTTATATCTCCTTCATACTTGAAGGATAGCTTTGATGGGTATAGTATTCTTGGCTGAAACACCTTGATCTTTTTTAAAAAGAAAACTATAGGTAATTTTAATAAAATCACTTCAAGAATATAATTTGATTGTGAAAACCAATATAATGTACTCTAAAATAATTTTTTGAGTTAAATTCCAGTGTAAATCCTGTAACAACAAATCCTGTGTTTATATTCACAAAATATAAATTAAAAACAAACACAGGTAATTCAGAAGTTCACTTTGAACGGGACTGAGTTTTTGGTTTAATTTTACAGAGCAAAGTTGGCCCGGGCACTGAGGATGGCTCCATGGCCTCCACCTCAGGTGCTAGAATGGCTCTGGCCGCAACAGAGCAACTCCCCAGATGGGCAGAGCATCACCCCCGGTGGGCATACCGGGTGGATCCCGGGTCGGGCGCATGCGGAGTCTGTCTGACTGCCTCCTCGCTTGTAACTTCAGAAAAATACAAAAAAAAAAAAAAAAAAAAAAAAGAAAGAAAAAAAAGAAAAAGAGAAGGAGAGAGAAAGAGCAAAGGGAATATTGATTTGTTATTCTATCCATTTATACATACGTTCATTAGTTGATCCTTATACTCTGGTCACTGGGTTTCAAACCCACAACCCTGGCATATTGTGTTGATGCTCTGACCAACTGAGCTGGCTGGCCAGGGCTAATTTTACTTTCAGTGTCAAGCATAATTATATTGTTATATAGAAGTTGATAAGTTATTTAATTAACAAAATGCTGCTCTGAAATTTCATTAGCTAGAATATTAAAAAAACAGACTATGGAAATGCAAGCTGGGTTTTTAAAAGTTTATGATCACTTAAATTCTGATTGTATCTGTACATTTACAATTCTCTTAAGATTTTTTAAAAGTTGTTTCGTATATGGACAATCAAGCATAATTAAGTACATTTTAATGAAGTTTCTACTGATATATGTAGAAATATGGTTTATGTAGAAATATATGTAGAAATGTTGGCAGCCAAGTAGCATCATTTCTTTATCAAAGATAAATGGTACTATCTAGAAATAAAGACAGACCTTCAACAATTTTACTTTGATAAGTAAAAATACTTTTAGGGAGAGCCGAAGGCACACTTTTGCTCACATCTAATGGAGTAACCAACCATAAAATCATTACTTGTTTTCTTAATAACTTACATTTCTCAAACAATGTTTTCAATCCTGATCTTTATTTTTTTAAACATTTACTATGGATTAATTAAATGTGACAAAAGGTTGACAAAGTGTCTCACATCCTTGAGCTAAACCAAGTCAAGAATGAGAGCAAAGCATTGCAAGAGGAGATGGCTGCAATGCTGCCTCCATTCGTGCAGTAAAACGACTGATGGATCCATTTCGAGAGAGTTAGCATCTCAATTCCAATTTCTTCCCTTCAAGAATACTTTGAATCTCTGTGGCAGCCAATAAAGCTTCTGCTAGATTCTCATGCTCTTTTGCAGGAGTATTCTAGATATACTTTGCTCATTCACATGAGTCTTTAGATTGCTACTCTGAAAGACTAGGTCTCCTTTTTCTTTATTTAAATCAATTTTTAGAGAGGGAGGGAGAGACACACATAAGTATCCTTTGGCTCTACCTAGTTGCGGAGATCAAACCCACAACCTTAGCCCATTAGGGCAAGGCTCCAGTTAATCCTCTGCTTTTACTTTTATTAGTATTCATATTATGCTGAATTTATTCCCGGGCCATAAGTTTTTGTTTCTTCGGTTTCTTCTGGGGTATCTTTCTTCTGTGCAGCCTCCTCTTCTGGTTTGGGAGCAGTCTGCTCCTTTTCAGGGAGGATCATTTCCATGTGGCAAGGAGAGCGCGTGTAAGGGTTAATGGGCCCGTGAGCTCTGTACATTTTATGCCATATCTTGGGAGCTTAGTTCATCTGGATGTGCTCAGTGACCAGAGAACCTACGTCTAAACCCTGAACTTCAGCATCACTCTGCATTTTTAAGCATGTGCAGTAAAAATTCAGCACTCTTTTTGGGCCATCAACCCTGTGTCCGGCCCACTCTTTGGCCGGGGCACACCTACCAACTCCACATTGTAATGACAGAGGGGCACACATTGCTTCTGTAAAGTGATATTCTTCAGGATACTTGGTGGCTTTGGGGATATGCATGTCCTTAATGTCCTGTGCAGTTTCATGAGTGTTCTTAAAGTGAACATGAAGATTTGAACCTCTTGATTTGCATGACTTTTTGGGTTTTCTGGGTCAGGTGAGTAGCAAACCATTTTTAGAGGTCACCTGTGGCTGCTTTCAGGAAGAGGAAGAAGCTCCTTTCTTTATATACAGAGATGGTGATTGAAATAAAAAACACTAACGAGCATATTCTGCAGTCACCCATAGTTATCTTGAGAAAAGACATCAGTACCTTGCTGAAGAAGGAGCTTGACTATGTGGATTCATTTACAGCACGAGGGCTGTTCTTTTCATCTTATCATCTGCGTGTATATTTGCGTCTTTAAACTCCATTTGCTGTTTGCTTTTGCTTTCAGCGTGTAAAAGTGGTGTGAGGTGGTCCTTGGTTCTTGCTTCAGTGTTGCCTTCTGTGAAAGCAGCTTTGCTGTCCCAGCTGTGTTTTTACCCTCTGGCCCCACAGCAGAGAGCAGTGCTGCCATCGGTGTCCATTACCTTGGCCTCTGCACTGTGGTCAGGCAGAATGGTTACATATTCCTCTTCCTGGGATTGTAAGGCCTTAACCAGAGCTGTCCTGTTTTCATTGTCACACAGGTTAAGCTGGCGTTTTCTGCCTGCTAAGACAATTACCATTTGGCCTGTGAGAGTTACCATTCTCCTGTTCATCCTGTCTTTATCATTTCTGGACCCTGAGAAAGAAGATAGCTACTAAGAAGGGATCCCGGTAGTTCACTGGGCTCAAATAAAAAATAATAATAATAAACAACAACAAAACCTAGCCTAGCAGCATTTCTACACAGGGGCCGCTCAAGCAAATCACTTCAGGGCAAAGCCTTTGCTGAACTGCCTGCCTGCACTGTGTTTCTACCTCTGAGCTGGCCCTTATAAAGGAGTTCCTGGAATTCTGTTTCAACCAATAGGAGTGAGGCTCTCCCATCAGTGCCTTTTGGACCAATCAAACTGTTCCTCCATGGCCTGGTGAACAGCCATGGGCGACTTGCCCTTCCTACTCCCAAAGCCTAAAGTTTTCTTCAACAGAACATATGGGCTTCAGAGATGCCTCACCTTCCCCTTGGCTTTTTGCCACCTCTTGAACCCAACACTAGCACTCTGATAAGCCTCTTGCCACAACAACCAAGCTGGGAAGCTCCTTGGTTTGTCATTCTCAGCCCAGAATAACTGTAACCAAGCACTGACCTGCTGGTAGCTAAGCCTCATGAAAATAACAGAGATCTTGGTGCTAACAGCTTTGAACATTTGTCTTGAGTTCCTGCTTGAGTCCAAACCAGACTTGTCCTCCTGGTCTCATCCTGATACCTTTACTTTCTTGAGAAAGTAATTTTCTTGATTTCTTTGGCTCACCTCTTCTTCTCTCCTTTGATGGTTCTCCTGTTTTCTTTACCACTTGGCAGGAGAAAAGGTTAACCCTTGATTCAAATTCTTTCTCCACAAGAAGGTGACTGGGTTTTATCACCTAGCAGTGTATTCTAGAAGAGTTCTGGATTAAGATAAGAGTAGCCAAGTCTATATTCACCATTGGTACATCTGGGTTGGGAGACCTAAGAGTAGGCCTGGAAGCCACAGGACCAAGGGCCACATCAACATTACTGTGGGTTTCTTCCTCTTCTTGACGGAGCCTCACATGCAGGGTGGGCATCCTGGACTGGTCCCTTCAATCTCGGATCTGCTGGCATCCTCTTGTGCTATTTTTTCATGGAGATTCGCTTGACTTTATCGTTCAATGCCGTCTGTTGAAGTCTTCAGCTCTGCTATCATGTTTTTAATTTTCAAGAACTCTTCTGAATGTCACCCTTTGTTTCATGGATATATTTTATCTGAGGAAAAGTGTAGATTTTTCCCCTTCTCATATAGTTCTATTTTCTCCAAGTTAGCACTTTTCCCCCCTATTTGTCTTGGTCTTGATCTTGTGCATTAGAGACTTGATTTAACCTCAGGTGTTTGGTGATCCCTGCGGGTCTGCTAATGATCGATCGTGGGGATTTAGGAGTCCCGAACAATGGTAGGAGTATAGTCTGAGATCCTCTGTAGAGTAGCCTGGCTGAGCTGCTCACTGAGTAGTTCAATGATGGTTTTCTTAGGTGTTTTTTCGAGGGGGTGTCACATTCCCCAGAGGAGTCCTTTCTTTCCTGGCTGGAAGAGCCAGCCCAGCAGGCTGGGGCTCTTTGCGTTCAGCATTCAATATGGCAGCACACAGGTACTTCATTCTTTCATTTCTAGTATGGCACCAGTTTTCTGACTTGTGCCTGGTGTTCCCTAGTTTATAAATCCTATCTTACACTCTTCAGGGAGAAAATGTCCTGGCTTTTGTCAGGTTGAAGGCAGAGCATGGCCCTGGGGCTCAGAGTCAAAGACTGTTCCCACAGACCTTTCTGAATGCCGCGTGCAAGCTGCCCTCTCCGCCCCGAGTTCCAGAAGCAGTGAGGCCACAGCTCCTTCCATTTCCTCAGTTGGTTTAGGGCTTAGCATGCTCACGTTTGCTGCGTCATCTGCCACTGGTCCAATTGCTCTGCAGCTTCTGAAATGACATTATGGGTGTTGCTTCTCTGCTGTCCCTGTATTTCTAGATTTATGTGTTTTTAAAAGATGTCCTTTGCCTATATTTACTTTGTTTTAATGAGGTTTTAATAGGGAAGAAAAGTTTACGTATCAATCTGCTTTTTTAACCAAAAAGTAAGGCTTATACCTTTTCATTTTCCTTTATTGTTATTTTGCTCTCAAGGGAGCTTACAAGGACTTAAAATGCACACCTCCTTCTTTATAATAGCAGCATCCCCTTCCAGGATGTGGCTGTATGAGTCAGGTTTTAACAAGAGAGACAGAACCAGTAGGGCCCAGTACTATACATATGTAAATGTATACATTTGTCACAAGCAATGTGCTTATATGACTGTGAGTACTGACTAAGCAAGGCTGGTGGTCAGAACAGGAAGATCACCGGCAGGCAGAACTCACAGGCACAGACTGGAGTTGTGTACAGGCAGACATGAAAGGAAGACTGGGAACAGGAGGAATTTCACAGGTATGGGTGAAACCTAAGTTCACAGAGGGGTTTCTTCTTTTTTTTTTCATGGAAGTTTCAGCTTTTAGGCTTCTGCTTCTAAGGCCTTTTAGCTGATTGAGACGGGCCCACCCAGATTATCCAGAATGCTCCCTCACTCTTAATGCAGGATTCTTTCACAGCAACGCCTAGCACCATGTTTACTGAATAACTGAAATCGGTAGCCTAGTCAAGTTTACATCAAAAACAAACCCAAAGACAGTGGCTTTACCAATAAACCAGTTCCCAACAAATGGGTATTAGGATTAAGTTTCTTGTTGTGTTTATAGATTTATTTAACTTTATAGAAGCTTCTGTGTGGAGATCATAGTTACAGATAAAGGCATTGAGGCTCAGGTCACAGTAGTCAGTTGCCAGAGCCCCACCCCCTTGTTCCGCCATGTTGTCTTTAGGATAAAGCACTCGTGTTGAGTTTGGAGTGCTCTCTTTAGCTTCTCACAGATGCTACCAGCTCTGAGGAAGTTAATCAGCTGAGCTCCTTTATGCTTTTTCAGTTAGTTAAAGAGGGACAGAGAGGTTGGTAATAAGTGACTGAGGATAAAAAGCAGGGCTGGCAGGCCCTGGTGCCCACCTGCAGACTGGAAGGTCTGCAGCTGTTTGAAATATATTAAAAACCTTTGGTAACATTTTATAATTTCTAAACAATTCCTTTTTTTCCCCTTAAAAACCAATGTTTTTTTTTTAAATTACATTTTTAATGACATCCTAAATAGTCTGTTATTTCTACATGTTAACAGGGTCTGGACTAAGCAGGTGTTTAGAAGGCTGCTGCATGATGTCATCTTCATTTGTGGAGAATACAATTGTTTGTTTAAAACCAAAAAATCTCAGAGTTGAATCTGAAAGGTGCATGTCTGTGTGCACATCCTTGAAGATCAGGGGCAGGTTTCTTATTTCAGGTCAAAGTTCAAGTCATTGGCTTGTAAAAGTGGAGGGATGGGCCCAATCAAAATGTCTACAAGTGCAGAAGAACATGGACTGGAAGCCCAGCAGGCCTTCTCTGAGTCCCCTACAGGCTGTGCACTCGTCTCCCAATAGTCTGAGGACATGGGCCGAGGTTTTGGGTAACGGAAGCGTACAGGCCTCCATGCCGGAGCAGTACTTCATTCAGACTGGAGTCCATCCTGGAGTCCTGTAACAGCAGGCGCAGGCATGACTTCCTACGTTGTGTAGTGATGGATTATGTGATGCTCTCGACACTGTCACTATTTGCAGAGGTCAAAGGTTACTGCTTACTGTTAGATTCAGGGAGTACTGACATGCTGGGGCTGCCAAGAGTGTACAAGGTCCCTGTGACACTGAGAACAAAGAGTTCAGCAACATTCTGCATTGAGTCAGAGACCCTTATCAGAAGTTTATGTTTGAAATTCTCCACTGAGTAATACCCCCCCCCCCGTAACTGCGCACGACCTCCCTAGCCAATGACTAACAGCCACATCAGCTTCTGTATGATGCTTGCTCATCCTAGATAGCCACCCTATAAAAAGGAGCCATTTTAGAAGCTCGTGGCTGCAGTGCCCCAGTCTCTTCGGAGGCGTGGGTTGCCTGCAGTCCCTGCACAGGTTTGGGGGGCTGCAGTGTTCCCCTGTGTGGGTTACCTGCAGTCCCTGCGCAGGTTTGGGGGGGCTGCAGTGCTCCAGTCTCTTCGGAGGCATGGGTTACCTGCAGTCCCTGCGCAGGTTTGGGGGGGCTGCAGTGCTCCAGTCTCTTCGGAGGCGTGGGTTACCTGCAGTCCCTGCACAGGTTTGGGGGGCTGCAGTGTTCCCCTGTGTGGGTTACCTGCAGTCCCTGCGCAGGTTTGGGGGGCTGCAGTGTTCCCCTGTGTGGGTTACCTGCAGTCCCTGCGCAGGTTTGGGGGGGCTGCAGTGCTCCCCTGTGTGGGTTACCTGCAGTCCCTGCGCAGGTTTGGGGGGGCTGCAGTGCTCCCCTGTGTGGGTTACCTGCAGTCCCTGCGCAGGTTTGGGGGGGCTGCAGTGCTCCAGTCTCTTCGGAGGCGTGGGTTGCCTGCAGTCCCTGCGCAGGTTTGGGGGGCTGCAGTGCTCCAGTCTCTTCGGAGGCGTGGGTTGCCTGCAGTCCCTGCGCAGGTTTGGGGGGGCTGCAGTGCTCCCCTGTGTGGGTTACCTGCAGTCCCTGCGCAGGTTTGGGGGGCTGCAGTGCTCCCTTGCATGGGTTGCCTGCAGTCCCTGTGCAGGTCTGCAATAAAACTTATAAAATTCACTTTGTGTCTGCTGTAGTCTTTCTCGCTAGGATGTAACACTTACCATCCAGCTATCCAGTCAGCAAAAGTCAGTGCCCAGCCATTCTGCACAGGAAGGGAGTTGAGGCTGACAGCCTACTGTGATTGAAATTGTGTCATTATATGCATGTGTTCCTGATGCACTCGTTCAGCATTGTTCTCAGGTTTACAAAGATCATTGTCAGCGCTAATCATGTTGGAAGAGGTTGGAGGCCTTTATGGTGTCTACCCCAAGCAGGAACTGAGTCAGCAATATAATCACACATCTGCCCCAAATATCAATTGGGTCTGTGTGCAGCCCTGGTTTGGATCCTCATAATGGCCATCGTGACAAGATCATTTAAGTCCCCAGGGAAACTACTAGCTGAGCAAGTCAAGACATGGTTGAACATGTCCGGTGACACCAGCCAATGTAGTTAGAAGCAGCGGATGGAACAATTGCAGCTCCTCAAATAGCAGCAGAGATTCAGCCATTCCTGGCTGCAGCAGGAGAGGTTAAGAAGGCCCAAGAGCAGGCACCATCAGGTGCCTGCAGGGATTAAACTCAGCCAGCGGGTTTCCTGATCTCTCAAGGTAGCCGGTTGGTGGAGTAAGCACACACCCTCAGGTGCTGGGTTCAGAGCTCTGGAAAGGACCCCAGGAGCTGCAGTCAGGATGCCTACACGCCACTGTATCACATGCCAGACCAAGCACATGGGCTCTGATGAAGACACTTTCTAGGGTACACTCAGTGCTCTCAGCATAGTTGAGGGAGTCGGTTATGACAACTGAGCCAATCTATGGAAAAGAATATAGGGATGAAAAGAAGGCAGTGGCCTACAGTGGGGGAGGTGTGTGCCCCCTTTTCATCAGCCTACCCAGCTGTGGGAAGTACAGGGGTTTTCCAAGGCTCTGTGGTTCTTTGTTGTGGGTTCCGTACTGTAGGCTCAGATGACTCCCTCGGTCAAGGTGGAGGCTTGCCTTCTCTGTTGCATGAAAAGAGGCAGGAAATCAGCAGTGAAAGGGGGGGGGGGGGTGGCGACCACAGGGGTTCAGGATTTCTGTGGGCAGGACAAGTGCCTCCATGGTTTAGAAGACCTCTTTCAGGAAGGATTTGGTGATCAGCTCCTTCCTGTATTTTTTTTTTCTGCTTCAGACGTAGAAAAGATACAAATGTGTACACTTAGATGTCGCATTGCACCCTCATCCCAGAAAGAGAACCCATTTTTATCAGTTTATTCTTACTGCTTCTTGATGCTAAATCGAATCTGAATTCCCCCTGTTCTCACCCCGATGGAGCATACACAGTCGATATAACTTTTTTTCACATGACTCAAAATACTGGTGTAGCCTCTTGCTTCACACTACACTTGCTACTGTGGTGGCCAATGGAGCAACTGTTACGAAATGCAGAGAAATGCAGAGAACCACCAGGTGAATAGCCTAGCAGCAGGAAAACACAAGCCTGCAAAGGTGGCTGAAGTTCAGGTCCCATCACATGGGACCTATTTCCCTGATAGGGAGGCAGGAGGTGCTGTTAAAATGGTACAAAGCTCTCAAAGAAGGCCAGGGATGGGCTAGGGGTTTGGGATGGGTTTGGGGTATGTGAACTACTGTCATTTTCTGCTTTTCTTAAGATAGTTGAGAACAACGAGTCTGATTTTTAAAAAAGAAAATGTTTTAAAGAGATTTTACGTTGAACCAGACCAGAAGCCTTGCGTGGTGCCCATACTGTAGGGTGGGAGCTAAGAGAAGACTCAGATCCCACTAGGGCTTGTGGGTAGTGATTTCTGTGTGCAGCACAGTCCTGTGTTCTCTGAGGATACAGGGGTGGAGATTTTCTGCTGGAAGTCAACAAGTAAAGAATGCACATCTTGCCACTCCTTGATTCTTAATACAATATTGTGAGCCTAATGTGTTGGTTGAGACCTTCAGACATGAAGGAGCCTGAAGAAATGGACACCAAGGGCTGTTCTTCAAGAGTCCTGGAGAGGGACGGAAGTGTGCCGTGGCGCACACCAAGGAAGCCAGCAGCACAGCTTCCTCTGAGCACTGGGAGTGTCGCTGGTTGTCCAGCAGTGCCACTGTCCTATGACTTCATTCTAGGCAACTTTCACATGCTCTATACTTTAACCTTCCCTGAAGTAAAATTAATTTTTGAATGGTCAGTATTAGCTAGTAGCATTCTTTTATTCTTTTATTTTATTTTATTAACATTAAACTCACTTTTATGAGGCAATTTAACTACATGTCTAATGAAAAGAGGGCCAAACCCTGTCATTTAAAACAACAACATCATTTTGATTTATTGAGTCAGATATGCCAAACTTGACGTAGAACTGCATAGTTGGAAGCACTGATGGAAGATTAAAATAAATTCTAGATGAAAATTAAACCATCTTTTTCTTGCAAATATTAATATAAGTGCATGGCAAAACATGCAGATGGTAGAGTGAGCACTAACAACGTGAGTGATCGGGCTGTCACCACCTTACCTGGGTCTCACTTAACATCAGCAGTGATTGTGGAAATAAGACCACTCAAATAGGAACAAGCGAAGGCGGTATATTCCCAGTTGGATATAACAAAGGCAGGCAAGTCCTAGCACTTGCGGTTGGCAGCGCCTCCAGTGCAGGCGGAGAGCGGAGAAGCTGTATAGCAGAAGGGGAGGGTGTGGGGTGCCCTGATTAGTCTGTTGACCTGGGGAAGCTGGAGGTGGACTAATCAGTAGTGGGGCATTCTATGTGATTGGTTAGGGGCATATTTGTCTTTTTTTTCTTTTTTTTTAATGTTCCTACAAAACGGGAGATTGGGGCAAAAATTAAGGAAGCTGTCAGATCTTGCCCATTTGTGGCCAGTTGTTACAGGGGTTGTTTGGCTGCAGATTGTGGATTCAAGTCCTATTTCTATATATGGCCTGGCCTCTGTCTATTAGTATATTTAATCTCTCATCACGAAACCACCAGATCTAATGATGAGACACAACACGAAGGAAGGACACAGCTCGCTTATGAGGTATCCTTGCTGAAAATGCTTCACCGGGACCTCATCAAGCCATCAAATCCAGCTGCTGGTTTACAGCAAGTTTAGGGAATGAAGAAACAATCAGGCAAATGTACATGAATATTCTACAAGACAATCACCTGGTCTCACCATATATATATATCATGGTGAGATATGATATATATATGATATATATTATATATATATATATATATATATATATATGAAAGCTGCGTGTGTGTGTGGGGGGGTGTGGATGGATGGGAGGACTGCTTTAGATTAAAGTGTTTTAAGAAGATATACATATACTGTATCTTGTGACTCAGTAATTCCTTTCCTAGATCTGTAACCTATAGCTCATGTCAACAAAATTACCCTAATGAGCCACAGAAGAATGTGTATAACAACATTGTAAGTAATTGTCCCAACCTAAAAAACATCCAACTGTCAATCTACAGGAGAATAGATAAAGAAAGTGCAACATATTCATACAGAGTGGACAGCTACAAAAACAACGTGATTGAATTGTAAACCATAATGATGCATGGAAGAAGCAAACACAACAGAATCCGTGAGTCCACTTACACAACATCTAAAAACAGAGCAATATTTGGGGATATACAGTGTCCATAAAGTCATAGTGCACTTTTGACCAGTCACAGGAAAGCAACAAAAGACGATAGAAATGTGAAATCTGCACCAAATAAAAGGAAAACTCTCCCAGTTTCATACCTATTCAGTGCAGTTCGATGTGGGCTCATGCCCAGATTTTTTAGGGCTCCTTAGGTAGCTATCTCGTATAGCCTCTACAGACTCGTCAATGACTAATGGCCTACTAGAACGGGGTTTCTCCACCAAACTGCCGGTTTCCTTCAACTGCTTATCCCACCCAGTAATGTTATTCCTATGTGGTGGCGCTTCGTTATAAACGCACCGATATTCACGTTACACTTTGGTCACGGATTCGAATTTAGTGAGCCACAGAACACACTGAACTTTCCCTGTACCGTCCACATCTCGACAGGCATGGCCGTGGGCTGCTCCGCTGTATACACGGTGTTACGTCATCGTCTGCGCATGCGCACATGCTGCCACATCATCCTACAGAAACTGGGAGGTTTTCCTTTTATTTGGTGCAGATTTCACATTTCTATCATCTTTTTTTTTTTTTTTTTTTTTTTTAATTTTATTTATTCATTTTTAGAGAGGAGAAAGACAGAGAGGGAGAAGGGGGGAGGAGCTGGAAGCATCAACTCCCATATGTGCCTTGACCAGGCAAGCCCAGGGTTTTGAACCAGCGACCTCAGCATTTCCAGGTCGAGGCTTTATCCACTGCGCCACCACAGGTCAGGCTCTATCATCTTTTGTTGCTTTCCTGTGACTGGTCAAAAGTGCACCATGACTTTACAGACACACTGTATATGTTATATGATGATATATAATACAACTATTTACTTAAACAAAGAATCTTAAGAGATTTACTAAACACAAGTTGTAAGAGACATTTGGGAAACAAATGAGATTTGAATATGGATTTAGGATGAATTGCTTTAGGAGATTGGTTAGAATGTTAGAATGCTAATGGCATTGTGTAGGACAGTGGTCCCCAACCTTTTTTGGGCCACAGACTGGTTTAATGTCAGGAAATATTTTCACGGACCAGTCTTTAGGGTGGGACGGATAAATGTATCACGTGACCGAGACAAGCAAAAAGAGTGAGTCTTAGACAGATGTAACAGAGGGAATCTGGTCATTTTTAAAAAAATAAAACATCGTTCAGACTTAAATATAAATAAAACGGAAATAATGTAAGTTATTTATTCTTTCTCCGTGAACTGGTACCAAATGGCCCACGGACCGTTACCTGTCCATGGCCCCGGGGGTTGGGGACCACTGGTGTAGGGACTCTGTTGTGGCAATTAGGTCTCAACTTTCTAGAGACGCAGTGTCTACTGTCCTTTGGAATGGTTCAGAGCAAGATGTGGATGGCGCAGTGTGGCAAAATGTTGTCGCTTTAGATTTGCGTTGTGAATACGTGAATTTTCATCCCGGGACAGCAAACTACTGCATTTGAAATTCTCACACTAATGCTTAGTAAAGAGTGTGTTTTGATCTATCTTCAGTTGTATTTCCTTCAAGTAACTACCAGTACAGTATATGCCTCACAAGTGTAAAACAGATTTGAATTCCCCTTTATATTTTTACCTAAACAAAACCATAACCGACCTACTTGATTTTCCCCACCCAATGCCACAGAGGTTTTTCTACAATATATCAGAACATGTGGATCTCTTTATCTATCTATCTATCTATTTTACGACTACAAGCTGAGTATTTATTTGGATGAATGAACCATCACTTATTTAATACTGATGACTTGGTTATTTATTTATTTATTTATTTATTTAATATCCTTTACCCTCATCCCAACATCTCCCTCCCTCCTTCCCTTCAGGTTTAATTTTGTTCCTCAGTTCACATTGTTCCTTGGATTCCTCATATGAGTGAGGTCATATGATATTTTTCTTTCTCTGCCTGGTGTATTTCACTTAACATAATAGTTTCCAGGTCCATCCATGTTGTTGCAAAAGGTAATATTTCCTTCTTTTTCATGGCCCCATAGTATTCCATAGTATATATGTACCACTGCTTTTTAATCCACTCGTCCACTGATGGACACTTGGGCTGTTTCCAGATATTCACTATTGTGAACAATGCTGCCATAAACATGAGGGTGCATTTCTTTTTCTGAATCAGTGATATGGTGTTCTTGGGATATATTCCTATAAGTGGGATGGCTGGGTCAAAAGGCAGTTCCATTTTTAATTTTTTGAGGAATCTCCATACTATTTTCCACAGTGGCTGCACCAGTCGGCATTCCCACCAGCAGTGCAGGAGGGTTCCCCTTTCTCCACATCCTCACCAGCACTTATTCTGTGTTGTTTTGTTAAGAAGCGCCATTCTGACTGGTATGAGGTGGTATCTCATTGTGGTTTTAATTTGCATTTCTCTAATGATTAGTGATATTGAATATTTTTTCATCTGTCTATTGGCCATCTGCATGTCCTCTTTGGAGAAGTGTCTATTCATTTCTTTTGCCCATTTTTGATTGGATTGTTTGTCTTTCTGGTGTTGAGTTTTACAAGTTCTTTATAGATTCTGTTTATTAACCCCTTATCAGATATATTGTTGAATATGTTCTCCCATTGTGTGGTTGTCTTTCTATTCTGTTCATATTATCTTTAGCTGTGCAAAAGCTTTTTAGTTTGATATAGTCCCATTTATGTATCCTGTCTTTCATTTTACTTGCCTGTGGAGACAAATCGCCAAATATATTGCTGTGAGAGATGTCGGAGAGCTTACTACCTATATTTTCTTCTAAAATGCTTATGGTTTTACAACTTACATTTAAGTCTTTTATCCATTTTGAGTTTATTTTTATGACTGGTGTAGGTTGGTGGCCTAGTTTCATTTTTTTGCATGTAGCTGTCTAATTTTTCCAACACCATTTTTTAAAGAGACTGTCTTTACTCCATTGTATACTCTTACCTCCTTTGTCAAATATCAGTTGTCCATAAAGGTGTGGGTTTATTTCTGGGTTCTCTATTTTATTCCATTGATCTATATGCCTGTTCTTATGCCAGTACCAGGCTGTTTTGAGTACAGTAGCCTTGTAGTATAACTTGATATCAGGAAGTGTAATACCTCCCACTTTATTCTTCCTTTTCAAGATTGCTGAGACTATTCGTGTTCTTTTTTGGTTCCATATAAAATTTTGGATTATGTGTTGTATATCTTTAAATTATGTCATTGGTATTTTAATTGGTATTGCATTGAATTTATAAATTGCTTTGGGTAATATAGACATTTTGAAGATGTTTATTCTTCCTAAGCGTGAGCACAGTATATGCTTCCTAAGATACAAGATTGTTTGTATCTTCCTTGATTTATTTTATCAATGTTTTGTAATTTTCCGAGTACAAGTCTTTAACCTCCTTGGTTAAATTTACTCCTAGGTACTTTATTTTTTTGATTGCAATAGTGAAGGTGGTTGTTTCATTAATTTCTCTTTCTGACAGGTCATTCTTGGTGTATATAAATGCCTCTGATTGCTGTGTATTAATTTTATACCCTGCCACCATACCGAATTCATTTATCAGGTCCAGTAGTTTTTTTTTGTGTGTGTGTGTTTTTCTGAAGCTGGAAACGGGATTTTTTCTGAAGCTGGAAACGGGAGAGACAGTCAGACAGACTCCCGCATGCGCCCGACCGGGATCCACCCGGCGCGCCCACCAGGGGCAATGCTCTGCCCACCAGGGGGCGATGCTCTGCCGAGACCAGAGCCACTCTAGCGCCTGGGGCAGAGGCCAAGGAGCCATCCCCAGTGCCCGGGCCATCTTTGCTCCAATGGAGCCTTGGCTGCGGGAGGTGAAGAGAGACAGAGAGGAAGGAGGGGGGGGCGGAGAAGCAAATGGGCGCTTCTCCTATGTGCCCTGGCCGGGAATCGAACCCGGGTCCCCCGCACACCAGGCCGACGCTCTACTGCTGAGCCAACCGGCCAGGGCCAGGTCCAGTAGTTTTTTGACTGAGACTTTAGGGTTTTCTATATTCAGTATCATCTGCAAATAATGATAGTTTTACTTCTTTTTTTCTAATGTGGATGCCTTTTATTTCTTCTTCTTGTCTGATTGCTATAACTAGGATTTCCAGGACTTTGTAGAATAAGAGTAGTGAAAGGGACACCCCTGTTTTGTTCCTGATCTTAGGGGGATTGCTTTTAATTTTTGCCCATTAATTATGATGTTGGCTGTGGGTTTTTCATAGATGGCGTATGTTGAGGTATGTTCCCTGCATTCCCACTTTACTGCAAGTTTTTATCATGAATAGGTACTGGATTTTATCAAATGCTTTTTCTGCATCTATTAAAATTATTGTGTGGTTTTTCTCCTTCCTTTTGTTTATGTGATGAATCACATTGATTTACGAATATTGTACCAGCCTTGCCTCCCCAGAATAAATCCCACTTGATCATGATGTATGATTTTTTTCATGTATTGCTGGATCCTGTTTGCTAATATTTTGTTGAGGATTTTAGCATCTAAATTCATCAGGGAAATTGGCCTATAATTTTCTTTCTTTGTGTTGTCTTTGCCTGGTTTTAGAATCAGAATTATGCTCGCCTCAAAAAGGAACTTGGAAGTCTTCCCTCCTCTTGAATTTTTTGAAATAGCTTGAGAAGGATAGGAGTTAGTTCTTCTCTGAATCTTTGGTAGAATTCACCAGTGAAGCCATCCGGCCCAGGGCTTTTGTTTGTTGGGAGTTTTTTGATAACTGTTTCGATCTCATTTGTTGTAATCGGTCTGTTTTGGTTTTCTGATTCTTCCAGATTGATTTTTGAGAGATTATATGTTTCAAGGAATTTTTCCATTTCACCTAGGTTGTTTAATTTTTTGGCATACAGTTCTTCATAGTGTTTTTTTTTTTTGCAATATTTTGTATTTCTGTTATGTCAGTTGTTATTTCTCTACTCTCATTTCTAATTTTATTTGAGTCCTCTCTTTTTTTTTCTTGGTGAGTCAGGTTAAAGGTTATCGATTTTGTTTACCCTTTCAAAGAATGAGCTCTTGGTTTCATTGATCCTCTGAATTGTTTTTTTAGCCTCTATGTCATTTATTTCCTCTCTGATCTTTATTATTTCCTTCCTTCTATGCCTCTGGGCTTTACTTGCTGTTCTTTTTCTAGTTCTTTTAGATGTAGGGTTAGGTTGTTTATTTGAGCTTTTTCTAGCTTTTTAAGGTATGCCTGTAGTGCTATGAACTTCCCTCTCAGTACTGCTTTTGCTGTGTCCCATAAATTTTGAGTTGTTGTATGCTCATTATCATTTATTTCTAGGAATTTTTAAATTTCTTCTTGGATCTCATTGTTAACCCATTTGTTATTTAATATCATGTTATTTAGTTTCCAAGTGTTTGAGTATTTTTTCAGTTATTCTGTTGTGGTTGATTTCTAGTTTCATGCCATTGTGATCAGAGAAAATGCTTGATATGATTTCAATCTTCTTAAATTTGTTGAGACCTCTTTTGTGCCCTAACATGTGGTTTATCCTAGAAAATGTACCATGAGCACTTGAAAAGAATGTATATTCTGCTGCTTTAGGGTGAAAGGTTCTGAAGATATCTTTAAATCCAGTTGATCTAGTGTGTTTTTTAAGTCTGCTGTTTCTTTGTTAATTTTCTTTCTTGAGGATCTATCTAGTGATGTTAGTGGAGTATTGAAATCTCCTACTATTATGGTATTCCTGTTGATTTCGCCCTTTATATCCATCAAAGTCTGCTTTATATATTTAGGTGCTCCTATATTAGGTGCGTAGATATTTATAATGTTTATATGTTCCTGTTGGGTTGCTCCCTTTATCATTGTGTAGTGGCCTTCTTTATCTCTTACTATAGCCTTTGTTTTAAAGTCCACTTTGTCTGATAGAAGTATTGCTACCCCAGCTTTTTTTCATTTCAATTTGCATGAAATTTTTTTTCCATCTTTTTACATTTATTCTATGTGTATCTTTTGTTTTGAGATGTGTCTCTTGTAGATAGCATATGTATGGGTTCTGTTTTCTTATCCACGCAGCTACTCTATGTATTCTGATTGGATCATTTAACCATTTACATTTAAAGTTATTGATATGTAGTTGTTTATTGCCATTTTATTCTTAAAGCTATCTTCCTCTTTTACTATATTCTTTTCCCCCTTTGTTCTGTTTACACCATGCCCCTTAACATTTCTTGCAGCATTGGTTTGGTTGTAATGAATTCCTTGAGTATTTTTTTTGTCTGGAAAGCTTTTTATTTCTCCTTCAATTTTAAACAATAACCTTGCTGGATAAAGTAGTCTTGGTTGTAGGCTCTTGTTCTACATTACTTTGAATATTTCTTGCCATTCCCTTCTGGCCTCAAGTGTTTCTGTTGAGAAGTTGGATGTCATCTTTATGGCGGCTCCTTTTGTAAGTGATAGTCTTTTTTTCTCTAGCAGCTTTTAATATTTTCTATCTCTTAGCTTTGGTATTTTAATTATGATATGTCTTTGTGTGGATTTCTTTGGGTTTCTCTTTAATGAAATTCTCTGTGCTTCTTGAACTTGTGTGATTTTCTCCTTCATCAATTTAGGGAAATTTTCAGCTATGATTTGATTGGACAAGGATTCTATCCCTTATTCTTTCTCTTCTTCTTCAGGAACCCCTATGATGCGGATGTGATTTCTCTTCATGTTGTCACAGAGCTCTGTTAGAGTTTCCTCAGACTTTTTGAGTCTCTTTTTTTTTTTTTTTTTGCTGCTCTGCTTCTGTGCCTTTGTTTATCTTGTCCTCTAACTCACTGGTTCAGTCCTCAGCTTCATCCATTCTGCTTTTAATTCCTTCCATTGAGTTCTTCATTTCTGATATTGCATTTGTCATTTCTGACTCTTATTTATTATTTCAATGTCCTTTTTTATATTTGCTATCTCTTTATTTAGGTGCTCATTATGTTCATCTATTGCTGTTCTAAGATCTTTGAGCATCCTAACAATCATTATTTTAAACCCTGCATCCAGTAATTTGTTTATATCTGACTCATTCAAGTCCTTTTCTTGGGATTTCTCTTGATTCATTTGTGTTGCATTTCTCTGCCTTCCTATTTTGTTTATGTATAAGAAGGGTGTGGCCACAGGAGTCCAATGGGTGTGGTCTCTGTGTTCCCTAGGCATGGTCTGTCTGCAGGCCCGCCACCCACTCTGCTGCTACTTCTGCATTCTGGCAGCAGTGTTGCTGGCGCAGCGCGCTGTGGCAGTCACTGCAGTTTCCACCTCTCCTCCATGTGCAGGGCTGTGTTCACGTGCCCCAGCTACAAGCCTCAGCCAGCCTTGGCCTTCACCCCACCCCCTCGGGTGGTGCTACGCATTGCGCAGGGGCTGCAAGCTTGGCACTGCAGGCGGGGCCCTGCACCTATACTCAGCCACGAGTCTCAGCCCCCACAGGTGGGGTTGTGCTCCCAGAGCCGCGAGCCCCAGCTCCAGAGGCGGGTGTGCCCTCTCGCTCAGCCGCAGCTCTCCACCAGTTCTCCTGCTTTCGCCTTGCTCCTGCAGGCAGGATTGCAGGCGGGCGGGGACTTGGTTTTTAAATAGACTTTCTGCTCTTAAAAGTATTATCTAATTCTACTCTTAAAGAAACAGCAATGCCTTGGAATATTGAAGAAAAGTCTGGTTGCTTCTTGTCCAAAGACACACAGCCAAGTAAGAGAACTGAACTTTGAAGCCAAGTTCATGTTGTTTTGAGAGCCCTGGAAACTTATAAAACCAGTGCTTCTTATAGTATCCATCTTTTGGGACTGATTTATCTTTGGCCCCTCAGAGACTGAGCTGTCACTCGGTATATAATTTGGGTGCACTTAATCAGGAGTCAAAACACGCTGACCATTGTTTTGGATCTGAAAATGGATGAATTATTTGAAATATTCATCTCTGATTTTTAGTTATCTTTGTTATAAATGGAGCTGCTACTTCCTTACAACCCATAAGATAATGTCTTTGAAAGATGAGGAACAAACAGGAACCACTGCCTGGAAAGCCAAACATCTTTGTCACTTACAACAATAGAAAACGTGCCCCACTCTCTCAGTTAGGTTTTTCTGAGAGAGTATCTGGTAAAGTAATCTCTCTGTACCCACCTGCCAGGAAGCCTGAGAAAGCAGATCTGGGTTTACAGCTAGGGAGACAGGACGCAAAATGTGGGGGATTCCCTAATACATGGATATTTATAAGATGCAGGGTGGCCCAAACAACAAACACACATCTTGAATCTAAACATCTTCAAATAAGGTAAAAGCACATTCATCATATGGAACATGCAGCCATTTTATAAGCCTATTTTGAAGACCAGTTAGTAGCATAGGAAAATGCTCAAAATACGTAATATGAAAAGATATACAAAACTACACATTGAGGGTGGGCTCAGTTTTTGAAAGGATGCACAGAGGAAACACCCAGGAACACAGTTGTCCATTTGGGTCCCCTGAGAAGCAGATGCCAATGTGGGATTAGACATACAAGAGGTTTATTGGGGAAATATCTGTGCGGCATGGAGGGGCAGGGTTGGCACGTAGAGAAGCCTTCGAGATGGAGTTAGTTGCGACCCCTGTGAAAGGTTGGCGGGAGGCAGGGCTAAGGAAGAAGAGCCGCAGATTTCAGTGCAATTCTGAGAAAATCTCAGCCAGGCAACGGCTCTGCACAAAAGCTGCTCTTTAGAAGAGCCCCACATTGGCGCTGCCTCTGCTGGGTGTAATCCCTCTCTGGAAGCAGCCCGGGCTGTGAGGGGCTCAGTGGCTGCAAGCTGTCAGTCTGTAGGGCACTGGGTTCCACAGCAGGTTCTCTCGAAGGAGATCGAGTGGCACATCTTCCTGACCTCCATGACCTGTTGAAGAAGTCAGGGGTGATGTTCAAGCTGTCTCTTTGCAGACAAGAAATATTGTAGCGCAAACAATGGTTATTAAAACTGCCCAAGTAACCTGTTTGCTGCTTGTTTGGAATCCGTATTGCAGAGAAATGTCACACACTTACACAAATATATAGATGACAGCTGCATATCAAGTATCCACATAACGGACGCGCAGGTGGAGAGCCGAGCACTGCCTGTCCCTGTCCCTGTCCCTGTCCCCAGGGCCCTGCAGTCCCCTTTCGCCAGCACAGAGAAGCCCCCAGGAGGGAACCTCTGGGCTGACATCAGAGCAGTTGCTCTGTGCTCTTCTTAATAGCTTTACCAACTGCATTGGCTCTCTTTTTCCATTTACCACGTATAAAATTCAGTGGGTACTTTGGTTATCCTGAAAATTTGCCTTATTAAAGGATGAGAGGTTGCTAAAAATACTAAAGCCATTTTCTTTTATGCCATTATATAGTTTGAGTGCTAAGTTTGGATGCATTAGAAAAGTGAGGGTCAGTTATCTGGAAAACCAGCCCGTTTGTGTGTCGAAGGTCATTTTTATGATTCTGATTTTAATTAACTCAGATTTTACACCCTCATTTCTGCTGAGGGTTTCTTCTGCCACTGGGCATATTCTGCAGTCCCTGAGGGTAGGTCCTGCGGATTGGAAAGCTTCACAGGTGCTCAGGTGCCTTTTAGAATAAGCCAGGTCTGAAAATGCCACACACACACACAAAAAAAAAAGAAAGAAAAAAGGAAACGGGAGATTATCTGTTTCCAGCCTTACAAATGAGGACTAAGGAACCTGAGGCTTATAGAGAGAAAGTGACTTGCCAAGGTCTCAGAGCCCTGTGCACAGATGTGGCCTCCCTGTTTCCCTGACAGTGTGATTGCAGTGTTAGGGTTGGCCTGTGGGCTTCTGAGGGTGAGGGTCCAGCCTCCTGACCCCAAGACAAAAAGAAGTGTAAAATGTGTGGGATCCTTGTAAGGCTGAGTGAGTCTGGTTTCTACGTATTGAATCAGATAGCCTGAAATGGTTCATCATTGTCGTGAAAGAGCAACTAGAAGGGGTGGGTAAAAAGCTATGGTGTCCCGAGGAAGCAGTAGCAATAACAATAGCAGTTATATAGTCCCTACTATGTCCAGGTACTTCCTTAAGTATTTCATAGACATTAACCTGCTGATCCAGCAGAGGACACGCTTTGCCGAGGGGAGTAAAAGCCGGGGGCGAGGGGAACCAAGCAGGACCCGGAGCCTCTGCTTGGACTTAGCTAGTCCCGGTGAGGACCGTGGGCTCCAAAGTCCCTCTTAGCTGTGGGACGCCCTTATTTTAGGGCTGGGATAGCTACCTTCCCAGCCTCCATCCGCCCTGCTGTGAGGACATGTGAGCCCCCAGGGAGGTTTCTGTGCTGGCTGGCTAAAAATGCAGTGAGTGGCCCGAGATAGCCAGTCTTGCCATAATTCATTCTACCATGGAGGCAGAATTGGCATCAGCTGTCAGAGAGGGCCAGAGAAGGATGTAGGAGCCTTTACTGCACCATGACCCCATGTACAACTAATTATGACCCAGTCTACAGACAGACAGAGATATCTGTTCAGTTAGGACAATGACACCAGTACTTAAGACATTGTCTCACAAGAGGCCCCCTGGGTTTGTAACTCACAAAGTGTAATGCCTTCTCCCCTCTCACCCCTCCAGCCTTGTCCCCAGCGATGGTGAGGAAGTGGGGCTATCCATTTGTAGAGTGAACATCATGGACTGTGAGAGAAGTAAGCACTTTTAAAAATCCTTTTAAGAATTTATTTTCAAGAACATTTTGTTTCTAAATTTAACTAGAAGGAACCGCTATAAATAGACATATAGTTCAGTTGCCTGGTGGAGTACATGTATTTTTCAAATATTTTACCAGCCAAGCTGCAACTTCCAGGCAACTTAGTTTTTCCTTGTATAGGTGGGAGCTCAAATCAGTATCTTTGCTTGGGGTAGAACCTGAGAGACCCCTGGTAGCTGTGTCCACTGAGATGAGGGGACTGCTTTGACTACATGATGGTGAAAGGTCCCAAGCACAAGTCTGGGTTCCCGGGGATGGGGAGGTTCCCATGTGCATCCCTGTGGGAAGGCAAGTTCCTTTGGGCTTGTTCTTAGCTGTAGGCCTTTGCAGCTGAAGGCCATTGCAAAGAAAGGGGAGATGCCATTATGGCCTTCCGGGTAAGCCCTGAGAACAAGACAGAGCAACTGGGCACACATGAAATTACGATGTCCACTTGTGTCTTCAGTGGGGATCTGAACCATCAAGAACACCATCCTATTTGTGGGCAAGAGTGTGTCTCACTGTTTGAGGTCGGTGGTCAGCGGTGACACTGTATAGAAGCAGCACAAGAGACAGCAGCAGAAACACTGTGAACCTGAGGTTGGTTCCTGGCTCTCAGCGCAGCTTGCCAGGGCACACAGGCAGGGCAGCGCCAGGGATCCTTGGGCAAATTCAGTGCACAAGGGAGTCCCCAAGAGAGATCCTGGGCCAGTCTACCTATCTGGAAAGCATAAGGTCCGGGTAGGTCTACGTGAAAATGCTATGAAATAGGCTATGAGCTGAGCTCACAGAGCAGGCCATGTGCTCGCCCGGAGGCTGGATGCAAGCGGGTGCCAGGTTCCCACAGCTGTCCTCAGAAGGCTTTTGTACAGTTCAGCCTTGCACAAACCCTGAGGATAAACCCCAAGACACCTTAGGGGGACATGAGGTCTGGTTTCAAATTACTGAAGGACCATCAGAACCAGGCCCCAGGAGAGAAATTCCTGGAAGAAGACACCAGCCCCTAGCCACTGCACCTGTTCCCCAGTGCAGCGAGGTGCTGAGGCCCCAGGCGGGGCGGTGCTGGCCTGTGACCTGGCTGGATCACACGTCCCCTGTGCCGCCCCCTCCTGTGACCTGGCTGGACCACACGTCCCCTGTGCCGCCCCCTCCTGTGACCTGGCTGGATCACACGTCCCCTGTGCCGCCCCCTCCTGTGACCTGGCTGGATCACACGTCCCCTGTGCCGCCCCCTCCTGTGACCTGGCTGGACCACACGTCCCCTGTGCCGCCCCCTCCTGTGACCTGGCTGGACCACACGTCCCCTGTGCCGCCCCCTCCTGTGACCTGGCTGGATCACACGTCCCCTGTGCCGCCCCCTCCTGTGACCTGGCTGGACCACACGTCCCCTGTGCTGCCCCCTCCTGTGACCTGGCTGGATCACACGTCCCCTGTGCTGCCCCCTCCTGTGACCTGGCTGGACCACACGTCCCCTGTGCCGTCCCCTCCTGTGACCTGGCTGGACCACACGTCCCCTGTGCCGCCCCCTCCTGTGACCTGGCTGGAACACACGTCCCCTGTGCCGCCCCCTCCTGTGACCTGGCTGGACCACACGTCCCCTGTGCCGCCCCCTCCTGTGACCTGGCTGGACCACACGTCCCCTGTGCCGCCCCCTCCTGTGACCTGGCTGGACCACACGTCCCCTGTGCCGCCCCCTCCTGTGACCTGGCTGGACCACACGTCCCCTGTGCCGCCCCCTCCTGTGACCTGGCTGGACCACACGTCCCCTGTGCCGCCCCCTCCTGTGACCTGGCTGGACCACACGTCCCCTGTGCCGCCCCCTCCTGTGACCTGGCTGGACCACACGTCCCCTGTGCCGCCCCTCCTGTGACCTGGCTGGACCACACGTCCCCTGTGCCGCCCCCTCCTGTGACCTGGCTGGACCACACGTCCCCTGTGCCGCCCCCTCCTGTGACCTGGCTGGACCACACGTCCCCTGTGCCGCCCCCTCCTGTGACCTGGCTGGACCACACGTCCCCTGTGCCGCCCCCTCCTGTGACCTGGCTGGATCACACGTCCCCTGTGCCGCCCCCTCCTGTGACCTGGCTGGACCACACGTCCCCTGTGCCGCCCCCTCCTGTGACCTGGCTGGACCACACGTCCCCTGTGCCGCCCCCTCCTGTGACCTGGCTGGATCACACGTCCCCTGTGCTGCCCCCTCCTGTGACCTGGCTGGATCACACGTCCCCTGTGACCTGGCTGGACCACACGTCCCCTGTGCTGCCCCCTCCTGTGACCTGGCTGGACCACACGTCCCCTGTGCCGCCCCCTCCTGTGACCTGGCTGGACCACACGTCCCCTGTGCCGCCCCCTCCTGTGACCTGGCTGGACCACACGTCCCCTGTGCCGCCCCCTCCTGTGACCTGGCTGGACCACACGTCCCCTGTGCCGCCCCCTCCTGTGACCTGGCTGGACCACACGTCCCCTGTGCCGCCCCCTCCTGTGACCTGGCTGGAACACACGTCCCCTGTGCCGCCCCCTCCTGTGACCTGGCTGGACCACACGTCCCCTGTGCCGCCCCCTCCTGTGACCTGGCTGGACCACACGTCCCCTGTGCCGCCCCCTCCTGTGACCTGGCTGGACCACACGTCCCCTGTGCCGCCCCCTCCTGTGACCTGGCTGGACCACACGTCCCCTGTGCCGCCCCCTCCTGTGACCTGGCTGGACCACACGTCCCCTGTGCCGCCCCCTCCTGTGACCTGGCTGGACCACACGTCCCCTGTGCCGCCCCCTCCTGTGACCTGGCTGGACCACACGTCCCCTGTGCCGCCCCTCCTGTGACCTGGCTGGACCACACGTCCCCTGTGCCGCCCCCTCCTGTGACCTGGCTGGACCACACGTCCCCTGTGCCGCCCCCTCCTGTGACCTGGCTGGACCACACGTCCCCTGTGCCGCCCCCTCCTGTGACCTGGCTGGACCACACGTCCCCTGTGCCGCCCCCTCCTGTGACCTGGCTGGACCACACGTCCCCTGTGCCGCCCCCTCCTGTGACCTGGCTGGACCACACGTCCCCTGTGCCGCCCCCTCCTGTGACCTGGCTGGACCACACGTCCCCTGTGCTGCCCCCTCCTGTGACCTGGCTGGACCACACGTCCCCTGTGCCGCCCCCTCCTGTGACCTGGCTGGACCACACGTCCCCTGTGCCGCCCCCTCCTGTGACCTGGCTGGACCACACGTCCCCTGTGCCGCCCCCTCCTGTGACCTGGCTGGACCACACGTCCCCTGTGCCGTCCCCTTCTGTGACCTGGCTGGACCACACGTCCCCTGTGCCGCCCCCTCCTGTGACCTGGCTGGACCACACGTCCCCTGTGCCGCCCTCTCCTGTGACCTGGCTGGATCACACGTCCCCTGTGCCGCCCCCTCCTGTGACCTGGCTGGACCACACGTCCCCTGTGCCGCCCCCTCCTGTGACGTGGCTGGACCACACGTCCCCTGTGCTGCCCCCTCCTGTGACCTGGCTGGACCACACGTCCCCTGTGCCGCCCCCTCCTGTGACCTGGCTGGACCACATGTCCCCTGTGCCGCCCTCTCCTGTGACCTGGCTGGACCACATGTCCCCTGTGCCGCCCCCTCCTGTGACCTGGCTGGACCACACGTCCCCTGTGCCGCCCCCTCCTGTGACCTGGCTGGACCACACGTCCCCTGTGCCGCCCTCTCACCCCAGTCTGGCTTCCTGGTTGCATTTCCCACCTACACACAGCACCAGTCTGAGGGAATCACAAAGCATCTCTGAATCCCTTCCTAGGTGTTTCTCTGTGGCTTTTCTCAGGGATGTGGGTCCTTCTACCTGCTCTCTGGGCTCCCAGTCCCAGGGTGGCACTGCTTCCTGCAAAGGAAACCCAGGATGAGGCAGAGTTCAAATTCTCCTCTGCAATGACTCTTGGAAATATATGTTTAGGTTGCTGAAGAGGAGCTCTGCTGGGAGGAGGCTGAGAACACAGCCTAGGATGGCCAACGAATGCCTGCTTCTTAACAGTGACAACTAAAAGTTTTGTTTTGTTTATTTGTTTTAGGAAGGGAGAGAGAGATAGAGATAAAGAAAGGAGAGCGAACAAGAAGCATCAAGTCATAGTTGTGTCACTTTACTAGTGCACTGATTACTTCTAGTATGTGCCATGACCAGGGAGTTGGGGAGGGGCTCAAGCCAAACCAGTGACCTCTTGCTCAAGCCAGCAACCTTGGGTTCAAGCCAGAGACCTTGAGATCATGTTGATAATCCTATGCTCAAGCCAGTTGTTAGGTAAGATAATCAGTTATTGCGGCAGGAAAAGGGGAAGGAAGAGAAAAAGGAGGTTTATCTCACCTATTAAAGGAGGGAGTCAGCAGTCTTAAGATCCACCACAACAAAATAACCAGATGTCCAGACGGCCTTGAAATACAGTCTTACTCCCAATATCAAGGAAAAGGAGCCTTTAAAACCCTATACATGAGGCCCATTAGCAGGTAAACAAAGCCTTGAAGGTAAGAGAATGTTAACTCCTAAGATGCCAACAGGCAGGGTGCGCTCAGGCTCGTGCCAAGTGTATAGCTTTGTTTAGTAAACGGCTTGCTTTGCTTGAACGCTGCACCCTGTCTCTCAACTGTTTCATTCTTGCGAGCATGACAAGAACTGAGGAGGAAGAAGCCCCCTTGGACTTGGACTTTCTTCAGTGACAGTGACCCCAAACTCAAGCTGGCAAGCCCTTGCTTTATGCACTGAACCACCACTAGTCAGGCTAAAACGACTTCTTAATGATCCTACTCAGAAGTAAGAGAGATAGCAGCAAAAAGGGGATTGTTGGTGCATTTCCACTCAAGACTGCCTGTTTTTTTTTTTTTGTTTGTTTGTTTGTTTGTATTTTTCTGAAGTGAGAAGCGAGGAGGCAGAGAGACAGACTCCCACATGAGCCTGACCGGTATCCACCCAGCAAGCCCACTAGGGGGCGATGCTCTGCCCATCTGGGGTATTGCTCCTTTGCAACTGGAGCTATTCTAGCACCTGAGGCAGAGGCTATGGAGCCATCTTCAGCGCCCGGGCCAACTTTTCTCTAATGGAGGCTTGGCTGTAGGAGGGGAAGAGAGAGACAGAGAGGAAGGAGAGGGGGAAGGGTGGAGAAGCAGATGGGCGCTTCTCCTGTGTGCCCTGGCTAGGAATCAAACACAGGACTTCCACACGCTGGGCCGATGCTCTACCACTGAGCCAACTGGTCAGGGCCATCAAGGCCGCCTTTTTTAAAAGAAAAATTTATTGATTTTAGAGAAAGAAGAATTAGGGAGAGAAAGTGAGAGAGAGAGAGAGATAGGAGGATCTACCTGTTTTTCTGGTGCCCTGACCCAGGATCAAACCCATAACCTCTGCACTTTGGGACAAGTTATCTGGCCAGGGCCAACGCTGCCTTCTTCAGAGACTCAAAGAATAATTGCTGTCTGACTTCCTCCTAACCAAATGACTGGTATGAAATTAGTGAGGATTCTGGCCTAGCATAGGGTGTATGTGTGGAATAAACCATTTGAATTTTCTCTCCTGTATGAAGCATTAAGGTATTGTGCTGAGTACAGAAATCCTTTCTGGGCGCCAGAATTTCTTCTTCTTCTCACGCCACGGGGGTCATTGTTAAAGGGGTTCTGCCTCTGAGTTACGGTGACCTTGACAGAGTCATCCATGTTCTTTGGGTCTGGGTCTCAGTTTTCCTATCTGTAAAGATAGGGTTTGGTGAAAGAGGCAGTGGAACACTACCCCTCGGTGAGCTGTCAGCCTACTGAGGAGTCCTGGGCCACAAGGAATTTGCAGAGGAGCCCATGGCCAAGCTGACGCAGCTTGCAAACCAGCTGCTTGCCCTTTGGATGGGGTGCTGCCACTCAGTGAGATGGTGGATGATGTCTCTTGGCCTGGATTAGGATGGTTGAGTCGGGGTCCTAGGGAAGGTTGCTCAGACGGTGAGCTGAGTCTCCGAGCACAGTCTGACCAAGCAGAAGAGGGTCTGCCCGCAGCTGCCCCTGTCCTGGGCTCCAGTGTCAGAGCAGAGCCCACTCTCCCACTTCCCTCCTCAGGGCCTCCCCTTGGAATAGTAAGGCCCTAGCTTCAATTTTTAATTTTTTTAAATTACAGAGATAAGATATGCTTATTGTTGGTATTCTAACAACACAGAAAAAACATAATGTAAAAAGGGAAAGTCCCCTTTGTTTCCAGAACCCCTCAGCACACTTCTCTCCCGGGTGCTTGCTGGGAGGACTTGACACAGCCCCGCCTACATCTTCCTCAGTGCATTTACATGTATGTAGTGTTTTTTGTTTGTTTGTTTGTTTGTTTTTTTCATTTTTCTGAAGCTGGAAACGGGGAGGCAGTCAAACAGACTCCCACATGCGCCCGACCGGGATCTACCCGGCATGCCCACCAGGGGGCGATGCTCTGCCCCTCCGGGGCGTTGCTCTGTTGCATCCAGAGCCATTCTAGCGCCTGAGGCAGAGGCCACAGAGCCATCCTCAGCGCCCGGGCCATCTTTGCTCCAATGGAGCCTCGGCTGCGGGAGGGGAAGAGAGAGACAGAGAGGAAGGAGAGGGGGAGGGGTGGAGAAGCAGATGGGCGCTTCTCCTGTGTGCCCTGGCCGGGAATCGAACCCAGGACTCCTGCACGCCAGGCCGACGCTCTACCACTGAGCCAACCGGCCAGGGCCTACATGTATGTAGTTTTTATACATGCATGGGATCATACTATGTATATTGTATTACTTGCTCTTTTTAAAAAATAAATAAAACTAAATTTATGTAAACTCACTGCAGTAAGAGAGAAGAGAACTTTACTTTGACAACCCTTGCAGAGTCTCAGGAGGGGAAAGTCAGAAGTTGGACAATTGCAAAGCTTTGGCTGTAGGCTCAAGCAGTTTAAGGCAGACAAGAAACTCAGATCGGCCAAGTTCATGGTATACTAGTTTAGGATTGGTAGCAGCAAGGAAAGAATCTTGAAGTCAGTCTTGATAAATTGTTTGCAACTGACTTGAATAAACTGACTTGTGGGACTCTCTTTCTGCCATTTGGGACACTTCTTGTTTCTTTGTGTACATCCAAGTTTTTGTCTGGTATCATATTTCTTCTGCCTGAAGAATTTTACTTAATATTCTTGTAGTATAGGTCTGATGACAATGGACTTTAACAGCTTTTGATGGTATGCTTATTGTTGGTATGAAAGTCATCTTATTTTTTAAAGAAAATATTCAAATGAATTTTATTGTCATGCTTTCTTTGTAACAGTTTATGAAGCTCCCTCTGAGGGCAACTCATCTGCTAGTGACACAGCTATATCTTTTCAATGTTCCACACCCACATAGCTTAAGTGCCGGGACACAGTGATTTTAAAGCAGAGAATAATTATTTCTTGTCTGTGATTTTCTATGTGTATTTTTAAAAAACTGAGGTGGAAATAACATAAAACTAGACATTGTAGGGTTACATTCAGTGGCTTTTCATATATTCACAATGTATGTAACCATTACCTCTGTGTTTAGTTCCATCACCCCCAAACAGGGAAGTAGTCATTCCCTGTTTCCCCTCCCTCCGGCCCTTGGCAACAACTAATCTGCTTTTTATCTCCTATGAAGTCACTCGTTCTGGATATTTCCTATGGCCTTTGTGTCTGACTTCACTTAACATAATGTTTTAGGGTTCATCCATGTTGTAGCATCTCTTGTACTCCATTCCTTTTATGGCTGAATAATATTCTATTTTGGGGGGTGGGAGGACTAGGGTGAAGAGGACAGCATAAATAGAAGACTGTTTGGCTGGAAGATCAGTGCTAAATAAAGGGCACATTCTAGCGTCAACAGCAGCTGATTGTTTCCCATGACTATAGAGCAGGCGATGGGCCCTCCTAGTGTCACCAGCAGACAGCTGTCAACATCTTAGGGGCAGAGCCCATGTCTAATTTAAGACCCCTGCATCCTGAGCCCTCAAACCTGAATCCGGTACACTGCCTGCACTCCATCAAAAACCTGTTGGATGATGCGTTACCCGGGCCACGCAGCAGGGTCAGTGCAGAGGCAACGAATGATACCTACTCCCCTTGCCCAGGATAACCTTCAAATCCCCAGCTCCAAGAGCCCTTGTTCCAGACAGGGAAGCAGGAGGAGGAAGAGAGATGAAGGCTTTGCACCCTCCCCCACAGCTGTGAGGACATGCTCCATCTTTCAGAAGCCTAAAGCCAAAAGCAGCCTTCTAATATACTTTTGAATTTGAAAAATATTTGAATTTTTTTTAGTTTCCAAAAGAGTTTGTTTTAGAGCACAAGTTTCTGGACGGCAGGTATTCCTTTCCGTATAACAGCAAGCACAGCACTTCTCATTTGTAAATATTATCTTTGCTAGGTGAACAAGTATTCCTGGTTGGTTATTTTAGGAAGTAACTTCAAAAACAAGAACCCTCACCCTGCATCTGGCCACCTGCAAATTTTATTTTGTAATACTGGCTTGTCAGCATTGCTTGTAAAATACTTAAAAAAAATAAATTTAGCCTGACCTGTGGTGGTGCAGTGGATAAAGTGTCGACCTGGAATGCTGAGGTCGCCAGTTCAAAACCTTGGGATTGCCCGGTCAAGGCACCTATGGGAGTTGAAGCTTCCTGCTCCTCCCCCCCTTCTCTCTCTCTCCTCTAAAATGAATAAATAAATAAAAATAATTTTAAAAAATTTAAAAAATCTTAAACCTTTTAATATGAAGATAAAAAGAACCCTCCTGTGTGTCCAAAAGAGAATTCTTTTTTTATTTTATTTTATTTTTTATTTTTCTGAGGTTGGAAACAGGGAGGCAGTCAGACACTCCCGCATGCGCCCGACCGGGATCCACCCGGCATGCCTACCAGGGGGCGATGCTCTGCCCATCTGGGGCGTTGCTCTGTCACAACCAGAGCCATTCTAGCACCTGAGGCAGAGGCCATGGAGCCATCCTCAGTGCCCGGGCCAACTTTGCTCCAATGGAGCCTTGGCTGCAGAAGGGGAAGAGAGAGAGACAGAGAGGAAGGAGAGGGGGAGGGGTGGAGAAGCAGATGGGCGCTTCTCCTGTGTGCCCTGGCCGGGAATCGAACCTGGGACTCCTGCACGCCAGGCCGACGCTCTACCACTGAGCCAACCAGCCAGGGCTCACAAAAGAGAATTCTTTATTCTTAGTTTGGGGCCATTAATATTTTTGCTTCCAATGCACAATAATCCTGAAAAGAAATCCTAACAGTGGTAAAGTTAGAGTGCCCTCTTGTGGCTGTATGTGGTATTTTACTTTTAGATCTATGGTGAGGAAAACTCAAAGAAACTCATTAATAGCCCTTCTCAAGCTGTATTTGAACTCCATCTAAATCTTTAAAAGGACAGAAAGAACAGTATTTCTCAAGGAATCCTGCCTTATTTTTAAACATTTCTATTAGAAACCCTTTCCTTAAATCAAATCCAGTTCTTTGTCTTTAGAATATTGTTTGCCATCCCCCCAACCTCACCCCCAAGACTCAACACAAAACACTGGCTTCTAAACTACCTTTCTGCTGTGCAGGGTGGTGCACACATGGCTCTGTGTTCCAAACCCTACACGGGTGTCTGCTGCAGTGCGTGGCTGCATTTAAGGTGAAGACTTTGACCTCCACTTTTTATAGAGAATATCTATTGGGATGAAACATGGGTCCTTGGGTTCTTAGCCTTTTGAGTTCTTTTCTTACAATGAAGATGCTATATTAAATATATTTTTAAAGGTGATTTACGTTAAGGATGGTCGATTATATTTTGACCAAGACTTATCCAATTCACAGGAATCTCTTTCCCTAGCCAAGCAATTCACCATCTTACTCCATTTCTCATTCTTCAACCACCCCAGCACCTACTGCCTCAAATGGTGCTGGCAAAAAGGGGTTTGGTCCACAGGCAGAGACGCAACACTTGTCCATGTCGGCCCTGTGTTCTGGGAGTTTCCCACCCCATCTTCTGCTTGTAATCTCATCTGGTGACAGACTCTCTGCCCAGAAGCACTCAGGGACCCTGACTATATCCACTATGTGGCCCTTGAATTCTTGTCCCATATCTACCATAAACACGACAGCAGGAAATTCACGAATTGGAGCAATCATCTGCGCTCAGCAGAAGAAATGGAAGCTATAGCAGTCCACTGCGGAAGGGCAGGGACGAGTGTGCAGGGACTTCTGAGAGCCGACCGGGCAGCAGGAACACTGAGCCCTCGGACCCTCAGGCCCCACTGGCACCTCAGACCTGACTCACAAGTTCACAGCAGTTTCAGCAGTAACATATTGGGGTAATGACATCACCAAAGAAATCAAAACCTAGCTCATCTAATGACTGGATTGACTTCATCCTTCATACTAATAACTTGACAGGAGAGGCATGACTTGGGTGGTAAACACACAATGCGATATATATTTATAAAAAAGAGGTGAGGTTCATCAAAAAGTTAAACACAGAACTACCAAATGAATAGTAATTCTACTCTGAGGTGTATGCCCTAATACGGAATGTATTGGCCAGGAAGGCTGGCCCCATCACAGTGCTGCTGGAACAGCGCATGGCCCTCTTGGCGGATTCGGTGTTTGGCCCCAGCGCAGCTGTCCTGCGGTTCTTGTCCGGAGTGCTGAAACCTGGCCCACCCAGCGCCACGCAGAAGTCCAGGCCGTAGATACCGATGCTTGGGTCACATTTGATCCTCAAATCAGTGTGTTCCTGGATCCCAAAACCAAAGTTTCTCGTATCTGTGAAGTTATTTTTTTGTAACTCATAATCTTGCACTGTTAGACCTTTCTCCAAGGTTTCTGCTGGCTCGGCCCCGCCGCCTGTGCAGTGGGCGGCGGTCTTTTCATTTCTCCTGATGCCAAAGGGTCTGACGGTGTGTCTGGCTTCGGAGAACACGGGGAGCGGGCCTGAGAGTGGCTCCAGACCGTGGCTGCGGGGCAGTCTGTCTCCTCCTCGGGCCTGAGAGCGGCTCCAGACCGTGGCTGCAGGGCAGTCTGTCTCCTCCTCGGGCCTGAGAGCGGCTCCAGACCGTGGCTGCGGGGCAGTCTGTCTCCTCGCCCCCGCCCCCCCAGGTGTTGAGGCAGAGCTTGCTGAGGTGACACTACCAAAACCACATGGGATTCTCCTTTTCACCCTGATCTCACGCTATTAGGAAAAACAAGAAGAGAGCCTGAGCTTCATTTTTTATCATCAATTGAAAGGCAGAAACCACGGGACGAACTGAAAACACAAGGCTAGTGTGCTCCAAAAGGAAAGCCTATTTTACAAGCAAGCTCCTGTATCCTGGATATAGCAGGCTGAGACCAGGAAAAGGGGGTCAGCCTCAAGCTGTGGGCGGGAGCATTAGATATAAGGGTTGCTGGCATTTGCTGGCATTGAGGTTGCCTGCACCTGGACATGTTCAGATTAGCATATTGGGGTTTGTGACCTTGGTCATTGACTTAACAATGATCAGGAGGAGAGGAAATCCTGCTGCAGAAACCCAAGTTTTTCTATATGCACAGGTTTGGTGTCCTTGGTAAATTCTGAAGAAGGCCAAGAAGTCGGGAATCTCCCAGGAACATCTGGGGCCTGAGTCTGTGGCTAGGCTTTCACAAACAACTATTGTGATTTAAACTCCCCTAATGGTCAGGCTCCTCTGCAGTGCAAGCTTTCCCTGACATCCCTGCAAGGCAACCTTTTTGCAACTACAATTCAAAGTGAAGGCCAGGAAGCCATTAGCAGAGAATAGTAAGCAAATTAACTACAACCTTACAGTAGGGGATGAGAATGTTCTGTGTTGAGCCCAGGAAAGAAGTTGAGTGGGGGGAAATTTTAGTTTTACAGGGGCTAATTTAACCCTAACATCAATAAGCTTGAGGTTACAAACAAATGCATATGTTATTTATGGAATCACTCAGTGCAGTGTAAGTACAAAATTATGCATGAGGATTATGAAGAATTTCGCGTTACTCCTGGGAAGGGAAGGAATCGGATAGGGAAGAGGCACAGTTCTTGGGGCGGAACTCTGCTGCATGACCCGAGCAGTGGGCACCACACAGCAGGGCGACCTGCACTTGAAAAGAGCAGTGGTGGGAGGGAGTCTAAGCCAAGGGGCGCATTGCTTCTTTTAGTGTATCACATCCTGGACTATGAGTGCATCTTCAGCAGGGTGGGGTTTCTTTTTGTTTTTGTTTTTAATCTGTGGGACCCCTGCAAAGCCTGGCTTATGGATTGGTCCTAATAGAGAACTATAAAATGAACTAAAGTCAAAGTTAAGTCTGGGGTTGCTACATCCTACCTGACACAGAACTCGGCTGACCAGAGATGTAAGCAGACCATGAAATATTTCTGAACAAAGAAAATTCTTGCAGAGATTGACTAATAGCCACTTCCCCATACCTTATCGCTTATCCAGACCAGAGAGGAAAAACGTACCATAAAATATACCTCAAAAAGGTTAAAGTTAATCCCAACCATTTTCCACTCTCTGTTTCCCCATACCAGCAGTTTTCCATAAAAACTACAAAACAGATATAAGGTCAACCTCCAGAAATGGTTGGGGTCTCTCTACCTTTTCTTGTGAGGCTAGTCCGCCCCTCTGTCTATGGAGTGGCTTTTCCTGCTTGTCCTCTCTGCTCAATTAAACCTGCTTTGCCACTTTAATCTCTTGTCTGGCTTGCATCTTGAATTCTTTCTTGCATGAAGCCAAGAACCCTTTTGGCTCTGGGCTCAAGTGCCCACTAGGGACCTGTCCCTCTGGCATCAGCCCTGTACAGAGAGATGCTCCATTTGCTTTGCCACATAATCAAGGGAGACCATCAGCATAGTGACATTTTTTGAGTTTCCCAAATATGAGGGTAGTGTTATATTTAAACTACAAAGCTTATGAGTTCTAGGCCTCAGTTAAGAATTTTCTGGGAAGACTTTCTACTCAGCACCTAGGCTAAGATAGACAGACCCTTTGCTTTCTGCGTAAACTTTTCTAATTTCCCCTTTATCTGAGATGATTGCTTTAGAGAGTTCCAATTTTATAGGTCTCAGTCTAAACCACCCCCAAGCAAGCTCAAAGACTTCTGTTTCCTCTCTGTGTGGTCCTGGAAGCCATGCTTCCTAAACAGGCCCACTCCCCACACTTTCCCGCCTGAGGCAGGTAGGGCCACTGCTGAGGCTAACACTCTGGAGTTCTGGAAGTCCCTTGGTATTCTGGCCCCTGAGGGTGCCCTTACCTTCTTTTAAGCTCACCTACCTATGCATTAAGAATGTTTTATAAATTGTACTCCACATTTTTTTAGGAGTTTTGTTGCAGGAAGCTCCTTGGGTTCTCCTCAGTGCCAGAATAGAAGCCTTATGGACCTACAGCATTGGCCTTTTTTTTTTTTTAAGATCTGAATAGGAAGTATAAAACAGTAGGGTTTGATAGAGCCAGGTAGGGAGTGTGTGGATCTTCATCCTCAGTATTTCTTAGTTTGCTGAGATATTTTATAACCAATAAAAGGGCCCTCCTTCATATCTAAGATCCTACTCTGCTCCCAATGAAGAGTAGCCTCACATGTCTGGGCAAGCTCATCCCGGCAGCAGGTGGGGAGCATTCTCTGGGGTGAGAACTTGTCAGGGGTGAGGAAAAGCAGCCTAGCTTTGTGCATACCAGGGAACAGAAGTCACAGACAAAGCCCCTGAGGCTGAGAACCTTGCCTCAGGCTGGCTCAGTGCGGTCTTGCTCAGCACCCGACATAGTGAGTCCCATTTCATTGACCAAGAAGTGACCAGCTCCCCTTGCCAGATGGGCTATCGCTCTCTGCCCATTCACACAGGGGTGCCTGTTCCTGGAAAGGACTAGAAACCCTTGTCCTACTCGCAGCCCCAGCATGGCCGAGGTGGAATAACTAGCAAAATTGAACTGAAAGCTAATTCTTCCGTTTCGCCTGACTCTTGCTGTCTTCACTCTTCACAGCAGGGAAAGAAAGCTTTTAGGAGACCACAGGCAGCTAGTGACTCTGAGCGTCAGGAGGTTCAGCTGCGGCCTCTGTGGGAATACGACCATCTCTCAGGGACACTCGAAAAGCATGCAGAGGAGAGCTTTTTTCAACGGTGTGAGGACACTCATTTGACTGTGATGAAGAGCAAGCTCTGTGGATTTGGGGTTGCCTGCAAAAATTGCGGTTTTGACCTGAGATACCTAAAATTAATGTATTACATTAAAAAATATATATCTGTATTATCCACGTTCACCTAAAAAACTCAAGAAAGAATATTGTGAAGCAAAGCACACACTTCAGTGGTAGAAGTAAAAGAGATAAAACCCACCACACATGAGATCACTTCTGTACATATGAAGGTGTAAAAGCAGCTCTACTGTCACTTCGCTGCCAAGAACGGGTCCATTAGAATGTGGCCATTTAGGTTCAAATGGCTATCTTGGGACTGTGGCCCATTCCTCCCCAGACCCTGCTGCTCCACCTGTCTGCGCCTAATCCTCTCCTCCTTTCCTGTGCCTCAGTTTCTAACACCTGCTTTGAGGTTGAAGCCATTCCAGATAGAGGGAGCAGCACAAGAAAAGCCAGGCAACTTCCCCATCAGATCACACCCCCTTCCTAAAACATCTGGTCCCTGTTTCAAGGCAGCTGCCAGTGGGAAGGCCGCTTTCTCCTCGTGGCCAGTAGCAGGTTCTCTCCAGTGAATGAAGTTTGGCTGTTATTTCCTAAGGGCAGGTCTGCCTCCCCCTTCCACTCCGTTTATGCCGACTCCTCAATATTTTGGGATTCAGATCCAGGATCAGGAGCGTGGCCCTAGGTCTCTCCTCTCCTCAGGATTTCTCCATTCTGTAACCTGCCATCCATCTGTCTGTACCACTCATTTTACTCAAGGACCCTAGACCACAGTACAGTTGTGGTGTCCAGTTTGGGGAGGAACACAGTGGGGTGGGAGACAAGTCAAGGGATTAGCCACATGGTGGCAAGACCACACAACTTCTTCTGGAGAACAACAGGGTGACAGATGTCACAGATAACTCCCCCACTTCTCAGTCACTTACTCTATACCCAGCAGACCCTGCCTAACTCAACCAGGCTCACCTCTCTCCCTGCTCTCGATATTCTAAACTTCATTCTCCAAAGGGGAGGAACACTCCACCTTTACATCCCTTGATACCTAACACAGGCCTGGGTGTGCTAGAGGTTTCCAGTCCGTATGTGTTGAATGAATGAATGAGTGAGTGAATGAATGCTCTGATTACCAAATGACACTTCTCCATTTCTAAAACCCAGCCATCAGATGACCATTTTAGAACCCACAGTCCTCCCACAATCTCAAGTCCAAAAGATCTAAAATCCTCATATTTTCTCCTTCAAATCTGCTCTCTTTCTTCACCTTCCCATTTCTTTTCATGGCACAGTCTTCTAATATTCAGCAGAAACCACAGCCATCTCTGAATCCTGTCCCTCTTGGTCCCTAACTCACCAAAGCCCACTGAAATGACTGTTTCCACACAGCTACAACCTGGGGTCAGGCCTTTATCATTCAAGCCAGGACTCTTGGAAAAAACCTCCTGCTTCTTCTCCCTGTACAACTGGGCCAATCTCCAGTAAACAGTTCTCTAAATAAAGACATCCGGGTTCCTCTGAGCAGAGAAAGGCCCCTCCAAGGCCGTTGCCCGCACGCAGGGGCTTCCCAGGCTGGCTGGTTCTTCGCCCGCCTGTCCCTGCCTATACTTTGCAAAGTTCCTGTCCAGAGGGCGGCTTGCTCATTGGCTCCCCAGCTGGGCTGCGGCATTCTTAAATGTGTTCCTCCTGCCACACGGCCCTTTTTGTTGACCTTTCAAATCTTGCCTGTTCTTCAAGATCACCAAGTTCAGTGCCATCTCTTTGACACCTTCCTCTGTTTTTTGCAAAGACCACAGGCTGTTTACCCTTGAAGTTTTTGAAGCTTAACCTTCAGGATCCCACACTCCCAACCTCTGAACTTTAATTTATATTTGTAATCCTGCTTATTTTTCTTAAAGATATTTTTTAACTTCCAGCCCACATAAAACCTGCTCCCATCTCTGCTTCCTGACCATTGGTCGCTCATGTGCTATTTAACTGATCAGTGAGTAGGGCTGAGTTTTCTTGCAGGTGTCTTATTACCAGGGAACTGGAAACATGAACAGAGCTCGCAGTCTCCTACTTCCTCTGCTTCTGTTTGAATCAAGTCCCCAAATACACCTACTGTATATTGTGCACAAGGTCAGAGCTGCTGGATGGAGCAGAGGCAGGGAAGATAGTGGTCTGGCTTTACGGGACATAGTGTTGAGAGGATTAAGTACACACAGCTGAGAAAGGAAGCGGGCAAAGTACCGAAGAGAAGCACACAGTGCTCCCCGATCTGGCATTTTTACCCACAGCACCCCCCACATCCAGTGGGGCATCGGCCTGTGCTGGAGGCAGGGAACAGCGCCAGGCTTCAAGACAGTAAAGGGGGCAATAGTCTTGGGGCGGGGAGGCTGAGCTTCTTGGAGCCTGCTGCCCCTCCACTCCTGCGGGCCAGCACAGGGGCTCCTGAGCATCCCTCCCCGTGCTCCCAGTGCTTCCCAGCTCCTTCCCAGCAACCTATGGCCTGGAAAGTGGTGCGGGTCTTCCAGAGCTAGTTTCCCATGCACGGTGCGTTTAGGAGGCACTTGCCACTTTGACTTTTGTTTCTATATTCCTAAATATGCCTGTGAATCCATTTGAATTTAAAAAAATCAATGAAAGCCAAAACCCCAAATCTATGGTTTTCCCCGAATGGACAGAAAAAGGGGAGACCCTGTGGGGCGGAGTCCTGAAGCTAGCTTCATCGGCTTCAAGGCTCTGGTGTCTGGTCAACCTCTTCCTCAGCTTTGAGCTGAACCGTTCCTCCTCTCCTGATTGAGAACCCGTCCCTGTCACCTCCGAGGTCAGCACTGCCTTCCCTACAGTGCTGCCCAGCAAGGAGCTGCGCTTGCAGCCTCCCTCAGTCTCCTCCCTGAGAAACGGGTAAGGATGCTGTCTTCTCCTCAGAGTCCAAGGGCACCCTCTGCTCCCTGCACGGCCAAGGGGCTCACAGTGACCTCTGCGCCATTAGGCACCCCAGCCTCCTGAGCCTGATGCTTGCTTGCAGTTTTATTTCTCTGCTCCTTCTTCTCTACCTGACTCCCTGCCCCTCACCTCTTTTCTTTTGACTAGCTTTAGTTCTAGTATATATATATTTATACAGGTTAGTTTGAAGCTTTTGCTGAATCTCCATATCACATTTTCCTTTTTTGTTTCATTAGTGCCCCCCACCTCTGCTGGGGACCCATGGTGGCATAGCTTTCTTTTCAGGACTGCGCCCGCCGGCACTTTCTCCTGGGCAGTGGCCTCTGATGGTGCCTCCCCCCAAGCCTGGCAACAGCTCCGAGACCTTCCAGACCCAGTTTCTGAAGACAGCTTTGGGAGGCTCCTGCCTTCATTGGATGCTACTCCCCACACCCTTGAAGGGACTACCCATTTCTCTTTCTCCCCATTTCAAGCCCTTTTCCTGCCTCAGGGAGGGGAATTGTACCCCTGAGGGCTGCATTTTTGAGATCTTCCTCCTTGTCCTCCTCTCTTGACTGGACCCACTGGCAACTGGTTCCTGGGAGGCTGAGCCAGTCTCAGCAAGCCTGGTTGCCCTGGCAACATGGGTGGGGCTTAGCTGACAGTTATTCAAGAACTTCAGTTGGCCCTCGCCAACTAGAAAAGGTGACCAGGTAACAACTATTTAACTGAATTTCCCAGGGGGGTGGGGCAGCCTGGCTTGATTAGAGACATTTAAACTGGCATTAAAATCCAGCTGCCCTTTCTCAGAAACCACATCGCACTATCTGCCACTGCTCACTCCCAGCCCCAGGGTCACTTCCAGCCGTCTCAGAGCTCTTACCAGATGACCAAACATGGGCTGATTCTGATCAGGAGAAAAACATCTAGTGGGGCCCGTTTTCCAAAGTGTGGCCTAGGGGTGTCCGACTCAGAATTGTCCAGGAGGCTCGTTTCAAACGCCAAAGCCAGGTGCCCACCTACAACCGGGCATGGCCTGGGAAGATGAGTTTTTAAACAAGCCTCCCAAGTCCCAAGTGACTGATGTTTTGAGGACCACAGATAGAGCGGCTAATATATCTGTACACATAGATATGCAGGGATGAGCAGAAATTGTAATCTTTACAGTGAATTAAACAATTTTTTACTCAAGTACAGTGTGTTCGTAAAGTCATGGTGCACTTTTGACTGGTCACAGGAAAGCAACAAAGGACGATAGAAATGTGAAATCTGCACCAAATAAAAGGAAAACTCTTCCAGTTTCATACCTATTCAGTGCAGTTCGATGTGGGCTCATGCCCAGATTTTTTAGGGCTCCTTAGGTAGCTATCCCGTATAGCCTCTACAGACTCGTCACTGACTGATGGCCTACCAGAACGGGGTTTCTCCACCAAACTGCCGGTTTCCTTCAACTGCTTATCCCACCGAGTCATGTTATTCCTATGTGGTGGCGCTTCGTTATAAACGCGCCGATATTCACGTTGCACTTCAGTCACGGATTCAAATTTAGCAAGCCACAGAACACACTGAACTTTTCTCTGTACCATCCACATCTCAACTGGCATGGCTGTGGGCTGCTCCACTGTATACACGGTGTTACGTCATCATCTGTGCATGCGCACATGCTGCCACATCATCCTACAGAAACTGGGAGGGTTTTCCTTTTATTTGGTGCAGATTTCACATTTCTATCATCTTTTGTTGCTTTCCTGTGACCGGTCAAAAGAGCATCATGACTTTACGGACACACTATATAATTTACACACACAATACGCCCATCTAAGTTACAGTTTGAAGAGCTTGGACAAATGTTTAAACTTCTGTAAACATCGTTACAATGCAGATAAAGGACACTTCATATCCTTTTACAGTCAATCCCCACCAACCCCCACCCCCCAGCCCCACCAATCCGCTTTCTGTACCACGAATTAGCTTTACTTTTGTTAGAGCTACATATCAATAGATGATAAAAGATGTCATCTTTTTTTTTTTTAAATCGTTTTTTTTTTGTTTGTTTGTTTGTTTTTTTTTATTTATTCATTTTAGAGAGGAGAGGGAGAGACAGAGAGAGAGAAGGGAGGGAGGAGCTGGAAGCATCAACTCCCATATGTGCCTTGACCAGGCAAGCTCAGGGTTTTGAACCGGTGACCTCAGCACTTCCAGGTCAATGCTTTATCCCACTGCGCCACCACAGGTCAGGCAAGATGTCATCTTTTGTGGCTGGCATCTTTTGCTCAGCATAATGTTTCTGAGATTCATTCATGTTGTTACATTTATCAATAGTTCTTTCCTTTTTATTGCTGAGTGATATTTCATCATTTGGATATATAAGACTTTGTTTTTCATTCACTTGTTTTGGTCTAGGATATTTTCAAATTTTGACTATTTTGAAGAAAGTTGTTATAAGCATTCTACAATTCATCCAAAGTTGATTTTTGTTTATAGTGTGAGGTAGGGTTGAGATTCATTATTTTAACTCACCTAAATATAGGTACCTAGTTATTCTAGCATCATTAATTGAACACTCTCCTCTCCTCCACTGAATTATCTTGGCATCTTTGTTGGAAGTCAATTAATCATATATGCATGGAGTCCATTTTTGACCTTTGTATTCCATCAGTCAACCTGGTTACCCATAAGCCAATTTCCCACTTTACTAATAATAACACAGCTTTATATTAAAACTTAAAATCAAGTAGTGTAAGCCCTTCAAATTCCATTATTGTTTCTTTGCACTTCCATCTATAAATTTTAGGATGAGTGTATCAATTTCTACAAAAAACTTGCTGGGATTTTGATAGGGATAACATTGAATCTGTAGATGAATTTAGGAATAGTGACATTTTAACAATATGGAATCTTTTAGTCCTTAAATATGGCATATGTATTTATTGGAGTCTTTTTGCATTTCAGGAATGTCTTGTAGGTTTTCAGTGTACAGATCTTGCATATATACTGCTGTCGCAGTCCAGTCGCGACGAGTCTATTCCAGGGTCTCAAACGGAAAAGGTATGAAATTGAATAAATGACAGAGACTTAAAGATACATACATACAGATGGGTTCGGGAGACACCCCCGTGAACAGTCTCTACTGTTCCTGAGCCCTAAGGTAACATCTCCCAAAAGTGCATCTGCCTCTATTCATGGGAAAAATGTGGTCCATTAGCAAGTCAATTAAGTTTCCAAGGCAACTCAAAGACATCCCCCACCATACCATCCAAATCTACTTTATACTAGTAAGAAACTAGCTTCCAGCCTCTTTTGGAAAACATGGCTGAGACAAACGAAAATTAGGTGTAGCTCTTTGTTAACTAGGCAGGTGAGGTGGGGGTTGGGCCCAGCACCTCTGTCCAGATTGCAAAAATACCCTGTGTATTTATTTGGTCCCCAACATACTGCTCACAAAAATTAGGGGATATTCAAAATGAATATGAAGTGATAAAAAAAGAAGCATTTGATTTTTTTTTATTAAACAAGAACATCAGAAAAGCAAACGACAAGTCAAAGAAAGTTGTTTGACTAGGCAAATGAGATGTAAAACCAACTTTTATTTCATTGGTGAAAATGTGCTACACACATGGCTGAAAGTACTGGAGTATCTGCATGCTCCTTGATCCCTTAATTTTTGTGAGCAGTGTATTTTAATTTATTCTTAATTATTTCATATTTTGGCTGTTATAGTATCATTTTCCAATTGTTTGTTCCTGGTATGTAGTATATGGAAATACAACTGATTTTTGTTTACTGACCTTAAATTCTGTGACCTTGCTAAGCTCTTTTAATTCTAGTAGTTTTGTGATATTTTTAAAGGATTTTCTATACATGACATGATCATGTGAATGATGAATAAAGACAGTTTTACTTCTCCCTTGCCAATATGTATGGTGTTTTTATTTTATTTTATTTTTTAGTATTTTTCTGAAGTTGGAAACGGGGACGCAGTCAGACAGACTCCCGCATGCACCCGACCGGGATGCACCAGGCATGCCCACCAGGGGGCGATGCTCTGCCCATCTGGGGTATTGCTCTGTTGCCACCAGGGCCATTCCAGCACCTGAGGCAGGGGCCATGGAGCCATCCTCAGTGCCCGGGCCATCTTTGCTCCAATGGAGCCTGGCTGCGGGAGGGGAAGAGAGAGACAGAGAGGAAGGAGAGGGGGAGGGGTGGAGAAGCAGATGGGCGCTTCTGCTTTGTGCCCTGGCCGGGAATCAAACCCGGGACTCCTGCACGCCAGGCTGACGCTCTACCACTGAGCCAACCGGTCAGGGCTGTTTTCATTTTTTATATCTCTGTAATAGCTGGAGTCAAGTCTATAGCAAAATACTGTATTGAGTAAAATTGGTAAGGACATTCTCCTGATAAGAGGGAAGAAAGCATTTAATCTTCCATCATTCTGTGAAATGATGGCTATAAGAATACATAGCCATAGTACAATGATCTAAATCAGAAAATTAACATAGATTCAGTACTATTAATGAACTGACAGACCTTATTCAAGTTTCTCTAATGTCACTTTTCTGGCCCAAGATCCAATTTAGATGTCATTGCATTTTTTTTTAAAAGTGAAAGGAGGTGAGACAGTGAGACAGACTCCCTCGTGCACCCTGACCGGATCTACCCAGCAAACCCCATCTGGAGCTGATGCTTGAATCAACCCAGCTATTTTTAACACCTGAGGCTGGTGCTGGAACCAGCCGAGCTATCCTCAGAGCCTAGGGCCAACACCTGAATCAATCGAGCCACTGGTGCAAGAGGGGAAGAGGAAGAGAAGGGGGAAAGAAGCAGATGGTTGCTTCTCTTGTGTGTCTACACCAGGAATTGAACCTGAGGAATCCACATACCGGACCAACGCTCTATCCACTGAGACAATCGGCCAGGACCCACGTTGCATTTTTCTGTCATGTTTCATAGTCTCCTCTAATCTGAGACAGTTCATGGCTTTGGCATTTTTGTAAAGTGTTATTTTGCACAATACTCCTCCATTTAGCTTTGTCTGATATCTTCTCACACTTGGGTAGAGGTTATGAAGTTTTGGCAGGTACGCCACAGAAGTCTTGTGTGCCCTCTCAGTGCATTTATTCTGAAGGTAGAGATATCAGTGTATCTCACCTGAGACCAGAGTGTCCCCCTTTTCATTATATTTTAGTCTACAAACTTGAACATCCCTTGAAGACTTTTGCCAGCAATAATTATTACCATGGTGTTTACCAAATGGTGATTTTTTGCTATTTCCATCATTTTTTTTAAATCTTTTATTTAGTTATTTATTTTTATTTTTTATTTATTCATTTTAGAGAGGAGAGGGAGAGACAGAAAGAGAGGAGAGACAGAGAGAGAGAAGGGGGGAGGAGCTAGAAGCATCAACTCCCATATGTGCCTTGACCAGGCAAGCCCAAGGTTTCGAACCGGCGACCTCAGCATTTCCAGGTCGACACTTTATCCACTGCGCCACCACAGGTCAGGCAATTTCCATCATTTCTTTAACACTTATAAGTTGGAATTTTACTGAAAGGAAGAGCTATTTCTTCTCTCATTTATTTATAGCAGCATAGACTTGTGGATATTTATTTTATTCTATGGGTTTTAATCCATCACTATCATATATATATATATTTTAAACTGTCCCAGACCTGCTCATTCATTAGATGCTTCTTCAAATTGGCTCCTGTCACTTGGACACGCTCCCATCCCATCATATATGAGATTTGGAATTTTTTTCCCATTAACTACTCCCCCACCCCTGGATATGAGTAGCACTTTTTTCTTCATATACCTAGAATTTTATATTGCACATGGCATTTTTAATCTTATATTTAATGGTGCTGTATTTTGTTGCATTATTTAAAAGAGTGTTTGGCTGTGTTCTGATGGTTCATCTTTCAACTTTTTAAGGGCAGGTATAGATTATCCCACACTCTAAGATTATTTTAGACAGACAATTGAGATGTGACTATTCCAGAATTAAAGTGATTCCGTGTGAACTCTGAGACTAGTTTGGCTGAGAGCTCTCTGAAAAAATTTTCTTCATTGTCTAGCTTTACAGAGTTTTATCCTATGTATATATAGGTCATAGCTAAATATTTCAGCAGACCCTTGTAGTTTCCTGAAGCTTTCTCTTTGCAGAGCTCCCTCCTTGCCAGTCCTCTGCCTTGTAAAATTTCACTGCCTCGGCCTCCCAGGTGGTGATAGCTCATCATGGTCCTAATGAGCATCTCTTTGATGCCTTGGGATGTTGTACATCTATCCGTGTGCTTACTTGCCACCTGTACATCTCTTTGTAGTAGCATTTCTTCATCTCCTCGTTTGCCCATTTTCTAATTCTAATGTTGAATTTTCAGTGTTGATGTATTTCAGATAGGAGTCCTTTGTCAGACGCGTGATTTGTGAATATTTTCTCCCAGTCTGTAGCTTTCTTTTCCATCCCCTTAACAAGGTCTTTCACAGAGCAAAGATTTTCATTTTGATGAAGATCCATTTATCAGTTTTTCATTTTATGTATTGTGCTTTTGTGTTATGTCTTCACCAATCCCTAAGGGCTGAAGATTTTCTCACATCTTCTCAGAGAGGTCTTATAATTTTACACGTAAATCTATGACCCATTTCAAGTTGATTTGCATGTAGTGTCATGCTGAGGTCAAGGCTTTTTTCTCTTTCACCTATGGATGTGCACTTGTTCAAGCACCATTATTGAAAAGATCACCCTTCCTGCATTGAATTATTTCTGCACATTTTTAATAAAATAATCAGTTTACTGTACTTGTACTGGGCTGTTTCTGGACTTTCTGTTCTGTCCCATTAATCTCTATGACACAGTCTTGGTTACTATAGCTATGTAATAAGTCTTGAAATTAGATGGAGTGATTATTCCCATTTTTTTTTGTCATTTTCATAACTGTTTTAGCTATTCTACTTCCTTGGCTTTTCCATATAAATTTTGGAATAATCTATATCTGCAAAAATATTTTCCTGCAATTTTGATAGGAATTTATATATATATATCTCCACCCTCTGTTGAGGGTACTAGTCCCTGGCCTTGCTGTGACTCTCCGTGGATTTGGAACTTCTGTAATGTTTTTCATAAGCATTTTGTCATGGTTTGCATTCAGTTCTGTACATGATTTGTTGTATTTACACCTAAATATATATATTTTTTAATTTAGCGACTATAAATGGTATTAGATGTATATGTTCAAAAATTTTTTAGAAAATTAAATGTAATGGGGTGATATTGATGAACAAAGGTGCACAGGTTTCTGGTGAACGTTTCTGTAGCATTTGAACTGCTGATTGTGTTGTGTGCCTATCACCCAGAGTTCAATTATTTTTTGTCACTGTATATTTGTCCCTCTTTACCCACTTCCACCTCATCCCTCTGAGCCCCTACCCCCTGGTAACCGCTTCACTTTTATCTATGTCCATGAGTTTAATTTTTATATTTCACTTATATGTGAAATCATATAGTTCTTAGCTTTTTTCTGATTTACTTATTTCCCTCAGTATAATGTTCTCAAGGTCCATCCATGTCATAAACAGCAGTATGTCATCATTTCTTATGGTTGAGTAGTATCCCATTGTGTATATGTACCACATCCTCTTTATCCAGTCCTCTACCGAGGGACACTTGGGTTGTTTCCATGTCTTGGCCACTGTGAACAATGCTACGATGAACATGAGGGTTCTTGTATCTTATGTACCAATATTTTTGAAGTGTTTTGGGTAGATATCCAGTAGAGGGATTGCTGGGTCATAAGGTAGTTCTATTCTTAATTTTTTGAGAAACAACCATACTGTCTTCCCATAATGGCTGCACCAATTTACATTACCACCAGCAGTGAATGAGGGTTCCTTTTTCTCCAGTCTCACCAACACCTGTTATTACCTGTCTTATTGATAGCAGCCAATCTAACAGGTGTGAGGTGGTATCTCATTGTAGTTTTGATTTGCTAGTGAAGATGAGCATCTTTTCATATATCTGTTGGCCATTTGTTTGTCTTCTTGGGAGAAGTGTCTGTTCTTTGCAGTGTCCGCTCCTGGGCACGGTGAGGATGATAACTTATTTATGTTAGCAGCTGTAGCATTGTTGTCTCCACAGAAGCAGTTGATTCAGTATGTGATGCAGAGCACTGTGCCTCAGTTTGGAGCCACCAAGCCTAGTATTATGCCTCTGTTGATCAGAATAGAGGTCATTCTATGAAACAAATAAACCCAACATCTCAGCAGCTAAGTGCAGGAAAGTGTATTTCCCAATCATATGTAAGCCCATGCAGGTGGGATTGATTTTTCAAATGTTAAACCAATGCATTCCTGGGATAAACCCTGCTAAGTCACATATACTATTCTTTTCATATATTGCTGGATTCAATTTGCTAATGTTTTGTGAAGGATTTGTGTGTTCATGAGAGATATTAGTCTATAGTTTTTTTATAGTAACTTTTAATTATCAAGATGATGCTGGCAGCATAAAATGATGTGGAAAAGGCTCTCTTCCCTTCTTTTTGAAAGTGTTAGTGTAACATGGGTATTATTTCCTCCTTAAGTATCTGATAGACCTCACCAGTGAATCCTTCTGACCTGGTGCTTTTTTGGTAAAAGAGTATTTATTTTTATGAATTCAGCTTCTTTCATATATAGTTATGTCAGTTTTGGTAATTTGCATCTTTTAAGAAACAGATAATTTCATTATGTTGATAAATTTATTGGCATAATTTTATTTATATTATTCCTTTCTATCATCTTAGTGTTTGTAGGACCTGTAATTATACCTCCTTTTTAACGTCTGATACTGGAAATTCATGTTTTTCTTTGATGAGAGGTTTATCAAATTGGCTATGTTTTTAAAAAATACAGCTTCTGGTTTAATTGGTTTATCTCTTCTATTTTATTATTCTTACCTTCATTTTCTCTTTTCTTCTATGTATTTTGTGTTTAAACTGCTCTTTTCTTTCTAATTCCTTAATATGGAAGCTTAGATGGTTGCTCTAAGACCTTCTTTGTTCCTTCTAAGTACTGCTTCACCTATTCTACAAATGGCCTTTTTTTCTCCTTTTTCTTTTGTAGTCCCAATTGTTCTGTCTATTCCTGGGAGGCACTGGGGAGTTTCAAAGTTCATGCAGCTGTGGCCACCGCCACAGTGCCGCCTTACCAGGTTTTAAAAAGTTGTTTGTGACCATAAAGTTGTGTGCTATTTAAAACCAATTAAGTATGAACTTTTAGGTAGTTTCTTACTGAACCTACCAATTACATCTTTCTCCATGGTAGGACCTAGAGCAGTTGACTGAGTGCTCTGAGGGAAGATGTCTGTGGCTCAGATTTCATATTCTGTCTCTTGCTTCGGAAGAACTGTCACAGTAAAGTGCCTCTTTTTCTTACTTTCTTTGTGTGAAGTCATATAAACTCTAGCCATACTCAAGTTTGCTTCTGAGCAGAAAGTTGAATTAGCTCTTTAGACTTGGCAGATTTGTTACTGAAACAGCCTTCTGGATTTGGTTCTAGTTCAGCAGAGATTAAGGCATGGAAATGTATTGAAGTGAGGATAAAGGTCATTTAAAATGATATCAAAATTTGTATTTGGTGAAATTGGAGTAAATTTTTTTCATTTTCCCCTACCCAATTCCATTTTAAAACAACTGGCCTTTTAAAGACAGATTTTTTTTTTTTTTTTTTTTTTTTTTTTTTTTTTTACAGTGGATAGATTAGTCTTCCTGGGCTTTCTCAGCAGAGCGACAGACCTAGCTAAATGACCTGGGATGTCTTCCCTGGGTCGAATTAGCTTTAAATTGGTCTCAGATATGGAGAATGAATAAATAATTTCATAGTCTACAGATGTCAGAAGCTTTCTTCTTGCTCTGCTTCTTGTATTAGTAATTAATAATCCTTTTTGAAAACCATTTGGACTTCCACTTCTAGTCAGTAAATAGAAAGTTGCAAGAGACCGTTCCTCTCGCTCCATATTAAAGAATACTGGTACATGGTGGTGAACGCTCTCAGGATTTGTTGGTTGACTATATCTTTACTTCATATTTATTGTTTATATTTTTTCCCTGGGAGAAGAATTCTCTGTTGCCAGTTATTACCTTTCAGCACATTGAGATGGTCAATCCGCTGTCTCCTAATCCCATCATTTCTTACGGGAATTCAGCTGCCAGGCTCTACGGCACATTCTAAGATTTGTTTTAAGGTTTCTCCAGTGTCTTTGGTTTTCTGCGGTTTCTCCATGACATGTGTAGATGTGGACTTCTTTTTAAAGGCTTTCTGCCTGGGAATTATTTGTCTTCTTAAACATGTGGTTTGGCATCTCTTCGTCTGTTTAGGCTACTATACAAAATACCACAGGCTGGGTAGCTTATAAAAGACAGAAGTTTATTTTTCACAGTCTTGGAGGCTGGAAGTCCAAGATTACAGCCAGACGTGGTTGGGTGAGGGCCCTCTTCCTGGCGCATAGCCGGCATCTTCACCTCACCTGGTGGGACAGGCTAGGAGAAGCTCTCTGGAGCCTCTTTTATTGATATAAGGCACCAATTTTATGCATGAGGGCTCCATCCTCATGGCTTAAGCATCCCCAAAGGCCCCACCTCCTAATACCATAATTTTTTTTTTTTTTTTGTATTTTTCTGAAGCTGGAAACGGGGAGAGACAGACAGACTCCCACATGCGCCCGACCGGGATCCACCCGGCACGCCCACCAGGGGCGACGCTCTGCCCACCAGGGGGCGATGCTCTGTCCCTCCAGGGCGTCGCTCTGCCGAGACCAGAGCCACTCTAGCACCTGGGGCATAGGCCAAAGGAGCCATCCCCAGCGCCCGGGCCATCTTTGCTCCAATGGAGCCTTGGCTGCGGGAGGGGAAGAAAGAGACAGAGAGGAAGGAGGGGGGGGGGGTGGAGAAGCAAATGGGCGCTTCTCCTATGTGCCCTGGCCGGGAATGGAACCCGGGTCCCCCGCACGCCAGGCCGACGCTCTACCACTGAGCCAACCGGCCAGGGCATACCATCATTTTTGAGGGTTAGAATTTAGACACTTTTTTTTTTTTTTTTTTGCTGGAGGACACATTTAAGACCGTAACAGCGTTTATTGTTCCGGACAATCCTCAGTCACTATTTCTTCACATTTGCCTCTGTTCCAATTCTCTCTTTCTTTGGGGGAGGCAACAGTAAAACATATGTGTTAGACCTTCTCACTGTGTGATCTAAGTCTGTATCTGTCAGGAGGTAAATATTTTCATGTCTCTGCACGATAGGGACTTTCTGAGCAGATGTTATTGATACCTGAGTTAAAGGAAGTTCAAGGAAGTTAAGACTGAAGCCATCGGCTCCCAAAAGGTCATAAAACGTATCTTCTTCAAAACTTCTCACCTTCCCAAGCTAAACTATTGCATTCTGGGGTGGAGACTTCCTTATTTTACTTTCTGAGAAAATCCATTTACATTTCAATGGGAAATAAAACCTGAAAAAACAGAGATAGTTGCTTACATTCCAAAGCATAGTAAATGATTGGAGAGCAGAGGTTTCTCCCTCTGTGCCTAGGAAGAAAGGATGATAGTTGGACATTGTGTAGCCTATAGAAACTGCTAGACTCATAACTTCATAACTTCAGGATTTCTCTCTCTCTCTCTCTCTCTTTTTTTTTTTTTTTTTTTGTATTTTTCTGAAGCTAGAAATGGGGAGAGACAGTCAGACAGACTCCCGCATGCGTCCGACCGGGATCCACCCGGCACGCCCACCAGGGGGCAATGCTCTGCCCCTCCGGGGCGTCTCTCTGTTGCGACCAGAGCCACTCTAGCACCTGGGGCAGAGGCCAAGGAGCCATCCCCAGCGCCCGGGCCATCTTTGCTCCAGTGGAGCCTTGGCTGCAGGAGGGGAAGAGAGAGACAGAGAGGAAGGAGAGGGGGAGGGGTGGAGAAGCAGATGGGCGCCTCTCCTGTGTGCCCTGGCTGGGAATCGAACCCGGGACCTCTGCACGCCAGGCCGACGCTCTACCACTGATCCAACCGGCCAGGGCCAGGATTTCTCTCTTGTAGTGCAAAAGCCCTTGGCACACGCAGGCCTAACTGCACGGCTCTCATCATGTTACCTGGAGCTGAAAGAAACTGGGTGTAGGGAACTGATACAGTGTTGGTGTAAATTATGACCTGCATTTTTTCAAAATCTCATGTTTTCATTCAGCATAACAGACATAAATAAAAATATTTATAACTTATTACTTCATCTTTTTTTCCCCCACTTTTTTCTTGAATATTCTCGGGATAGTTTCTCTGACCTTTATTTTAGTTCACAAATTCTCTCAACTTTTGTAATTTACCATTAAACCATCCATTGAAATGTCTTGGTGTGATGACAATGTTTTATCTTTTTATTGTGTTTATCTTTTTATAGCTCACCAAAGTGTGCACTTTAAATAAATGAATTTTATTATATACCTGAACAAAGATATATAAGAAGGTAAGAAGATACATAGACAGATAGGGCAGAAAATCTTCATTGAAATTTTAATTTTCACATTATTGTATTTTATAGTTCTAATAATTCTATTTAGTTCCTTTACATATTGATAACATCACTTTTTTTTTTTTTTTTACAGGGACAGAGAGAGAGTCAGAGAGAGGGATAATAGGGACAGACAGACAGGAATGGAGAGAGATGAGAAGCATCAATCATCAGTTTTTCGTTGCGACACCTTAGTTGTTCATTGATTGCTTTCTCATATGTGCCTTGACCGCAGGGCTGCAGCAGACTGAGTAACCCCTTACTCGAGCCAGCAACCTTAGGTCCAAGCTGGTGAGCCTTGCTCAAGCCAGATGAGCCCGTGCTCAAGCTGGAGACCTCGGGGTCTTGAACCTGGGTCCTTCCGCATCCCAGTGCGATGCTCTATCCACTGTGCCACTGCCTGGTCAGGTGATAATGTCACTTTTTATAGTTTCTAGTTTTTTTACCCAAATAGTTTAGATAGGCTTTTATCTCCTTGAACATAGTAAACCTATTTATCATCTCAGCTGACAATTCCATTATTCGAAGTTTCTGTGGGTCTGTTTCTTCTCAGTGATAGTATCTTATTTTCACTTATGCCTAGTTATTTTAGACTTTGTTTTGGACAATGTGTTGGCAAAACTAACTCAAAGTCTAGGATGTGTTCTCATTTTCTGGAGCTGGGTTTTCTACTGCTTTGCCAGGTGATGGGAGCACTACCAATCCAGGTTCACTTTAATCAAAGTTCAGGCCTTGGTATTTCCTTGGTCACCCAAATAATCTGAAGCCAAATTGTTATCTATGTGAGGGCTAGTTTATTTCTGGTTACCGATCTAGTGTGAAGCATTGGTGGTTCCAGCCCAAAGTCAGAGGTCATTCCTGGGTCCCACACTTGGAGGGCCCTGCACTCTAACATTTCCCCTCATGGTCCCTTGAGGCCACGAGAGCCCATGTGCAGCTCAGTTCAGGTCAATCAAGATAAAAGTACCTCATTAATTTCTCTAGATTCCAGCTGTCTCAGGAATCTTGGCCAGATAACTTTGTTTTTGTGGGTTTTTTTTTTTGTTTTTTTGTTTTTTTTTACTATTACTGAGCTTTGTGATACTTTTAAGAAAATGATTGGTGTATTTTGTCCAACCTTTTTAGCTGTATTCAGTAAGAATTTGGTTTTGAATGGCCTAGTCTCTTTTAAGAAAATTAAAAGTCTTAATATTGACATTAAAAAAATGTTTAAATTAAAAACCAGTGATGAAAGTGATATCTGTTTATTGTATTGAATTCTGAAAACTAAAATGCAAACTTAAAAATGAAAGAATATATGCCCTAGGAATACTGGTATATTTTTCAGAGTTAAATATTTGTTAATGTTGTGGTATATTTCATTTAATCCTTTTTTATCCAGTGTGTTTAAGTATAAGAATTTGAAGTCATATTTATTTTTATATCCTACATCTATTTCTTAAAATCATGGCCCTTGTTGGTTGACTCAGTGGTAGAGCATTGGCCTGGCATGTGAATGTCCCAGGTTCGATTCCTGATCAGAGCACACAGGAGAATTGACCATCTGCTTCTCCACCCCCCTTCCTCTTCTTTTTCTTTATATCTCTCTTCCCCTTCCACAGCCATGGCTCAGTTGAAGCAAGTTGGCTCTGGATGCTAAGGATGGCTCCATGGCCTTGATTCAGGCACTAAAATAGCTTGGTTGCCAAGCAACAGAGCAACGGCCCCAGATAGGCTGAGCATTGCCCTGGTAGGGGGCTTGCTAGGTGGATCCCAGGTAGAAGCAAATGTAAGAGTCTGTCTCTCTGCTCTCCACTTCTTGCTTAAGAAAAAAAAGTCATATTGGCGGTATTTTCATTAATAATCTTTTGTTGTTAGAAATGGTTTTATTGGCTTTGTTCTATCACAACATATATATATATCAAAATTTGTTTAGTCATTTTCTTACTGCTTATTTTTTATAGAATTTATAATTTTTCCTCATTATTTTAGCATCAATCGTTTTGACCAAGAACTGGAAGGCAAACAAAAGCTTTATTTGGGGGTTGTTTTAGCAATTGCAAATCGGGAGACGGAGACTTGGGTAGAAACCCAACTGTGCTGCGAAGAGGAAAGAGAGGACAGAGTTTATACAGACAGAGAAAAGGGCCGCCGAAGGCATTACACAAACTGCTTTGGAAGAGCTGTGATTGGTGCTGGTAAGAAGTCTTACATTATGTTACCCATAAATCATTGCTTATGTCTATTACTAAATGAAAATTTATTTTTTAATAAGAGCTAGTTTTGGGAACTGTATCAGAATGTGGCTGTTTGGTTTAGCCCAGTTCAAACCTTCGGTTTGGAGGGGTAGTACTGGCTCAGCTTCCTGGAGGTCTCTGGCTCCATTTTAGATTGCTCTCTTGACAACACCAACTCCATTTTGTGTTTTTCTTTCACAATTGTATAATTTTCATCTTTGCATATAAATATTTGTCTGAACTTGTGAATATTTCCTGAGGACTTATTCTCTATAGTGGAATTACTAGGAGAAAGAGTTTGATTAGAAATACAACTACTACCTATAAGCCAATCTATCTCTTTGCCAATTTATCCTTAGTGCAGTTAGTGTGAATTCACTGTTTTAAGGCCAGGAGCCGCCATTGTGGCCATTCACATGCAGGTTCCCATTGGATTCAGGCAGACGGTAAAGAAATGGTGGAGTCTGAGGATGATGGGCCATTCTGTTTATTGCCTCACCAAGACAGGCAAACCACAAGAGAAGACAAGGGAAAAGCAGGTTTTCTGCTTTTCCCATGAAGGGCAAGGGATCAGGGAGACCCCTGCAATGGTGATAGCAGGAACCGAGAGAGAGCAAGCTCTCGTCTGCCCCACTTTATAGTATAGAAATCAAAACCTCTAATCCAATATACAAACAAGAAAGTCTCTGATACAAAGTCATTTATCTGAGGCATAATGGGATTCCTCATGAGAGTGCACCACCCCACATCATGCAACAGTCAAGGGTGTAGGAAAAGCTTAGTCTTAAAACTAAGCCTTAGGCTATAATGACCCGGCCTGCTTACAGCCTGTCCCCTACACCCAATGCAAACTATAAGCAAGCAAACATATATATCAATTTATAAACATATTTGACCAACAACTGTCATGAGTTTAAGGAAACTTATAATTGCAAATAAAGTGCATCAGTCTTATTTCTTTCACCACCGCAGAAGTTTTTTTGCTGAATATGTGGATATACTCTTTGCTTTAAGGCAGTGATTTTCAACAGGTGTACTGAGGCAGGCCCCTGGGTGCACCTCAAGAATTGTTAAAACATAAGGTACCTGACGCTTTATTCAGGGGCACTGACCTCTTTTCCCTTAGATTGTCAAATAAAAAGTGACAACAGTCAACACACCAATAGCTGCCTGGTATGAATGAAACAAAATTATACCTTTTTATTTTGTCAGATTGGCAAAAAATATATTTTTGGGTGTGTTGCAGAATTTTATACTTAGTTTATGCGTGCCATGAGATAAACCAGGTTGAAAACTGTTGCTTTAAGACAAAGCTTCTCAACCCCAGTCACATGTTAACATCACCTGGTCCCGCCTCCAGAACAGCTTTACATGAACAATATGAACTTAACATGAGTCCCCAGGGACACACAGACGTGAACATGTACATATTTCTATGTCTCTCCTCTCTTTTTCTCCATGTATATACAAAGTAGATTTAGAGTTGTGAGTATGTGAAACAAGGTTTATTCTTGTATTTTTATTTATTATTGTATTGTTTTCCATATAAACAACTGTAAGCCTACTTTGCCCCACCCTGTGTGTGTATGTGGGTGTGTGTATATATGTATATATATGTGTATGTGTGTGTATAAATGTATACATATGCATTTTAACTAAGGAGAAACATGTTTGTTTCGCTTAAATACTTAAAATTACTTTTTTGGCAGTTGTCACATAAAATGTCTGAATATAAAAAAATTTAATTAAAAAAATAAAATAATGAAGAAACAGACCCGACTTGTTAAATTTTATTTACAAGTCCCCTTTATTGACAGCAAGTAAAAATGCTGTTCCAACCCTGGTGTGTCTGGTGGCCGCAGATGGTTGAGTTACCAGTCACGGCTCTTCACACTACGGTAGGGGTCTTACACATAGACCTAATAATGCTTGCTTACAGTTTTGTGGGGTGAAGTCCTCCAGCTTGCTGGTGGATTTTCAAAAGGGACTAAGAAGGAAGGTGGAATGTCACAGGAACTATTTTTTGGCTTTTTGGGTCGGTGGATATCCCGGGGTTTATATCACAGCTACTTTTTTATTCAATAATAATTTTTTAAAAAGTTACCAAATCCATGTGCGTAGTCTAACTCATACTAAACAGTTCTTTTCTTGCAGATTATTTGGAGTCTTAATTATCTTCTCCATCATCTGTTTCTCTCTTCCTTTTTTTACCTTTTCTTGTTTCCCCCTTCATCCTCTTCATCTTCATCTTCATCAACTTCTCCATCATGTTGAAGTTCTTCTTTCTCTCCACTGACTTCATCTTCATCTTCTTTCCCTTCTACATCTTCATCTTCATCATCATCAAACTCTTCCTCCCTACCATCCTCATCCTCCTGTTCTCTTTTACTGGGGCAGGAGCTGGACGACACTCTGTGGCCACTGGGGTTAACAACAATTAAGCAGACCCAGGCTTTTCAAAACTTCCAAGGTGCTGATATATTTCAGTCTATTTCCACTTAAGTGTAAGATTTGAAAGTTTTTTGCCAACATGTCTAGCTCTCCATAGATTGTATTGTCACTTCACTCAAGTGTTTCCAATTTAGGTAGTTTGAGGAGATCTGAAACTGAAATCAAGCCTATATTTATTAAACAGGATAACTCCAAGTCCACAAATTCCACTGGTAAGCCCTCAATTTCCCCCTCATTTGATTTGCATTGCTCAGGGCAAATTCTCAAACCGGAGGAGGGGTCTGGCAGAGGCGTGGTCTCCCTGGTGGGCATGAGAACTATGGCCCTGCACAATCAGAGGAAGTTGCTCTAGTTTGTCTACAATTCTACATTTGTATTTATTATTATTATTATTTTAAAGATTTTATTTATTGATTCTTTGGAGAAAGGGGAAAGAGAAAAGGATTGGGGAAAGAGCGGGAAGCGTCAACTTGTAGTAGCTGTTTCTCACATGTGCCCTGACCCGGCAAGCCCAGGGTCTCAAACCGGCGACCTCAGCACTTCAGGCTGATGCCTTACCCACTGCGCCACCACAGGTCAGGCCACAATTCTATATTTTTAATTCCCCAGCTACTTCCTATGTGTAGTCTGGCTTAAGAACTACTGTTTTAGATAAAAGAAAGTTTGGTCAGTGTTTAGTAGCCAAGTGAATTTTAACTGAAGTTAAAAGTACCTTTGACTTCACTTTCTTAGGACTTCGATTTGCTTCTGATTCTGATTACACTTCAGAACCAGGGTTGGTGAATAAAATGCAGGATGCTCAGTGAAATTTGCGTGCCAGATAAATAACCAATAACTTTTTAGAGAATGTCCCAAATATTGCAGGTGACATGCTTATCCTAAAAATCATTGTTCAAATTTAGCTGAGTATCTTGTTTTTCTTGGCTAGCTCCAGCTGATTCATTGTAGTTAGGCTACAGGGTACATCTGACTTTCTGTGGCATTCCTCTGCTGTTGCCAAAGGTCAGTCTCGGGACTCTTTTTTGTGAAGAGGTTTGTGTTAATACTAGATTTCAGCCTCAGACTCTCTATGCCCAGGACAGAAAACTACATTCCTCACTCTTCTGAAATAAGTCCACAGGAAACTTTCACAACACTCTCTCAGGTCTTGGTGGCGCCTTGGCCCTTCCTAGCCACTTGGTTAGGGAAGCTTTCCCTTGGTACAGAGGAGGGTTCCTAATGGCCACAGGCATGTAATAGACTTTTTTTTTTATCCATTTTTAGAGAGGAGAGAGAGAAGTAGAGAGAGAGACAGAGAGAGAGAAGGGGGGAGGAGCTGGAAGCATCAACTCCCATATGTGCCTTGACCAGGCAAGCCCAGGGTTTCGAACCAGCAACCTCAGCGTTTCCAGGTCAATGCTTTATCCACTGCGCCACCACAGGTCAGGCCGTAGTAGACTTTTTAAACATAAAGAAGCTTCTAACAAGCACTCTGACATGTCGAAGAACTGAATTGTACAGTCTGCGGTGGGCTTTTGTCCCAACAGTTGTCACCTGAGCTTCTGTTAGCTATCTGTAGGCAAGGGGAACTGACACTCATTATCCTGGAAAATTGATTCAAGGCATCTCGTGTGTGTGTGTGTGTGTGTGTGTGTGTGTGTGTGTAGTAGTTACATTCAGTGGAGTTGAGCCAATTTGTACAAGTTGCTCCAAATGGGCTCCTGCCTGTAAACACACTTTGACCACAAGTTCAGTTGCTTCTCGAAACTTGGAGTTAGGTGGAAGTAGTGAGGCCAATTGGCATGTCCCTGTCCCTGACATGATTGGAAAGAACCCCAAGGGATCCAAAAGGGACCTACCAGAAAGGAAACAGCTTAGTGGTCCAGAACCAACAAGGGATCAGAAGCCCCGCTGGATTCCATGCTCCCAGGGTGATGAGGAACACTATCAAAGCACAAGGATCAGAATATGGAAGAAACGAAGCCTCGTAGCTCCAGCGCGGAAACTCCACTGTAGTTTGTACAGGAATCTGAGCCAGTAAGAGCATCCCATCAACAGACCACCTGAACCAATCCTGTAGGATTAGCTTTCAATACTGACACCTTGTGGCAGTATCTGGCAATGACAACAAGAGCTGAGCTTGTTCTTTGTCTACCTGGTGCCAGGAAACAGGACTCAAGGAGTAGGTTTCTTAGATTAACACCGGGGAGGAGGGACGATTCAGGACAGAGTGACTGGACCTCCTGTACAAAGGGTAGGCAATTATGAGAGGTCATCTCTTTCTGCCTCAGTTTATCTATAGAATGATAATGATAATAGTACCTATCCCCTAAGGTGGTTGTGAGGATTAAATGAGTTAATGCTTATTAGAATAGTTCCTGGCACATAGTAAGTGGGGCTTTATTGATATTATTGCTAGGAAAGCTAAAAAGCAATGAGTCTACCTTGTCACTCTTGTGAGTGGATGCCACGACAGCCTCAGAGGTAGATGTCATGAGTCTCACTTTGCAAACGATGTGGCTCAGTTTCAGATACTATGAATTTCTTGCTCCACAGCAGACACAATTTAAAATCTGGTCTTCTGATTTGACTTGCGTTTCCCGCAAGCTTGAAATGATCTAACCTAAAAACCAGGTTTCTATGATTCTTCAGCCATTAGCAGAGACGAATGCAAAATTATTTTCATGACAAATCTGAAACTGAAGTGAACCGGCAAGAGAAAAAAGTCCCTATTTATATCACTTGATTTATTTCCCTTGAATCCATTGTTTCTTTCCCATCTTAAGTGGCTCTGCGTTGGTTTACCCCTCACCCCTTGCCTGGACTCTCACCGACCCTTTCCCCCTCCATGTCTCTAGAAGGGTGCTCTTTCTAAGCTGTGCCCCACCTTGAGTGTCAGTGTCTACCATCTCTGGTGAGACTGGCCAGGCTGTTTAGCTGTGTCCAATTGGACCCCAGCGTTCTGCTGAGCTGCTTTTCCTGCTACCCTCACAGAGCTCGCTTCTCCTCCTTCTGTTCCGAAGCATTTGGATACTTCTATAGCACCTCACTGTGGTGCAGTGTAACCGCAGTTAGCATTCAGTCATTCCGGAAGACTGCATTCATTGAAGGCAGAGATCATGTCTAATCCTTGAGGGTCCCCTTTGCGACTCGCATGGCTCCGGGCCAGGAAGTGTTGATGAATGGGATAGACCATCCTTGGGGCTTTTTTTTTTTTTAAATTTTATTTATTCATTTTTAGAGAGGAGAGAGAGAGGGAGAAAGAGAGACAGAGAGGGAGAAAGAGACAGAGAGAGAGGAGGGGGGAGGAGCTGGAAGCATCAACTCCCATATGTGCCTTGACCAGGCAAGCCCAGGGTTTTGAACCGGCGACCTCAGCATTTCCAGGTCGACGCTTTATCCACTGCACCACCACAGGTCAGGCCTTGGGGATTATTTAAGATACAGAGGTAGGCACTCCCTGAATTTAGGGTCAAATGCAACTCAATGCATCATATGTAGTGTGAAGCAGATGAGGAGAAAAATTAATGGCTGTTATACACTACATTGATATGCCAGTTCTGTATCTTTTATGGAACCTAAAACATTGCAGTTTGGCTATACATAATAGCTCTCTAATCAACAAGCAAAACAAACAAACAAAAATATTGTCAGAATTTATCCAGTGGGAAATCTTAGGCAGGTTCCAAATGGCAAGTCAGAAGCCAGAATACTGGGGTTTTCTGAAGATTTATAAGGGCAGTGGGGCATCAGTAGCAACTCATCAATTCTTCTGGTTGATGGTACTACAGCAGAGAGGTCAGGTGCCGCTAACCAAAGGACGTGGGTTCAATCCTAGCTTAGTTGCATTAGCTGTATGACCTTGGCCAACCTCCCCAGCCTCTCTGTACCAAAGTTTACTCCTATGTAAAATGGGGAGAACAATGACAGCACTCAGTGTGTTGTACAGAGTTAATACCTACATAGTGCTTAGAACAGTGTCAGGCAAGCTGGAAGCACTGTGCATGTGTTAGCTCTTATTATTTCCAAGCAGAAGCTCAGTCCGAACTGAGCACCATAAAATCAGTTGCTCCAGGGAGGGGGGTCTCCCTTACTTTTCACCCACCCAGTTGGTCCACACCCACACACACCATCCACAGTTCCTTTTGCACACATTAGGAGCAGTGCTCACAGTGAAAATAGGCAGCCCTCCTTTCCTTTTCCCGTAGAGCTGCTTAACGAGCCATATTTTCTGTCAGAGTAATTGAATCTGAACCATCTGACCAATAGATCACCTTAATGCATTTGGCCCCAGTGCCCTATCTCCTCTGTCTCTCCCCCTTGGCATTGCAAGTTTAAAAACAAAAACTTTCTGAGCTTTGAGTTATGTCCGCCTGCTATTTCTGTTGCTCAGCTGTACTGAAGAATGTTCTGTCTTCGGCTCTTTCATTATAGGCACTGAAGGTTTTTTCCCTGATATATTGCTGGAATTGCATCAATTGCTTAATGATAAATAGAGTGCATTTCCTAGCACTTTTCCATTAATGTCTCCTGAGCGGACTTGTTTAGGAGCAAAATGTTCCCTCTTTTCTTTTTCTACACCTTGACTTACCCACCTCTCCTAGTGGTACAGTCGAAAGAGAACTGGGGGGACCTGAGTTCTGGATCCTGAATGTCATCTATCACTGCCTGAACCTGAGCAAACCTGTTAGCTTTGGGGGCTCAGGGTCTTCTGTTCAAGGAGATGTCTGGACTGAGGTGATTGCTAAGGATCCTTCTAGCTCAGGATTCTTTGATGCTTCAGCTCTTCCCCCACCCCTGACTCAGAGCTGACCATTCATAAGCCTTCTAAAGGGGATGACAGGAGGGCCCCCACCTGCCACAGCAGGGGGGAGAGTCAGGGTGCCTGGTAGAGATATGATGCCAGATTGCTTGGCCTGTGGGTCCTCCCTCCCATGATGGGCTCTGCTGATGCAGAGTCCAAGTGTTCCTAATGGGATAGGTGGTAGCTCCTTGGGTGTCCAATCTGGGATCTGGAGATCTTATCTGGATGCCAGTTAATCAATATTTGAGTGAGACTATGGCGGCTCTTGCACCCCTGTGGGGTACAGCGTACGATGGATACACTGTAGTTATTCACTAAATAGTTTGAAATAATGTAATGATGTGGCCACTGAGAAACCCAGTGTCACTCAGGCTGCTTTAATAGAAGCATGTTAACTAGAATGTGGGGGGTGACGGCCTCACTGTTGCCTGCTGTGGAGAGCTCAATTCTGTTTTGATTACCTTCTAAAGCTCCATGAGAGTTGTGGCAGTGTGTGCCTTTTTTCCCTACTGTATTGCCAGTAAATGCATTGCCAGATACCAGACTTTCAGTAAACATGCTGCCTGACTGAGAGGGAGGTCTTGTTCTCCTTCAAGATTGCACAGAGGGGCCGCAGTGCCCCTGGAGACAAGCAGCAGAAGTAACTGAGTGATATTTGACAAACCAACCCTGAGAAGCCTGAGAGTCGCCCCCAAATATCTGAATAATGCTCACTGCTAAAAAACATAATTCAACTGAGTAGATTTTAAAGATGTTACGGGCTTCATAGAATGCTTCATACATCAGGCAGCATCCCGCCACAATAGAAGGAGCTTTGAAGGGCTGTAGAAAATGGAAAGACTTTTATAGGCAGAGGGGGCAGGGCAAGGAAGCTACTAGCAACAGGCAAGGTTACCTTCCTTTGGGGGCCCCGGGGACCTATCAAAAAGATTACCTCGCTAGTAGGGACCAGGTCATTCCAGACTGACTGGTTAAAATTCCACTCCTGGGAGTAGTTGAAACTGTAATTAAGTCAAGTATTTAGTTTTAGTTTGGTGACTTGGGCTTAGTGCAGTGACTCCATTTTGGGTCTGTTGTCACTAACAATGCCTGTGTTTTCTCCTGCCTCACTGACATCCATTCTCCCTTTCAGTCCCAGTGTCCTGATTGGTTTTGGAAATTCCAGGAGCACAGCCCTGTGGGATTGCTGATGCACCGAGAGCAGCCGCGGGGGGACTGTTTCCCAAGGAGCCTGAGGCTGCCGGGCTGAGGCGCACACGGACTAGCGAGGCTACCTAGCGCGGTGGCTCGCAGAGCGTAGTTCCGGGCAAGCAGCACCAGCACTGTCTACGCGCTTGTTCGAAATGCAAAATCCTGGAGTCCTACTTCAGAGTCAGGAATTGGGGTGTGTGTCCCAGCAGTCTGTGTTTTAGAAAGCCTTCCAGGGCATTCTGATGTTAGAGGGGGTCTCAGCATTATCTGAGATTTGACTCTTCATTCCACTAAAAATGGAGAAAATTGGCACCTAAATGTCTGCTGTTGGAGGTGGGGGAGTGAGAGGTGCTGGGGTGGGGGTGTGACCCGCAAGACCACCAGGGATTCTCGGTCCTAAGATCCCGGAGCCAGGTCTTCAGCTTGTCTTCAGTTCAGTGAGCTTCTCCATCTTCTCCAAGGAAATTAAAAAAAATTACACACACACACACACACACACACACACACACGCACACACAATTTATATATTTATTTATTGCTTCATTTAGGTAGTCAATTATTGTTCCTTGGATTCAAAGAGCCTAGTTGATGGGAAAGATCCAGTGAATGAATGAATAAATGCCTGGTTGACAGAATTAAATCAGGTCTCCTCTAGCTGGAATTCCAAGAGGAAGTCGAATTCGGGCAGGGCGGATGGTGAGGAGTGTGAACGCTACTGCCTCCAGGGCGGTTAGCGCCTGCCTGGACCAGGGTTAGCACTGGCCTTAGGAAACCTGAACCAAGGGAGACCTTCTTTGTGGACTGGTGGGGTGGCCTTAAGGAAGTCGGGTGACCTCCTTAGTTCCCATTGTTCCCTCGGAAGGAGAGGGTGATTCTCACTCTTTGCTCATTCCTCTTCTGTAGCTAAATTAAAAGGCACTCGTGACTAGCAGAAGCCTTGGGTGGCTTGCACAGAGTGCTGCCTGTCGAGTTGTGAGCAGTTTGACGAAGAAGTCTTCATCTCAGTAATCTGGACCAGATGCTCCAGCGCAGACCATGCTAACTCACCAGCAGCCTGGTCTTCCTGAGGAGTGGGCTGGGGTCAGCTCTCAGCTGACACCGTCTGCCTCCCCAGAAGCACCTTACTGGGGTGTGGTGGAGGGGGGCAAGAGGAACAGATATGTAGGAGAGTACTCAGGGTTCTGAGAGATGGGGAGTTTTTCTAGCTGGTATGAGGATTTCCAGGTGGTATAAACCTTTTCTAAGGAGGAATTGTTATGTCTACACATGGAATTTAGAAGGCTGTGAAACTCATGCATTTGGAACTAGAAATATTCAAAGTGCCAGTTGATGATGTTTCGTGGCTGTTGGGGGTAGGAGAGACAAGCCCAGGAACAAGACAGTGCTGGGGTCTGGAGGCCGGCTACCGTCTCTCTCTGACTCTGTGCCCCTGCTGCTCTGTCTGCAGCCCTCACTTCCTCCTTGCCCCTCTCTGACCCTTCCTGGTCCCTCATCTCCTGAGTTCCAGCTTGTTTCTGTACGCTGCCTTCTTTTGTGAGAACCTGTTTTGATTGCAAGTGATTGATGCCCAACTCATAACAACTCAGGGACACAGGTGGAGTTTATTGTCTTGTGGAACCAAATCCTGAATTTAAACAACCAAATCTTTGAAAGGGAAGAGTGCAGCTGGACTTCAGGAAGGGCCTGAACAAGGGCTTGAATCTGCCGACTGACAGATCTTCATGGTTGCTCCTCTCCCTCTCTGAGTGATGGTCCCACTGTCTCTCACTGTAGCCCACACTCTGCACACGGTGGGAAGTCTGGGAAGTTTGGCTGCCTACAGGGTCCTCAGTTCACCTTTTGCAATTCCCACTACTGGAGAGGTGTTGGATTTTATTTTCTGGGTCTCAAGTTGAATTAAAGAGAAAACCCCAGTGACTAAAAAATTGCAGCTCAAAATCATAACTATCCTCGCTCTGCCAATAACTTTGCAGAATGACCTTGTGAGCGTGACTGCATGTAAAGCCTGTAGCTGGAGCCACCATCACAGCTGCCTGGCCCATGCAGGTTCACATTAGATTTTGACAAACGGTAATGAAACAATGAAGCCAAGAACTGGTGGGCCATTATCTTTAATCCTAGCTTGCACCCAGTGGGCAAGTAAAAACACACACTGGGCTCCAAAACCCACTCATTTAGAGCTCACAAAGCTACTGACTTATCCGAGTTTCCTAAAATCAAAGGTTTCTAGCTCACTAGCCTCATTCTCCTTTGTTCCCCATCTCCTTCTGTCTGCACAAACTCTGCACTAACTGGCTTCTCTTTCAGCACGCTGCAATCTTGGCTGCCTCTCTTCTTCACGTGGCCTTTTTCTGCTCTCCAACCTGCTCTCTGCTCTAATGCTAATCTCAGAAACCAAGTGAGAGCAAGCTCTCGGTCTGCCCCACTTTATAGTATAGAAATCCAAACCTTTAATCCAATATACAAACAAGGAAGTCTCTGATACAAAGTCACTTATCTGAGGCATAATGGGATTCCTCATGAGAGCGCACCACCCCACATCATGCAATCAGTCAAGGGTGTAGGAAAAGCTTAGTCTTAAAACTAAGCCTTAGGCCAGGGGTCCCCAAACTATGGCCCGCGGGCCGCATGCGGCCCCCTGAGGCCATTTATCCGGCCCCCGTTGCACTTCTGGAAGGGGCACCTCTTTCATTGGTGGTCAGTGAGAGGAGCATAGTTCCCATTGAAATACTGAACAGTTTGTTGATTTAAATTTACTTGTTTTTTATTTTAAATATTGTATTTGTTCCTGTTTTGTTTTTTTACTTTAAAATAAGATATGTGCAGTGTGCCTAGGGATTTGTTCATAGTTTTTTTTTATAGTCCGGCCCTCCAACAGTCTGAGGGACAGTGAACTGGCCCCCTGTGTAAAAAGTTTGGGGACCCCTGCCTTAGGCTATAACGACCCAGCTTGCTTACAGCCTGTCCCCCACACCCAATACAAACTATAAGCGAGCAAACATATATTTCATATTTACAAACTTATTTGACCAACACTGCACCTCTCAGAACAACCGTATTCTCATGTGAGGTACAGGGATGGACACGGCTCCCTGATTAGGGAGGCAGTGGTGTCCGGTGTTTGGGAACACAGGCTCTGCAGTGGGCTGCCCAGCTCTACTCTCAGCTTTGCTACTTGGATGCATTGAGACCTTGGGCTGGTCCCTCAAGCTCTGGGTGGCCCAACTTCCTCATCTCTAAACTACAGATAATAATAGAGCTACTCATAGAGGTGTTGTAAGGATTAAATGGGTTGGTGTGCCTAACAAACAGCAGGGAACGCACCTCCCAGCAGCCGGTGCTGGCATTAAATCCTCGCTCTCTCCACAGCTCTCCAGGGTCTCTCTGCAGCCTCAGCTTACGCAAAATAGATGGTAAGCTGTGGGTCAGCCACTGAGCTGGTGGCCACTCTGAGTTGGTGGTCACTCTACTCCTTTCTCTGTATAAGAACTGGGAGGGATGTTGACAGAGGAATGACCCTTAATTGGTTTTAATTTATATTTCTAAAAGGTTATTATTCTAGAGCCTTGGATCCCTATTATTAATGGATTGATTTTAAGAATAGATTCTATTGCCTGACCTGCAAGCGTCAACCTGGAACGCTGAGATCACTGGTTTGAAACCCTGGGCTTGCCCAGTAAAGGCACATATGGGACTTGATGCTTCCTGCTTCTCCCCAACTCCTCTCTCTCTCTCTCTCTCTTCTCTAAAATGAATAATAATAATAAAAAAGAATAGATTCTGTTATGAACACTGACAAATGCTCCTCATTTATCATTTAATTTAATGATCACGACAACACAGCAGGGCAAGTGTTCTTTCTTTTTTTTTTTTTTTTGTTTATTTTAATTTTATTTAGAAAATTAAATTTAACGGGGTGACATTGATCAATAAGAGTACATAGGTTTCAGGTAAACATTTCTATAGCCTTTGAACGGTTGATTGCTTTGTATATCCATCACCCAAAGTCAAATAACTTTTTGTCACCTTATATTTATCCCTCTTTATACCCTTCCCCCACCCCGCCCCCACATTTCCCTCCCCCATGTTCCCCCCCAACCACTTCACTTTTGTCTATGTCCATGAATCTCAGTTTTATGTCTCACCTATGTGTGAAATCATACAGTTCTTTGCTTTTTCTGATTTACTTATTTCACTCAGTACAATGTTCTCAGGGTCTGTTCATAACAAATGTTTTTTTTTAAAGATTTTATTTATTAATTTTAGAGAGAGGAGAGAGAGAAGGGAGGGAGCAGAAAGTATCAACTTGTAGTAGTTGCTTCTTTTTTTTTTTTTGAATTTTAAATATACTTAGATATTTATTTCATGATATTTCAACTTTGGACTTCCTTTTTTTTTTTTTTTTTTTAAATAATTTTATTTTTTTAATGGGGTGACATCAATAAATCAGGATACATATATTCAAAGATAACAAGTCCAGGGTATCTTGTCGTTCAATTATGATGCATACCCGTCACCCAAAGTCAGATTGTCCTCTGTCACCTTCTATCTTGTTTTCTTTGTGCCCCTCCCCCTCCCCCTTTCCCTCCCCCATTTCCCCCTCCCCCCCCGTAACCACCACACTCTTATCAATGTCTCTTAGTTTCACTTTTATATCCCACCTACGTATGGAATAATGCAGTTCCTGGTTTTTTCTGATTTACTTATTTCACTTCGTATCATGTTATCAAGATCCCACCATTTTGCTGTAAATGTTCCGATGTCATCATTTCTTATGACTGAGTAGTATTCCATAGTGTATATGTGCCACATCTTCTTTATCCAGTCATCTATTGACGGGCTTTTTGGTTGTTTCCATGTCCTGGCCACTGTGAACAATGCTGCAATAAACATGGGGCTGCATGTGTCTTTACATATCAATGTTTCTGAGTTTTGGGGGTATATACCCAGTAGAGGGATTGCTGGGTCATAAGGTAGTTCTATTTTCAGTTTTTTGAGGAACCACCATACTTTCTTCCATAATGGTTGTACTACTTTACATTCCCACCAACAGTGTATGAGGGTTCCTTTTTCTCCACAGCCTCTCCAACATTTGCTATTACCTGTCTTGCTAATAATAGCTAATCGAACAGGTGTGAGGTGGTATCTCATTGCTGTTTTGATTTGCATTTCTCTAATAGCTAAAGAAGATGAGCATCTTTTCATATATCTGTTGGCCATTTGTATTTCTTCCTGGGAGAAGTGTCTGTTCATATCCTCTTCCCATTTTTTTATGGGATTGTTTGTTCGTTTGTTGTTGAGTTTTATGAGTTCTTTGTATATTTTGGATATTAGGCCCTTATCTGAGCTGTTGTTTGAAAATATTATTTCCCATTTAGTTGGCTTTCTGTTTATTTTGTTATCAGTTTCTCTTGCTGAGCAAAAACTTCTTAGTCTGATGTAGTCCCATTCATTAATTTTTGCCTTCACTTCTCTTGCCATTGGAGTCAAATTCATAAAATGCTCTTTAAAACCCAGGTCCATGAGTTGAGTACCTATGTCTTCTTCTATGTACTTAATTGTTTCAGATCTTATGTTTAGATCTTTGATCCATTTTGAGTTAATTTTTGTACAGGGGGAGAGACTGTAGTCCAGTTTCATTCTTTTGCATGTGGCTTTCCAGTTTTCCCAGCACCATTTATTGAAGAGGCTTTCTTTTCTCCATTGTGTGTTGTTGGCCCCTTTATCAAAAATTATTTGACTATATATATGTGGTTTTATTTCTGGACTTTCTATTCTGTTCCATTGGTCTGAGTGTCTATTTTTCTGCCAATACCATGCTGTTTTGATTGTCGTGGCCCTATAATAGAGTTTGAAGTCAGGTATTGTAATGCCCCCAGCTTCATTCTTTTTCTTTAGGATTGCTTTGGCTATTCGGGGTTTTTTATAGTTCCATATAAATCTGATGATTTTTTGCTCTATTTCTTTAAAAAACGTCATTGGAAGTTTGATGGGAATTGCATTGAATTTGTATATTGCTTTGGGTAATATAGCCATCTTGATTATATTTATTCTTCCTAGCCAAGAACAAGGTATATTCTTCCATCTCATTATATCTTTTTCAATTTCCCTTAACAATGGTTTATAGTTTTCATTATATAAGTCCTTTACATTCTTTGTTATGTTTATTCCTAAGTATTTTATTTTTTTTGTTGCAATCGTGAAGGGGATTATTCTTTTGAGTTCCTTCTCAGTTGTTTCATTGTTGGCATATAGAAAGGCTATTGACTTCTGAATGTTAATTTTGTATCCTGCGACCTTACTGTATTGGCTTATTGTTTCTAGTAGTCTTTTTGTGGATTCTTTGGGGTTTTCGATGTATAGGATCATATCATCTGCAAAAAGTGATATCTTTACTTCTTTTTTTCCGATATGGATGCCTTTTATTTCTTTGTCTTGTCTGATTGCTGTGGCGAGAACCTCTAGTACCACATTAAATAAGAGTGGAGAGAGTGGACAACCCTGTCTTGTTCCTGATTTAAGGGGGAAAGCCTTCAGTTTAGTGCCATTTAACATGATGTTAGCTGATGGTTTATCATATATGGCCTTTATCATGTTGAGATATTTTCCTTCTATACCCATTTTGTTGAGAGTCTTAAACATAAAATTGTGTTGTATTTTATCGAAAGCCTTTTCTGCATCTATTGATAAGATCATGTGGTTTTTGTTCTTTGTTTTGTTGATATGGTGTATTACGTTAACCGTTTTACATATGTTGAACCATCCTTGAGATTCTGGGATGAATCCCACTTGATCATGATGTATTATTTTTTTAATATGTTGTTGTATTCGATTTGCAAGTATTTTGTTTAGTATTTTAGCATCTGTATTCATTAGAGATATTGGTCTGTAGTTTTCTTTTTTTGTGCCATCCTTGCCTGGTTTTGTTATGAGGGTTATGTTGGCCTCATAAAATGTGTTTGGAAGTATTGCTTCTTCTTCAATTTTTTGGAAGACTTTGAGTAGAATAGGAACCAAGTCTTCTTTGAATGTTTGATAAAATTCGCTGGTATAGCCGTCAGGGTCTGGACTTTTATTTTTGGGGAGGTTTTTAATGGTTTTTTCTATTTCTTCTCTACTGATAGGTCTGTTTAGGCTTTCTGCTTCTTCTTGACTCAGTCTAGGAAGGTTGTATTTTTCTAGGAATTTATCCATTTCTTCTAGGTTGTTGAATTTAGTGGCATAAAGTTTTTCATAGTATTCTACAATAATTCTTTGTATATCTACGGTGTCCATGGTGATTTCTCCTCTTTCATTTTGGATTTTGTTTATATGAGTTCTTTCTCTTTTTTCCTTGGTAAGTCTTGACAAGGGTTTGTCAATTTTATTGATCTTTTCAAAGAACCAGCTCCTTGTTCTATTAATTTTTTCTATAGTTTTTCTGTTCTCTAATTCATTTATTTCTGCTCTGATTTTTATTATCTCCTTTCTTCGGCTGCTTTTGGGTTGTCTTTGTTCTTCTTTATCTAGTTCCTTAAGGTGGGAAGTTAAGTGGTTCACTTGGGCTCTCTCTTGTTTGTTCATATATGCCTGAAGTGATATGAACTTCCCTCTTATCACTGCTTTTGCTGCATCCCATAGATTCTGATATGTCGTATTGTCATTTTCATTAGTCTGTATAAATCTTTTGATCTCTGCACTTATTTCTTCTTTGACCCATTCATTTTTTAAAAGTATGTTGTTTAGTTTCCACATTTTTGTGGGATTTTTTCCCTCTTTTTTGCAGTTGAATTCTAGTTTCAAGGCTTTATGATCAGAAAATATGCTTGGTACAATTTCAATTTTTCTGAATTTGCTGATGTTGTTTTTGTGGCCCAACATATGGTCAATTCTTGAGAATGATCCATGTACACTGGAGAAAAATGTATACTCAGTCACTTTGGGATGAAATGTCCTGTAGATGTCTATCATATCCAGGTGCTCTAGTGTTTTGTTTAAGGCCACTATGTCTTTGTTGATTCTCTGTTTGGATGACCGATCTAGAGCCGTCAGCGGAGTATTGAGGTCTCCAAGTATGATTGTATTTTTGTCAGTTTTTGTTTTAAGGTCAATAAGTAGCTGTCTTATATATTTTGGTGCTCCTTGGTTTGGTGCATATATATTAAGAATTGTTATGTCTTCTTGATTCAGTGTCCCCTTAGACATTATGAAATGGCCATTTTTATCTCTGAGTACTTTTCCTGTCTTGTAGTCAGCATTATCCGATATGAGTATTGCTATACCTGCTTTTTTTTGGATGTTATTTGCTTGGAGTATTGTTTTCCAGCCTTTCACTTTGAATTTGTTTTTATCCTTGTTACTTAGATGAGTTTCCTGTAGGCAGCATATAGTTGGATTTTCTTTTTTAATCCATTCTGCTACTCTGTGCCTTTTTATTGGTGAGTTTAATCCGTTTACATTTAGTGTAATTATTGATACTTGTGAGTTCCCTATTGCCATTTTATATCTTGCTTTCTGTTAGTTTTGTGTCTTGTTTGATCCTTCTCTTTTGTTTTTCTATCTTTTGTTTTTATTTGGTTGTATTCCATACATCTTTCCTCTGTTGCTATCTTTTTTATCTCATGTGCTTCTGTGGTGGTTTTTTCAATGGTGGTTACCTTTGAGTAATGAAAAGTGTCCCTACCCTGTTCATTGTAGCGAACTATTTTGTGAGTACTTTTGCACTCCATCGTCCTTTGCTACTGTTAATCTCCATCTTCTCCCCCTCTTTCTTTTTGTTGTTGTCACAGTTTAAATTTGGTTTTATTGTGTTCTTCTTGGAGCTTTTACTTGTGGCTTTGTTTTTTTTTTGTTCTTTGTATCTGATTGGAGAACCCCCTTTAGTAATTCCTGGAGTGGGGGTTTTCTGATGATAAATTTCCTCATCTTTTCTGTATCTGTGAATGTTTTTATTTCTCCTTCATATTTGAAGGATAGCTTTGATGGGTATAGTATTCGTGGCTGAAAGTTTCTCTCTTTCAGGATTTTAAATATTGGAGTCCACTCTCTTCTAGCTTGTAGAGTTTCTGCTGAGAAATCTGATGATAATCTAATGGGCCTTCCTTTATATGTTGTATTCTTCTTTTCCCTGGCTGCCTTGAGAATTTTTTCTTTGCTGTTGGTTTGTGTCAATTTCATTATGATATGCCTTGGAGTAGGTTTGTTGGGGTTAAGAAAACTCGGTGTTCTGTTTGCTTCTTGAATTTGAGGCTTTAGTTCTTTCCACAGGCTTGGGAAGTTCTCATCTATTATTTGTTTGAGTATGTTCTCCATTCCATTTTCTCTCTCTTCTCCCTCTGATATACCTATTATTCTTATGTTATTCTTCTTGATGGAGTCAGATAATTCGTGTAGGGCTATCTCATTTTTTTTAATTTTTGAGTCTCTTTCTTCTTCTCTCTGTTGTGCCTCAAGTTGCTTGTCTTCTATTTCACTAATCCTCTCTTCTATCTGACCTGTTCTATTAGCTAAGCTTGTTACTTCGTTTTTCAGCTCATGAATTGAGTTTTTCATCTCTGTTTGATTTGTTTTTATAGTTTCAATTTCTTTGGACATATATTCTTTGTGTTCATTGAGTTGTTTTCTGAGCTCCCTAAATTGCCTTTCTGTGTTTTCTTGTATATCTCGGAGGATTTTTAGGATTTCTATCTTGAATTCTCTGTCATTTAGCTCCAAGGTTTCCAATATATTAAATTTTTTCTCCATAGATTTTTCCTCATCTAGCTGTGTTACCTCTCTTTCTTTTGTATCCATGATATTCGATTTTCTCTTCCTTAATGGCATCTGAGGGTGGTTTTGTTGATAGTATTAATGAGATTTAATAAAGAATAAAAAGTTAAAAAAAAATAAAAAATTAAAAAGAGTTGTTTTTTTTAAAAAAATTAATAATGAAATAAAGAAAAATAAAATAATAATTTTTTAAAAAAGGAAATTATTCCCCCCCTCCTTTTTTCCTCTCCTCTCCCCTTTTTCTTGAGAAAATTTTGTGGTGAACTGTGAATTATAACAAATAATGCCTGTGATGGAGGTCCTGAATTGGGGAAAAGTAATAAAGGGGCAAAAAAAATAAAAAAAGAAGAAAAAAAAAAAAAAGAAAAAGGGGGGCGGTATGGACCCACAAAAAGCAAATAAGGAAAAAATTTGGGTCAAGAATAAAATGATTTGCTTTTAGGTGTTGGTTGTCTAAGAGTTATGATGAGAGGAATAAGAGGAGAACAGAAAAATGGGGGGACAAATTAAAAAAATACTATTGTATTTAGTGGAACAAGAACTAGATAAAATGGAGAGCCAGGGATGGGAGCACTGCTAGTGAGTTAAAAAGGTGAAGTAAAAACCCCCAAAATGCCACAAACATAAGTTTGAGTCCCAGATAAGATAATTTGTTTGTTATTGAGGTTTGAATGAGAGGAGATGTAAAGGAGAAAGGAAGAAACTAATATAGAGGGAGAAAAGAAAGAGAGAGAGAGAAAAAAAGAGGGAACCAGTAAAAGAAGAAAAAAGAAAGGAGAGAGAGAGAGTTAAGGGTTTTGGAGTGCAACCCTCATAGAGAGAAAGGAAGAGGAGAAAAAAGATAATGGGAGATGTAACACTTATGGGTAGTGTAGTTCAAGGAGAGGAGAGAGTAAGACCGGCAGAGAGTTAATCGGCCAAATTGGAGGAGGAAAAAAAGTCTCAAGAATGAAGATAAGAGAAACAAACGAACAAATATAATAAAATGGGATAGGTTATAAAGTCTGCAGATTATTCTTGATTTTGAGAGGTTATCTTCTTGTTTTTTCTTTTCTCTCCCTCTTCCTGGTCGGTGACTCTGTACCCCAGGTTCTGCCCCTTTGGCACGCTCAGGTAGAGGTTTGCAGTTGATAAGTCTCTATGGCAATGTCATGTATTGTGCTTTAGTCTCGTTGGGAGTCAAGGCTCATTAGCATTCATAGGCTCCGACAGTGAGAGAGTCCGTGTTCCTGGAGCCTTTCTCCTAGTCTTTCCTTCCTCAATTAGTAGCCTGATAATCCAGCTATGGGGTTGTTGCTGCCTCTGCCTGGATAGTAAGAGGTTCAAAGAGCTGGCAACTCCCCACTCTATTCCCACTCAGCACAGGGCTCTGGGTAAGGCTCAGTCAGTCAGAGCAGCTAGCATAATCAGGCGGGCTTTCCGCCCACTCAAAGACCTCTGGCTCTGCCACTCTGTCCAGTAACACAGGCGGGCACCCACTCCCGGGGCGCTTGGAGGAAACTCTCATTCACTATCTGCACGCGCAGACCAGGATATCCGGCCAGTAGTCTCACGCTCTGAGTGAAACCCCCAACCGCATGGAAATTTGCAGCGCTGGAATTCGCTCTCGCTCCGTCCCCGTGCGCGGCTTTTGCAAGGCGCTGGGGCAGCCCGAGATTCCGCTTTTGCCCACACAAAGGCCCCTGACTCTGCCCCTCTGTGCGATAACACCGGTGCGCACTGCCGAGGCACTCGGAGGAATCGCTCACTACCTATCTGCGCGCGCACACCAGGATATGAGGCCGGCCGCGTTTCCCTGAGTGAAACCCTCACCAGCACGGAAAATTTCCACCGTTGGAATTAGTTCTCGCTCCCTCCCGTGCGCGGCTTTCCCAGGGCGCTGGGGCTGCCCAGAGACTCTGCCCTCGGCCCACAGAAAGGCCTCTGACCCTGCCTCTCTGTGGGGCAACACGGACACCCACTTCTGGGGCTTAGGAAGAGATCTCTCGCCCACTAACTGCGCACCAACCAGGAGAACGGGTAAAATGGCTGCCCCACTTGTCTTTCTTTGTTTGGGTTTGGCGCGAGTGTTAGCTTGTATTGCCCGGCTTGCCACAGGAACAGTTTTTCCTCTGCTAGGATCTCCGTGCCACAGCCTGGTTCTGCCTTTTGTGCGCGGCCTGGATGTATTCACCCCCTTTGCCCGCCTCAGTTTCTATATTCACAGTTACCAGAGAAAGCCGCCCTGTTTAGGTTAGTGAGGAAGGCGGAGCATTTCTTACTCCCTATTTCCTTCAGGATTTGGTTATATATTTAGCCAATTTTTCACTCGACCATACCTTTGGGTGTATTGTGAAGCATCTGGAGGCTCCAAGTATAGGTTTTTCTGTTTCTGGTTGAAGATCTTGTTGAGTTTTGGGAGAGATTTATCGGTATCGCTTCCTACTCCGCCATTACTCTGACGTCATCTGTCTCAAGTGTTCTTTCTTTATCCTCTTTGATGGAGTCAGGAATTGCATCTCCCTCTGGGAGGGGCAGTAGCAGGCGCGTGCTAGAGGTCACACATGGGGCTACAGGCAGGTGGGCCAGGATTCAAACCCGCTTGTCCAGCTCTAAAGCTCACGTGCTCAACCCGTGTGGAGGCACCTTTGCTAGAGGCTGAGCCTGGGTTGAGCCCAGGAATCCTGGAGGCCTTGGCCAGGCCTCCCCACCTTCCTCTCTCCTCTCCTCCTCGAGTCAGGTGGGCCTGTTTGCTTTTGAGTTTATCCTCTTGTGGCTTGTGTTTTGGGGTATTCACCTTTGTGCTCCTTTGCCCTGACACATTTCCCCAAATAGATGATAAGCTCTGTATGGTGGACATTGTGACCTAAGTGTTTGTCCCCCTCACATCCCTCCCAAAGGCCAGGGAGCACAGCCAGCTCTCTGGAAAAAGTCCTCAGACTGGAGATTTAGGTGGACGAAAGAGATGAAAAGAAGCGTGTCAGTCCCTCTCACCACCAGGCGATGGCGCCAGTCTGCAGGTCAGGCCAGGCTCCTGGAGTGGCTGTTGCTGGTTTGGAGCTGGCAGAGCAAGCTCTTGTCTCTGCCCCGCCCTGCCCCGCCCTGCGCCCCGGGAGAAGCACCAGTTATTGACAGTATCTGTGGTGCCACCGCAAGGAGAAAGACCCAGGGGAACAGTAAGACTCAGAGGTGGATTAAAGTCCGTTGAGGCCCTGGGCGCAGAAGAAAATATTGGGCCCCTTAAAAAAGGGGCCCAATTTTTTTTATTATTAAAAAAAAGAGAGAGACAGGGAAAATAAAAATACATGTTAACCATAATTTAAAATAAATAAAAAAATGTTATTAATGTTAAAATTGCACATATGAAAACAAACTTGGCGTCATTAGAAAAAAAGTGTAAAGTTGGGGTTTTGCAAGGCCCTTCAGAAGTCCAGGCCCAAGGTGCACACCCGGTGCGCCTGCCCTTAAATCCGCCTCTGGTAAGACTGCAGCAGAGAGTGTGGTCATTCACACACCCTGCCCTAAAGTGCACCCGGCCCTGGGGCTTCCTGCTTTCCTGGGGACAGCCAGGACGGCCCTGCAGCTTACGGAGCTGGGCTACCCAGGGCTGGGCATCAGGGCTTTTCTGAGCCTGAGATGCTCTGAGCCGGGACTGCATCCTGACTGCAGACCCTGAGAAATAATAGCTGAGGCCTGTCACAGCCCGGGGCTAGGGATCAAGATCTGACTCTCCAAAGGTACCAAAACCCACTGACTGATCCTCCCTAGCAACGGTTCCCAGCCTCAATGAGAGGGGCACACTGCACCCTGTCAGTGGTGGGGATGGTCCTGGGGGAGCTGGCCACAGGCTTCACGGGAAATAAAGGAGACTTGGCTTCAAGCTCTGTGAAAGCCCTGGAAGGACCCTTACATCCAATCGAAAAGCCTTATTAAACACCCCGCCAACCCAAACTGTGGTCTAGTGACCATTTCTTCAGTGTTTGCAATATTATTAATATTCCCAAAATGCCTGTGCCGTCCTCCCAACCCATAAGTTACTTTTCTTCACTTTGCAATATTTCCTGTGTCCTGCCTTCTCCCCAACCCAGACAATGAAAATAAGAGCCACCATTTAGAGAGCACCCACTCTGCTCCAGGCTCAGTGGCAGGTGCTTCCTGTGTGTCATCTCACTGAAGAGAGCTCTGGGAGGCAGTAGCCCTACTGTCATCTTCTTTTTATAAAGGAGGAATCATAGACATAGGGAGTTTAAGTTACTTGTCTGGCATCACACCTAGAGAGTGGTGGAGCTCAGATGTTAGATGCCATTGGAGAGATATTTTAGTATTTTATTGTCTCTTGTGTTGATTCAACATGACCAGTGTTATTCAGGGTACTGGAGATAGCCTCCCCAGGAGACTGGGCTGTTCACAGTTTGTTTCTCCTGCTCCTATCTTTCTTCTAATGAAACTTGGGAAACCCAAGTATCCCCAAGAAAGCCCTAGGCAAGTTAACTCCTTGTGGCATCCACCTTTGGCCAAGGGCCTCCTGATCACAGCAAGACTCAGCACACCGAGCCCAGCCCCTGACATCATAGCAGACACTAGGACGAAAAAGACTCTGAGAACAATGGGTAAAAATGGAAATGTTTCTTCCTGTTGCATTTTGTTTTCTGGTTGGTGGGGAAGAACAGGAGGAATGGTAGGAGGAGAAAGAGTAATTACTTCTAGCATCAGACTAGTTTTGTGGGCTTGTTTGCATTTCTCCAGGTCAATGGGACTTGCCCTGTGCTTGATCAAGCAGGAGGGAGGCCAAAACACCCAGAGAGCAGGTATTTCCAATGCCATGGAGACATGACCTTTCCATTTGGGTGTCCTTCCTATCTTGCCCAAGACTCTCACTCTCCAAGTCTTTTAGGGAAAGAAGTGATAATCCAATCATCACAATAAGGAGTAAATGACTATCGATGCTTTAAGATGGCGCACTGCTCCCCAGAGATGGGAGGGCAAGGAGGGAGTTGCATCTTGACTGCAAAGTTAAGGGGTTGGCCTCCATGCAGAAAGGGTAAATGTCAGTCAGTGTCTTGGGGAAAGGGTGTCTTGTGGCTGGTTGCTGCTGCTTCTGGTACTCTAAAAATATATACATACAGCGGGTCCTCGGGTTACAACAGTCTCGACATACGACGTTTCGAGTTTACAATGCTCGCTCCCATAACTTAAAAAAATTGAGACATGATTGTTTCAGCCTATGCTGTTAGTGTTGTACTTACAGACTATGTGGGCGAATTAGTTTGGTTGTGTGTGGCCAAAGAACACGCAGTAATGCGGCATGTGAGTGAGGGAGTTGGCGTCCTCCAGTACGCTTCCCTACGCCATTTTGGACTGTTAAAAGCGCAAATGTTCCATCTGTGTTAGGCTAGGGTGTGTTTCAGTTTACACCAAAATTCAGGTCATGTCACTGTCATAGGAACAGAACAGTGTCATAACCTGAGAACCCCCTGTACATACACATACACATAAATATATACACACGCATGTATATGTATATGTATGTATATATCTTTTAAGCTTAACTTACAAATGCGTACCTTCAGGCCCATACTCAGTTGATTCTCCCCAGACTTACTGCTAGTTTCCGTGAACACTGCCCCCTGGGTTCCCGGTGCTCTGGAAACACCTCTTTGGCCCTCTAGGGATCACTCCAGTAGAAGCAGGATCCCCATTTAAATCCCTGTTGTTGGAGGCTTTGTTCTGAAGGCAAATCAGCCTTGGATCACAGGCTCAAAGGGCAGATGGGGGTGACCTGGGAGAACATAGTCACCACCCTCTTCGACGTGAGCCCCAAAGCCTCGGTTGCATCCCTCATAGGGCATCTACAGTGTGGACAGCAGCTGTACGTTAGCAGAACGCCCGCTTGGAGAGTCACACAGGTGAGAGGGTCCAGTGGGAACAGCACCAATCTCGGAGGAAGGAAGTCTGTGTGAGCCCCATCGCCATCTGTCGTTTTTCTAGCATGTGGTCTCGAGCGGTCCTTTACATTTCTAGCCCCTAGGTTTCCTGATCTGCTACAGCAGATCCTTGCATGTTTTGTTCATTGTCGTTTTGTTACAACATTGATAAGATGCTGTAAGAACCTAACTGTATCAATTAGCTATGGCTAACAGTTTCATTATACATCGTTTTGCTTAAAGTTGTCAAACTTATTGATGACATTAAGTGAGGACTTGCTATTTAACTCGACTACTTTGAGAGAGGATCAGATGGGCTTTTAACTGAGTAGGGTATGTCTGCTAGAATGTCTTTAGTGAACAAGTAAACGAAAACAAAACCCAAACTGGCTGAGATAATAAAGGAGACATAATGATCCTTGTCACCGGGAAGTCCAGCATTGGCAACCCTGCCTCCCAGCTGCCCCCGCTTGGCCCCTCCAGCGCGGCTTCCTCCTGAGGTTGTGCTGAGGGGGGGGGGGCAGGATGCATACAGTCTCTCTACAGCCCCAGTCAAAGAGATTCCTGAGAAGGAGAGAAACGTTTCTCCAGACCACCCACCAACCTGCCCTGGACACTCACAGGTCTGACGTGGGTCGCATATCTGTCGTGGTCTCTGAGGAGGCCCCAGGAAGTCACACTCCTTGTCTCTATCTGAGTTGTAAGCGTAAAATATTACCTGTAGTCCTGACTATTGGAAGTGATGACCTAGGGTAAGAACACAGAACCCCCAAATTAGGACCACCTCCTGACCCACTGGAGGACTCCCACTGTGGAAAACCTGCCTTGTGAGTAAGCCTCCCAGCACAGAGGCAGGGAGGAGACTGCACCCTCCACGGGCAGCGCGCTCCTAAAAGAAAACAGGTGAGCTGGTTTGAACATGCCCAGTTTATTCTTCCTGGACTTCCATTTAAATATATCACTTTGCCTCTCCTGGGGCAAGGCGGGTAAAAAAAGGTATAGAGATGTCAGAAACCCCTTTGATGGATTCTCCTTCAAAGGAAGGAAACATTAAGAGAGGAGAAGATACATCCTTCTTCCCTTTGCTCCTAAAGTCCCCAATCCAGGACTGTCTGCATGTCAGGAGAGTGTCATGCACTAGTTAGCTTAGGTCTGGTTTAACTGGACTCATCAGTATGGCAGGGAGGTGGAATCACACCAATTGGATGAGAGCAGCATGGGGCCAGTCTGAAGCTGGATTAGAGCTAAGTTCTCCCCTGTCCTCAGGTCTGTGGCTACTCAGCACTGGGAGAATGGAAGAAGAGATACTGAGGAGATAACTACAATGTATTTTAGTAATATATAAACATTTAATTCAATAACAACTATGATTTGTTTAGTGTTTGTTATAACCAAGCCCCATGACAAACTGGTTTAATCTCAAAAATCAAATAAACTGAGACTTCTATTTCTGGCCATGATGGAGTAATTATACTAGCTTAACCCTCATTCCCTAAATAAATACAAAATCAGATGAAATAAGTGTTTGCAGACATTGGACCACAGACGGTGCACAACTGTGGTCTCTGAGAGAGGAGCCCTATGAGCACCTTGGCTATCTGCCTAGTAGCATGTGTAAGAGCCCACTAGAGAAAGGGAGTCCCAGCCGAGAATGGGGGTCCCAGGAGAGAATAGCCGTCTCACTAAGCTGGGGAAACAGAGTCCTGAGTTCAGGGAGGCTGAGGTATCTGGAGTTTGTGGGGCACAGTATCAGAGAGAAAAGAACTCTAGACATAGAGCTCCAGATATATGCTGAGGGATCTCCTTGAGGTGATGAAGAGCATCTGGAATTAGATGTGCTGATGGTTACACCACCTTGTGGATATACTAGAATCCACTGAATTATACACTTTAAAAAGATGGGTTTTGTGGTATGTGAATTAATTTCAATAAAAAACAAGGAGGATGGCAAAAAGGACCCCTTAACTCTCTAGCTGAATATGTAGAAGGTGAGACCCCAGAAAACCAGGCAAAGAACAAAGACCAGAAAATAAATAACAACCAGGAGCTGAGTAACAACCAGAGCACTTACCAGGCTGGGAGACCTGAGTTCTGACCAACCAGAGTGGGGAGAACAGTGAACACTGGAACACTTAGTAGTGACTTCAGAAAGACCACATCTTACAGGAAGGCTTAAATGATCCCTGAGGTAAAGGCTAGTTTAGATGTAGTTTAACAAAGCTTTAAAAAGCTGCTTTGAAAGTAGCAGGCAAATACAGAAGTAACATCACTGTCAGAACAAAATAACATTTTTAAGAGAAGGGCAACACATTCTAATACTCAAAAACATATTATTCATAATGTGCATTATCTAATAAATAATTTTTTTATTTTATTAAGTGAGAGGCTGGGAGGCAGAGTCACTCCCGCATGCACCCCAACTGGGATCTACCTGGCAAGCCCCTACCAGGTGATGCTCTGCCTAGCTGGGCCACAGCTCTGTTGCTTAGCAGTGGAGCTATTTTAGCACCTGAGGAGAGGCTATGGAGGTATCCTCAGTGCCTGGGGCCAACTTTGCTCGAACCATTTGAACCATGGCTGTGGGAGGGGAAGAGGGAGAGAGAAATAGGGGGGTTGGAGAAGCAGATGGTCGCTTCTTCTGTGTGTCCTGACTGGAAATCGAACTCAGAACTTCCACACACCAGGCTGACACTTGATCGCTGAGCTAACAGGCCAGGGCCAATAAAAATTTTTAAATGAAAAAGAGAAAAATGCAGTGAATAGAAATAGACCTAGAAATGGCAGAGATGACAGAATTAGCAGATATAGACTTTCAAATAGCTTTTAAAAAACATGTTCAAGAGTTTAAAGCAAAATATGAACTTAATAAGATAGAAATGAAAATAACAAAATAGAACTTGTTCAGTGAAAGAAGTTCAGACTAAGAAGTTTTTGCTCAGCAAGAGAAACTGATAACAAAATAAACAGAAAGCCAACTAAATGGGAAATGATATTTTCAAACAACAGCTCAGATAAGGGCCTAATATACAAAGAACTCATAAAACTTAACAACAAACAAACAAACAATCCAATAAAAAAATGGGAAGAGGACATGAACAGACACTTCTCCCAGGAGGAAGTATAAATGGCCAACAGATATATGAAAAGATGCTCATCTTCTTTAGTTATTAGAGAAATGCAAATCAAAACTGCAATGAGATACCACCTCACACCTGTTAGATTAGCTATTATTAACAAGACAGGTAATAGCAAATGTTGGAGAGGCTGTGGAGAAAAAGGAACCCTCATACACTGTTGGTGGGAATGTAAAGTAGTACAACCATTATGGAAGAAAGTATGGTGGTTCCTCAAAAAACTGAAAATAGAACTACCTTATGACCCAGCAATCCCTCTACTGGGTATATACCCCCAAAACTCAGAAACATTGATACGTAAAGACACATGCAGCCCCATGTTCATTGCAATATTGTTCACAGTGGCCAGGACATGGAAACAACCAAAAAGCCCTTCAATAGATGACTGGATAAAGAAGATGTGGCACATATACACTATGGAATACTACTCAGCCATAAGAAATGATGACATCGGATCATTTACAGCAAAATGGTGGGGTCTTGATAACATTATACGAAGTGAAATAAGTAAATCAGAAAAAACCAGGAACTGCATTATTCCATATGTAGGTGGGACATAAAAGTGAAACTAAGAGACATTGATAAGAGTGTGGTGGTTACGGGGGGAGGGGGGAAAGGGAGAGGGAAAGGGGGAGGGGCACAAAGAAAACTAGATAGAAGATGACAGAGGACAATCTGACTTTGGGTGATGGGTATGCAACATAATTGAAAGACAAGATAACCTGGACTTGTTGATCTTTGAATATATGTATCCTGATTTATTGATGTCGCCCCATTAAAAAAATAAAATTATAAAAAAAAACATGTTCAAGAGTTTAAAGCAAAATATGAACTTAATAAGATAGAAATGAAAATAACAAAATAGAACTTGTTCAGTGAAAAATAAAATATCTGAAATTAAAACTTATCTGTAGCCTGACCAGGTAGGTGGTGGCAGAGTGGATAGAGCATCAATCTGGGACACTAAAGACCCAGGTTCGAAACCTCGAGATCACTGGTTTAAGCACAGGCTCATCTGGTTTGAGTGCAGGGTCACAGGCTTGAGTGTGGGATCATAGACATGACCACATGGTCACTGGCTTGAGCAAGGGGTCACTGGCTCAGCTGGAGCCCCCCCTCCCATCAAGGCACGTATGAGAAGCAATCAATCAACAACTGAAGTGCCACAACTACAGGTTGATGCTTCTCCTTTCTTTCCCTTCCTATCTGTTCCTGTCTGTCTGTCTGTCTGTCTCTCTCTCTCTCTCTCTCTCGCTAAAAGAAAAAAAAAAAGAAAAAGAAAAACACCTTTCCTGGATACCCTGACTGGTGGTGACACAGGGGATAGAGCATTGACCTGCGACACTGAGGTCCCAGGTTCAAAACCCCAAGATCAGCAGCTTGAGCACAGGGTTGCTGGCTTGAGTCAAAGGTTGCTAGCTTAAGCATGGGGTTACTGGCTTGGCTTGAGCCCTCCAGTCAAGGCACATATGAGAAGCAATCAGTGAACCAACTACGTTCAAAAGTGATGCAAAAGTGATGCAACTACGAGTTGATGCTTCTCATCTCTCCCCCTTCCTCTCTCTTCTCTTTCTCTTCCCCTTGTAAACAAATAAACAAACAAACAAACAAACAGTTTCCTGGATAGACAAACAGTGGATTAAACACTGCAGAAGGAAAGATCAGTAAATTTCAAAACGGGATATAAACTATACAAATGAGAGTATATATATATATATATATATATATATATATATATATATATATATATAAATAAAGAAAATAGCAGAGCCTCAATGACCTATAGAACAATATCAGCTGATCTATCATACATGCAATTGGTTGACCAGAAAGATGACAGGTCAGAAAAAATATTTGAAGAAATAAGAACTGAAATGTTTACAAATAAGATGGAAAATATAAAGATACAGATGCAAGAATTTCAACTAAGTCCATGCAGAATAAACATGACAAAAACCACACCAGGGACATCAGAGAATTGCTGAAAACTAGTGATAAAAAGAAAAATATTAGAGCCTGACCTGTGGTGGCGCAGTGGATAAAGCGTTGACCTAGAACACTGAGATCGCCAGTTTGAAGCCCTGGGCTTGTCTGGTTAAGGCACATATGGGAGTTAATGCTCCCTGCCCCACCCCCCACTCTCTCTTCTCTCTAAAATAAATAAATAAAATCTTTAAAAAAATAGTTCTTTAAAAAAAGAGAGAAAAATCTTAGAAGCATCTAGAGGAAAAAGAAATTACATACAGTGGAATGAAAACAAGAATGACTATGAACTTGACAGAAACAGTGTAAGCCAGGAGATGATGGAGGAGTCTAACCAGTCTTCCTTTCGTAGACAGGAAATTGAGGCTCTTAGAGATAAGATATATTCCTAAGTCATACTGCAGAGTGGAATTTCAACCCAGACCTGTTAGCTCTAAAGTCTTGAAGTTTTTCTTTTTCCCAGTTTACTTCTTTTTAATTTATGAGAGTATCTGTAATTTTTAACCCTTTGAGTAGTGAGTTCTTTTTCATGCTTGCTGACCTCCGGGAGTGAGGTTTTTTTCAAATAATGAAATTAGTTCCAGTTCCAGTTTCATTAACTTAAAATATCATGTTTGTTTGATAACCAATTTATGGGAACAAGAAGAATATACAGTTGCCTTACACGTTTTAAAAATAAATCGATCATACTCTGGATGGTCAGTAGGCACCAGGACCTACATGAACATTTGTACCACTCAAAGGGTTAAATAAGATTATCCTGTTTATTGTAAAAAAACAATTCAATATATGAAAGTATTGAAAAGTAAGTAAAAAAATAACCTGAAATTCCCTCACCCAGTGACCATTAATATGCTGGTAAGTATCCATCCAGGCATAACAAGGCATAAAGACACATGTATGTACTGTATATAATTTAATGGGCATGGGGTCATACTCTATGAAACAAAGAGTACTAACTGCCTACCAAATGCATATACTTATCTTTCCCTTGGTAACAGGACTTCGTGCAATATATCCAGTTGAAAAATTCCCTTTTCCAAGTTCTCTGAAGATAGGCCTGGCCAGCGGCTTGGCAGCGTTCCTGACAAAGCTGTGTGGCCCTTCCTTGAGATTTCTAGATCATGGGAATGATGGCTGAATCTCCGGTTGTCCTACTGTGGCCTTGAGGGTAGAAGCCACCTCCCAAGAAGGTGGAACAGATGGATACCGAGCCTCTGATGAGTTCAAGGAACTGCCACACAAACTAGGACTGTCTATCTCTAACTTCTATTATGTCAGAACATAAACCATTAGTTTGTTTAAGCTATTGGGCTTAAAAACTATGTACCCTTGTGTGAATTTCTATGTAGACATATAATTTTTTTTAATAAATTTAAATAGTTGCAAAGTGTAATTCAGACTCATCAAAACTGTTAACATTCTAAAAATGTCACATCACTTTTAAAGTGTATTTAAAGAAATATAAAGTTGATAGTAATTTGACACCATCATCTATTTAAAAATACATAAAATCTTTAACAGGCAAGTTTTAGATAATTCGTTTTTCTTCTTGAACTCTTATTTCCATTCTATGTATCTTGCAGAATTTCATCCTAACATATTGTTTATGCTTGAAAGTGTTTTACAGATTAGTTTATGTTGTATCTCTGGAATAAAATTACACACACACCTATGTATATATACACACATTGAAAAATTTAAGAATCTATTGTGATCATGTAGCTCCAAAGATTGAAAATTGGTCTGGGATTGAGCTATATTACAATCTTAGTAAATACACAACTGCGTAAAACAATGTAAGTAAATTAAATTTTTATAAATAATATAAAAGTGAAACAATTGGAAATTCATTTCTTAACATGAATTGAGCAATTTAAAAAATTGATTGGTTTGGGCCCTGGCCAGTTAGCTCAGTGGTAGAGCATTGGCCTGGCGTGCAGGAGTCCCGGGTTCAATTCCCAGCCAGGGCACACAGGAGAAGCACCCATCTGCTTCTCCACCCCTCCCCCTCTCCTTCCTCTCTGTCTCTCTCTTCCCCTCCCGCAGCCAAGGCTCCATTGGAGCAAAGTTGGCCCAGAGTCTGGGAATGGCTCTATGGCCTCTGCCTCAGGCGCTAGAATGGCTCTGATTGCGGCAGAGCGATGCCCCAGATGGGCAGAGCATCGCTCCCTGGTGGGCATGCCGGGTGGATCTCGGTCGGGCGCATGCGGGAGTCTGTCTGCCTGCCTCCCCGTTTCCAACTTTAGAATAAAAAAATTGATTGGTTTGCCTGACCAGGCAGTGGCACAGTTGATAGAGCATCGGCCTGGGATGCTCAGTACCCAGGTTTGAAACCCTGAGGTCTCTGGATTGAGTGCGAGGTCGCCACATTGAGCATGGAGTCGTAAACATGACCCCATGGTTGCTGGCTTGTGCCCAAAGGTCACTGGTTTGAAGCCCATGGTCACTGGCTTGAGCCCAAGATTGTTGGCATGAGCAAAGAATCACTAGCTCGGCTGGAGCCCACATGGTCAAGGCACGTCTGAGAAAGCAATCAATAAACAACTAAAGTGTCACAACTATGAGTTAATGCTTCTCACCTCTCTCTGTGCTTGTCTCCCTCTCTCTCTCTAAAAAAAAGAAAGAAACAAACAAACATTCCAATAGAAAAAAAGAGTCTTGAACAAATGATTCACAGGAGGAATTTAGCCTCATTCATTATCAGAGAAATGCAAATTAAAATCCCAGTGAGCTATCACTATATACCCACAGAATGTTCAAGAACAAAGGACAAAGACTGACAAATATTCAAGAGTTACAAAAACATACACATGTGTACTGTTTGAATGGATGAATGCAAGTATGGACAAGGCTGGGAGCTACAGGAACTCACTGAGAGCAGGAATGTAATCTTGGTTTGACCACTTTAGAAAACAGGTTGGCACTCTTCTAAAATTGAAGATAGACATACCCCAGAATTTAGCAATTCTACCTTGAGGTAGAACAACATGCATATTCTTAGCAACATGATTCTTATAGTCCCAAACTGGAGATTACTCAAAAGACCATTAATAGCAAAATGGTTAAATATATTGTGGTAATTTCATAAAATGGACAACTATACCAATATGAAAATGTAGCCAACTACTTACAAGCATATATGCATGAATTCCAAACAATGTTAAGACACATATTTCAAAATGACGTTCACAGTAAGATTCCACTTATAAGAATTCAAAATTCAGCAAAGCTGTATTGTGTAAGGATGAGTACACACATGGCAAAATTATAAAGAAGGAAAGCGTGATTGCCTTGAAGGTCGGGACAGCAGACCCCTCTAAGAGAAAGGGAGGGCAAGAGGGAGGCCCTGCAGTGGCCGGGGTTTTTGGGGATGCCAGCGCCATTGTGCTCACTTTTTTATTATTTATTGACCCATAAAAGTTTGCGTAGTAAAACTTTTCTGAATGTGTGTTATACTGCATAATAGGTAAACTTGCTTGGCTGACTGGTTTGGCAAGGGAGCTAGCTTTGCCATCTAGGCTATGCAGTGGACATTTTCCAAGGTTTGTATGAAAACATGTTCAAATCTTGTACTGAGACAAAACTATTTTATCAAAAATATTATGTTACTATGGGTAAATTTAAATTTATATTTGGATTTTTGCCAACTTGTTTTGTGACTATCAGTTTAAACAAATGTTCCTCTGTATTGGAATGAGAGAATAATTAATAGTCACTTGTTAGGTCTTGGTACATAGTCTTTTTGATAAACTTCCCAGAAATTGAGATGTGAATTACTCTAATGATTGGGTTGCAAATCCTTTGCAAATCAATGAGTTCTCAGTCTTTGCTTTCAACAAAACTAAAGGCGGACTTAGCCAAACTATTAGCTTATACAATAGAATGTTAAAAATGGTTTTTGAAGTATATCATTATGGGATTGTTTTTAGCATGTAACTCATAAAATGTTCAAAGAATTATATGATGATGCTATAATAAAACATGTTCCATTTGTATTTACTTGTTTATGTGAAAAAGGTTTCCTAGTACTCCCCTCAATGAAAAAGATCAATAGGAAGAGAAGTGGGCTAAACCCTGTCACTCACTAGCAGTAAATAATATTTCACCATGGATAAATAAACCAATTAATTTTATGTACTTATTTTATTATTATTATTTTTAGTGAGCGAGAGAGAGACAGACAGGAAGGGAGAGAGGAGAAGCATCAACTCATATTTGTAGCACCTTAGTTGTTCATTGATTGCTTTCTCATATGTGCCTTGACGGCGGAGGGGGGGGAGCTCCCGCTGACCCAGTGACCCCTTGCTTAAGCCAGCAACCTTAGGCTTCAAGCCAGTGACCATTGGGCTGAAACCAGCAACCATGGGATCATGTTGATGACCCTATGCTCAAGCCAGCGACCTCAGAATTTCGCACCTGGGACCTCAGCCTCCCAGGTTGACACTCTATCCACTGTGCCACTGCCTGGTCAGGCAGGATGTTTGTTTCTTGCTGTTCTGTAGGAGTTTTTATATTAGGATATGATCTCATCATCAGTTATATACGATCTCCCACTCTGTGGTTTGTCAAACCTTTAGATAGTTGTTTTGATGATCAAAATGCTCTTAATTTAATGGGGTCCTTATTGGCTAGTGTTTTTTGTGTCTTTATTAGGAAGTTTTTTGTTTTTTTTTAAATTGGGACCATCAAGATAGTTTTTCATTTTCTCTTCTAGAGGCTTATTGTTTTCTTTTACATTCAGATTACAATACACCGCAAACTGATTTTGGTGTGTAGTATGAAGCAGATGTTTCATTTTTTTCCTCGTACAGATGTCCAATATTCCAGCTTTATTTATTAAAATATTATCTCTTTCCCTCTCTCTTGTACTGTTTATAAATATATTAATAATAAATTTGTAATGTACTTATTATTTAATATAGCTGCTGATATACTTGAGTTTAAATCCACCCTTTTTATGAGGTTCTTTCTATTTTTCCTGCCCACTCTTGTTTCCCTTCCTCCTTTCCTGCTCTTTTAGACTCACCAAACATGCTGTTACTCCTTCCACACTCTCTATTTATTGTCTGTTAGCTTGGAAGTCATACATATGGTAATATTTCTTTCCTGTTCACCCTAGAAATTACTACCTTCATCCTTGACTTATAAAAAGTTTAATATCGATTAGAAATAATACCATCTTTCTGGGCAATGAAAGGTTGTTGGCATATTTTCTCTATTATCCCCTTCTTGACTTACATTGTTGACATATTTAAATTTCCTAATATTTTAAATTCAATGATACATTAATTTTCTTGTTGAAACAGTTTGTGGTCATTTACATTTACCCACATTTTTGTTGCTCATTTTTCCTTCCTGCATCCCCAACCTTCAATCCAGAATCACTGCTCTTCTGTACAAAATACCTGTTTGTACTCCCTATTGCTGGTTTGCTGGTGAAAAATTCTCTTGGATAATCTGACATGTCTTGATTTTGTCTCCATTTTGAAGGCTATTTTTGCTGAGCACAGAAGTCTAGTTGTAGTTACTTTCTTTTAGTTCTTTTTTTAATTTTTGTTTTTCTTCTTAAATGAGAAGCAGAGAGGCAGAATACAGACTCCCGCATGCGTCCAGACCTGGATCTACCCGGCAAGCCCCCTACAGGGCAATGCTTTACCCATCTGGGGCCATTGCTCCGTTGCTCAGCAACTGAGCTATTTTTAGCACCTGAGGCGAGGCCATGGAGCCATCATCCTTAGTGCCTGGGGCCAACTTGCCCCAACTGAGCCATGGCTGCAGGAGAGAAAGAGAGAGATAGAGAGAAGGGAGAGGGGAGGGATAGAGAAGCAGGTGATCGCTTCTCCACCGGAAATTGAACTTGGGATGTCCATTCACTGTGCCAATGCTCTACCACTGAGCTAACCAGCCAGCACCTCTTAGTTCTTTAAAGATACCATTCCACTGACTCCCAGTTTTCCTTGTTTCTTTTGAGAAGTTATTTGTTTGTCTAATTGCTGTTTCTTCTAAGGTAATCTGGCCTTTTCCCTCTTATCTGCTTTTAAGATTATCTCTGTCCTTTATTTTCTACTCCTCTACTATGATGTGCTGACATGATTTACCCTGCTACCCCTTAATGAAGACTGCTTGCTCTAAGGTTATAGGGATCCTTAAATCTATGACTTGATGTCTTTCATTAATAAGGCAGCGTTCAATAAGCCTCAGCCATTGTAAATTTGAATAGCTCTGTTGTCCCATTCCTCTTTCTCCATTCTTCCTGAGAGTCTAGTTACATATATGTTAGACTTTGTCTAACATATATGTTTAATCTGTCTCTAACCCATTTTTTGTATTCTTCTATAATTTTTCTCTCTGTGTTTCATTCTGGATGATTTTTTTCTAACTAATTTTCCAAATCATTAGTTCTGTTTAGGTTTATTGATTCATCCATTGAGTTATTACTTTTAGTTGCTGGATATTTTTAGTTCTAGAATTCCTACTTGTTTCTTTTCCATATATGTCTTTTTTGGTAGAGTTTCTAGTTCTTTGCCAGCATTATTGTTGTTCTCTTTTACCTCCTGAACAGAGTAAGTATAGATTTTTTTTCTAGTTTTTTTTAAAGTGAAGTCTTCTATAGCATAAACACATATCCTTTATTAGTTGTCTGACCCTTACAAGTTATTTGTCCCTCTGAACCCCAGCCTCCTCAGCTGTAGAAGGAAAGTTTTAATAGTACCAGTTTTCCAGGGCTGTTGTGTGGATCCAATTGGATAAGGCAGAAACTGACACTTAGTGAGGGATCAATCAGTAGTAGAGTCATCTACCCTTGTGTCATCTCTGTGGTTCTGGGAAGGCCAGGGTTCTAGACCTTATTTGGCAGGTGAGACAATGCTGCAGGGAGCTGAAGAGATTACTCCAGGTCACATGACTGCTAAAGGACAGAGCCTCATTTTCAGGCCATGGTACCTTTCGTCCTAGGTAACATGTCGTGGGCACAGCATGATGCACAGCCTAGGAGCTCTCTGAACTGGCCACAACATAGAAAAGTCAAATTCAGGATGTAGAGCGCCACCTAGACCAGGGGTCTCAAACTCGCGGCCCGCCGAACAATTTTGTACGGCCCACAGACTAATCCACGAAGTTCAAAATATTTTGGATAAAATTAAGTAAGCCTAGGGGCCTACTTGTATTTTTCATTTCTCTAGCATCCTAGCTAGACATTAGCTTAGTTAACAGCAGTTGTGATGCGAACTACAGTTTCTGGTCGTTTTGTGACACTGAGTAAACTGCATGTACGATTGTGCTTGTTGTACTGATTTTTTTTTTTTCAACTGCAGTGAGAAAAGTGTTGCGTAACAGTTGCCTTTTGTAGACCTAGTGCGGCCCGCCAAACGGCTGTGATCTTGCTCTGCGGCCCACATGCTGAGTTGAGTTTGAGACCCCTGACCTAGACTCATGTACTCAGAGAGACAAAGATTTGGTTTATTTGATTAATATCACTGCTGTGGACAACAATGTAGTAAAAATCTTCAGCTGGGAGTGCACTGGGGATTAGTAAACTAAATAAAGAGGAATTTTATTTACACCTTTGTGGCTAAAGCTAATTATATAATTAGCTTTTAATTAGATGTCCCACTTGTGTACTGCCTTTGAAAAGCACTGAAATTTTCAGGTGTGTGTCAGAGCTCACAGGCTCAAAAAAAGGGCTTCTATGGTGTGAGCCCTACTCTGACATTTCAGCACGAGGCTTTGGAATCACATTGCCTGGGTTCAAATCCAGACTCCACCACTGATGAGCTGAGCCAGGTGATGATGATGATAGCAGCCTCTATTTCAGAAGGTATCTACCAACTGTGATGAGTCTTAATGAGGGCTGTGCTGTATCAGACACTTAGCACAGAGCCTGGCACACACAAGCTGCTCCATAATGACGGTACTATTGCACCATACTGAGGACGCAGAATCTCACTCTCATAAAGCATTATCTTTGCAACCAAAATATCAACAAGTTGTTCTCCTCCCATGTGAACATGAATGACAGCTTGGTGTAGAGCCCTGGCGCGCGAGCTCCCGGGTGCCTCAGGCATAGTGCTTAGCACAGAGGGACTCTCCAGAATGCTCTGCCCCTCAAAGTGAATGTTCCATCCAATTGTGGGAAGTTGTTCCAGACGGATGACACAATGGCAACGCCTGTCTATAGGGCCAAGGAAAATGTAGGCAGGAGAAACACCCTGCTGTGACTTCAGCGACACCCTTTCTGAATAAAGGTGGTGTTCTCAGGGGACTTTCCAGACATGTAATAACTAATGGGAGGCTGATAACACACACAAAGGTCTAGTACAGTTGATCCTGGGTAAGTCATTTCATCCCTCTCTAACACAGGTCTCATCTCAAAAAATGGGAGTGAAAAATATGTGCCCTCCCAAGGTTTCATAAGGAGCAGATTAGTTTATGTGTGACGCTCTGTAAATGTAAGTTCTCTGTCTCTGTCTTTCTGTCTGTCTCTCTCATTCACACACACACACACACACACACACACACACACACTGTTTATTAGTGTTTGCTTTTCCATCTTCTCACCTGACAGGCTGGCAGGAAGACAGGAGGGCCCAGAGTCCCTTTTCCCAGCACGAGTTCCATCCTGTGAGGCTCCGCTCTTGACTGCAGCCCCAGAGAGAAGGGGCCAGTGAGCTGCCTGCTGGGCAGCAGCAGGTGAAGTATTAGATAGGACGCTGAGGGGCCTAGTGACTCATCACCCAGTTGGCTCAGGAAGGAGACATTTTTCAGGTGGGAGACTCAGGAGCAAATGGCAATCCTTCTCTGAGGGCAAACACCCGAGGAGCCAAGGGCAGCAGGAAGCTCCAGAGTCTGCTCTGGGGAGGGGGCAGGGAGAGCTCACCAGTAGCCCTGTCACCACCCCTCCTGTGGGGTCTGGACAACTCTTGCTGGCTATGATTGTTGGAGCTCTGATATCACTGGGCTTCTGAACTGGCCCCTGGCCTCTACTCCAGTCCTTCCATTGTCATTTATAATATCAATTATTATTATTAATAACCAAACGCTGTGCATGGATTATTACATTTCATTCTCATGACATGGCAGCAAGTCAAGTACTATTACCATTCCTGTTTTACATGTTGAGAAACTAAGGCACAGGGAAGTGTGGGGCAGCTGTGTTAGGCTTGCTCACTGGTTTACCGGCTGCAAGCCCTTTGCCTGATTGGTGCGTGAGCATGTGGCAGCACCACGTGTGTATGGCTTATATAAGACTAGGGTGCTTGCACTCAGGGGGATTGCAGATGTGCGATTGCCTGCTCCCCACTGTGAGGGGCCATTTTGAAGTTTGCTTGCCTAAGAGGTGGTTTTCCCTGCCTGTGTGCTCGTCTGCCATTGTGAGACTCTATTAAACCGAATGGCCCAACACTTTCTGGCTCTGCAGTTTCTCTACCGTCTGCCCAAATCCAATGTGAACCTGCCTGTTCTCAGCCACCGACTGGCATTAATTACACAAGCCTTAAAGCTCACTGGGATGGAAAGGCCCAGGAGTCCCAGCTCAGGGAAGACAAACTTCTTCTGGAAGGGGACAATCTTTGGTATAACAATAACAATACTAGTCCATTCTTACACTTTAAGATTTTATAAAGCACTTTCACACATACAGTATCTCATTTCATCCTTACTCTCAGAAAATACCCTCCCTTCCTTCCTTCTTCTGTCCATCCTTCCTTTTTCCTTTCCTTCCATCCCCTCTGTCTGAGTGGTGGTAAAAATTTAGACTCTGTAGTCCAACTGCCAGGGTTTGAATTCTCATTCACCAGGCATGACTTAGTAATGTGGTACATTTTTTTTTTTCTGAAGTGAGAAGCGGGGAGGCAGTCAGACTCCTGCATGCGCCAAACCAGGATCCACCCGGCATGCCCACCAGGGGGCGATGCTCTGCCCATCTAGGGCGTTGCTCTGTTTCTTTCTTTCTTTCTTTTTTATAAATAAATTTTTATTTTAATGGGGTGACATCAATAAATCAGGGTACATATATTCAAAGAAAACATTTCCAGGTTATCTTGTCATTTAGTTCTGTTGCATACCCATCACCCAAAGAAAGATCGTCCACTGTCACCCTCCATCCAGTTTTCTTTGTACCCCACCCCTGCCCCCTCCCCCTCTCCCTCCTTCCCTCCCCCCACCCCCCACAACCAACACACTCCTGTCCATGTCTCTTAGTCTTGCTTCTATGTCCCACCAATGCATGGAATCCTGTAGTTCTTGTTTTTTTCTGATTCACTTATTTCACTCCGCATAATGTTATCAAGATTCCACCATTCTGCTGTAAGTGATCCGATGTCATCATTTCTTCTAGCTGACTAGTATACCATGGTGTATATGTGTCCCATCTTCTTTATCCAGTCTTCTATTTTTTTTTTACAGTGATTAAAAGCCTTTAAGCAAACTCTTGGCCAATACAGCAAGAATCCATAAAAGAGTAGTGTCCTTAACATGTTCACCAAGTCCAAATTGGCCCCATCACCATGCCAAATCCCTGAAAAATGCATCCCAACGACAGTTCAGTCTGTTAGGAGCTGTCACAGGGAACAAAAGTCCAGGAAAAGTCCCCATCTAGGAAAAGTCCTCATGGCACTGGAATTGTTGTCACCATTCTATACTTTGTAGCTCATGTCCAAGTCCCAATGACCGCTGCTTCTAGCTGGTAATGGTTCAGGTAGACTGGAAAAGCCATTTGCAGCATGTGTGGATATGGAGCTTCTGTTCTCCTCTGCCTGGAAAGATGAGACCAGGTTGCTTTCCCCTGGAGCTCTGTGACTGTGGCATGGTAAAGAGAACCTTGGGATACACTAAGCTGGGTGGCAAAGGTAGATTCATAATAGAAGCTGGCAAAAGGGGGGAAGAGAGCTCTAAATTAGGAGTAGGTCCCGCCTGAAATATGAGTGGGGCATTGAGGTAGGAGGGATAAAGGAAACACTATATATTAAGCCAGGTGTCCCCAAACTTTTTGCACAGGGGGCCAGTTTACTGTTTCTCAGACCTTTGGAGGGCTGGACTATAAAAAAACTATGGGCCTGACCTGTGGTGGCACAGTGGATAAAGCATTGACCTGGAAATGTTGAGGTCACTGGTTTGAAACCGTGGGCTTGACTGCTCAAGGCACATATGGGAGTTGATGCTTCCAGCTCCCCCCCTTCTCTCTCTCTGTCTCTCCTCTCTGTCTCTCTCTGTCTCTCCCTCTTCTCTCTAAAATGAATTAAAAAAAAAAACTATGAACAAATCCCTATGCACACTGCACATATCTTATTTTAAAGTAAAAAAAACAAAACAGGAACAAATACAATATTTAAAATAAAGGAGAAGTAAATTTAAATAAACAAACTGACCAATATTTCAATGGGAACTATGCTCCTCTCACTGACCACCAATGAAAGAGGTGCCCCTTCCAGAAGTGCAGCGGGGGCGGGATAAATGGCCTCAGGGGGCCGCATGCTGCCTGCGGCCGTAGTTTGGGAACCCCTGTATTAAGCAAAGCAGCAGAAAATAGGACTATCAACACCCACAACAGAGATCTTTGAGGGAAGAATAAAAACCTGACTATTCAGGCAAAACATAGTTAAATGGCCCTTGTACAAATGAGATCAGTTTACCTGCTTCTTGGAATAAATACCCTAGGCTCATCCACAGTGTTGTAGATGGGGCCGATGGCCCTGGGCACCTTCAGCCTTCAGTGGCAAACCCCAGCATTCTGGGCAAGGTTAGGTCATAGGTGGCTGGAGCAGGGCTGGAAGAGACTGAACCCTCCCTTAGAGGAGTGAGGGGAAAACCACCTTCTAGTATCCCTGTTTCCTCACAGCAGAGGCATGTAAGCCTGGCAGGCTTTAGCTCAATGACCTTTCTTTCCACTATTGAAGCAGGACCCAGATGGCATCCTATGAGACCCCATTGGGGCATTGTAGCCTTTAAGGGTGTATCCTAAAAGCTGGTAGTTCCCCTGATCTCTATTGGGCTTTTTCTGCCTCTTGGTATCTTAAAAACCATGCTCAGAAGGTCTCGCTGAGGGGTTTGAGGATCCCCATCTGCCTATATAAATCTTTTCCATATATCTGGAGCTATTTGGAAAAAGACAAAACAGTGTTATTAGCTGGATCTAATAAAGAAGGTAGTAGTTTGCAGGCGAAAAAGATTTGGTGTCTCCTGTTCATCACCATCCCAAAGAAATGTAAATTTTTTTTATATAAGTAAAAAACATGATATGGTAGACCCGTAGGAGTTCCAGGATATGACTACCCCCTTTTAATTTTTTTTTTTAAATTGACCTTAAAATGTTTGCTGAGTACCCTTTAATAATACCTTAACTTTAAAGATTGTAAGCATGACAAGATACAGTATATGCTTTTGCTCCATATGCAGGAGCATTTTCAGTTTAGCCAGTTTAGGAAATCCAATAATAGAACAATGCATACAGACAATGAGCTATAGCATGCTTAGCAGCCTCTCCTGTTCTGACAGAGGTTACTATAGATCCAGAATATGTATCCACTGTAATGTGGACATACGACTGTTTGCCAAATGAAGGTATATGAGTAACATCCATCTGCCAAAGTTGTCCTGGTAGGGGTCCTTGAGGGTTAACTCCAAATGAAGGGGCAGTATAGGACCCCTTGGACAGGATTTCCCAATCTGCCGTGCTGCTTCCCGAGAAAGTTGAAACTGTTTACACCGGGCTGCAGCGTTCTGGTGATGAATAGTATGAGACTGACTTGCTTGGTCTGTCATGGTTGCTCCATATAATTTTCTTTTGGGTAGCTTGATCAACAAGGACATTCCTAGGCCCTGGCCAGTTGGCTCAGTGGTAGAGCATTGGCCTAGTGTGCAGGATTCCCAGGTTCGATTCCCAGTCAGAGCACACAGAAGAAGTGTCCATCTAATTCTCCAACCCTCCCCCTCTTTTTTCTCTCTGTCTCTCTCTTCCCCTCCTGCAGCCAAGGCTCCACCAGAGCAAAGCGACCCCGGGCACTAAGGATGCCCCCATGGCCTCTGTTTCAGGTGCTAGAATGGCTCTGGTTGCAACACAGCAACTCCCCAGATGGGCAAAGCATTCCCCCCTGGTAGGCATGCCAGGTGGATCCCGGTCAGGCGCATGCGGGGAGTCTGTCTGACTGCCTCCCCATTTCCATCTTCAGAAAAGTACAAAAAATAAATAAATAAAAGAAAAAATACAACCAAAAAAAAAAAGGGGGGGGGGAGAAAATAAAAAAAAAAAATAAAAAAGGGCATTCCCTTGTGCTAAAGCGCCAGGGAGCATGGAGTGAGCTTGAGTATGTCCTATGAAACATGGAGCTCTATGTTGACATATAAGTCTTTGAAGAAGGAGGAACTGCTGAAATAGTTCATCAGCATTTGTCCCTAAGACAGCAGTCTTTATAGTGGAAACACCATAAGTAAATATTTGCTGTCTGTCTATAGATTAAAGGGGGAATATGGCAAATGCTGAAAAGCCATGATCTTTGTGCCCCTCCCCTCCCCCAGCCCCCTCCCTCTCCTTCCCGCACCCTGTAACCCCAACACTGTTGTCCATATCTCTGAGTCTCATCTTTATGTCCCACCTATGTATGGAATCATATAGTTCTTAGGTTTTTCTGATTTACTTCTTTCTCTCAGTATAATGTTATCAAGGTCCATCCATGTTGTTGTAAAAGATCCTATGTCATCATTTCTTATGGCTGAGTAGTATTCCATAGTATATATATATACCAAAGCTTTTTAATCCACTTGTCCTCTGATGGACACTTGGGCTGTTTCCAGATTTTTGATATTGTGAACAATGCTGCCATAAACATGGGGGTGCATTTCTTCTTTTCAAACAGTGCTATGATGTTCTTGGAATATATTCCTAACAGTGGTATAGCTGGGTCAAAAGGCAGTTCGATTTTTAATTTCTTGAGGAATCTCCATACTGTTTTCCACAGGGGCTGCACCAGTCTGCATTCCCACCAGCAGTGCAGGAGGGTTCCCTTTTCTCCACATCCTTGCCAGCACTTATTCTGTGTTGTTTTATTGATGAGCGCCATTCTGACTGGTGTGAGGTGGTATCTCATTGTGGTTTTAATTTGCATTTCTCTAATCATTAGTGATGTTGAACATTTTTTCATATGCCTACTGGCCATCTGTGTGTCCTCTTTGGAGAAGTGTCTATTCATTTCTTTTGCCCATTTTTTGATTGGATTGTTTGTCTTTCTGGTGCTGAGATTTACAAGTTATTTATAAATTTTGGTTATTAACCGCTTATGAGACGCACTGTCAAATATGTTTTCCCATTGTGTAGTTTGTCTTTTTATTCTGTTCTTATTGTCTTTAGCTGTGCAGAAGCTTTTTAGTTTGATAAAGTCCCATTTGTTTATCCTGTCTTTTATTTCACTTGCCTGTGGAGACAAATCAGCAAATATATTGCTGCGAGAGATGTCAGAGAGTTTACTGCCTATGTTTTCTTCTAAGATGCTTATGATTTCCCGGCTTATATTTAAGTCTTTTATCCATTTTGAGTTTATTTTTGTGAGTGGTGTAAGTTGGTGGTCTAGTTTCATTTTTTTTGCAGGTAGCTGTCCAATTTTCCCAACACCATTTGTTGAAGAGGCTGTCTTTACTCCATTGTACTTCCTTAGCTCCTTTGTCAAATATCGGTTGTCCATAGAGCTGTGGTTTTATTTCTGGGTTCTCTGTTCTGTTCCATTGATCTGTGTGCCTGTTCTTATGCCAGTATCATGCTGTTTTGAGTACAATGGCCTTATAATATAACTTGATATCCGGAAGTGTGATACCTCCCACTTTATTCTTCCTTTTCAAGATTGCTGAGGCTATTTGTGTTCTCTTTTGGTTCCATATAAATTTTTGGAATATGTGTTCTATATCTTTGAAGTAAGTCATTGGTATTTTAATTGATATTGCATTAAATTAATAAATTGCTTTGGGTAATATAGACATTTTAATGTTTATTCTTCCTAACCATGAGCATGGTATATGCCTCCACTTCTTTGTATCTTCCCTGATTTCTTTTATCAGTGTTTTATAATTATCCGAGTATGTCTTTAATTTCCCTGGTTAAATTTATTCCTAAGTACTTTATTGTTTTGGTTGCAATGGTGAAGGGGATTGCTTCATTAATTTCTCTTTCTGACAGTTCATTGTTAGTGTATAAAAGTGCCTCTGATTTCTAAGTATTGATTGTATATCCTGCCACCTTGCTGAATTCATTTATCAGGTCTAGTAATTTTTTGACTGCGACTTTAGGGTTTTCTATATACACTATCATATCATCTGCAAATAATGATAATTTTACTTCTTCTTCTCCAATTTGGATGCCTTTTATTTCTTTTTCTTGTCTGATTGCTGTGGCTAGGACTTCCAGAACTATGTTGAATATGAGTGGTGAAAGGGGGCACCCCTGCCTTGTTCCTGATCCTTAAGGGGATTGCTTTTAATTTTTGCTCAATGAGTATGATGTTGGCTGTGGGTTAGTCAGAGATGGCCTTTATCATGTTGAGGTATGTTCCCTCTATTCCCACTTTGCTGAGAGCTTTGATTATGAATGGGTGTTGGATTTTATCAAATGCTTTTTCTGCATCTATTGAAATTATCATGTGGATTTTCTCCTTTTTTTTTTTGTTTATGTGATGAATCACATTGATTGATTTGTGAATATTGTACCAGCCTTGCCTCCCAAGAATAAATCCCACTTGATCATGGTGTATGATTTTTTTCATATATTGCTGGAACCGGTTTGCTATTATTTTGTTGAGGACTTTTGCATCTAAATTCATCAGGGATATTGGCCTATAATTTTCTTTCTTTGTGTTGTCTTTGCCTGGTTTTGGAATCAGAATTATGCTTGCTTCATAAAAGGAGCTTGGAAGTCTTCCTTCCTCTTGAATTTTTTGAAATAGCTTGAGAAGGATAGGAGTTAGTTTTTTTTTTTTGAATATTTGGTAGAATTCACTTGTGAAGCATCAGGCCCAGTACTTTTCTTTTTTGGGAGTTTTTTGATAATTGTTTCAATCTCCTTTGTTGTAATTGGTCTGTTTAGGTTTTCTGATTCTTCCAGATTAATTTCTGGAAGATTATATGTTTCAAGGAATTTGTCCATTTCATCTAGGTTGTCTAGTTTTTTGGCATACAGTTCTTCATAGTATTTTCTTACACTATTTTGTATTTCTGTTCTGTCAGTTGTTATTTCTCCACTCTCATTTCTAATTTTATTTATTTGAGTCCTCTCTCTTTTTTCCTTGGTGAGTCTGGTTAAAGGTTCATTGATCTTGTTTACCTTTTCAAAGAACCAGCTCCTGGTTTCATTAATCATCTGTATTGTTTCTTTAGCTTCTATGTCATTTATTTCTGCTCTGATCTTTACTATTTCCTTCCTTCTACTAGCTCTGGGCTTTACTTGCTGTTTTTTTTCTAGTTCTTTTAGATGTAGCGTCAAGTTGTTTATTTGAGCTTTTTCTAGCTTCTGGAGGTATGCCTGTAATGCTATAAACTTTTTTTTCAGGACTGCTTTTGCTGTGTTTTATAAATTTTGAGTTGATGTATGCTCATTATCGTTTGTTTCTAGAAATTTTTAAATTTCTTCTTTGATCTCATTGTTTACCCATTTGTTATTTAATAACATACTATTTAGTTTCCAAGTGTTTGAGTATTTTTCAGTTTTTCTGTTGTGGTTGATGTCTAGTTTCATGCCACTATGATCAGAGAAAGTGCTCGATATGATTTCAATCTTCTTAAATTTGTTGAGACCGCTTTTGTGCTCTAACATGTGGTCTATTCTAGAGAATGTACCATGAATGCTTGAAAAGAATGTATATTCTGCTGTTTTAAGGTAAAAGGTTCTGAAGATATCTATTAAATCGAGTTGATCTAATATGTCCTTTAAGTCTGCTGTTTCTTTGTTATTTTTCTTTTTTGAGGATCTATCTAATGATGTTAATGGGGTATTGAAATCCCCTACTATTATATTATTGCTGTTGATCTTGCCCTTTAAATCCATCCAAGTCTGCTTTATATATTTAGGTGCTCCTCTATTAGGTGCGTAGATATTTATAATGATTATATCTTCCTTTTGGATTGCTCCCTTTATTATTATGTAGTGACCTTCTTTATCTCTAACTATAGTCTTTGTTTTAAAGTCCATTTTGTCTGATATAAATATTGATACCCCAGCTTTTTTTTCATTTCCATTTGTGTGAAATATTTTTTCTATCCTTTTATCTTTAGTCTATGTGCATCTTTTGATTTAAGGTGTGTCTCTTGTAGAAAGCATATGTATGGGTCCTGTTTTCTTATCCACGCAGCTACCCTATGTCTTTTGATCAGATCATTTAATCCATTTACATTTAAGGTTATTATTGATATGTAATTGTTTATTGCCATTTTATTCTTTAAAACTGTATTCCTCTTCTGCTATATTCTTTTTCTCTTTTGATCTGTTTACAACAGGTCCTTTAGCATTTCTTGCAGCCTTGGTTTGGTTGTAATGAATACCTTGAGTATTTTTTTGTCTGTAAAGCTTTTTATTTCTCCTTCAATTTTAAATGATAGCCTCGCTGGATAAAGTAGTCTTGGTTGTAGGCTCTTGTTCTGCATTACTTTGAATATTTCTTGCCATTCCTTTCTGGCCTCAAGTGTTTCTGTTGAGAAGTCAGAAGTCATCCTTATGGGGGCTCCTTTGTAGGTGATAGTCTTTTTTTCTCTAGCAGCTTTTAATATTTTCTCTTTATCACTTAGCTTTGGTATTTTAATTTTGATGTGTCTTGGTGTTGACTTCTTTGAGTTTCTCCTTAATGGAGTTCTCTGTGTCTTCCTGAACATGTGAGATGTTTTCCTGCCTTAATAGAGGGAAGTTTTCAGCTATGATATGCTTGAACAAAGTCTCTATCCCTCGTTTTTTCTCTTATTCTTCAGGAACACCTATGATGTGTTATTTCTCTTCACGTTGTCACAGAGCTCTCTAAGAGTTTCCTCAGACTTTTTGAGTCTCTTTTCCTTTTTCTGCTCTGCTTCTGTGCCTTTATTTATTGTGTCCTCTAACTCGCTGATTCGATTCTTTGCTTCATCCATCCTTCTTTTTATTCCTTCCATTGTGTTCTTTATTTCAGATATTGTATTTGTCATTTCTGACTGATTCTTTTTTATTATTTCAATGTCCTTTTTTATATTTGCTATCTCTTTATTTAGGTTTTCGTAATGACCATCTATTGTTGTTATAATACCTTTGAGCAGCCTAACAATTGTTATTTTAAACTCTGCATCTGGTAATTTGGGTATATCTGATTCATTTAGGTCCTTTTCTGGGGATTTCTCTTGGTTTATTTATGTTGCGTTTCTCTGCCTCTGCATTTTCTGTGTAAAGGAAGGTTTTGGCCCTTGGAGTCCACTGGGTTGGCCTCTGTTCCATAGGTATGGTCTGTCTGCGGGCCCACCACGCCCTCTTCTGTTGCTGCCTAGGGCTTTTGGGTTTGGGTGTTGCCGGTGCCTGCCCACTGGGGCTGTTGCTGTGGTTTCCACCTCTCCTTCATGAGCGTGGCTGTAATCACATGCTCAGGTGCACAAGTCTTGGTGGCCTTGGCATTTGCCCCACCCCTGTGGGTGGCGTTATGCTCAGTCCTGAGGGCATTGGCGATCACCTTTGCTCAGCTGCGGGTCTCCGCCTGTTTCCAGGCTTTCGCCCTGCCCTGCAGGAGGAGCCCGCTCGTGGAACTGCTGCTAGCCTTGGCTCTACTAGCTGGACAGGACTACGTGCCCACGCTCAGCTCAGTAGCAGAATTCAGCCTGTTCTAGGCTTTTGGCTCCACCCTTGCGGGAGGAGCCGGCTCCCAAGTCAGACCACAAGCCTCGATTCTATGGGCGGGGCAAGGCTGTGCTCCTGTGCCCTTGTTCAAGGGCTGGTCTCCACCCCTTCCAGGGTTCCCACCCTTCTCCCACAGGCTGGATTACAGGCTGCTGGCAGCTGGGCTTGACCGCTTTTGCACACCTACTTCTCCCCAGCCGAGCAACACTGAGCTCACACATGAGCCCAGTGGCAGCCAGCAGGCTCCCACCCCTGCCGACAGAATTGCCCCTCTGTGTCCAGCCACCGCCCACCCTCCAGCAAGCCCTCAGCTGTGTGGGGTGTGAACACTGCAGCTCAGACCCTAAGACTCACTACTGTAGCCCCAAAAGCTCCCTTCTTTTAAGCAACTCTGCTCTCAGTGCTGTGGGGAAGCTTGTTTGGCTGCTTTCCTGCTTCCCTTTGCTGGTACTGCTGTTTCTGGGGGAAATATTCACTTCAGATTTGGGGAGTGACTCGACCCAGGGGTTAGGTGGCTGTCTCCCAAAATGTTTCTCCCTGTGCTTCCTAGATTACACTCTCTTCCTGATATTCCTGTACTGTCCTCTCTCCCCATCCCCCAGAGCCCCAGGTGAGTGGTTGTGAAAGAGATGTTCTGTGCGGTCCCTCTAAGAAGAATCCTGGGTCTGAGAAATCAGACTCTTTCTCACAAACAGTATCCTGACTTGTTTCTAGCTAAATACTATCCTTACGCCTCTTCTGGGCTCTGGGGCTGAAGCCTGGGGCTTTGTTCCTGGGACTCAGGACCTTCCCCTCTCTGCTAAACTCACTTCTTGCCATGCAAGTCTCTCCCGGCTGCCGTTCACTCCAGGGAGCTGGGCAGCCCTCTCCGTGTTTCTGGTTTTCCTACCAGTCTCGGTGTGGCTTCTTCAGTGTTCCTTGGTTGAAGGGTCCTCTTATTTTAGTCCAAAGTTGGTTTTTCCAGATGACAGTTCTTAAAATTAGTTTGTAATCCACTTTGGTTTTGGGAGGTGGATGTTGGTACGTCCGCCTACTCCAGTGCCATCTTGTCTTCCTAGATCTGTAGAACTTTTTATAATACTTTTTTTTTTTGTATTTTTCTGAAGCTGGAAACGGAGAGAGACAGTCAGACAGACTCCCACATGCGCCCGACCAGGATCCACCCGGCACACCCACTAGGGGCAACGCTCTGCCCACCAGGGGGCGATGCTCCGCCCCTCCAGGGTGTCGCTCTGCCACGACCAGAGCCACTCTAGCACCTGGGGCAGAGGCCAAGGAGCCATCCCCAGCGCCCGGGCCATCCTTGCTCCAATGGAGCCTCAGCTGCGGGAGGGGAAGAGAGAGACAGAGAGGAAGGAGGGGGTGGGGGTGGAGAAGCTAATGGGCCCTTCTCCTATGTGCCCTGGCTGGGAATCAAACCCGGGTCCCCCGCACTCCAGGCCGACATTCTACCACTGAGCCAACCGGCCAGGGCCTTATAATAGTTTTAATTCTATGTTTTCTTTTATATGTAGTCTGTCGACAAATCAAAGCAAGAGAAATAAGGGATGAATGACAGAAGGCTGTGTTTTCTGTGGTGCTTTATAACATTCAGCATAAACAAAAAGGGGGAAAGGTAGTGGAATAACCCATTGCATGGCCTTGGATGGGAACACAGCCAACAAGAAAAGAATGTTTTGCCAAGAGAATTGTTTTGTGACTTGAAGGTGGGTCACTGAAACAGGTCTATGTGACTGAAGGCAGTTTCTGGGCTTTTTCTCAGTAAAACATTCTCATAAAATTTCTGTTCCTTTCAAGGTTATCCCTTGAGATAAAGAAAGAAATGTTGTGGGAACCATAGAAGCAATAGCAATTAATGCCTTTTGATATTATATTGTTATTAAGCTATCATGCAGGTGTACTCCATGTATCTTTAAGTAAAAGTTATGCTTGATGTTATGCCAATTTCTCAGTAAACAAGCTTTTTGAAGTCTTGTGAATAAAAATAGGACACAGAGCAAACTTGAGGCCATTTGTCTGAGCGAGCAGTGGTCCTTTATTAGTCCTTGATGATTTTGTCTACTGATTTCTCTCTCTCTGTGCCCCTGAATCATAACAACAAAGCTGCAAGAGAAAGGAAGTTAATTATCTACAAAGGATCCCCCATAAGAATGACATCTCACTTCTCAACAGAAACACTTGAGGTCCGAAGGGAACAGCAAGAAATATTCAAAGTGATGCAAAGCAAGAACCTACAACAAAAACATCTTTATCCAGCAAAGCTATCGTTTAAAATTGGAGAAAAAAAATCTTCCCAGACAAAAAAAAAACCCAAAAAACCCTCAAGGAATTCATTGTAACCAAAGCAGTACTGCAAGAAATGTTAAGGGGCCTGCTGTAAAAACAGCAAAGGAAAAAAATTGAGAAAAAGAGGATTGTAGATTTAAAGAATAAAATTGAAATAAACAACTACATATCAATAATAACCTTAAATGTATGTGGATTAAATTCTCCAATCAAAAGACATAGGGTAGCTGCATAGATGAAAAAACAGGACCCGTACATACACTGTCTGCAAGAGACCCACCTCATAACAAAAGAAACACATAGACTAAAAGTGAAGGGACGGAGTAAAGTATTTTATGCAAATGGAAATGAAAAAAAAAAGCTGGGGTAGCAATACTTATATCTGACAAAATCCACTTTAAAACAAAGGCTATAGTGAGGGACAAAGAAGGTCACTACATAATGATAAAGGGAGCAATCCAACAGGAGGATATATAACCATTGTAAATATCTATGTGCCTAATATAGGAGCACATATATATATAAAACAGATCTTGATGGACATAAAGGCAAGATCAACAGCAATACTATAATAGTAGGGGACTTTAATACCCTACTACCATCAATGGATAGACCGTCCAGACAGAAAATTAACAAAGAAACAGCAGACTTAAATGACACACTAGAACAACTGGATTTAATAGATATCTTCAGAACCTTTCACCCCAAAGTAGCAGAATATACATTCTTTTCAAGTGCTCACAGGTCATTCTCTAGGATAGACCACATTTTAGGACACAAAACAAGTCTCAATAAATTGAAGAAGATTGAAATCATATCAAGCATCTTCTCTGATCACAATAGCATGAAACTAGAAACCAACTACAATAGAAAACTGAAAAATATTCAAACACTTGGAGGCTAAATGGCATGTTATTAAATAACGAATGGATTAACAATGAGATCAAGGAAGAAATAAAGATTTTCCTTGAAACAAATGAAAATGAAAATACAATAACTCAAAATTTATGGGACACAGCAAAAGCAATCCTGAGAGGGAATTTCATAGCATTACAGGCATACCTTAAAAAGCAAGAAAAAGCTCAAATAAACAACTTAACCCTGCATCTAAAAGAACTAGAAAAAAAAAGTCCAGAGGAAGTAGAAGAAAGAAATAAAGATCAGAGTGGAAATAAGTGACATAGAGGCTAAAAAACAATAAAGAAGATCAGTAAAACCAAGATCTGGTTCTTTGAAAAGGTAAACAAGATTGATGAAACCTTAACCAGATTCATAAAGAAAAAGAGAGGACTCAAATAAATAAAATTAGAAATGAAAGTGGAGAAGTAACAACTGACAAAGTAGAAGTACAAAAGATTGTAAGAAAATACTGTAAAGATCTGTCTGCCAAAAAATTGGACAACCTAGGTGAAATGGATAAATTCCTAGAATCATATAATCCTCCAAAACTCAATCTGGAAAAATCAGAAAACCTAAACAAACTGATTACAACAAATGAAATTGAAATAGTTATCAAAAAACTCCCAGCAAACAAAATTCCTGGATGAGATGGTTTCACAGGCAAATTTTACCAAATATTTTTTTTATTTTTTATTTATTTATTTTTTTTTTCATTTTTTTTTTTCATTTTTCTGAAGCTAGAAACAGGGAGAGACAGTCAGACTCCCGCATGCGCCCGACCGGGATCCACCCAGCACGCCCACCAGGGGCGACGCTCTGCCTATCAGGGGGCGATGCTCTGCCCCTCCGGGGCGTCGCCATGTTGTGACCAGAGCCACTCTAGCGCCTGAGGCAGAGGCCACAGAGCCATCCCCAGCGCCCGGGCCATCTTTGCTCCAATGGAGCCTTGGCTGCGGGAGGGGAAGAGAGAGACAGAGAGGAAAGCGCGGCGGAGGGGTGGAGAAGCAAATGGGCGCTTCTCCTGTGTGCCCTGGCCGGGAATCGAACCCGGGTCCTCCGCACGCTAGGCCGACGCTCTACCGCTGAGCCAACCGGCCAGGGCCAAATTTTACCAAATATTCAAAGAACTAACTCCTATTCTTCTCAAGCTATTTTAAAAAATTCAAGAGGAGGAAAGACTTCCAAGCTCCTTTTATGAGGCAAGCATAATTCTCATTCCAAAACCAGGTAAAGACACTACAAAGAAAGTAAACTATAAGCCAATATTCCTGGTGAACTTAGATCAGTGTTTCCCAACCTTTTTTGTGCCATGCCCCAACTTAACCTTTCTAAAATTTTTATGTCCCCCCCTATGTAATATACATAATTTTTAACATTAAAAAATTGATTTGTTCACTTAATAAACATAAATGATAGATTCTAGGAAGAAATCACTATGAAATTGTTAACAAAACACAGTAAGTAAAATTTCAAAACATATAATGAAAAACAGAAATTTAAATTCCAAATAATTTTAATACAGATTTTTCTATATTAATTTATTATTTTAATTTAGTGTGATCCTTGCACTTGATGCTTGCTGCACAGAGATTTTATATTAGGTTCCAATTTGGTTAGCTTTAGTCTCAAGTCTTCACGTTGTGTTATATCCAGCCGATTTCTTTTTTTTACCAGTAAATCATTTACAGCACTAAATCCACATTCAGCTAAAAATGAAGATAGAAATGGTAGCAATAGTTTTCTTGCACATTTGGTTGAATTTGGGTATTTGATTTCTGTTTCCTTACAAAGCCATGCCATCACTCCTTTGATATTAAATAAAGCCTTAACTGACTCATCATTTTGCAATTCTGTGAGTTCTTCTTGATACTGCATATTTGATATATCAGACAAATCCACTAACGTTGGCTGCATCATCCATGTTGGGAAATCAATTTGTTTTAAATCAGAAAATTTTCTTTTAAATCAGCCGATAGAATATTCAAATGATAGACAATAACAAGTAAAGTGGTATCAGTTACTTCACATTTTTGGAGCCAATGAAACTGTTTAAAGTTTTTGTTGTTAATATGTTTCTGACATAACTCAATATTGGTAATGAAACCAAATATCTTTGCGTTTGCATCAATAAGAGTTTTATTTGTTCCTTGAAGTTGCTTATTTAATATATTTAGTTTTTCAAAGATATCGGCTAAATAACTCACAAATGCTTTACCATCTATTGTTAACAGATACTTCATTTCAGGTTTGTTGCTTAAAAAATCACTAAGAGTATCAAACAGTTCCATAAATCTTTTCAAACAGTTTCCTTTAGATAGCCATCTTACTTCAGTATGAAGTAAAGGTCTCACATGGTCTTCATTTTGTTCTTCACAAAATAGCTTGAAAAGACGCTCACATTTGGCACTAGCTTTAATAGCATTAACACACTTTATTACTGTATGTAATACTTCATTCAGAACAGGCGAGATGTTTTTAGCTACCAAGTTTTCCCTATGAATAACACAATGCACAAGAATCATTTCTGGATTTGCATCTTTCATCAATTTTAAGCAGCCATTTTTCTTGCCCATCATATTGGGAGCATCATCTGCAGCACATGATGTTATATTTTTCATTGGTATATCATTGACATCTAAGTAGTTTTTAAAGCTTATTATATATATCTTTGGAGGTAGTGGTGCTTTCTAATCTTTTACAGAACAACATTTCTTCAGCAAAATGTCCTTTATCAATATATCTTACATAAGTTATCAATACTGCCTCACTGTCTCTCAAAGTTGATTCATCCATTTGCAAGGAGAATTTTCTTGTTTTCAGCTTTTCAATAAGTTGTTTTTCAATATCCTCACTCATTTCATCTATTCTTCTGCTAACAGTATTGTCACTGAGTGGCATAGCTTTTACATCTTTGTCATATTTTTCAAGAACTGTTTTAAGAAATGTTGATATTGATGGTTTTATTAAATTCTCTCCTATAGTGTGATTTTCTCCAGTTTTAGCGATGAATAAAGAAATTTGATAACTAGCCTCAAGAACACGATTATTAGTTGAAGTAAATAGCAGTAAATAGAGACTTTAATGTTGTCTTTTTTCAAAAATTTTCTTTAAAGTTTTAAAGTAACTCAAATCTGAATTAATATGAGCACTATGTTTTGCCTTCAAATGCACCTCAAGACGACCTTGTTTCATTGATTTGTTGGTCAAGCATTGCTGGCATAAAAGACAAAAAGGAATCTGCTCATTCAGAACAGCGGGTATGAACCCAAATTTTAAATATTCCTCCGAATATTGACGAGTTTTTTTCTTGCTTGCACCACTCATTTTACTATGGGCTATAAAAAATAAAAATAAGATCAATTAAAAACTAATATTAAAATGTGTTAAAATATATTCAATGTGACATAGAGTAAACGTATACTAAAAATTCATATTTATTTAAATGTATATAACACATTTACTACACTACCACCGCAAATCAAAAGGTATCTATATTTTTTCCACTTGACAAAATTTTCTGGAAAGTTATGCTTCTAAAATTAAAATTGTCGTGCATGCACTATTATAGCTCCAATAATATTTATAAAATAATAGTGCTTTCTAGCCCCGATGCAAGAAGCACTTAATAAAAAGTTTAATATTGATAAAAAAAATCAAATACTTACCAATTATATCTATACAATATATATGTATATTTATTAAATCAACGAGCTTTTACAACAGATTTGACTGACACTTATTTCAAATTAACACCAACTGAATGATGTGAAACACTACAGAATTTGCGATGGGCCAATTAGGTGAGAATAACTGCGTTGTTTAGCAAGGTTTTTTATTTTTATTTTTATTTTATTTTATTGTATTTATTTTTAATGGTGTGACATCAGTAAATCAAGATACATATATTCAAAGATAACATGTCCAGGTTATCTTATCATTCAATTATGTTGCATACCCATCACCCAAAGTCAGATTGTCCTGTCACCCTCTATCTAGTTCTCTTTGTGCCCCTCCCCCTCCCCCTTCCCTCTCCCTCTCCCCCCTCCCCTGTAACCACCACATTCTTATCAATGTCTCTTGGTCTCACTTTTATGTCCCATCTACGTATGGAATAATGCAGTTCCTGGTTTTTTCTGATTTACTTATTTCACTCCGTATAATGTTGTCAAGATCCCACCATTTTGCTATAAATGATCCGATGTCATCATTTCTTATGACTGAGTAGTATTCCATAGTGTATATGTGCCACATCTTCTTTATCCAGTCATCTATTGATGGGCTTTTTGGTTGTTTCCATGTCCTGGCCACTGTGAACAATGCTGCAATGAACATGGGGCTGCATGTGTCTTTACGAGTCAATGTTTCTGAGTTTTTGGGGTATATACCCAGTAGAGGGATTGCTGGGTCATAAGGTAGTTCTATTTTCAGTTTTTTGAGGAACCACCATACTTTCTTCCATAATGGTTGTACTAATTTACATTCCCACCAACAGTGGATGAGGGTTCCTTTTTCTCCACAACCTCTCCAACATTTGCTATTACCTGTCTTGTTAATAATAGCTAGTCTAACAGGTGTGAGGTGGTATCTCATTGTAGTTTTGATTTGCATTTCTCTAATAGCTAAAGAAGATGAGCATCTTTTCATATATTTGTTGGCCATTTGTATTTCTTCCTGGGAGAAGTGTCTGTTCATATCCTCTTCCCATTTTTTTATTGGATTGTTTGTTTGTTTGTCGTTGAGTTTTATGAGTTCTTTGTATATTTTGGATATTAGGCCCTTAAAAACGTCCGGGGTTCCCCACGGCAGACGGCATGCTCCGCGGTGAACCCAGGACGAAGTTTACTTGATGATGCCAATCACCCAGTTGATATTTTGGTCTCGTCAAGGGAAATTATACTTAATAATTATTTACCGCAATTATTTAAGAATTGCATTTTTTGTTAAATTTGGCACTGATATCTAGCATTGCATTTAAATGGCCCGGGGCGAAAGAGTTAAAGTCGTGTCGAGTCCATTTTCAAATTGCCCCCTTTAACTATCGAATGTCCCCCTGTGGGGCATGGGCCCACGTTGGGAAACACCAACTTAGATGCTAAAATTCTCAACAAAAAAGTAGCAAACCGATCCAGCAACATATGAAAAAAATCATACATCATGATCAAGTGGGATTTATTCTTGGGAGGCAAGGCTGGTACAATATTTGCAAATCAATCAATTTGATTCATCTCATAAACAAAAGGAAGGAGCAAAACCACATGATAATTTCAATAGATGCAGAAAAAGTATTTGATAAAATCCAGCACTCTCAGCAAAGTGGGGATGCAGGGAACATACCTCAACATGATAAAGGCCATCTATGACAAACCCACAGCCAACATTATACTCAATGGGCAAAAATTAAAAGCAATCCCCTTAAGATCAGGAACAAGGCAGAGGTGCCCCCTCTCACCACTCTTATTCAACATAGTTCTGGAAGTCCTAGCCACAGCAATCAGACAAGAAAAAGAAATAAAAGGCATCCAAATTGGAAAAGAAGAGGTAAAACTATCATTATTTACAGATGATATGATATTGTATATAGAAAACCCTAAAGTCACAGTCAAAAAACTACTAGACCTGATAAATGAATTCAGCAAGGTGGTAGGATATACAATTAATACTTAGAAATCAGAGGCATTTTTATACACTAACAATGAACTGTCAGAAAGAGAAATTAATGAAGCAATCCCCTTCACCATTGCAACCAAAAAAATAAAGTACATAGGAATAAATTTAACCAAGGAGATTAAAGACTTGTACTCAGGAAATTATAAAACATTGATAAAAGAAATCAGGAAAGATACAAACAAGTGGAAGCATAAACCGTGCTCATGGTTAGGAAGAATAAACATCATTAAAATGTCTATATTACCCAAAGCAATTTATAAATTTAATGCAATACCAATTAAAATACCAATGACATACTTCAAAGATATAGAACACATATTCCTAAAATTTATATGGAACCAAAAAGAACGCAAAGCCTCAGCAATCTTGGAAATGAAGAATAAAGTGCGAGGTATCACACTTCCGGATATCAAGTTATACTACAAGGCCATTGTACTCAAAACAGCTTGGTATTGGCATAAGAACAGGCATATAGATCAATGAACCAGAATAGAGAACCCAGAAATAAACCCACATCTTATGGACAACTGATATTTGACAAAGGAGGTAAGAGCACCCAATGGAGTAAAGAGAGCCTCTTCAACAAATGGTGTTGGGAAAACTGGACAGCTACATGCAAAGAAATGAAACTAGACCACCAACTTACACCATTCACAAAAATAAACTCAAAATGGATAAAAGACTTAAATGTAAGCCGTAAAATCATAAGCATCTTAGAAGAAAACATAGGCAGTAAGCTCTCTGATATCTCTCACAGCAATATATTTGCCGATTTATCTCCATGGGCAAGTGAAATAAAAGAGAAGATGAACAAATGGGACTATATGAAACTAACTTTTGCATAGCTAAAGTCAATAAGAACAGAATAAAAAGACAAACTACACAATGGGAGAATATATTTGACAATACGTCTGATAAGAGGTTAATAACCAAAATTTGGCCTGACCTGTGGTGGCGCAGTGGATAAAGCGTTGACCTGGAAATGCTGAGGTCGCTGGTTCGAAACCCTGGGCTTGCCTGGTCAAGGCACATATGGGAGTTGATGCTTCCTGCTCCTCCCCCTTCTCTCTCTCTGTTTCTCTATCTCTCTCCTTTCTAAAATGAATAAATAAAATAAAAATAAAATAAAAAAATAACCAAAATTTATGAAGAACTTATAAAACTCAATACCAGGAAGACAAACAATCCAATCAAAAAATGGGCAAAGGAAATGAACAGACACTTCTCCAAAGAGAACATACAGATGACCAATAGGCATATGAAAAAATGCTCAACATCACTAATCATTAGAGAAATGCAAATTAGAACCACAATGAGATATCACCTCACATCAGTCAGACTGACGCTCATCAACAAAACAACACAGAATAAGTGCTGGCAAGGAAAAGAGAACCCTCCTGCACTGCTGGTGGGAATGTAGACTGGTACAGCCACTGTAGAAAACAGTATGAAGATTCCTCAAAAAATTAAAAAGGGAACTGCCTTTTGACCCAGCTATCCCACTTTTAGGAATATACCTCAAGAACACCATAGCACTGTTTCAAAAGGAGAAATGCACCCCCATGTTTATGGCAGCATTCTTTACAATAGCGAAAATCTGGAAACAGCCCCAGTGTCCGTCAGTGGATGAGTGGATTAAAATGATTTGGTACATATATACTATGGAATACTACTCAGCCATAAGAAATGATGTCATCTGATCATTTACAACAACATGGATGGACCTTGATAACATTATACGGAGTGAAATAAGTAAATCAGAAAAAAACTAAGAACTATATGATTCCATACATAGGTGGGACATAAAAATGAGACTCAGAGACATGGACAAGAGTGTGGGGTTACAGGGTGGGGGGTGGAGGAAGGGGTTGGGGGAGGGCAAGGGCACAAAGAAAACCAGTTAGAAGGTGATGGAAGAGAATTGAACTTTGGGTGATGGGAATGCAGCATAATCAAATGTCAATATAACCTGGAGATGTTTTCTCTCAACATATGTAGCCTGATATATCAATGTCACCCTATTAAAATTAATAATAATAATAAAAAAGATCAGGAACAAGGCAGGGGTGCCCCCTTTCACCACTCTTATTTAACATAGTTCTGGAAGTCCTAGCCATAACAATCAGAGAAGAAGAAGAAGAAATAAAAGGCATACAAATTGGAAAAGAAGAAGTAAAACTATCATTATTTGCTGGTGACATGATACTGTACACAGAAAACCCTAAAGGCTCAATCAAAAAACTGCTAGACCTGATAAATAATTCAGTACAGTGGCAGGATATAATATTAATATTCAGAAATCAGTGGCATTTTTAAATTCCAATAATAAACTGTCTGAAAGAGAAATTAAGGAAACAATCCCCTTCACTATTGCAACAAAATAAATAAAGTATCTAGGAGTAAATTTAACCGAGGAGTTAAAGGACTTATACTCAGAAAATTATAAAACATTGATAAAGGAAATCAAGGAAGATACAGACAAGTGGAAGCATATACCGTGTTCATGGATAGGAAGAATAAACTATAAAATAAATATAGTCATTAAAATGTCTATATTACCCAAAGCAATTTATAAATTTAATGCAATATCGATTAAAATACCAATGACTTACTTCAAAGATATAGAACACATATTCCAAAAATTTATATGGAACCAAAAGAAAACACGAATAGCCTCAGCAATCTTGAAAAGGAAGAATAAAGCGGGAAGTATCACACTTCCGGATATCAAGCTGTATTATAAGGCCATTGTACTCAAAACAGCCTGGTACTGGCATAAGAACAGGCATATAGATCAATGGAACAGAACAGAGAACCCAGAAATAAACCCAGGCCTTTATGGTCAATTGATATTTGACAAAGGAGGTAAGAGCATACAGTGGAGTAAATACAGTCTCTTTAATAGTGTTGGGAAAATTGGACAGGTACATGCAAAAAAAATGAAACTATTCCACCAACTTACATTATTCACAAATAAACTCAAAATGGATAAAAGACTTAAATGTAAGTCATGAAATCATAGACATCTTGGAAGAAAACATAGGTAGTAAACTCTCAAACATCTCTTGTAGCAATATTTATGCTGATTTATCTCCACGGGCAAGTGAAATAAAGGACAGGATGAACAAATGGGACTATATGAAACTAAAAAGCGTTTGTACAGCAAAATACACCATGAACAAAATAAAAAGACAACCCACAGAATGGGAAAACATATTGTCAATATGTCTGATAAGGGGTTAATAACCAAAACTTATAAAGAACTTCTAAAACTCAACACCAGGAAGGTGAACAATCTAATTAAAAAACAGGCAAAAGAACTGAATAGACACTGCTTCAAAGAGGACATACAGATGGCCAATAGGCATACGAAAAAAATGTTCGATGTCAATAATCATCGGAAAAATGCAAATTAAAACCACAATGAGATATCACCTCCCACCTGTCAGAATGGCAGTCATTAACAAAACAACACAGAATAAGTTCTGGCGAGGATGTGGAGAAAAGGGAATCCTCCTGCACTGCTGGTGGGAATGCAGACTGGTGCAGCCACTGTGGAGAACTATATAGGGTTCCCTCAATAAATTAAAAATGGAACTGCCTTTTGACCCAGCTATCCCACTTTTAGGAATATGTCCTAAGAATACCAAATCACTGATTCAAAAGAAGAAATGCACCCCCATGTTTATGGCAGCATTGTTTACAATAGCGAAGACCTGGAAACAGCCCCAGTGTCTGTCTGTGGACAAGTGGATTAAAAAGGGGTAGTACATATACACAATGGAATACTACACAGCAGTGAAAAAGAAGGAAGTCTTGCCTTTTGTGACAGCATGGATGGACCTGGAGACTATTATGCTGAGTGAAATAAGCCAGATAGAGAAAGAAAAGTATCGTATGATCTCACGTATATGTGGAATCTAATGAACAAAGTGAACTGAGAAATGGAATAGAGGCAGAGGTGGGGTCACAGGGAGCAGAGAGACAGCTGTCAGAGGGGAGGGGGATGAGGAGATGGAATCAGAGAAGGTGAAGGGATTAGTGATACTATATATACATAACACAGAGATATAGATAATAGGACAGCAAATCCTAGAGGGAAGGGGGAGGGCGTCAGGGGAGGAGGTAGAGCAGGTATAAAAAGGGACACAGGGGTGGGGGGTGAGGGAGTTATATTCAGTGGGACACTTGAATCCATGTAAACACAATAAATTAAAAATTAATAAAAATTTTTTATAGAAGTTAAGAGAGTAAGACCTCCATCACTGGTGGTATCTGAGATGAGACAGAATAAACACTTAGCAGGGCTTGTGTCTATGTGTGTATGTGTGTTATGCACACAGGTGCGTGGTTTAGACTTTGGGCATATCTGTAACCCACTTAATTATTTATATACATTTTTTCTTCAAGTAATTCACTCTTTTGGACACAAATCAATATATGTTTAAAGAAAACTTGAAATCGATACTATATATAAAGGAAAGACAGATTCGCGTGTTATAAGTAGAGAACGACCCTCAAAACCTCCACCACTACCACTGCAATGGCCACTAGCTTTAGTAATCAGATCCTAGCAGGGCGTTGTTGCCTGCCCTGTTTTGTCATCAAAATGAAGAGGCGGGTGTGGGAGGGATGCTAAAGGCATTCGCTCCCCTGCCTGTGGCTTTCTCCTTGGGAGCCTCAGGACCCGGAAAGAACTGGAAAGGGTACCGCCTCCTCCGAGAGTGACTCCTCCCATGCTGCTCGGCCACACTCCCAGTTGCCCTTGGCTGTGGCCTTCTCCTGCAGCCTCATTCCCCAGTTCTGCCACCTGTGAAACCAGGTGTTTGGTGGGAGAGTAATTTCAAAGCTCTAACATTTCTTCCAATCTCAGTCTTACAGGATTCTCCCAGTCCAGTATGATTTCTCAGGGTGGGTTTCATGGGGTCAGGGCTGCGCCCACGCGTCCCTGGGCTCCACCATAGCCCCTGCTAGCCCAGCAGGAAAAGCACAATCGCTGTAGGGCTCCGGTCTCCAAAATGTCCTCAGAACCTGTCTGTGCCTCCACCCCATCCTCGCTGCTTCGAGTCTGGCTGCATTGAGAGCCTCACATGGGCTGAATATTGGTTTGAAAACTAAGATTCCATTAAAAGGTGATTGTCTGCTTCCTTATGCAAGCCTCTGAAATGGAACCAGTCCTTATTTGATTTGAGTCCAGGAGCACTTGCCAAAAAAGTGATGGGGGGTGTGGGGAGGAAGAGCCAGTTTCTTTTTGAGAGCAGGACAGTTAGAAAGCAGGTTTCATTTGCAGCTCTGCTCATAACTTGGGAAAGTGTTTTGAAATATCTTCCCCAGCAGGCAGTCAGTAGGGTGATGTCCTATTAAGCATGGCACCTAGGGCAGAACACAGCAATGCCTGGCTTGAAGCAGGTCCGTAATGTGAAAATTAGTGGGTAATTAGGCACTTCACATAAGAAGCATTGCTGTAGGGAATCCTTAAAACAGACAATCCCTGATAACTTTTAAATAAAATCTTATTTCTTTCCAGGGTGTGGTAAGGAGGTAATAAGACTACCATGTTTCAGTCAGATGCATTTTGGGATAAATTTCCTCACAGAAACCATTCATCTCTTTTCTGTCTCTATAGAGTTGCTTATTCTGAGCATGTCACAGAAATGGACCCGTATAATATGTGTTCCTTTGTGTCTGGCCCTTTCACTTAGCATAATGTTTTCAAGGTCCATCCATGCTATCGCAGCTGTCAGAATGCCATTCCTTTTTATGGCTGAATAATAATATTCCATGATGTGCATGTACCCAGTTTTATTCATCCATTCATTATTTGGGTTGTTTCCATTTTTTGACTCTTGTGAATAATGCTGATAGGAACATTTGTGCACAAGTCTCTGTGTGGACATATATTTTCATTTCTCTTGGGTATATACCATGCTCTCATGAAACAGACGTCTAATGGATGAATTTTACAAATATGTGTTTGAGATCATGAATATGAAGGGAATTTGTAAGCTTACATGCAGAGGCGGATTAAGGTTGGTTGAGACTGTGGGTGAAGAAGAAAATATTGGACCCCTTAAAAAAAGAGACAGGAAAAATAAAAATATATGTTAACTATTTTTTTTTTTTGTATTTTTCTGAAGTGAGAAGCGGGGAGGCAGAGAGACAGACTCCCTCATGCACCCGACTGGTATCCACTTGGAAAGCCCACTAGGGGGTGATGCTCTGCCCATTTGGGGTGATGCTCTGTTGCAACTGGAGCCATTCTAGTGTCTGAGGCAGAGGCCATGGAGCTGTCCTCTGCACCCAGGCCAACTTCGCTCCAGTGGAGCCTTGGCTGCGGGAGGGGAAGAGAGAGACAGAGAGGAAGGAGAGGGGGAGGGGTGGAGAAGTAGATGGGCACTTTACCTGTGTGCCCTGGCTGGGAATTAAACCCAGGACTTCCACACGCCAGTCCGATGCACTACCACTGAGCCAACCAGCCAGGGCCACATGTTAACTATTAGTGTTAAAATTGCACATATGAAACCAAACTTGATGTTATTAGAAAAAAGTGTAAAGTTGGGGTTTTGCGGGGCCCTTCAGAAGTTGGGGCCCAAGGTGTATGCCCAGTGTACCTGCCATTAAATTGGCCTCTGCTTACATGCTACATAAAATAAAAATTACCATTCACAAAGAAATAGTAGTAATAATAGCATCACAACAGGCAGAACACTGACTATGTGCCAGTCACTGTTCTAAATGATAGGTGTGTATATGTATTTCCACTAAAAATGGAAAAATCCTTTTAATTTTCACCACAGCTCCTTGAGGTAGACGTTATTACTATTATCTCTGCTTGACAGGTGAGAACACTGGGGCACAGAGCCTAGGATTGTTACCAGAAAGGGGACCCGGCCCAGAGCCTGTCTGCCAAGGGCCGGCCGGTAGTGTCTGGGTTCTTGACTTCGTGCAGGAAAGATTTTTACAACACGAGTCCAGGTGATTTTGAGAGTATGTTTATTAAAGATTTTGAAGACAGTGAGACAAGGAAGGGCCTAGGATAGAGGAAGCAGCAGGAGAGAGCCTGGGCGGGCTGCTTCGGCTCACTGGAGAGTCAGAGGGAAGAGGCCACCGTGCCACCAGGAGACACCATGTGACTGGTTCTAGTTAGATAGTGTTAATTTCAAGGGTCCTATGTGGTTAATTTAGGTCTTTGAGTTTGTAAGGCCGCCATGTAGGCCTCTCCTGAGCTAGTCAGCTTCAAGATGTGGCCCCTTTTTTGTCCACAATGCTAATGTATAAAATAAGCTATACAACCACCATTCTCTGGAGCATTTTCTCAATCCATTGAAATTTTGCTTTCTAGTAATTGTCATCAGCAAAATTTCAAACTTTCTTAGGCTGGAAGTTCTTCTGTCGACCAAGGTGAGCTGTGAATGTCCTCTGGATTTCTCCCTAAAGAGGGTGGGTGGTCCATCAAAGGTTGATCTCATCACCTTTGGCCCTGTCTGTTTATAACAGACCCTGTAAGTGCCTCTGAGCAGCGTCACGGGATGGAGAAACACACCACAGGCCCTCAGACCCCAGGAAGCTTGGGCTGCAGATCTTCCTTCTAAGCAGAGGTGAATAGGGCCCACCTAGTCTCACTCATGGCGGTAGTCTACCGCCTAGGCCAGGTGGACACACAGTATGCCCCTGCGGAGTATCTGTTGAATGAAGGGACTATAAAGGAATGTAAATCCTATCTAATTAAACTCTCTCATTTAATTGGCAGGAAACTGGGGCCTCAGCAAAGGGAAGTGGCTCAGCTAAACCAGTATTTATAGCGAACAAATGGGAGAACCAGAGAACCAGGCCTCCAGCTGCGCACTTTAGAAGGGATGTTCTTTCCACAGCACCAGGTGGCGAGGTCTGCAGAAGGCCTCTCCTAGAGGGAGCCCATGCCCAGAGTCCCTGCTTCTCCTTTGCTCCCACTCCCTCTGATCTCCGGGAACATCTGCTCATTAGCAGCCCAAATCGGATTGCTGGGAGGCAGGGAGAAGCCAGTTAACCTTTGCAGTTTAAAGTGCTTTCACCAGAGGAGGGGAAGGAAGAGAAGGAATAGGAAAAAGGGAATAATGACAATAATAGTGATGGCTATGAATTATTGAAGACCTACTGGGGGCCGGGTACTGTGAACGGCCCTCCTTATGTGTATTATTTTTAATTCTTCAGCATTCCTAAAACATATTACTGCCCACGCTCAGATAATCCTGGTCACTGCTTAAAAAAAAAAAAAGAACCAAATAACAGAAACTCTCTAAACAGAATGGGAAAAAAAAGATATGGGTGGGCCGAGTACCCCAGGCAAGTGTTTAGAGGTCTTGTGCTCAGCCCAGCAGAGGCGTCAGCAAAGCTTCCACTGCCTTAACTGTGGGCCGTCCTGGAGCCTGCAGCCCACAGCACGAGCTATGTAATCACAAGGTCTTGAGTCTAGTGCCAGCCCCACCATGCAACCAAGTAGTTCCCTTCCACATTCTAAAATTAAGTGGTAGAAAGGATGAAATTTATGCGACAAAAGGATCTTGAGTCCATAGCTTGGCATTTGGCACTTGTTAGTTCTGTTTTCTCTCATATCTGCAAACCAGTGTCTACTTCCAAGAAAGATGATGGCCCTGCATCCTCTGTCCCAAGGAATCAGTATTTTAACCAATGATGCTTAGACATCACAGAATCTGGAGGCTCAAAAGGTGTTTGAAGATGTAATTAAAACCACTGACATAGCCACTTAAGAGAAACAGAAATGTCTGGATATTTTCCAGCTGATAAATGAATATAACATGAAATAGATTTTTCCGTATTTGGTAAAAATTCTAAAAATATACATGGCATTACCAATAATAAGTTTGTAAAGCTAAAAGTTAATATTCTAAGCTATCAATGATAAAAATAAAATTTTATAATTAAAAAAAAAAAAGTAGCTGAACAGGCAGTGGCTCAGTAGATAGAGCTTTGGCCTGGGAAGCTGAGGAACAGGTTCAAAACCCCAAGGTTGCTGGCTTGAGCATGGTATCATAGACATGACACCATGGTCTCTGGCTTGAACCCAAAGGTCACTGGCTCTAGCAAGAGGTCACAGGCTGAGGTGAAGCTCCCTGGTCAAGGCACACATGAGAAAGCAATTACTGGACAACTAAGGTGATGCAATGAAGAATTAATGCTTCTCATTTCTCTCCCTTCCTGTCTGTCTGTCCCTGTCTATCCTTCTCTCTCTCTCTTTCTCTCTCACAAAAAAGAAAGAAAGAAAGAAAGAAAGAGAAAGAAAGAAAGAGTAGTTAAGAGACACGTTGGGGCAGAGGGACTTCCCCCAGGTAGTCCTTTAAGGGCCGTTCAAACTCATTAAAGACTGGAGCTAGTTTAGTGGGTACATCTTTTTTGCTGGGGTGCCTTTCTCTGTAGCAAACTCATTGTCTGTACAGGGAGAATGAGGTCTGGGAGACACTCGCCCCTGGAAGATAATGATAATTTCCTTCACTGCATGTCCATTAGACAGGATGAGAAGAAATCTCATGCCTGAGGTGATCATTTTTATTACCCTTGCAGGCTGGGGACTGGGAACAGATTAAGTTTGGTTTCAGAAAAGTACTAAAAACTAGTAATGTTTCTTGTTTCTGGGTGTTGGGGTAAAATTTAAATATGCCATGGATACATTTTACCAGCATATTTAAGTGTAATATAATAATACTGTATCTCTATAATCTATACCCTTTCCTTTTTCTTTTTTTTTCTTTATTATAAATTTTTATTAATGTTGATGGGATGACATTAATAATTCAGGGTACATATATTCAAAGAAAACATGTCTAGGTTATCTTGTCATTAAATTATGTTGCATACCCCTCACCCAGAGTCAGATTGTCCTCCGTCACCCTCTGTCTAGTTTTCTCTGTGCCCCTCCCCCTCCCCCTAACTCTCTCCCTCCCTCTCTCCTGTGTCCTCCCTCCCCCCACCCCTGGTAACCACCACTCTCTTGTCCATGTCTCTTAGTCTCGTTTTTATGTTCCACCAATGTATGGAATCATGTAGTTCTTGTTTTTTTCTGATTTACTTATTTCACTCCGTATAATGTTATCAAGATCCCACCATTTTGCTGTAAATGATCTGATGTCATCATTTCTTATGGCTGAGTAGTATTCCATAGTGTATATGTACCACATCTTCTTTATCCAGTCTTCTATTGAAGGGCTTTTTGGTTGTTTCCATGTCTTGGCCACTGTGAACAGTGCTGCAATGAACATGGGGCTACATGTGTCTTCACGTATCAATGATTCTGAGGTTTTGGGGTATATACCCAGTAGAGGGATTGCTGGGTCATAAGGTAGTTCTATTTGCAGTTTTTTGAGGAACCACCATACTTTCCTCCATAATGGTTGTACTACTTTACATTCCCACCAACAGTGTATGAGGGTTCCTTTTTCTCTACAGCCTCTCCAACATTTGCTATTACCCGTCTTGTTGATAATAGCTAATCTAACAGGGGTGAGGTGGTATCTCATTGTAGTTTTGATTTGCATTTCTCTAATAACTAATGAAGCTGAGCATCTTTTCATATATCTGTTGGCCATTTGTATTTCTTCCTGGGAGAAGTGTCTGTTCATGTCCTCTTCCCATTTTTTTATTGGGTTGTTTGTTTGTTTGTCGTTGAGTTTTATGAGTTCTTTGTAAATTTTGGATATTGGTCCCTTATCTGAGCTGTTGTTTGAAAATATCAGTTCCCATTTAGTTGGCTGTCTGTTTATTTTATTTTATTTTATTTTTTTAATTTTTTTAAATTTATTTATTCATTTTTAGAGAGGAGAGAGACAGAGAGAGAGAAGGGGGGAGGAGCTGGAAGCATCAACTCCCATATGTGCCTTGACCAGGCAAGCCCAGGGTTTCGAACTGGTGACCTCAGTGTCTGTTTATTTTGATATCAGTTTCTCTTGCTGAGCAAAAACTTTTTATTCTGATGTAGTCCCATTCATTTATCTTTGCCTTCACTTCTCTTGCCATTGGAGTCAAGTTCATAAAATGTTCTTTAAAACCCAGGTCCATGATTTTAGTACCTATGTCTTCTGCTATGTACTTTATTGTTTCAGGTCTTATATTTAGGTCTTTGATCCATTTTGAATTAATTTTAGTACACGGGGACAGGCTGTAGTCAAGTTTCATTCTTTTGCATGTGGCTTTCCAGTTTTCCCAACACCATTTGTTGAAGAGGCTTTCTTTATTCCATTTTGTGTTGTTGGCCCCTTTATCAAAGATTATTTGACCATATATATGTGGTTTTATTTCTGGGCTTTCTATTCTGTTCCATTGGTCTGAGTGTCTATTTTTCTGCCAATACCATGCTGTTTTGATTATCGTGGCCCTATAATATAGTTTAAAGTCAGGTATTGTAATGCCCCCAGCTTCATTCTTTTTCTTCAGGATTGCTTTGGCTATTCGGGGTTTTTTATAGTTCCATATAAATCTTATGATTTTTTGTTCCATTTCTTTAAAAAATCTCATAGGAATTTTGATGGGAATTGCATTAAATTTATATATTACTTTGGGTAATATGGCCATTTTAATTATATTTATTCTTCCTATCCAAGAACAAGGAATATTTTTCCATCTCATTGTGTCTTTTTCTATTTCTCTTAGCAATGCCTTGTAGTTTTCGTTATATAGGTCCTTTACGTTCTTTGTTATGTTTATTCCTAAGTATTTTATTTTTTTGGTTGCAATCGTGAAGGGGATTATTTTTTTGAGTTCGTTTTCTAGTATTTCATTGTTGGCATATAGAAAGGCTATGGACTTTTGTATGTTAATTTTGTATCCTGCGACCTTACTGTATTGGTTTATTGTTTCTAGTAATCTTTTTGTGGAGTCCTTTGGGTTTTCGATGTATAGGATCATATCATCAGCAAAAAGTGATACCTTTACTTCTTCTTTTCCAATATGGATGCCTTTTATTTCTTTGTCTTGTCTGATTGCTCTGGCCAGAACTTCTAGCACCATGTTAAATAAGAGTGGAGAGAGTGGACAACCCTGTCGTGTTCCTGATTTAAGGTGGAAAGTCCTCAGTTTTACGCCATTTAATATGATGTTGGCTGATGGTTTATCATATATGGCCTTTATCATGTTGAGATATTTTCCTTCTATACCCATTTTGTTGAGAGTCTTAAACATAAAATTGTGTTGTATTTTATCGAAAGCCTTTTCTGCGTCTATTGATAAGATCATGTGGTTTTTGTTCTTTGTTTTGTTGATATGGTATATTACCTTAACCGTTTTGCGTATGTTGAACCATCCTTGAGATTCTGGGATGAATCCCACTTGATCATGATGTATTATTTTTTTAATATGTTGTTGTATTCGATTTGCCAGTATTTTGTTTAGTATTTTAGCATCTGTATTCATTAGAGATATTGGTCTGTAGTTTTCTTTCTTTGTGCCATCCTTGCCTGGTTTTGTTATGAGGGTTATGTTGGTCTCATAAAATGTGTTTGGAAATATTGCTTCTTCTTCAATTTTTTGGAAGACTTTGAGTAGAATAGGAACCAAGTCTTCTTTGAATGTTTGATAGAATTCACTAGTATAACCATCTGGGCCTGGACTTTTATTTTTGGGGAGATTTTTAATAGTTTTTTCTATTTCTTCCCTGCTGATTGGTCTGTTTAGTCTTTCTGCTTCTTCATGACTCAGTTTAGGAAGGTTGTATTGTTCTAGGAATTTATCCATTTCTTCTAGATTGTTGTATTTGGTGGCATATAGTTTTTCATAGTATTCTACAATAATTCTTTGTATATCTATGATGTCTGTGGTGATTTCTCCTCTTTCATTTTGGATTTTATTTATTTGATTCCTGTGTCTTTTTTCCTTGGTGAGTCTTGCCACGGGTTTGTCGATTTTGTTGATCTTTTCAAAGAACCAGCTCCTTGTTTTATTGATTTTTTCTATTGTTTTTCTGTTCTCTATTTCATTTATTTCTGCTCTGATTTTTATTATCTCCTTTCTTCGGCTGGTTTTGGGTTGTCTTTGTTCTTCTTTTTCTAGCTCCTTAAGGTGTGAAGTTAAGTGGTTTACTTCAGCTCTCTCTTGTTTGTTCATATAGGCCTGAAGTGATATGAACTTTCCTCTTATTACTGCTTTTGCTGCATCCCAGAGATTCTGATATGTCGTATTTTCATTTTCATTTGTCTGTATATATCTTTTGATTTCTGCACTTATTTCTTCTTTGACCCATTCATTTTTTAGAAGTATGTTGTTTAGTTTCCACAATTTTGTGGGTTTTCCCCCCTCTTTTTTACAGTTGAATTCTAGTTTCAAGGCTTTATGATCAGAGAATATACTTGGTACAATTTCAACTTTTCTAAATTTGCTGATATTGTCTTTGTGGCCCAACATATGGTCAATTCTTGAGAATGTTCCATGTACACTAGAGAAAAATGTATACTCTGTCGCTTTGGGATGAAGTGTCCTGTAGATGTCTATCATGTCCAGGTGTTTTAGTATTTCGTTTAAGGCCACTATATCTTTATTGATTCTCTGTTTGGATGACCGATCTGGAGCCGTCAGCAGTGTATTGAGGTCTCCAAGTATGATTGTATTTTTGTCAGTTTTTGTTTTAAGGTCAATAAGTAGCTGTCTTATATATTTTGGTGCTCCTTGGTTTGGTGCATATATATTAAGGATTGTTATGTCTTCTTGATTCAGTGTCCCCTTAATCATTATGAAATGACCATTTTTGTCTCTGAGTACTTTTTCTGTCTTGTAGTCAGCATTATCAGATATGAGTATTGCTACACCTGCTTTTTTTTGGTGTTGTTTGCTTGGATTATTGTTTTCCAGCCTTTCACTTTGAATTTGTTTTTATCCTTGATGCTTAGATGAGTTTCTTGTAGGCAGCATACAGTTGGATTTTCTTTTTTAATCCATTCTGCTACTCTGTGTCTTTTTATTGGTAAGTTTAATCCATTTACATTTAGTGTAATTATTGACACTTGTGGGTTCCCTATTGCCATTTTATAAATTGCTTTCTGTTAGTTTTGTATCTTGTTTGATTCTTCTCTTTTGTTTTTCTATTGTTTGTTTTTGTTTGTTTGTATTCCATACTTCTTTCTTCTGTTGCTACCTTTTTTAAGTCAAGTGTTTTTGTGGTGGTTTTTTCAAGGGTGGTTACCATTAAGTAATGAAAAGGGTATCTACCATATTCATTGTAGTACCCTTTCTTAAGAGTATTTCTACGCTTCATCATCCTTTGCTACTGTTAATCTTCATCTTTTCTCCCCCCCTTTTTTTTTCTTTTGTTGTCACAGTTTAAGTTTGGTTTTATTTTTTTTCTTGGTGGAGCTGTTACTTGTGGTATTGGTTTTTTTTGTTCTTTGATTCTGGTTGGAAACCCCCCTTTAGTATTTCCTGGAGTGGGGGCTTTCTGATGATAAATTCTCTCATCTTTTCTGTATTTGTGAATGTTTTTATATCTCTTTCGTACTTGAAGGATAGCTTTGATGGGTATAGTATTCTTGGCTGAAAGTTTCTCTCTTTCAGGGCTTTGAATATTGGGGTCCACTCTCTTCTAGCTTGTAGAGTTTCTGCTGAGAAATCTGATGATAATCTAATAGGTCTTCCTTTATATGTTGTATTCTTCTTTTCCCTGGCTGCCTTGAGAATTTTTTCTTTGTCGTTGGTTTGTGTCATCTTTATTATGATGTGCCTTGGAGTGGGTTTGTTGGGGTTAAGAAAACTCGGTGTTCTGTTTGCTTCTTGAATTTGAGGCTTTAGTTCTTTCCACAGGCTTGGGAAGTTCTCATCTATTATTTGTTTGAGTATATTCTCCATTCCATTTTCTTTCTCTTCTCCCTCTGATATACCTATTATTCTTATGTTATTCTTTCTGATGGAGTTCGACAATTCCTGTAGGGCTTTCTCGTTCTTTATTATTTTTGAGTCTCTTTCTTCTTCTCTCTGTTGTGCCTCAAGTTGCTTGTCTTCTATTTCACTAATCCTATCTTCTATCTGGGCTGTTCTATTAGCTAAGCTTGTTATTTCGTTTTTCAGTTCGTGAATTGAGTTTTTCATCTCTGTTTGATTTATTTTTATAGTTTCAATTTCCTTGGTAATATATTCTTTGTGATCATTGAGTTGTTTTCTGATCTCCCTAATTTGCCTTTCTGTGTTTTCTTGTATATCTCTGAGTATTTTTAAGATTTCTATTTTAAATTCTCTGTCATTTGGCTCCAAGGCTTCCAATATGTTAAATCTTTTCTCCATAGATTTTTCCACATCTATTTGTGTTACCTCTCTTTCTTTTGTATCCATAATATTCGATTTCCTTTTTCTTATTGGCATCTGAAGGTGGTCTCGTTGATAGTGTTAATTAGAATTAAAAAAGAATAAAAAGGGAAGAAAAAGAAAAAAAAAAGAAAAAAAAAAAAAGGGAAAACACTCCACACACAAAAAAAGTAATAATTTATTATTTCCCCCTTCTCCCTTCTTTCTTTCTTCTCCTCCCCTCCTCTCACCTCTTTAGGGAAATATCGTGATGACCTGTGAATTATATTATGCTAAATGGAACAAAAACTGCCTATAACGGAGGGCCTGATTTGGGGTGAAGAGTTCAAGGAGCAAAAAAGGGAGTAGGGACCTACTAAATGCAAAAAAAAAAAAAAAAAATAAAGGGAGAATATCTTAGAGAAGCATAAAATGATTTGCTTGTAAGTGATGGTCGACTAAGAGATATAATGAGAGGGATAAGAGGGAAACAGAAAAAAGTAGAGAAAAAAATAATATTTAAAGAAGAAAAAATAAAAATAATAAGTAAAAATCTGTTGTATTAAGTGGAGCGAAGACTAAATACAATGGAGACTTTGGGTTGGGAGGAATGCTAGTGAGTTAAAAAGCAATGTAAAAAGTACCCAAAATGCCACAAAAACAAACAAATAAAGGAAAACCAAGAACAAAAGCAGAAAAGAAGAAAAAACAAAAAACAAAAAAAAACAAAAACAACAACAACAACAAAAAAAAAACTTGAGTCCCAAATTAAATAATTTGTTTGTGCTTGAGGATTAACTGGGAGGAAAAGTAAAAGGAGAAAAGAAGAAACGAATAGAAAGGAAAAAATAAGAAAAAGAGAGAAACAAAGGAAGAAAAAAAAGGAAGGGAAAAAAAAACAAAAAACAAAAAGAAAACAAAAGGGGAGAGAGTGAGAGTTAAGGGTTTTGGAGTGTAACCCTAAAGGATAGTAAGGATGAAGAAAAGAAATAAAATGTAACACTCATGGGTAGTGTAGTTCAAGAAAAGGGTAGCATAAGATGGGCAGAGAATAAAAGGACCGAGGTGGAGGAAATACAAATATTAAAGGCAATAAGAAGAAAGAAACAACAACAACAAAGAATTAGTGGAACAAGTTATAAAGTCTGTGGATTTTTCTTGATTTTGAGAGGTTAACTTCTTCCTTTTTCTTTTCTCTCCTTCTTCCTGGTCGGTGACTCTGTACCCCAGGTTCTGCCCCTGTGTCATGCTTAGGTAGGGATTTGCAGTTGATGGGATTCTATGGCAATGTCATATAATTGACTTTAGTCTCGCTGGTAGTCAAGGCTTGTTGGCGTTTGCAGAGTCCAACAATGAGAGAGTTTGCTTTCCTGGAGTCTCTCCCCTAGTCTCCCCTTCCTGAATTAGCAGCCTGGTGATCCAGCTATAAGGCTGCCACTGCTTCTGTCTGGGGAGTAAGAGGCTCAAAGAGCTGGGAAATCCCCACTCTATCCTCACTCAGCGCAAGGCTCTGGGTAAGGCTCTGGCAGTCAGAGCCTCCAGCGTAATCAGGTGGGGCTGGGAGTCAATTGTTGTCAAGGTGACTGTTCAGTGCCTAGCATTCAGTTGGACCTCTCAACCCAGGCTTTCCACACTTTGTAGCCTGTTTTGGCTGGGAAGAAGAGGCACTAGTCGCTGCTTGCTGTATAGATCTTAATATCTGCCAAGTCCCTCTTGTTAGGTATATCCCTGAATATGGAGGCTCTGTCAATCAGAAGTTGCCCCCGCCCCTTTAGCGAACGGCACTGAAAAATATTATGCCTCTTGTCTTGGATTGCTGAACTGGGAGAGATCTTATCAATTAGAACCCCGTGGGTGCGCAGATTTCGTGGGTTAAGCTAATTTCAGTGATTGGATCCGCAGCTGTGCTCCAGAGAGTATTTCAGGCTGCCTGCGCCGCCCCTCCCCCAATGCTTGATTGTTAGCTTGAATGGCTGGGTGAGGTGCCCCGCCCACGGAGAGAATCTCCTGACTAGGAAAGACAGGTTTGGTGCCCCTCCCGGACTGCTGCACAGGGGCACGCGCGGCTTCTCAGCGCCGGTAGCCGGGACTCCCGGTCGCCGTAGCCGGGACTCTCGTATGGCCACACGGGGCGCGCGCGCGGCTTCGCGCGGCTTCTTAGCGCACGCCGGTAGCCAGGACTCCCGTATGGCCACACGGGGCGCGCGCGCGGCTTCTTAGCGCACGCCGGTAGCCAGGACTCCCGGTCGCCGGTAGCCGGGACTCCCGGACGGCAGCACGGGGCGCGCGCGGTCCTTTTTCTTTTAATAATATAGCTGAAGCCCTCTTATCTGATGCTGTCACTGCTAGTTAAAGAGCAGGTTAAGAGGTAATTATAAATTTTATGTATACGTACTTTAAACATTTTATTCTAATTTATAATACTCGAGCATATATTAATCCCGCAGTTTTAAAAGCCTTTTTATTATGGAAAAATTTAAATATGCATCAAATAGGCAGACTAGTACTGTATAATGACCCCTGTGTGTCCAGCTGTATCTGTCCCCCCAAAACGCCATTACTTTGAAACAAATTCCAAACATGATTTTATTTAATTCCTAGTATTTCAGTCTGCATCTGCTATGGACTAACCTGTGTTCCTACAAAATTCATATGTTGAAGCCCTTGCGCCCATTGTAATAGTATTTGGAGATATGGAAGGTAATCAGGGTTAGAGGAAGTTATGAGGGTGAGTCCTTAATGATGGGATTAGCCCACATTTGCTAATACAGAATTTCTAAAAGATAAGGATTCTTCAAAACAAATAACAACAATAACGTTAACATAACTACAAAATGTATCCTCAGATATCAGTACGTGAACTTCAAATGTGGGGTAAGGCTCTTCTCTGGAGTGCACTGCAACTGTTTGGGTCCTATATTGCCTTAAATCAAACACCACATCCACCATGCGCTTCCAGTTTCAGTTTTTAAATGTGAAACAAGAATTTAAAGATATTTTGGAACACATGAGAACAGAACTTAGCTTTGATAATTGTCTCACTCATACCAATTTGACATCATATTTTTTTTAAAAAAACTCTCTTTTCTCAAGCATTTCAAAGCATTCACCTTAGCTTTCACAGAAATGATTCTCATTTCTGTATTAATATTGAGGGTTTTTTTGTAATGTTGAATTGAGAGTTAGCAATAATAAATACAACTCATTTGCGAACAAACACAGTTGATTCCCGCTGAGCACCCTCCTCAATGTGTGGGAGAAGGGCCTTGGAATTCTGGAGTATGGGCCATGGTCATGGCAAGTGTTTTGTTTTGTTTTGTTTTGTTTTTTTCATTTTTCTGAAGCTGGAAACAGGGAGAGACAGTCAGACAGACTCCCGCATGCGCCCGACCGGGATCCACCCGGCACGCCCACCAGGGGCGACGCTCTGCCCACCAGGGGGCGATGCTCTGCCCATCCTGGACGTCACCATGTTGCGACCAGAGCCACTCTAGTGCCTGGGGCAGAGGCCACAGAGCCATCCCCAGCGCCCGGGCTATCTTTGCTCCAATGGAGCCTTGGCTGCGGGAGGGGAAGAGAGAGACAGAGAGGGAAAGCGCGGCGGAGGGGTGGAGAAGCAAATGGGCGCTTCTCCTGTGTGCCCTGGCCGGGAATCGAACCCGGGTCCTCCGCACGCTAGGCAAGTGTTTGATGGAGGAACTATGAGCATTAAATGAGTTAGGTGAAGACTGAATAAGTGAGCCTCTAATACCTAGACATAGAAATTGTTTCTATTTTTTGTCTCTTTTATTTGCTTTTATGCTAATATATAAAATGCTTCAATGAGCCTTCTTATTCACATACCTTGACATACTTTAACTCATATAGCTACAAGATACATTTCTTAGAGTGAAATTGCTGTCAAATAAAAATATATGTATTTACATTTTTGTTGATAATGCAAGTTGTTCTCCAAAAATGTCACACTAATTTATACTCTTACCAACAGTAATTTAAAAGTGTATATTGCACACCCACTCACCAACTATTACCAAACTTTCTCATATTTACCAATTTGATAAATAAAAAGTGGTATCTTACCATTTTTATTTTAATTTATTTTATTTTGAGTGAATGTTAGCATTTTTCATGTGTTTAAAGGGTATTTGTATTAATTTTTCTATGAACCGTGAGTTAATATTCTTTGCTCCACTTGTCTTGTTATAGTTTTGTGAAACTCTATTTAAGTTGACAATATTTGTCTGTTGATTTTCCATGTGTGACATAAATTCACAATGAGGCCAAGATGGCTGAGTGTTCATCAGGAACGTGTGCTGCCCCTTCCACTGAGTGGCGCTGCGGAGGAAGAGGTTACCAGTTAAGGGCTCCATTTCTCTGCCACTTTTAGAGTAGGAGGGGCCATGTGACTGAGCTCTAGCCAATGGGTGGCGAGCATAGATGAGACCATTGGAATTCCCACCACTTCCCAGTCTTGACCAGGGTTAAAGCTGGCAGGATTTCTGCCAGGCCTGTCTGTGCAGGGAAGCTGCTCTGTTCTGCAATATTAATTGAAACCACTGAGTCTGAACTATTGTGCATTTTAGGGTCTATTTTTTTTTTGAAAAACATAGTAGTTAGCCTCCCCTAACACAAAATATCTAGCAAATAGCCTATTCTATCTTATATACTAATGTGTGTAATGTTTATATACTAAATATGTGTAGTGTTTGTGTTTTGCTTATTTTCCTGCTATTTACTTTTAACCATACAGATTAAATTTTTTTTTACCATGGTCATTTTTTAAAAATTACTTTTGGGTTTTATGTTATGCTTGGAGAGACTCTCCTTATCCCAAGATTATTTATTATTATTATTTTTTGTATTTTTCTGAAGCTGGAAACGGGGAGAGACAGTCAGACAGACTCCCGCATGCGCCCGACCAGGATCCACCCGGCACACCCACCAGGGGGCGATGCTCTGCCCACCAGGAGGCGATGCTCTGCCCCTCCAGGGCGTCACTCTGTTGCGACCAGAGCCACTCTAGCGCCTGGGACAGAGGCCAAGGAGCCATCCCCAGCGCCCGGGCCATCTTTGCTTCAGTGGAGCCTCGGCTGCGGGAGGGGAAGAGAGAGACAGAGCGGAAGGAGAGGGGGAGGGGTGGAGAAGCAGATGGGCGCCTCTCCTGTGTGCCCTGGCCGGGAATCGAACCTAGGACTTCTGCATGCCAGGCCCACACTCTACCACTGAGCCAAAGGCCAGGGCCTATTTTTTTAAGTCATATATGTATGTATCTTTCTAGAACTTTTAAAGTTTACATTTAAAATTAAAAATTTTGGTTCATCTGTAATTTATTCATGTAAGGTAAAAAAGTGGATTTTTGACTTAGTTGGGTTTTTCTCCCCGAAGTGGTTAGGCAGTCATTTCCATTCCATTTATTGAATAATCTATTTTTTAAATCACTGATTTGAATTACATCTTTATCATATACCAAATCCCAATATGCATTTGAGTTTATATATGGACTCACTCCTGTTTTGTGTATTTGTTTATATATTAATGCATTGTGCCAAAGTGTTTTAGTTATTGTTGATGACAATAAATACTTCAGAATGTCTGGTGAAGAAGTCTCTCTTCACTTTCTCTATCATTTTCCTGGCTATTCTCATACATCTGTTTTTCCAGATAAACTTGTCTAGTCAAAAGAAATTATGTCTGTACTTCAAGTGGGATTGCTTTGAATGATGAAAAAATTTTTGCAACACTGAAATTTTTTATTCAAGAATATGTCTTTTAATTTATTCAAATATTATTACAATTTCTCATTGAAGGTTTAAAACTTTTTTTCATATAGATCCTGCAGTTATTGTGCAATAAATTCTTAGGTATTTTATATTTTTTGTTCTATTATAAAGGGGATCATTTTTTCTAGTGTATTTTCTTGTTTTAGCAAGAGAGACAGATAGACCGATGGGAAGGGAGAGAGATGAGAAGCATCAGCTTGTAGTTGTGTCACTTTAGTTGTTCATTGATTGCTTCTTATACGTGCCTTGACCAGGGTGCTTCAGCCAAGCCAGTGACTCCTTGCTCAAGCTAGTGATCTTGGGCTCAAACCAACTTCCAGTGTAATTTCTAACTGGCTGTTGTTTGTATAAGAAGAAACCACCCAACTCAATTGGTTTTCTCCTCAAGTTTTCAGTTGATTTGGATGTACTGTATAATCATATCATCTGCATATCATACTAAATCTGCTTTCTCCTTTGTAATACATTTACCTCTTTTTTTTTTCCTTATCTAATTGTATGGGCTTGCACTTCCAGAACAATGTTCATCAATGATGTTGGTCGCAGATTCCTGCTCCCGAAGACCCTTCAAGGGCGTCCTCTGCCGTCAGTTGGTTGCTATCAAACTTTCTCAGAAGAAAGAGTTTGTTATGGGAAGCCCCAGAGGACGTGCAGTTATTGCTAGAAAGACCACACTCTATACACCTGTCACCCCAGCCACCTCAGCACCCCAACCCCACCTGCTCCACCACCTGTTGAAATGATCACACAGCATAGGTTACCTTCACTGTCTGACCCTCTGAGAATGGGACCACCACCTGTAGCAATAATCACATAGTGTGGGGTAACTTCACTGTCCTAACCCCACCAGAATAGGAGCTCTTCCAGGGTAGAAACAGGTCTTTGGTTCACTGCCGTTCCCTCCAGCCTAGCGCCCTGCCTGTCACAGAGGAAATGCAATCAATATGTGGTCGGTGAAATGACACAATCAGATAGCCTTTTGCCATCTCCTATTAAAAATGCCTTTCCTGATAACTACCACTCATATATTTATAACCTTTCTGGTAGCAAAGCCCTCTCATAGGCATTGTCTTGCTTTACTCTCTCATTGACAACTCTGCACATTTTTCCTTCCTAATTCTTCTCTTACATATATGGCAAAGGAAGGTCAGAGGAAGCAAGTGACAGGCACGGCAGTGTCCAGCTAACGAATGGCAGAGCGAGATTCTGTTGTAGCTTCTGGTTCTGGCCGATAGACTGTGCTGCTGCTCACCTGCCCGTCCCTTGGGAGCAGCTCTGAAGATTTTCCATCTTGATAATGAAATGTGACTTTTTAAAAAGCTGTCGGCTGAGGTAGGGGAAGAGTGAGTGAGAAGTGTGCCCCTCAGAAGTTGCCAATGATCTGGCCCCTGACAGCAAAGGGTAGATTTGAGTGGAAGCCTTGGAAGGGTTGAGTGGGGATGGGGGTGCTGGGGTTGGGGCATGAGGGGTGGCAACTTGGACAGGTGAGTTGCTACTCCAGGTGAACAGGCCTAACCTGTGGTGTGTGGAGCCTCACATGCAACGTTGGCCCCTTGGAGCTGAGTCTGGTCCTCTTCGCTGGTGGTCCTATGGAGGATAATGCAGACCTCTGGGCACTGGCCACTGACAGCTCTTTCTGCACACACACTTCTGTTCCAGCCACTTCGTCCCAGAGGAGAGAATGAGAGCACCTAGTCCTGCCCCTCAGGGGCCCATGTTCTGAAAGGAAAAAATAATTTAGCACCTACTATGTGCCAGGCCAGATGCTAGTCACCTCACATATATCATATTTCACTTGGTAGTTCTCACCACAACTCAAGAATGAGCTACAGTGATTCCCATAAACAGTCTCCGAGAGTGAGAGTCACAAGGTCCCCTCACTCATCACTGGGGGTCAGCAGTGCCCACGCTCTTCGCCACCGTCGCAAGAATGGGTAGTCTAATGCGGACAACATCTAGGGTGGCTGCGCTGGTGCGGAGCCCCGTCAGAGACAGAGGCAGGGTGAGTTGGAGGAGGAGTCTGAACGGCCCCAGGGGAAGGCAGGCAGGAGAACACAGCAGGCTCCAAGAGGGATGGGTAAACAGTTTGGTCTGGCAGTAAGGAGAGATGAGAGGATTAAACCCAGGCTCTGTGTTAAAGGGTAACTTCTAAGTCAGCAATACTGAAGGCCATGTTCCCACGGCTGACCTTGGTGAAACAATAATGAAGTTTAGTTACTTTTCAACCCCCTCCCTGGGCCCAGATTGGCTTCTGATCCCAAGAGGCTTTCAATTGGTCACAGGTCAACTTTCGGCACCCTACCTCCAGCCCACCCTCCCCCCACAGCATGCCCTGCTCCTCTCCTGTGCCTCTCTGGATATTGTCACCACTATGGGGTTCTCAGGGACCTGAAAGCCTTCCAGGCTCTCTGTGGAGAAGAAATGGCTATCATGGGCATTCAGGTGGAATACAGGCTGGCAGGAAGGTCTTCTGGATACCCTTACTGTCTAGGGCAGTGTTTTCCAAACTTCTTACACTTGAGGACCAGTGAAAGTGGGAGAATTATTACGGGAATCATTCAGGCAGAAATCATCTTGAGCATAAGCGAATTTGACTAAGATCATTGGGTCTATAATATTTTTTTTTCTTCCCAACATAGAAGTGGGGAGGCAGTCACACAGACTCCTGCATGCGCCCAACAGGGGTCCACTTGGCATGCCCACCAGGGGGCAATGCTCAGCCCCTATGGGATGTTGCTCCATTGCTCCAGAGCCATTTTAGAGCCTGAGGCAGAGGCCTTGGAGCCGTCCTCTGCGCCTGGGCCAACTTTGCTTCAATGTTGGCCTCGGCTGCGGGAGGGGAAGAGAGAGATAGAGATGAAGGAGAGGGGGAAAGGTGGAGAAGCAGATGGGCATTTCTCCTGTGTGCCCTGACCAGGAATTGAACCTGGGACTTCCACATACTGGGCCAACACTCTACTGCTGAGCCAACCGGCCAGGGCCTGGGTCTATAATCTTCATAAAACATCTTGGTGGTTAACTCTTTCATGGATCAGCACAAAATTTCTGGTGGACTGGTGCTGGTGCGTAGACAAGCAGTTGAAAAACAGTGGTCTAGGGCAGTGGTCCCCAACCCCCAGGCCATGGACCGGTACTGGTGCATGGGCCATTTGGTACCGGTCCACAGAGAAAGAATAAATAACTTACATTATTTCCATTTTATTTATATTTAAGTCTGAATGATGTTTTATTTTTAAAAAATGACCAGATTGCCTCTGTTACATCCGTCTAAGACTCACTCTTGATGCTTGTCTCAGTCACGTGATACATTTATCCGTCCCACCCTAAAGGCCGGTCCGTGAAAATATTTTCTGACATTAAACCGGTCTGTGGCCCAAAAAAGGTTGGAGACCACTGGTCTAAGGGACCACTCTCTGTCTGCTTCCCAGTCCACACGATGATCTGCATGTTCAAGAAGTTGGGGAGCTGAGTGGATGTCTTTTCCCACCTTGGTGCTGACTTGGAGAGAGCGCTGCTCGTGGCCATTCCCATAGCTGGCCCTGGGACAAGTCCTTCCAGTGTCATTGACTCTTCTCTAAACAAGCAAAGTGGAGTAGTAATCCCAAGTGGCTGCCCGCCATTGGGCGACTCGATTTCACTATCAGGATGGAAAATCTTCAGGGGTTATTATTTTCCAAAGGGCTGGCTACCTCCCACCCCATCTCCATTAGTGGCTCCTTAAAAGGCAATCCAATATCCCAGTGAATATCACTTTGAAACCAAATCTGGTGTCCCCTGACTTGCCTTAATCCCTGTAAGCCTCCTGCCCATTGCTCAGAGCTGACCTAGCACTGGCCCCCTGTGACTAGATCCTAAAATGACTTGGCTTGGGGTGTGGAAGAGAATGAAAGTGATGGCTCATATTGATAGGGTGGACTGAATCTGAGGCCAAGGTCCATAGGCGTTTGGGGCCCCTTGAACTATAGATAGCAACAGCCACAAACGTGCACCTCCTCAGCAGGCATGAGAAATCCTGGTCAAGGATAATGTGGACAGGTAAGGGCCCTGCCGGACTGGAAGATGAGGTTTAAGTTATAAAACAAGATTGTGGGAGTCAGTTCCCTTTAAACTTTCCTGAGGCCAAGGGCGTGTCTGGCCTGTTAGCCTCTGTCTGTTTGTCCTGAGCTTCTAATATACCCCAAAGAACAGGAAGACCAGCACTATGAAGACCTATCCCGTTGTTGTTTTTAGAAATCAGAATTTACACACACACACACACACACACACACACACACACACACACACACACTACTCCTTATCTCTACTTCCCCAGTTAACTCTCTTTGATCTCTGAAAGAAAGCAAGACCCCTGGTGGCTAAGCGAGCTCTGTGAAGTGGTTTGGATGAACCCCTGGACTGAACTTCAAAAACATTTAAATTAACTCCTGTTACCACTTTGCACTCTTTACTTAATATCCTAAAGCAGTGTCTCCCTTCACCCCACACCTTATCTAATACTAATATCTAAGGTCATTCTCTGAGTCTGCATTGCTTAGCCATTTTCCTCCTCCCCCTCGGTGTGCACACACACAAACTCCCCACCCCTCCCCCAACTTCCCCTCTCCTCATGGAAGACCTTCCTTCCTGCTTCCACCCCGTGTCCACGCAGTCTGACCATCCCTCCAGCTAAGCCCAGTTCCCACTTTTGCCTGCAATCTCCTTTGCTGTGCAGACACTTTCCTCCTCAACCTGGAGCATTTAGAGTGTGATTGCACCCTGCTTTCTTCCCATGGTCACGTTTTCAGCTTTTGTTTGGAGGGCACTGAGCCTTTCTGCCTAACCAGATTACAGACTCCACGAGGACATGTATTCCCCTTCCCTGTAACCCTCGTGCCTACTGCAGGCATGGCACATAGTGGGCCCTCAAGAAATACTGAATAATTAAAATTTTGGTTTCTTTTCTAAAAAAATAATTTTCAGTTGCTTAAAAAATATCTAAAGAAAGCAAACTAGAGGAAATATAATCAGAAAATTGGGTATTTTTCACAATTGTCTAAAAGTGCTTGCTCATGTGTATGTGTGTGGGGGTAGGGGGTGCTTGCCCTCATAGGTATATACTATACATGTGGTACTCTGGATCCAAGGCAAAATTAGGCTTATTAAGAAGATGCTTGCTGACCATCTGCATATGGGTACATCCCCACAGTCCTAAAATTGTCCTCATTTGAGATGGCTTTTTCTTCACACATTGTAACAAGCACAGTAATGACAGGGAGCTGAGGTTGGAATGCCTAATGAACTGTGGATTAAGAAGTGATGTGATAGCATCTTGCAGATTGTAATTAGCACATGGCCTCTATTATGTCCTATCAGAGTTGTATCTTTGTGCTGACAAGTAATTCCCCAAAATAATCACTTGTCTTTCAACATTTCCTATGAAAACTAATTGTGAAGAGCTCCTGCCTGGAAAGGCTACCCAGAGCAATTCGGGGGCAGTTACATGGGAACCAGTCACTGCTGGGCACAGTTACCTGGACTTGAATATGTGGAAAGTGAGACCAAGTGAGGGAAATGAGACTCTGGCCAGGTATTCAGATGGCACCTGCCCATGGCTGCTGACTTCATAATGGGTTTTATACAGCACTAACCTGTTGCCCTAGAGCGGTGATTTTCAACCTTTTTTGAGCCGCGGCACATTTTTTACATTTAGAAAATCCTGGGGCACACCACCTACCAAAATGACACAAAATGACACTCTAACACAGTACATATTATACATGTAGTTAATAATATAGTTTCTTTTTTTTTTTTTTATAATTATTTTTATTTATTTTATTTTATTTTTTTACAGAGACAGAGAGAGAGAGTCAGAGTGGGGGATAGACAGGGACAGACAGACAGGAACGGAGAGATGAGAAGCATCAATCATTAGTTTTTTGTTGCGCATTGCGACACCTTAGTTGCTCATTGATTGCTTTCTCATATGTGCCTTGACCGTGGGCCTTCAGCAGACCAAGTAACCCCTTGCTCGAGCCAGCGACCTTGGGTCCAAGCTGGTGAGCTTTTTGCTCAAGCCAGATGAGCCCGCGCTCAAACTGGCAACCTTGGGGTCTTGAACCTGGGTCCTCCACTTCCCAGTCTGATGCTCTATCCACTGCGCCACCTCCTGGTCAGGCAATAATATAGTTTCTAAATGTATTTATACTCACTTAGTGTGAAACCTGGGCCTGTTTCGATGAACACAAAAGGGATATCCTGGCAGGAATGGTAGAAACACACACACAAAGCTCTTCCTCAACAGTTCTCAGTCTCTTGCTGTTTTTAGTTTTTATCACAGTCAAGCTTGAGAAGCTCAGCTCACATAGATATGTGGTTGAAAATGGGAGCAATGTCAAAATAGCTTTGTTGGCCAGAATGGGAACTCCTTGGCAGCAGATAACCAAAAACTGTCTAAAGGAAGATCAGCAAACTTTAACTTTAAACCACGATCTTGTTTCAGTTCAATGAGTTCCTCTTGCTCCTTTAAAGTCATGTCCTTTCCAGAACGGATACTGAGCTGTATGGGTCCTTAACCCAGTCAAGGCATTCTGTGAAGGCTGAAGAGAAATAAAATGACAACGTTTTCTCAAGAGTTTTCAAATGTCTGCTAATCACCTTGCACATGCAGCAGTGTTGCCGCCTACTATTGGTTCATCGCTAGTGGTCGGGATGAATCCTAGAAGGTGATTGGTCAGTGAGCGTACCCTGTGCCTCCACTCTTCCTGTCACTGATAGCTGGAGGGATTGTGAGGGGAATGTTTATGTTCGGATGGAGGTGGCTGGCGGCGGGCCGGATAAATAGCCTCTGCGGGCCGTATCCGGCACGTGGGCCGTAGTTTGGGGACCCATGTTTAATTTCCCCATGGCACACCTGACCATGTCTCACGGCACACTGGTTGAAAAACACTGCCTAGAGTAGAAGAGTAAAGTGCTCAACAGGAGCATATGAAAGAACTTGAATCATTTTTTTCCTTAAATGATACTAGTTATGATTATCTGTAGAGAAATTGGGAAAATATATAAGGTCTACCAGAAAGTTCTGTCCGTTTTTGGAATAAAACAAAATACAAATTTTTCTTACCGTCAATAAACTTTATTAAATAATATATTTCCACACCAATCCTATCTTCCAAATATGGACTGAAATGGTTTGCTGAGCTGAATTAAGCCTTTCTGTGATCTCCGATGTTGTCAGAAAAGGATCTTGCTCCAACATGGTATTAACAACATTGTCATCGATCAAAGATGGTCGCCCAGAATGTGGCTTATCAGAAAGGTCGAAATCACCTGTTTTGAATTTTTTGAACCATCTTCTCCATGTCCTATCAGAAACTGTACCTTCACCAAACACTTTCAATAAATTTCTACATGCTTCTGTAGCATTTCTTTCTTGTTGAAATTCGTATACAATACAGTGGCATAAATGAACTTTATCAGTAGCCATGGGTACACTATCACTTCACACATAAGACTAACATGAATCAACATTTTTTAGTTAATTTGCTATGTCAGTATGTATAAATTAAGTGATAAAAATAGAGAGGCACACATGTGCCAAATAAACATGTGCTTACATGTCGAAACTTGTTGTGATAGAAACGGACAGAACTTTCCAGTAGACCTTATATAAACAACAAAACCACTACCAACATCTTATCATAATGATAGTCCATCATCATCACCATCATCATCATCATTACCATCATTATTATCTCCAACATCACCAATTATCACCATCATTATTATCACCAACACCACTATCACCATTATCATCACCAACACCACCATCATTTCCATTATCACCATCATCAATACCACCATCATCGTCATCACCATAATCATCATTATCATTATCATTATCAAAATTGCTACCTTTGGAGCTTATACTCATTCCACATACTTTTTTAGGCACTAGCTGTCATAAAAAGTTGCTGTGAGAGTTAAATAAGATATTGGAGGCGAAAGCTTTGCAAACTGTAAAGTCCAGTATAGTCAGGGCTTGGTAGGTAGCGCTTTGCATCCACTCAGATATGATGCCCAGCTGCCAAGTAAGTGAGCAATATTCACTGAGTGTGTTTAATTGGGTCCCACTGAGGAGTGGAGCAGTTTCCCCAGTGAAGGGAGGGAAAGGAGAGGAGCAAAGCTAGACTAGACTCATAAACATCATGAGTTGAATGGAAAGAGAATAACTCACTAACTGAAACAGGGACTGTTCTGGGGAGTGATAATACCCTGGTCCTTCTCATCAGTTACTCCAGTCAAGTCTTGCTCAAAATTAAAACAGTGGGCTCAATATTTAACTGCACCTTCAAAGCAAGTTTCCTAGCCCCCTTTCCAACCAGATTGTCAGCTTCTTATATAAAGATTCGGGAGGCCTGACCGGTTGGCTCAGTGATAGAGCGTTCCCAGGTTTGATTCCCAGTCAGGGCACACAGGAGAAGCGCTCATCTGCTTCTCCACCCCTCCCCCTCTCCTTCCTCTCTGTCTCTCTCTTCCTCTCCCATAGCCACAGCTCCACTCGAGCAAACTGGCCCGGGCGCTAAGGGGCTCCATGGCCTTCACCTCAGGCGCTAGAATGGCTCCTGTGGAAACAGGGCAACACCCCAGATGGCCAGAGCATCACCCCTGGTGGGCATGCCATGTGGATCCTGGTTGGGCGCATGCGGGAGTCTGTCTGACTTCCTCCCTGCTTCTAACTTTGGGGGACAAAAAGATTCTGAAGTGACCGTGGGTGCTGGAGAAGAGACTTGTAAATTGGAAGATGTGAGCTTGGCGAGGGGTCAGTGTGAGAGACGGACCAGAGCCAGACCTGGGATCATGTTCTCTCTGAATCTGCAGTTGGCCCTCAGCTTTCATTCCGCTTCCATCTCTGCCTACTTCCCTGCCTTTCTTGCCTTCCTTTCATTCTGACTCTTGACTTTAGGGAACAGGTAGAATTCAAAGCTTTGTTCCTCTTGTGTGAGTGTTGAAATCAGGAACTGGTTCTCCTGCTGAAAGGCAGAGGTAAAGAGGCCCTGGCATCCTAAATGCCTGCCCAGGACACCAGCCAAGTGCCCCGCCAGGCCTGGATGCTGCACTGCTCTCCCATGTCGGAGGTCCTGACAGCAACCTGGGAAATTAATTAAAGTTCTGTTGGGCAACTCTCCGCGAGGGCACCTCTCCAGCCCCCTGTGGCTTCTGCATTTGTCTTGGAAGATCACCAGGCCAGGAGAGGAGTTTGACCAAAAGTAGGTGGAATTGACTCAGAAGCACTAGCTCAGGCAGTTGCTACCATCCAAAAAAAAAGAGAAGGGAGGTAAATTGGGCAGAATAAACGAGCATGGAACTTTGCTGGGAGGGGGCAAGGCTGGCTACGTGCAGCCACACATATCCTGCAGTTGGGGCCAAGGCAAGAAATAGAGCCTAAACTTGACCTTCACATTTACACATTGTGATGGTGAGTCCTCCCAGATCCCATCCGTCCTGGCATGCAAAAATAACCAGGCTGATGATAGGGTGGGGGACTATTTACATTGATCAGGTAGCTGGCCACTGGCTGCAGGGCCCTGTGGTCAGTGAACCGTGAAAGGTAGAGAACCAATTACTATTCTTTTCATAATTGTGTAGTGACACCCTTAGAAGGGTCACTAGTGGCCATGAACTTTCTTGGTGCTTTGTTCTGTGTATCAAAGCCTGCTTTTGCCTTCACTCTTGGAATTGCTGCTGGGCTCAGTGGAGAAGGGTGTGTTGATGTGGTATTTGCTTTGTGAGTGGTTTGAAGTAAAGAGTGATGTGGGGAGCATGGATGAGGGATGGAGAAGATTTTCTCAATGGAAAGAATGGATATTTAGGAAATTAAGCTGTTGAATTGCAACAGTGAGCAAGTACTTGGATAATTTGAGCTTAAAAATCAAATAGGACCGCCTGACCTGTGGTGGCGCAGTGGATAAAGCGTCGACCTGGAAATGCTGAGGTCGCCGGTTCGAAACCCTGGGCTTGCCTGGTCAAGGCACATATGGGAGTTGATGTTTCCAGCTCCTCCCCCCTTCTCTCTCTCTGTCTCTCTCTCCTCTCTCTCCCTCTCTGTCTCTCTCCCTCTCTCTCTCCTCTCTAAAAAGTGAATAAATAAATAAAAAGAAATTAAAAAAAAAAGGTAAGTTGTTAAAAAAAAAAAAATCAAATAGGACCAAAAACTAATTGTGCATATTATCTGATTGGAGTTCAATACCAGGAACCCTTCAGCCTATTAACTACTATCAATTACAGGTCTTGATGCTGATGTTGCCGCTCCCCCATGGGCTCTGGAGATCGCAGGGGTTTCCAGGGAAGTGGGTAACGCTGCTGCTCTCTGAGGCTCCTCTCTGCTCTCTGGCTGGTTGACTCCCTACTCTGTCCAGCACTGCGTTCACGTTATTGCAGGGAAGCAAGAGACAGCTCTGGTGGGATGTGGCCCCAAGAAAGCGTTATTTAGTCTTCATATCACTGCCTACAGATAGCAAAGGTGACTTGAGAGGACGTTGTGAGCCTCCTTACTTAGATGGGCTCACAGGGTGAACCTCAGAAATACTAATTAAATAGCAGAATCCCCCAGGATTCGGCTGTGGAGCCCTACAAGCTGTGGCACCCTTTGGCCCAGAACCAACCCAGCTGTTAGTCCGGTATAGGTGCCCTCACAGAGCTCCACTCTGGCACGTGGCCCCTGACCCACAGAATTCCTCACTTGTCATACCATCCTCACTGTCTGGGTCCATCAAATTCTATCAGCTCCTCAGCTGCATCCCATCTCCATAGGGACTGCTCTCTCCTTGCCTCCCTTGTTTCAATCGAGCAAAGCACTTAGTGAGGATCTAGAAACTGAGTTTAATGAAGAATGTCTGAAGAATGGTGGCATACTCTAATTGGAGAAGAGGAAGTGCCAGGAAGAGCCATCATTGCTCTCTTCAACATACTGATGTATGTATAATATATTGGGAAGGGTAATCAGATTTGGGTGGCTTCAGAGATAGAATTAAGCCAGACGGGACAGATTCCAGGTCAATATAAGGAAATTAGCAGCTTTATAGTTAGAGGCTGAGCAACCATTCAAACAGCTAATCCTGGAGGAGGGTTATCCGTTATCATCATCTTCCTCATCAGGATCAGCATCACTATTTACTGCACACTAACGGAAGCCAGGTCCTCTGCGAAGCACATTGACTGCATTATCAATCAGTGCCCCTTGCACTTAATGCCGCCTTCTCCTTTCTTGCAGGCTCATTATCCCTATCCCTGAACCTCCCCCTAGCTTCTGGTCCTCCTGAGGTTCAGAACACGGGACCAGGAATTTTGACAAGGCTGGAGAGTCTGGGGACAGTCAGGGCTTGGGAAACAAACTACTTGCTCGATGCATAAATAAACTTATCCTCGTGTACCTGACAACTAGGCGTCATCCTGAGTCAAGTAAGTGGATAAACGTATTATTTTGCTCCACCCTTCCTTCTCTTTCTAAGCCCTTCAGCCCTACACACTGTGAGATATAACTTCATCCCCACCTCCCACCTCACATGGAAAGCTGCATAAAGCAATGAGTTATTCACAAGTATATGTGAAATGTAAAGATTTTAGTTTCTTTTTCCAGGGCAATTTTTACATAGCAGGCTGATCTCTCATAATACAATGAAAGTCTTTGTTCCCTTATTATTGAAAGAATGTTATGGTTCTGAGAGCAAGTGGGAGCATTTCAGGTGGCTTGGCAAGAGTTGCTTTCTTCAAACCACCCTACTTGGACAGAGAAGGATAGTTAGAAGAAGCAGAGGAGTTGTTTAATGGGCACAGAGCTTTCGTTCACGATGATGAAAACATCCTGGAGGCGATGGTTGCACAACATGGTGAATGTGATCATTCCATTGAATTGCACACTAAAATGGTTTAAATGGTCAAAGAAAAGAAACAGTGGCTAGGCATAATGTTTGGCGATATGGCAAGTAACTAATAGAAGAAATGATGAAAAGGGTTTATAGGGATTGCTTTCTCTTGTTTGTTGCTGGAGGGGTGCACAATAGTACAGTCCTGATGGGGAGTGGGGGGCAATATCAATCAGAGTCGCAGATGCTCACGCCCTTAGGGTCAGTGGTCTCATTCTGGGAGTTCATTCCAAGACTGCGCCTGCCCTTGCACAAAATCATGATGGACCAGGGTCTTCGCTGCTGCAGTGTCAGGAACTACAGGAGCCTGGCATTGGGAACAGCCCAAGTGTGCGTCCAGAGGGGGCTGCTTAAAGAGGCCAGGATAGAACACAATGTAGCTGTGTGTGTGTATGTGTGTGTGCGCACATATGTGTGTGCACATATGTGTGTGTGTGTGTGAATGAGAGAGAGACAGAGAGAGATTCCTATATAATAACGTGGAAAAAACTCCAGTGGGATCTGTCCATAGTGAAGACTTACTGTAAGGTAAAAACATCAAAAAGCAGAACAGTATAATGAGAATGTTACCTTTGTGTATGAAAAGGGGTTAAATATAAATATATGCGTACAGTACATACATAAAAAACATTGGAGGATACATAAGAAACAAAAGTGGTTGTCCGAAGGGGCAGCAGTGAGGAGGAGAGCCAGTGGACAGAGACAGGGTGTGAGCTAGGCATCCATTGGATGTTAGTATATTGTTTGCTTGATTTTTTTTAGCCACATGAATAATTTACCTAGTCAGATTTTCTAAAAAATATAATGGCCAGGAATGCCCTTTGCAAACTCTAACACTCTATATAGCAGCGGTAGTTGACCTTTTTATACCTACCACCCACTTTTGTATCTCTGTCAGTAGTAAAATTTTCTAACCGCCCACCAGTTCCACAGTAATGGTGATTTATAAAGTAGGGAAGTAACTTTACTTTATAAAATTTATAAAGCAGAGTTACAGCAAGTTAAAGCATATAATAATAATTACTTACCAAGTACTTTATGTCGGATTTTTGCTAAGTTTGGCAGAATAAATCTTTATAAAAACAACTTACTATAGTTAAATCTATCTTTTTATTTATACTTTGGTTGCTCCACTACCGGCCTCCATGAAAGCTGGAATGCCCGCTAGTGGGCGGTAGGGACCAGGTTGACTACCACTGCTCTATAGATATGAGGGATTAACAATGAGAAAACAATAAGAACAATTATGCTTTAATGACTACCATTTGTCAAGTGTTTATTAGGTGCTGCGTACTTGCTGAATACTTTGTGTCTATGGTTTTCTTTGATCACAACACAACCTTACAGGCATAATGATTGTCACTTTTTATAGATGGGACACCTAGCAATCAGAGGAGTGAAGCAGATTGTCCGAGGCCACACTTCTAGAAAGGCACAGAGCTGAGATTGGAACCCAGACCTGTCTGCTGCCACACTTCCCTTCCTGCCGCTGGCCCCTGGTAGATGCGGTAGAGGAGAGCCTTCTTTCTTTCCCGCACTGCCAGAGAGTCCCTGGCACCGGTGTAGCCATTTCTGAAGGTAAACACAACACTTCCTAGTCTGCTTGTACCATTCTTGGAACAAACCAGCCACCCTGACTCAGCCAGACTGCCTCAGGCCGTGTGGTCGTTCTGTTTCTAGGAGATATTTTTGGTCACGGTTTTCCTACACTCCCCGGACAAGCACCATGATTAAGCATGATGCTTCCTTGTGGTTGCTCCCAGCCTTCCTGAAATGGAACGCATCTTTAAACTGGTTAGCGGGTTAGGAATAACTTGGCAAGGGAGGCAATGCACACAGATATGCACAACAAAACCTTTTACTGTGTTCAGACAACCTCAGAGCTGTGTGCTTAAATCTGCAAATAAGGCTGGGTAATTACATGGTCCCAGAAGAGACCCAACAGTCAAATGAAAATTGGGTTGTAAAAATAATTAGATTGCAAGATAGTTAAAAATAGGGTCCAGAGGTAGAGCCACAGGCTCCCTCCTCATTTTACTTCAAAGAAGGGACCCCAAGTTGAGAGCAAGCTGGGAAGGAAAAGTGCCCGCATTTGGCAGATGGAAATTTCAGGCTACATTTCCCAGGCACACGCCTGCTGCTAGGATCCCCAGAGAGAAGGAGAAGCCTTTCAAAAGATTTCGTTGACAAGTTTGCAACTTGCGCGTGCCCCTGTGTTTCTGTAAGTGGAGCCCAAACCACCCTCTCCCAGCCCCATGCTTGATGACTTGTCTCTCCCACATCGGTTTATACATTTTTTAAGTTAATGGTGCTCTGTGCCCAGAGAGCAAGGCAACTGACGTGCTGATGCTTCCCAGGAGGGATGAGTTATGGGCTGTCTTGTGGAAACTGAAGGACCGGTTTGTTTCAGGATAAATGGCTGTATTGTGTTCCACCGTTCTCACCTCACTGACTTCCCACTGCTAGACTAGCATGAGGAGAAGACAACCTTGTGTTTTTTGCCATAACCAGCAGCTGAGGTGTCTTACAATATCATCTCCCCTCAGGCCATCTCTTAGCCCAGCCTCTGAGCATGAGGTCACAGTTCACGTCTCCCTGGCTAAATCAAGTCCCCTCTTCTGGGCTTGCAAAGCTCTTCCTGCTAAAGTTTGTTGGTGGGGACCTGGCTTTTTCTCTCAGTGATGGGTATGTGGGCAAGCAATGATGCTTTCTACAGTGACATCGAGGGTGACATGGGCCATGCTGGGTGGAGAGTACTCTGATACTCCGGTCCTGGAACCAGAGACTCTGTCTGACCATCTCAGCGGGCTGTCCATCACGTGCTGCTCAGCTTGAGTGTCAGTGAGGCCTGGAGGTCTCCTGTCTCCCCGACAATGACATATTGGTAGTGGTTCTCCTACTGGCCTATGTGGTGGGTAGTTTCTCTTTCCTACAGCATCCTTTGGTACACCCGGCAGTGAGCTGCTGCTCCTGTGAATTCATGAGTCTTGTGGATCTTGGGTGGAGAGTTTCCACCTGCTTCCTGGCAGCTCTTTGAAGGAATTTGTTCCCATATTTCTAGAGCTGAGATGTCACCATAGAGACACAGTTACAAGTAAATCATCTTACTTTCCTTCCAAAATGTTCCCAGGATTGCAGAGAGCATTCATTCACCAGTGTTGGTAGTCGCATTTGATCTCAGATGGCCCTTGGTAACAGCTCCAAATTCTCCTTCCTGTGTTCCACTGTGTGCTAACCAGGCAAATCAAAGCCCAAGGGAAACCTGGGGTGCCTGCTGCTCCCTGGGATGGGCACAAATCATGTGCAACAGGAGCCTAAGTTACTTTTACTTGGGGTCAGATACTGAAGAGCCCCATTCAACAAGCCAGCTGAGGTGTGAGTGGGACATCAAGCTGGCTGCAAGGATCTACTGACTCCCACTGCCCAGAGGGCAGAACACTCCCCTCTTTTCTTTGCTGAAGCCGCAGAGGCCTGTGTCCCTGCTTTAGGGAAGGCAGGGTCTGATGGCAGCAGCTCCACAGTGTTGGGGATATTGGTTTCTCGCAGAGGCGACCACTTCCCATGCACACTGGATCCTCTAATGCAGCTTCTCAACACTACAGGCGTGTGGTCAGAGGCTGTTCTGTGTGTTGGAGTATGATTAGCAGCAGTCTGGGTCCCACCTACTAGATGCCAGTAGCTACTTTCTCTCCAGATGGGACAACTAAAAATGTTTCCAGATATTGCCAAATGTCCCTGGTGAGAGGTCAGGGGTGGGGTGGCAAAGTCACCCTGGTTGAGAATCGCTGCTCTAGTGTACTAACCTGTTTAGACTTCCCTGCCCTTGTCACTCTACAGGTGTTTGGGTCTTGGCTTGCGTTCTTACTGTCAGGGGTGCTTCCCTCCTCCCCAGTGCTTGGTGAGAAAACACCTGAAAGTCTTCCGAATGAGACTTTCTCTCCCGGGAAACCTTCCCTGACTTCCCCCTCCTGCCAGGGTTCCCACAGGGCCTCTGCATGGCTCCACCGTGGCTTTGACCTTGTTGGAGTGGTCATTGCATATGCATGTCTTTTGAGCTCCTAGAAATCCAAGACAGGGCCTTACTCTAGTTTGTGTCCCCTGTGACCAGCAGAGTACCTGGTACATAGCAGGCCCTCAACTGAGCAGGATCCAGGTAGCCAACAGCAGACTGTAGGGTATATCCTTTCCTGAAGGTTGGCACATCGTGGCCACGTAAGTAGGTCACACATGGTCCGGCCCCAGTGTTTTCAGGTTGATTAAATAGCATGCCAGTACTGTCTCCTGGGGGCAAGAAGGTCTCCTCTACTCTCACTGAAGCTGTTCTCAAGCCCCAGGGACTCCCAGGTGCACTTCAGGAGGTCTGCAAAGTCACTGAAAGTTTTGTGTATTTGTACAAACAGGCATTGATTTTTTTTCCCCTGGTGGTGAAATCTCACAGGTTTCATCAATTTTCCAAATGGATCCATGAGTCAGAAACTGTTAAGAATAATTGCTTTAGCCAAATAACCTAGCTCCAACAATCTAAACACCTAACTACTGGCTCAGCAGAGTGCTGTGTGGAAGACAGGGCAACACTGGACCACATTACCTATGAAACCAAGATGATTTCAGGGTTGAATTGCTCAGTACACATCGTCAGTGCAAAGGGGATCTAAACAGGAGGATGAATTACAGTACCAAGATCATTGACATCTGTGGAGAACCCCTAGGAGGGCCCATATGCTACATAGGACCTTGGCTCTCAGTTTTTGTTTTTGTTTATCTTTTAGAGAGAGACAAGACAGAGAAAGACAGAGACAGGAAGGGAGATGAAAAGCATGAACTCATAGTTGCAGCACTTTAGTTGTTCATTTATTGCTTTTCATATGTGCCTTGACCAGGGAGCTCCAGCCAAGTCAGTGATCTCTTGCTCAAACCAGCGACCTTGGATCATGTTTATGATCCCACACTCAAGCCAGCGACCGTGCACTCAAGCTGGTAACCCTGCACTCAAGCTAGCAACTCGGGGTTTTAACACGAGTGTCCCAGGTCGATGTTCTATTCACTGTGCCATCACTGGTCAGCTGGTTCTCAATTTTTTTGTCCCAAAACTTTTAGTGACTATGAAGAAAAGTGGTCAATTGTCACAACATACTATAGTTTATATAAAACCAATCAGTATAAATTCTGAGAAGCTGCTCTTTATAAATTTCTGTGTCTGTGGCTTGGAGAAAAAGTGCAGCCTTTGGGGGGAAAAAGCTTGGTTTCTCATCAGCTCTACAACGTAGGAGTTTGGGACTGTGAACAAATCACCCAGTCTCTGAGTCTCAGAATTTCATTTGTAAAATGATGATAATAGAATCTACTCTGGTGGAATCAATCATCTTGTCAGTCCCCTTTTGTTGGAAAAGTGCTGCATCCTCACATTAGTCGTGAGGTTTCATGTGAGAGCCCTGACTGTAATACTCTATATCCTGGGCTGGAGAGACACTTGACCAGCATTTGTCCAATCACGATGGCCTACTCACCTGAGCTGACCTGGGCTGGGGAGGGGGCTGCTATTCAAACTTGGCCACTCTGAATCCTTCCAGGGGGTTTTTCTAAAGGGAGATCCATCTCTGTCCTTTTTACTTAAATTGGGTTGTTTTCTGCAACCAAAATTGTACTGATTAACAAAGCATCTACATTGTGAGATATATTGAAGATGTAAAGACAATGAATATAGACTAGTTAGTCTGGGACCTGATGCCTAGATGCTTAAAGTATACATTGAAAAATAACAGAACACGATGTTAAGAAGAATCTCTATTTACCCCATATTGCAGGTGGGCTGTTCATTCATTCAGGTAATATTTTTAAATTGGTAGGTTGAATCTATTTACTTTTACTGTAATTTTAGATATGTTTGAATACAGTCTATCACTTTCTTTTATTATTTCTGTTTACTCTATTTTAGTCTGTCCCTTTTTCTGCCTTATTTCCCTTTTCATTTCTCTTTGTTTTGGGAGCTATTGAATCTATTTTTATTCTTTGATTAGTTACTCCTAATATTTTATCACATTTACTTGACTTTATCTTAAGTCAATTCATACCTCTAGCCTCTTACAGTCTAAGAATCTTGATATGCTTAACCCTGACACACTGTCCTTGTCTAAAATGTTATTGTGTCTAGTACCTTGGCTCCATCTTGTTGGGTAGTATTTAAATTTATCATTAACATTATTAGCATTATTAATCATGCTTGCATAGTATTACCCGTATGGTAATCAGTATCTCTGTTTATCAATGCTGCCTCTTCATTACTCCTTTCTAGGTTCAGTTTCTTACCCTCTTAAGTTTATCCTTTAAAAGTTCTTTTGGGGAGAGTCTGTTGGTGACAGATTCTGTTGGTTGTCAGTTGTTTACAAACATTTCGTTCCAGTCTCGTGGTTGAGTCACGATGTAGCTCTGCACAGAATTCTGGGCAGTTCTTTTCACTCAGTCCTCTGAGGCTCTTGTTCTGCTGTCCCTGTTTCAGTCCTGCTGTTGAGAAGTCCACTGGTTGTCATTCTTCTGGTCATTTCTCTTTCTTTGCTGTTGCTTTTAATATTTTACTGTTGACTTCAGTGAACTATAGTTTCTCTACAAGGCATCTACAGGTGGGTTTTATTTACTGTGCTTAGAACTTGTGCTTCCTGAATTCTTGTTTTACATCAATTCTCAGCCATTATCTCTTTGAATATTGTCTCTCCCCATTCTCGATCTTTTCCTAGAACTCTTATTTGATAGACTCCATGATTGACAGTCTCATTCTGTTTCTTTTTGTACAGTAGTACATTCTAGGTGTATTTTTCAGATCTATTTTTATTCACCTCATTCTTAAAGTCCCACCAAATCTAATCTCCTATTTATCTTACTGAGTTTTAAATTTTCAATGACCATTAAAAGTTTGTTCTTTACCATAAGTTTTTAGGTTTTTTTCCAAATCTGCTTATTTTTGTTCTATAGTGCCCCTACCATATTTTATTTCCTTCTTTTATACTTTTAATAATTTAAAGTTACTAATTTTTTGCTGGAGGGTAGCAAATTACTTTATTTGAAGGAATGGTACAAATGAAAGGACATAGTGGATGACTTGGTACCAGTTATAGAAATGGTAAAGGTACCTCCAACATGCATGTATTGCTTTAGTGACCAGGGAAGTCACCCTGTGGCTATGGGAAGCCTTAGCTGTGGCTATGGGAAGCCTTAGCTGTGGCTATGGCTAAGGCTTAGCTGTCTTCACTGTCTTCCAGGGTGTGCTTGTTGAAGAGCCACTCTGCCATGTCAGTTTCAGGCAAGTTGGTTATGTGGTCCCCCAATTTTTTGATGAATTTCACCTGCTCACTCAGGTAGTGAGTCTCAGTGAAGTCACACAAATGAGGGTGATTGTTGTCAATGGCCAGTTTGTGCAATTCCAGTAGTGGCTGATTCTCAGTTTTCCCCAAGTGCAATGCACTTGCATTCTGCCCATTCTCCCAGTCTGCACGGTCTGGTTTCTTGACATCCTGAAGGAAGATTCAGATACCTTGCTGGTTCTGCATCTCCATCAGTTTCTCAGCATGTGTCCCTCTCCTCATGAGATTGGTATAGAAAGTATTTGGCAGAGGTCATTAAAGCCACACTATCCCAGACAAAGCAGTAAGACATGGACAGGTAGCTGTAGGAAACACAGGCCTACAGGTTGGTCTGGTGGTTGATGGTGGCCTCCGAGTCCTGGTGGTAATGTTGGCGCACCTGACAAGTGGACGCAGGGGTCATGGTGGGTGGCTGAAGAGAGGAGCTGCACAGCTTAGGGCACAGTGGCGAGGCCGTGGGGCAATCCAAAGGCCCTGTGAGGAAGTGGCAAAAGGCTGGGTTGGGGGCGACCGCCTGGAACAGGGTCCGAGCCCTGGGTTCTATCTGAGAAATGTTGAAGCAGAAACTGCAGGGACTGTCCCTGGAGACTGTCTCAAGTTACTAATTTTATGTTTCCTTTCATATTATTCTTTTATCTGGAGCTCTTTGCAGTCTTATCTGATCATGCTTTCCTTCTGTCTATTGGCAGGTGCTTTGATGTCATTCTTTCTTCATGGGTTTTGAGATTATGGATTATGAGTTCATATTCAATGAGGCTTTATCTTTGTGAATTCTTCCCATCTTGAGTTGAGGATCTATATCCTCTTTTTAAAAAAGATTTTTGTATTCTCAGCAATTAATATACTTTCATGTGCATGTAGATGCCCAGCAGACTTGTTTTGGTTGATGATGTTGACAACCTACAAAAAGATGCTACATCTCCTACTCCCATTTTGGGAAGGGGACCTTTTCCTCTATCACATTTTCTCTAAGCATTTTTTATTTATGAGTCTCTGCGATTTTGTTGTTGAGACACATGTTCCTGGGACAAAAGAATGTATGGCCTTGGGAGAATAAATGAGTAAAGTCTCTGGAAAGGGGGAAGGAGGAATGGAAGGTTCCTTTAGTCACAGAAGGAGTGGAGGCACTGAGCAGCAGACCAAGATGAGTAAGCAGGAACGCAGTCACTCCTGGGTTGACACAGGGGAGCAAAGACAGGAATAACATGGGGGTGGTCACGGAGTGGAGGAAGATATCTCATTATACGCCTCAGGAGGCAGAGACTCTGATATAGTGAGAACATGTTTATATAACCACTTTCCCGCTCTTATTACTAAGAAAGGACAGTAACATGCCAAGACCTACTGTGTATCAGGTATTGTGCTAAGAGCTTTATCTGGGTTCTTTTATTCAATATTCATAAAAATCTCATTGAGGAGGCACTTTTATTCTCCCTAATATTCAGATCAGGAAATTGAAATTCAAGAAACTAAGAAACTTAAGCCACACTGACAGCCAGAGAGAAGAACAGAAGTGAAACCAGAGCCCGGCTCTGCTGACCCAGAGCAGGAACGTGTAGTCACTGCAGGCTGAGCTAGCACTTTCTGTTGGGTTGTAACGGAGACTCCTTTACACACACAGCAGTTCCTCCAGGGCCCTTGCGCCAGTGGGGAGAGCTGTTGTGATGGGAACACCCCATTTACTCAAACTGTCAAAAGCACAGAGCACATGGCAGATGGTGGGTGCTTAATAAATAAATAATGTTTTTTTCCTTTGTAGCGTTGAGGAGCTGGGCCCTGGCAAAGCAGAATAGGACATGTTAGGTTGAAAGGCTTCCTCTTTAGCTCCTCCCTTGGCTTTAAAGTTCTGTGTAGTCTGCTGGAGGGACTGGTGTCCTGGTCACTTTCCCCAGCAAGGAGGCTGGGCTGGGTGGGATTCTCAGCAAGCATGTCACATTGCAGGCTGATGACAGTGATGAGGAGTCCCTGCTTGGCTCTTTGGACCCTCTTTGGACCCTGGCTGGGTGGCAATTTCTAGATACTGCTTCTCCAGAGTCCTGGTATATCAGTTCTCATCTTGGTGATAAGAATAGAATATATAACAAAGGGCTTCCTCTTTGTCCCACCTGCTGCACACACAGCCCAGGCTTACCTCAGCCTGTGCACATCCTGAGAATTTATGGGGCTAGAATGTCCATACTATAGGGTGTCCCTAAACTGTGTTCTGCAGGAAGACCCAGTGTCTCCAGTAGCTATTCCCCCTGGCAAAAGAAAAAGCCCAAAGTGACCGGAGCCAGGGAATGGGGTGGGGGTGGGTGGGGGGGCGGTTTACCTGCCAGGAATTTGCCACCAGGATTTTGTGTCTTTCTTTTACAAGGGAAATAATTTGTTTCTTACTGCTGAAGCTTTAGGACCCCTTACATTACAGTTGCAACCTGTGCTTTTCCAGGAAGGGCAGCACCCAGAGGAGATCCCCGACTGGGGCTGCGGTGTGTCCTTTGTCTCTCCTCCCCGCATTCTCTCTGTCTCTCACCCTCTCCTTCCTTCAACTTCTCCTTTCATTTCTTCCCTGCCGTGTCTGCTCACCCAGCTCCTCTCCCATGCCTCACTGTGTTTCTGTGCTTTTCCATGGCTCTGTCTACCTTCCAATGCCCTCTTGCTCTCCAAAGGCACAGCATGGCCATCTTCCAGCTTCTCCCTCACCTCCGCTAGGCCTTGAAGAAGTCCTGGCTCACCTGCAGCCCCGGGGCTCATCCCACTGAGTTCCCTTCCTGGCCTCAGGCTGCATCCAGGTTCCAGAGAGAGGCTGAGGCAGGACTGCCAGATGCCCACCCTGCTGAGTTTAAAGTTTAAAATTCCTGGGTGTGGTGGGGGGGATTTTCTGGGCTACCTGGGAGGCTCGGCCCCTGCCGAGGTCCAGATCCCATGAAGGTGAAATCCCTGGGTGCCTGCCATCAGCCAGGGGGACTTCTGAGGTCACCGGGTAGAGGGGTCACAATAGGGCAAAGGGCCCCATGGGGCTCAGACCCAGATTAACACTTTAAAGAAAGGTCAGTAAGAAAGGGTTTCTGAGACATGCTGGGAGCAGAAGGCTGGATGGTGAGGAAAGTGCAGCACTCCTTGGGTTCTTAGGAGCCCATCTGCTGACCAGGTGGCATTTGAGGGGCAGAAAAGGCACCAGATAAAGAAGCGGCACAGTTGGATTCTAACTTCAGCTCAGTCACTGGTGAGCAGAGCTTGGGCATGTGACTTAACACCTCTTTTCCTGCCCTCTCAAAAGAAAAAGACAAAATGATCTCTAAAGTTCTTTCAGCTCTAGAGTTATGATGGTCCAGGGAGAGAGTGCCATTGTCCATTCACCTGTGGAGAGACCTCAGAACAAGCACTGGCTCTTCTGTCATGTTTCTCAGTTTGTCCTGTTAGCAAAGGGAGTGCGGGGCTCAGGGTGAAGGTTCGGAGCTGACAGCACCGTGTTCCGACTTGTAATATCGCTTTTCCCCGGGACACCTATTTTTACAGTCATCTTCTACTTCTTATTTACTTATTCATCTTTTAATCTTACTTATTCATGTTAATTTTGTTTATTGTCATTTGTTTGCCTTCTATTTGTGGCAATGCTGGTTTTCCATGAAGGTAGTGTTCTCGTATTTTCCTTTGAAATAAATTTTAAGTGAATAAAGGGAATCAACTGAAGATAAATATTAAGTAACAGTAAAGGTATCAGGACGATATGGTGAAAGTTGTGAGGGCTGCTTGAGAACTGGGGAAATGTTTGTATTACATTTGAAGACATGTAAAGTGTCCTCCGAGGTCCCAGAACTCACTGGTGGGTGCCCATGACTACGACCGTCTTCATGCTCTGCTTCTGCCTGTCACCTCAGTTCCCATGCAGTGCTGATGACATCTGTCTGTCTTCTGGAAGACTCATGGGTGAGAGAGCAGAGCGCCCTCTAGCCAGTGAGACATGGGGATACATTCTGTTCCATCTTTAGATTTGTTCTTTCTTTCCCATTGAATTTGATTTGGTCTTTCTTTCCCATTGAATTTAATGAAAAGTAATTTCAATGGGTCCTCGGATTATGAACTCTGGATTTCTACACTAATGATAAAGGCACTGGAATTCCCACCTGAGCCATTGTGCTTTAAATAGAACATGCATTACCTTCTATAATAAAAGCCACTTATGTGTACCGATGATCTGTCTCAGTACTGTGTCACCAAGACAGATCTTGATTGAAGGGCCAACAACAAGTCACATAAAAAGCTCCAAATCTAGCCCTGGCCGGTTGGCTCAGTGGTAGAGCGTCGGCCTGGCGTGCAGAAGTCCCGGGTTCGATTCCCGGCCAGGGCACACAGGAGAAGCGCCCATCTGCTTCTCCACCCCTCCCCCTCTCCTTCCTCTCTGTCTCTCTCTTCCCATCCCGCAGCCAAGGCTCCATTGGAGCCAAGATGGCCCGGGAGCTGGGGATACCTCCTTGGCCTCTGCCCTAGGCGCTAGAGTGGCTCTGGTTGCAACAGAGCGACGCCCCCTGGTGGGCAGAGCGTCGCCCCCTGGTGGGCGTGCCGGGTGGATCCCGGTCGGTTGCATGCTGGAGTCTGTCTGACTGTCTCTCCCCATTTCCGGCTTCAGAAAAATACAGAAAGAAAAAAAAGAAAAGCTCCAAATCTATAAACTATCCATCACCCAGGGAGTTAGTTCCCTGGGATGTGAGGGCAGCTGGTGAGTTCCTTTGTTCAACTTAAACTTTTCAGTTTTGTTATAAGGAAGAAGGGACAAAATGAAATTTACAGATAACCAGAAGGATGTTTTTTGCACACCTCCAATACAGCTTAGCGCCTTGCAGAAAATGCATTTACTACGGTGTGCTGGTGCTCCCGAAGGCTTTCTGAGAGCTCAGACTCAGCCACGTGCCCCACCACGTCCGTCTCTAACAGTCTGCTCTGGCCAGCTGCACAGTACCAGTGTCTTTCTTGAAGTATCTAAAGTATCTAAAGTTCGTGCTCATATAAGCTGATGGCAGAGGTTCCCAAGGTGGAAGAGCTGACAGGGCACTCAGTGGCTGCTCCCAAACACCAGTATATTCAGCACCCGGGAACCACAGGTCGTTCCTCTCTGAGCTTGAACTTGTTAGGATAGCCAGGCTATTGGCACAACTCTCCTTCCTGATTCAGACTGCCATGGAAAGTCCACTGAAAACAATCCCTTTGGAGGCAGATGCAAGGACTCATGTCCTGTCCAGGGATGGGGACGTGCCCTCCTGTTCTCATGCAGTATTCCTAAAATAGTGTTTCATATTCTGGAAATCTAACAGCATTCTTCTGGTGAAACATGGCAAGCCCCTTCCATAAGACTTTTAATAAACTTTCTTCTTGAACTCAGCAGCCATCATATTGGATTGGGTTTCCTTTATGGCTTATTCTTCTGCAACTCCGAGGATATTGCTTGTTTTGAAAACATATTGCAAAAGCAAGATTTCTTGGTTTCACACAGATAGTTTTACCTCTCAGAAAAATAGCCCAGTTTATACTTTTTTAAACCATTAAATTATCTCAACTTTGAGAAGCATACAGCTTGGGAACAGTGGGTAGACACTAATGCTGAAGAAAGCATGTGACTTCAAAGGAGGCCAGTTGTCAGTGCTGAAGGAAGGTGTCCTGCTTTTGATAATGTTATACCAAAAGCAGACACCAAGGGAGAAAGTCAGAATTAGAAATCAATGAAACCCCCAGAGATGTCTGAATTTAAACTGGCCTCTTCTTATTGTCAGGATTGATTATAATGGGAAAGATAGTCTCTTATATTTGCAATGTGGTGAAAGCTACTAGGCAGAGGCAGGACTAAGCCCCTTGACACATCTGCACAGTCACTTTTACGTAGTCTTTGAGTCCTAGACCGCCCAGATCTTGAACGACAGCTTTTGCAGCAATCAAGTCAGGGATTCTTTAAAGAAAGGATATGCAAGTCTATTGGCCTGGGAATCAGAACAGCAAGTTGAGCGGTACCGAGGAGATAGCTTTGTACCACTTTTCTAGTACTCTTTGACTTCTTCTTTGCCTGGCAGTAAGAATGGGTGGACTGAGCTTTGCTCTGCCTCCCTCTCAGAAGCAAGGTCTATAGTACTAGTGTTCTGGTGGGGCAACATTGATCGCAGAGATAGAAGGTGCAGGGGAATTTGCAGAACTGTTAATCTGGAGTCCTGTAGAAGCAAGTGGAATTGATTTCTGTCCAGGGCACAGTGCATGCGTTAGGTCTATTTTGTCCCACCACAGATACAGTTTAGGGGAATGAAGACGATGTTCTCGCAAGTTTGCATCTTGCGTGGCACCGGGGATAATGATTGAGGAGTATGTGGCAGGACCACAGACACCATTTTCTCCAAAGGCACTAGCTTTGATGGGCTAGGAAAGGAGGATTTTTCTGTTGGTGCCTTGTCCTGGTCACATGTTCTTCACCCAGAACTGGCTGAGATGAGGCTAGTGTTTTGGGGCAAGCTAGGCTGAGAGGTAACTTACAGCCAAGTTGGTTCGCATACACACCCTCTCTGGAAGACAGGCACTGCATCTAGTACATCAGAATATTAGTGGAAATCTTCAGAACATCTTCTTAATTATGAATCACTTATACACAGTTCTAGGGCTTATTTAAAGGGATGTTAAATTTTGGAATAATGAAAATGTTCGCAGAATGCCATCTAATGGAATACTCAATTCTTTTTTAAAAAGTGTTTTCCGTGATAATCAATGATGTGGAGAAAAATACTTAAAATTTAATGTTAAGAAAAAATAGGATAAGAGGGTGACGGAGGACAATCTGACTCTGGGCGATGGGTATGCAACATAATTGAATGACAAGATAACCTAGACATGTTTTCTTTGAATATATGTACCCTGATTTATTAATGTCACCCCATTAACATTAATAAAAATAAGAAAGAAAAAATAGGATAACAATCAGATGTTCAATCTAACCTTAACTTTGTAATGGTATACATCCAAGAAAAAAGTGAAAGAACTATGTAAAATTATTAGTAATTGTTATCTGTGGGTGGTGGGATTCTAGGGGCTACCTTGGTCATAATAGTTTATATGCTGGTGGGACTGACAACTGGATAATTAATGTTATTGTGGTTTCAGGTTTTTACAGCAATACCTTCCTCTTTGGAATTTTCGTACCAAATTTGTTTTAATAAACCCCCTTTTCATTCACAAAATAGTGTCATACCCAGAAGAGCCACCAGAGGGTGCTACATCACTTATGGAGTCCACCTGGCTTCTCCACAGCAAAATCACTAAGATTTATGTCAGGAGTATTGGAACTGGGTCCAGGCCCCAGATAAAGGAAATTTGGTGTACATTAATTATGATGCTGGGCTGACATTTAATTAACTGAGCTTCTTTGTTCTCATTAGCTATTACTTGAACTACTCCACTTTTTTAGTTTGTATGCTTAGGCACTTTATTTCTTTTAAATCAGTTACGATTGTTCAGATTAGCACATTCTTTAGAAACTTGAAGCCTTGGTTTGCTCTGAAAACTGCCACAAACACGTGTTCACATGACAAAGATGCTGACCTCCTCTCTGAGACATTTATAAATGTAGTTAGAAGTAAGTAAGCAGCCTGTATTGTTTTCAGAACGAGAGGTTGAAATTTCTTAGTTCTGGCCTTCAGTTCCCTTAAAACCCAGTCTGCAGACGAACCAGAAGAGCTAAACGGCGCTGGGCTATTCATAGTTGCTTCTTCAGACTCTTCATGTGTCCGAGGCGGTCCTAGGTGGCGGGAGGGCTCTGGTGGGCATGTGTGTCGGGGTTCAGAGGGTCCACTCAGCCCGGAGGGGCTCTGCCATGCCCTTGAGACTGTCCTCGCGTGGCTGTCCGTGGGGCCCTATGGGCTGCAGTGTCATGGCTACAGCAGGGCACAGGGTAACTGGTTCAGTTCTCATTCCAATGGCGGGCCTATGGGGTGCAGGACAGCAGGGTGGGGGCAGGGAGCAACAGTTCTGCCTGCACGCGTCCCCCTCCGGGCGTGGCACACACACACACACATGGGTGCTGGCTGGGGGTCAGGTCTCTGAGTTTGGCTGTTTTTGGGTCACAGTATTACAAATACACAAAATCTGTATGTTTCCTTTTCTATCCTTACAAATGACCTTTGAGGCAGACGGGGCACTTGCTACTTTTATTCTAGGTTACATGCAAGGAGACACAACGAATAAGTGCCTAGGTTCCTTTTACATCTGAAGTTCCATCTTTCCTGTGCAGAAACGCTTTCTCAGTTGGGGAGCTCAGGTGCCAGGTCTCCTGAACCTGGAGCAGAGTTTGTGGATGAGAAGACAGTACCAGGTGAGAGCTGGGTAAAGGCCTGATGGGGCCTATTTCTGGTGGGTGGTGGCACTGTCTTATTCAATACCTACCAACCAGGCCATTCGGGAGGTGGTGGAGGACTGGATTGTAGGGATGGTAGGACACTCACATTGACTGAGGGTTTCTGATGAAATATCAACTAAGCCTAGGTTTCACTGACACAGAATTGCTAACAGCTGCAGTCAGCACAGGCAGGGGTGATGAGCAGGAGACGATGTCGGGTGGCCTTCTAGCGCTCTCTGGAAGGAAGCTGAGCTGAGAGTGAGGGTAAAGGAAAGGCATGGCTGGGGATTCAGCATCTGGGTAACAGAAGTCACAGCAACCGATGCCCGTTGCTAACAGCCCCAGACTAGAGTTTCAGGGGAACCCTGGTTGTGGAGGAAGCCCAGGAAAACCTGGGGGAGGTCAATTATTGGTTTGTGAAGCTCACTTGTGTGGGAGGGAAGCCAATATAGGGGATTTCCAGCCCCCTGGGGAGACTGTCCTATCCTTTGGTGCTCTTTTAATAATATGGGTGTTTTGTTTTTAAATTTCAAATCTTGGACTTCATTTAAGAAAAACCCTGAACTTACCTGAAATATATGGAGGCCTAAAGGCAGCAAAGTACAGCCATTTGGAAGGCTAATAAATTAAGGAACCTCAAGACCAGAGTCATCTCCTTACACATTCCCAAGCACTTCTGGAGCTGACTCCCCCCACCAATGCTAGAAAGACCCAGGGCCTTTGCATGTGTGGCTGACGTGGCAGGGATGCCTTCTGAGTGGCTGCGGAGCACAGAAGACAAGGCTGACGTTACTAAACAATTTCACTTTCTGGAAAGCACTGTCTGTCGCTTTCTTTTACATGCTTCTTTCAAGTATCAAACACTCAAGAACTCATCCCCTCCCCCCTTGACTTTGACTCTCTTCTCATGATGTGTCCTGAACCCAATGAATATATTCTGAATGATGCAAGAGAGGCTGCAAACGTTCAGGCTCTCTGTCCATTTGGGCCTTCCACGCCAGGTCCCCTCCTGCATGCGGGACCCGGTGCCCTCAAGGGCAGGGGAGGGGCTTAGCTGTAGCTCAGGCAGAAACAGCATGGGCTTACAGAGAAGGATGCTAACTTCACCCTCATCATACGAAGGGCTGAAAGGAACCTGAGAATTCCAATTAGGCTTAAACTAATGAGCTAGAAACTTTAGGAAAACCACAGTGGGCAAGGAGGGGATAGTGTGGTCATCTTCCTTTTAATTAGCATTGGAAAAACCTGTGGCCCAGCTGGTAGCACAAGGGAGCAAAGTTTCTGGGAATAACCAAAGGGGGATTCTCTTGGTGGGAAAGGGATAGAGGCTGCTGGACAAGTCCAGACTCCTTCATCTCTGAGGGGGAAAGAGGAAAGACTCAAATGGGGAAAGGTGGGTTTGAATAGAGCCTGCAGCACCCCTTCTAGCTGCCCTCATCACACAATGGAGTCCAAAGCTAGATGAAAGAAAGCGACTTTAGGGAACTCTACTGCCTGCATTGCCCCTGAGGCCAGGTCCCCCTGCAGCTCTCTCTCTACTCTCTGTCGCTTCAGGAGGAAAAGGCCGAAAAACCACCTGCTGTAAGGGCCACGGACCACTCGCAAGCCTCCCGATGGCCCTGCCGTCTAGCCACGCACAGGACACTAACACCTAGAAAGGCGGGACGGAAGAGCGAACTAAGGATCAGTAAGGGGACAAATTAGGGGCCTCCTCACTCCCGAGGCCCAAGGATTTTGAGGCCTATGGCTACTTTTCTTCTCTCCAATGGGGTCTCCTTTGGGAAAAATGGCCTGCCATGGGGAGCCCAGCCATCCTCTACGAGACCCCGAGGGAGCTCTGTTGGGGGCTCAGCACTTCGGAGAGAGTTGCAAGGTCCTGCGCCTGGGCTTAGAGCGCTCTACCTCCCGCACTGGAGGGTCAGGGGTTCGTGCAAGGCCACGGCCGAGGGGTCAGCCTTCCCCCTGCTCAGCCCCTAGTCTGAGCGAGCCAGCGCTACGAGCCTCCTTTCCTCCCGCCTCGGGTGGCCTGAGCCCGCGCCCGCTCCAGTTGTTGCAGCAGCTGCTGCTGGCGGCCGCGGGGAGCGCGGGGCGCGCGCCGAAGAGGCTCGAGCAGCGAGGACGGGGACGAGGAGAAGCCGGAGGAGGCAAGGAAGAATAACGAGCGGAGGCCGAGGAGGCTCAGCTGCGTGGCGACGCGCTCAGGAAGCATGGGCTAGCGGCTGTGGCGCCTGGACGCGGTGAACCTGCCGCGGCCCAGTGCGCACAGGGCGTGGAGCGGGAGCCGAGCGCAGCCGGGGGAGGAGGGCTGGCGCGGGTGCGTCCGGACGGAGGGGGCTGATTATACATTATTAACGAGTTGCTGCCTAATTAGCCAAAAGAGGCTCGTCAGCGGCGCGAGGTGCGCGCGGGGAGGGGGTCCTGGGCCGAAGCGCAGCGCACACGCGTGTTGCACGGCGGGCGGCGCCGCGCGGAGGACACCCGGGCCCGCGCACGGAGCCCGGGGGGGGGGCCCAGGGGAGGTGCAGACCCCTGGCGCGGGCGGCCCGCGGCGCCCCCTCACTCTCGGAGCTCGGGGCCAGCGCGGCTCGGGGCTAGCGGGGCGCAGGCGAGAGCTGCCCCCGCGCTCCATCCTCCCCCCCCCTCCCCCAAGCGGGCGGGCCGCGGCCGGGGGAAGGGCGGGCGGCGCTGCTGGCTGTATATATCTCGGCGCACCCCATCAGGTCGCGCACAGCGCCCCGATCCCAGGCGCCTCCCCGCCCCCCTCTCCACGCTCCGCGGCGGCGGCGGCAGCAGCAGTAGCAGCAGCAATATGGCTGTTGATGGGTGTTCGGGGTGGCGCTGGCGGCGGGAGGAGCTCCCCCGAGCCCCTGCGCCGGCTGCCCGTTGCTAGCTATGGCAAATGGTGGTGGCGGCGGCGGCAGCAGCGGCGGCGGCGGCGGCGGCGGCGGCAGCAGCAGTCTTAGAATGAGTAGCAATATCCACGCGAACCATCTCAGCCTAGACGCGTCCTCCTCCTCCTCCTCTTCCTCCTCCTCTTCTTCATCCTCCTCCTCTTCCTCTTCGTCCTCGGTCCACGAGCCCAAGATGGATGCGCTTATCATCCCGGTGACCATGGAAGTGCCGTGCGACAGCCGGGGCCAACGCATGTGGTGGGCTTTCCTGGCCTCCTCTATGGTGACTTTCTTCGGGGGCCTCTTCATCATCCTGCTCTGGCGGACGCTCAAGTACCTGTGGACCGTTTGCTGCCACTGCGGGGGCAAGACGAAGGTAAGGCGCGCCCTGAGCGCCCGCCGCCTGCGCCAGCCCCGCCGCTTCTCGGCGTCCCCAGCAGCCCACTCCTTGCCCCTCGCAGCACCGAGCCTCCCTTCATCCCTGCCAGCCTTCCCCTTGCCGCTTTCCCCTCCCTCCGCTCTCCTTGCGCCCTCGGATTGGGGCAGTGGGCAGCACGCCGGAGGTGAGGAGTTGCCCCCAAGCAGTGCGCTCCGGGACGCGGACGCCCAATCCCGTTCCCTTGTTTATTGTAGGGTTGTTTACGGTTGCGGCCCGAGGGAGAGGGGACGCGCGTCGCCTGGGTGTTGTGGTGCGGGGTAGGGAGAGTCAACCCCTCTGGCAACGAGGAGGCTGGGGACCTCTGGGTGCGTCTTCCGCACGGCTCACCTTGCAGTGGGCGAAGGGGAGCAGAACAGCCCACACTTTAGAAACCTGTTGGGGAGATGAGTTCGTGGAGTCAGAAGAAAGGGAAAATCCTTTAGGCAAGGACGAAACCTTTTGGACTAGGGAATCCCTGGGAAGGAACATGGCCAGAGGAAGTGGGGGGGACTTGGGGGCGAGAGAAAGTTGGGAGATGCACCCCAGTTTGGGAAGTAACCCAGGGAGATTGCCACTTTACGAGTATGGCAGAGGTCACACAGTTTATGTTACCTCCCTCTCCATCCCTGAGATATTCTCGTGGAACATATACCCCCACCCGAAGTTCCGGGACATCTGTATTCTCTCCCCCACGCCACCCTCTTTAGGTCCCTGGAAATGCCACTAGCAGCTTGGAGCTGGAGCAGGAGGTCCGTCCGCCTGAGAGCCGGCTGAGGCCGCGGTTTCACGCAGAGCCTCCTCTCCGACGCTTTTGGGGTGGTTGGATGTTGGTTAGCTATTCCTGGCGCACAGACGCCCACCAGCAGGGAAGCTCACTACACTTTATGTGTGGTTGCTAGGCTGACTGCCTGGTCTGGCGCTACAGAGGTCCCCTTTATCCCTCCTCCTCCTTTGGCTGAAGGTGAAGGGAACATAGAAAAATGCAGATTATAAGAGAAAGAATTGGAAAAAAGACTACCCCGAGCTACCTTCTGTTTGAATAGTTCCCATCCTAGGGGACTTCCTCATGCCAACATTTTCAGAGGGTGGGGAGATCAAGGGGGACAGGGAACAGTGCAGGCAGAGGTAGATCTCCCTGGAATGTTCACACTTTTTCTCGGAAAGTTAATCCGAGGACCCCTCAAACTTCCACAGGGCACAGCAACTTGTCGCGGGCTCCTCCTTAGTTGCTACAGGAGGAAGTAGGGAAGCCTGGAACCATGGGTGACACACGGGGTGCAGGGAACCTCGTTCTCCTGATCATTAATTATACATCCTGTTGGGTGCCGGAGCTCAACTGTGTTTTGTGGCGGCAGGTCTTTTGGAAAGTACTGATGTGTAGGAAATACGGTAGAAAAAGAAAAGCCATCACTCTTCCTCTCCTTCCATTTCTCCAGAAGCCTCCAGATGTTGGGCCAGCCTGCTTTCTTTGGAGATACCTTCCCAGCCATAGAGGTTTCTCCTTACTTGTCAAGGTGGAAAGCCTTCCCATTCCAGAGAAGCTATCACCTTAGGCAAGAATCCTAATCAGGAGACCCTGAGACATTGCCCCTAGCCTTGCCCTCCTGGTAGCAACGTAACAACCTACAACTGCTTCCTCAGAGCGCCTTCTTATGCTTACATTTCTTCTCCACCTCTCTCTGAGTCTTCAGCCTTGAAGGTTATTTTCTCTTGCTGAGATTCAGTGTCTGCCCTAAGGGGAAAAGTAGCTCATGGCTGTGCACAGCTAAAATGTTCCCTAGACTGAGTGATTTTGGTGAACTTTTTAACAGCCTCCTTATCCATAAGGAACTGAGTAATCTGATGGTAATGAACACTTTTTCCCCCCAATGAATCTAAGGAAGTTCTGTTGTTTTTGTGATCCTGGGGTTTTAGAGTCTCTGAAGTCCTTTGACTTTAGGAGGTCTGTCAGGGCCACTGGAGTGCCTGTGAGAAAAGGCTAATCATACTAATCATATCGTTCACCTAATCATATCATCCACCTAAAGAATCTCTTTTCTGAATGATAACCAAGCATAACTTCCATCAGCCTTCTCAAGAAAATAGGTTTTTGGCAGTGATCATTACAAAAATAAAACAATTCCTGTATATTAGCCTATGTTTTGTAGTTCCAAGACCTGTTGAGTTAACATAACTGGAAGTTTCTCCAAAAATATCAGAGATGCTTGCAGCTGGTTGGGAAGATACGAGGTGATGTAGAACTAGTTCAGGCTGCTTTTGATACCAGTAGAGTTCATTTTAAACTGTGCCCAGAAACTCTTAATTTGCTAGTGAAACCCAGTGTAGCCGGCTCATTATACACAATGATAATGCTTTAGGTATTATAAGCTGTCCTCTCTACCCCTGATGTCTGTGGCACTCATGGTTTTTGCCCTTCATTCTCTTTGCTTTTAAAGTATTTGGTAGTTGTTGAGATGCTGAACAGAAGAATGCATTTGGCTTGAACTTGGAATAATTATTTTGCTGCTGGATTTCCAAGCAAACCTAGGCTGCTTTTCTAAAGAATTCTACGGGCCCTCAGATGTGTTCACCCTTACCTTCATTCAGTCCGAGATGGTTTGACCAGGAGCTGGAGTCCAGTGGAAGAAGGCTGGTCTTTGTAAAGAAATTCCACGCAGGTAAACTTCAGCACAGGAGCTGTGGAATCATAAGCATTTGGCCTCTGGGACTGCCTTCCATTCTGATCAGAGAAATCTGGGACTGTGGGTGCATCATAAGTACTTTTGACCTCTGAATCCCAAATGGTGAATGACTCTATTGTTTTGAAAAGAATTGTATGTGGGTTTTCTTTTTAGGAAATAAAGAAGAAAATGAATGACATTTCCCCTTGTGGGGAACTTGAACACAGTCATTTCAGTACCATGTGCTTTGTTTTGTACTTTGTCACATTGTTTTTTTCTCTGTTGAGTCTCATCAGAGCTCTTTCTTTCCTGGGCTGTGACATTTTGAGGTCCAATTCAGTAGCAGACTGCAGTGAACAGGGAGCTTCTTCGGCAGCCTGAATGAGGCTGTGACCTTGAAGAAGTTGTTTAACCTCTCTGGTCTCTCTTGTCTTGTTTTCTAAAATGTGGAGATTGAATTCTGTGTGTTCTCCTGTCCCTCTCTGCCCTCTGATTGAGTGTCAGGAAGTGGAAGGAGCTGAGGGGCTCTGGGCAAAGTTTCTAGCTCAGAGAGTGTTTTGCTACACTTGATCTTACCAGAAGGCCAAGCAGTGATCAGGGTGTGTTTGCAGTGGTGCAGTGATTCCTGTAGGCACTCAGCCTTGGAGTGCTGCTGTGTGTTTCTTTCCATCTCTTGCTCCTAGTCCAGCACTGTCTTCTTTCAGTCTGGGGAAGCTGAGGCTGATTTCCTGGGGGGCTGTGGTTTACTGAGGGGCCTGCACATGGTGGGCACAGACTCACTCCTGGTCTCAGTGACAGCTCTGCTCCCTGTAGAAGTTTGGGCTTGATTGAGGCTGGTCTGCATGTAGTGAATTCTTGAGGTATTGTCTCCTTGGCTGTGTCTGAAAATAACAGCATGTTTCTCTGTCAGGCTCGTGACTAATATAAATATCAGATCCCATTAGAGCTTGGTAATTACCCAGGGTCTGGCCTGATGCCTCCAAGCAGGGCCAGAACTTCAGGGCCTCTGAATTCTTGATGCCACCTTGGCCCTGGTGCCTTATCTCATCCTGGGGATCAGCTGCATTGGACGACCTTCACGTATTCCTTTGGCTGAGCTCACTTAGGCATTGGGGAAGTTCTCAGGTCCCCCTTGGGCTGACCTGCCCTTATCCAGACAGCTTTTGCTTCTCATGCCTGGCTCCCTTTGTGGGAAATACACAGTTGGGTGGAGACTCTGCCATCAGACCTAGTGCAAATTGTGGGCGTCATATTCATTAGCAGGGCATCTTTGTCTGGCAACTTTGTCAGGCCTTGATTATTTTCTCCTGTAGAAAGAGCATAATGATGCTTACTTTGTAGGACTCGTGTAGGAGTGGCAGCAATGGGTGTGCAGCATCCAGCGAATGCCCGGCCTGAATGAAACTGGGAGCTACGGTAGCTCTGCAAAGTGGTTTCTTTTCTCTTAATTCCTTAACGTTTGGCCCCTTTAGGACACAGACCACAGCAAATAGAACTTTTGAGCCCAAAGGAAGCTCAAGTCCCTGAAGTCTGCTGTCTGAGAACCAGGTAGAGTCAGACTGAGATTTGGGCTCCTGGCTTATGGCTGTTGCAAGTCTGGGAGACTGGGGAGAGGCAGCCGCGGAAGGCTCTGTGGATGCTGGGAGACTGGGGAGAGGCAGCCGCGGAAGGCTCTGTGGATGCTGGGAGACTAGGGAGAGGCAGCCGCGGAAGGCTCTGTGGATGCTGGGAGACTGGGGAGAGGCAGCCGCGGAAGGCTCTGTGGATGCTGGGAGACTGGGGAGAGGCAGCCGCGGAAGGCTCTGTGGATGAGGGCCTGGCGGGATAGCTAGTGCTTTACGGGGGAGGCACTGGAAGGGCACTGTCATGGTGGGGTTCCAGGAGCTGTAGACATGCCAGAAGTAAAGGGTTTATTTGGCAGGGGTAGCTGTCCACTATCTCTTGAGAAGGAACAAACTCCATCCTGTTAACTCTAGTCTAGAGCTCATAGACATTTCCCCCCAATAATGTAACCGTTTCTTAAGCAGAATGCTCTCTATCTAGGCCAGTTTTAGTGTTTCCCAAAGTGTGTTCTAAGGAGCACTTGCCCCTGGAGTTACTTTGTGAAACACACTGAGGGTTATGGCATAACTCTGTGCCCCCGTGGAGAGTCCCAGGCCTAGGGAAATCTTGCAGGACAGAGATTGGTTAAACTGCTCTTGACTGTACTCACTAGAGCAGCCTTGCCTGCTGTGCAGTACCCACGAGCCAGGGTGGCCTTGGGCAAGGACTTGACTGCTTTGTGCCTCGGTTTCCTCATCTGCTAAGTGGGGAATGTAACGGAGCACGACCCTATGGGACAGGTGCTCTCAGTAACCCCACTTCATAGCACTTCCTAGGAAGACACAGTGACTGTAAGCCGTGGCTGGCCCTGCTTCCAGGTGCCCAGGGACCGTGTCCAAACATGCATCAGGAGGAAAGGAAGAGCTGCCCTAGCATTTGGTCTGGGGGAGGAGGATTCCAAGGTCAAGGCCAGGTTTGTCTCTTCCTTGCCTTACCACCGCCTCCTTCCCTGAATGGGACATTCCCCGGGTGCCTGGAAGGCACTAAATGCTTGCTGTGCCGCGTTCTCCCTGTTTCTCCACCCCCTCACCTGGGCAGGAGAAGTCTAGTATGGGAGCAGTCAGGTTGGCATTGGATTGCAGTGCCAGGACCTCCTTCCCAAAGTGGGAGCAGGGGTGTCCCAGCTCACAGCAGCACCGACCATGCTAACTTCTGAATCACAGCTGCCAACATAGCCCTCCTGGGACTCCAGAGATGGGGAGCCCCTGGAGGGCCGCCTCCATGGTTACCGTGAAAAACACTGGGTTTGTGTCGTGATGCCACAGCTCCTGGGCCCAGCTCAGAACACTGGTCTAGTGATGTCATGCCTGTGGGTCGAGCAAGAGCAAGCCTCTTGCAGGAGCCCTGAAACCCACAGCCCTGTGCATAGTAGGGAGCACATGTGTTTCCTTTGTTGAAATGCCTTATGAGTGGGTGGAATCCGGGCCCGGGGTACATGTAGGAGGAATCAGGGGCCCCGCCCTCAGAGGCAGGGCTGTCCTCATATTTGGATAGGAGGCTCACGGCATATTCTATTGGGGTATCAGATCTCTGCCTCCAAGAGCTGGATAAGAGCATCTACTCCGTCTGCTCCTGGGGTTTCTCTTGCCTTAATGTACACATGAATCACCCGAGGAGCTATTAAAATACAGATTCTGATTCAGCAAGTCCACAGTGGGTCCTGAGGTTCTGCATTTCTGACAAGACAGAACGCCCATGCTGTATGGACCACTGCATGAGTGGCCAGAATATGGTCCTCCTGAACCTCCAGGCAGGCCCTCCCTGAAGACAGGCCTATTTCTAAATATGGAAATTCCCCATTCCTCAGCAGTGGGAAGGGATGAGAAGAGGAAGGTTCGCTGTGCCAGGACAGCCAGGTCAAGAAACCTCTGCCCAGGGCCCTCTGGTCCGCTGCAGGCAGCCTGGGCGCTTCCTGCTAAAGCCTGCTGTGTGGCGCCTGCTCCTGAGAAACCCACAGGCGCTGTTGGTTTGGGGTTTGGTTGCGGCGGCCAGAAGGGCGTTCTACAGATGTACAGGGTGTGGTTTGTGTGTCACCCATCAACATGTGGCTGTCCTTTGTGCCAGCTGGTCATGCTGCAAGGGGTGAGGCTTTCTGAAGTTCAGGATGGCAAGCCAGCCAAACCACCTTCTTGCAAAATTAAAGGCCAGCGCAGCACTGTGGTGATGCTCCAGGAAGCCAGCTGCCAGCCACTCCCACTGGAGGGTTTGAAGTCAGTGCGCAGTGACACTGTCAGCCCGCTTTTCCATAGGGACTTGGGTGGGCCTTCCCAGACAAGGTTCACTGTGAAAGGACAGGGCTGAGGACCTGCTGTGCAGCCCGCTAGGGGCACCTCAGGAGTTCAGGCCGATGAAGTTGAAACCAGCTCCTCTCCCCACAGCACGGTTTCTCACAACTCATACTGTTAGGGGCTTTTCCCTTGACATGTGCTTTTTATGTTGTTCCATTGTCGAAGGGGAGGACAACCGAATTAACTTGACCCATGAACATCTCCAACAGCCCACTTGAGCAAGGGCTTAATATAACGTCCAGCGCATAGTAGGTTCTCAAATCTTATACTTATTATGGTTGTTGTTTTTGCTTTTCTTGCATAGTAAGTGCAGATTATGTACCGAGTTAGATGCTAGGGGAAATGTAAGACTCAGTTCTGACTTTTAGTTGACAGGGTAGAAGGGAGAAAAGCAGTTTCCTTCTCATGGGGTATGCACACGCCTGGTCTCAGAGTTTCCTACAAACCTGTTGATTACAGGAAGTGAGTCATGTAAACGCAAGGACATATGTGTGTTGGGAGGGCCCTTTGCATAGCTGGAGGCTGGGTGGGAAGATAGGTGCAAGTACATTTTGCTGGGGTTTTTTCTGGGGAGGGGATACTTTTTTAGAAGCTATGGCGAAAATCTGGGTGAATGGGATGGGTTGATTTGGTGACAAAATGTTGTTTGAGTCATTCCTGGGTGTTGATTATTCATGCCGCCGGTCTCCCTTGACCAGTGGATAACAAGGATTTAGATCACTCTGAGCAGTTGTTTATGAGGTGCATGAGTCAGGCAGGGGACAGAAGGGCAGTTTCCAAAGAATGGCCATTTGAAGCTGAAATTTGCTTTGTTTTTATTAGGTGATTGTCTTTGGGACATTATGTCTAATTGCCGATTTGGAAACGTAATTGGCACTCGAGATCCAGAATGGGTATACTTAACATTATCAAGCCAAGCGTCCAAATACTCTCCCTATAAGATCTCATTACCTGTATGACTAATGCTTCTTTCTATGGCTCCAAGTGAAGCTATTTAGATATCTCAGTTGCTTTGTATTCTTTATGCTGTTTCATTGCCCCCGCCTCCCCAAGGTTTTCTCAGGGACCCAGTTCTGGTCACTCTGGGTATTTCAAGGCAATTAGCAGGAGTACCTGTGTTCCTTCTTTCTTTCCTTCCTTCTACTCTCCATCGTTTTATTTATTTCCCTTCTTCCCTAGTGATTCCTGCCAAGTCCAGAAGCAAAGGGACTGAAGTTTGGAGGTTAGGGGACCATAAGTAGGGGTTGATCTTGCAAGTTTGGAAGAATATGAAATTGCCAAGTCATAGTGGTGGAAGGGGGCCTTGCAGTGCGGGTCCTGCTTCTGCCCCAGTGCCAGGGCTGGGAGCCCTCTGCTCATTGTTAAGGGAGGTAAGGGTGTCCATGATCTCTTGAGGCCTCCATTCCATTGGGGAACCCACCACCCCTTAGAAGGAATGGAAGGATCTTTCTCCTTGCATTAGCCCTCTTTGATTTGGTTCATTCTGGGACACACAGAACATGTATTGGTGGATGATAAGTTTCAAATTCTAAATGCAGCCCAGAAAGGCCCAGAGCTGGGAGATACTCGGTGTCAGCAATGTTGTGCCCATTCTTTAAAGTTTAGAAACATGCTCCATTCTGGCTGTTGATTCTTGTAGTTTGCCTGCTGACATTTGTCTGGTCTCGTTGGAGGCCACGGGTGGAGGATTTGGCTGTTCCGGGGCCATCAGATCGCCTCCTCATTACTGGCACGTGCCCTTTGTTTCCTGAGTTTCTCTCCCTTCACAGTTCAGTGCTGGGCTTGTGCGAGAGCAGATGTAGTTTGGGGACTGTGCCAAGAATCCAGATGTAGAGTGTGGATCCTTTGTTAAGGAGCCTGAGTTGGGATGTGCTCTCTATGTGTTGGCTTTTCTTAATGAGTGTAACCAGACAATGACCTTGAGCCTCTTCCATGTTATTTAAATACAGGTACCGCCTAGAATTGAAGATTATTCCTGCCTAGCTGTTCATCTCATCCCTTCTCTTGGACTTCTAGGTGCTATGGCTGCCAGTTCCCCTGTTGTGCTGAACAGAAAGGAACCAGAAAGAGAAAGATAATGAGAGGAGAACTTGAGGGAGGGCAGGGTCGAGGGAGATGTTCACACAAAGCACACTGGCATTTCTCTTTGGGAAGCTAGAGGTTGGATGAATGTATAATTGGGTGGATTTTGTTTTTGGTCCCTTCACCTTTGTCTCACTAAATAAATCGTGACAAGTGACCTCACCCCCAAGGAGTGATGTGTTATATAAAGACCAGTGGAAAGAATGATTTCACTTGTGGAAAGTTTTAGTTTTTTTTTTGTTTTTTTTTTAATAAATTTTTATTAATGGTAATGGGATGATATTAATAAATCAGGGTACATATATTCAAAGAAAACATGTCTAGGTTATTTTGTCATCAAATTATTTTGCAAACCCCTCGCCCAAAGTCAGATTGTCCTCCGTCACCCTCTATCTAGTTCTCTGTGCCCCTCCCCCTCCCCCTAACTCTCTCCCTCCCTCCCTCCCATGTCCTCCCTCCCCCCCCCCCCCCTTGGTAACCACCACACTCTTGTCCATGTCTCTTAGTCTCATTTTTATGTTCCACCAATGTATGGAATCATGTAGTTCTTGTTTTTTTCTGATTTACTTATTTCACTCCTTATAATGTTATCAAGATCCCACCATTTTGCTGTAAATGATCTGATGTCATCATTTCTTATGGCTGAGTAGAGTTCCATAGTGTATATGTGCCACATCTTCTTTATCCAGTCTTCTATTGAAGGGCTTTTTGGTTGTTTCCATGTCTTGGCCACTGTGAACAGTGCTGCAATGAACATGGGGCTACATGTGTCTTCACATATCAATGTTTCTGAGGTTTTGGGGTATATACCCAGTAGAGGGATTGCTGGGTCATAAGGTAGTTCTATTTGTAGTTTTTTGAGGAACCACCATACTTTCCTCCATAATGGTTGTACTACTTTACAGTCCCACCAACAGTGAATGAGGGTTCCTTTTTCTCCACAGCCTCTCCAACATTTGCTATTACCTGTCTTGTTGATAATAGCTAATCTAACAGGAGTGAGGTGGTATCTCATTGTAGTTTTGATTTGCATTTCTCTAATAACTAATGAAGCTGAGCATCTTTTCATATATCTGTTGGCCATTTGTATCTCTTCCTGGGAGAAGTGTCTGTTCATGTCCTCTTCCCATTTTTTTATTGGATTGTTTGTTTGTTTGTTGTTGAGTTTTATGAGTTCTTTGTAAATTTTGGATATTAGGCCCTTATCTGAGCAATTGTTTGAAAATATCATTTCCCATATAGTTGGCTGTCTGTATATTTTGATATCAGTTTCTCTTGCTGAGCAAAAACTTTTAATTCTGATGTAGTCCCATTCATTTATCTTTGCCTTCACTTCTCTTGCCATTGGAGTCAAGTTCATAAAATGTTCTTTAAAACCCAGGTCCATGATTTTAGTACCTATGTCTTCTTCTATGTACTTTATTGTTTCAGGTCTTATATTTAGGTCTTTGATCCATTTTGAATTAATTTTAGTACACGGGGACAGGCTGTAGTCGAGTTTCATTCTTTTGCATGTGGCTTTCCAGTTTTCCCAACACCATTTGTTGAAGAGGCTTTCTTTTCTCCATTGTGTGTTGTTGGCCCCTTTATCAAAGATTATTTGACCATATATATGTGGTTTTATTTTTGGGCTTTCTATTCTGTTCCATTGGTCTGAGTGTCTATTTTTTTGCCAATACCATGCTGTTTTGATTATCGTGGCCCTATAATATAGTTTAAAGTCAGGTATTGTAATGCCCCCAGCTTCATTCTTTTTCCTTAGGATTGTTTTGGCTATTCGGGGTTTTTTATAGTTCCATATAAATCTGATGATTTTTTGTTCCATTTCTTTAAAAAATCTCATAGGGATTTTGATGGGAATTGCATTAAATTTATATATTGCTTTGGGTAATATGGCCATTTTGATTATATTTATTCTTCCTATCCAAGAACAAGGAATATTTTTCCATCTCATTCGATTTCATATCTTTTTCGATTTCCCTTAACAATGCTTTGTAATTTTCATTATATAGGTCCTTTACGTTCTTTGTTATGTTTATTCCTAGGTATTTTATTTTTTTTGTTGCAATCGTGAAGGGGATTATTTTTTTGAGTTCGTTTTCTAATATTTCATTGTTGGCATATAGAAAGGCTATGGACTTTTGTATGTTAATTTTGTATCCTGCGACCTTACTGTATTGGTTTATTGTTTCTAATAATCTTTTTGTGGAGTCCTTTGGGTTTTCAATGTATAGGATCATATCATCAGCAAAAAGTGATACCTTTACTTCTTCTTTTCCGATATGGATGCCTTTTATTTCTTTGTCTTGTCTGATTGCTCTGGCCAGAACTTCTAGCACCACGTTGAATAAGAGTGGAGAGAGTGGACAACCCTGTCTTGTTCCTGATTTAAGGTAGAAAGTCCTCAGTTTTATGCCGTTTAATAGGATGTTGGCTGATGGTTTATCATATATGGCCTTTATCATGTTGAGATATTTTCCTTCTATACCCATTTTGTTGAGAGTCTTAAACATAAAATTGTGTTGTATTTTATCAAAAGCCTTTTCTGCATCTATTGATAAGATCATGTGGTTTTTGTTCTTTGTTTTGTTGATATGGTGTATTACGTTAACCGTTTTGCGTATGTTGAACCATCCTTGAGATTCTGGGATGAATCCCACTTGATCATGATGTATTATTTTTTTAATATGTTGTTGTATTCGGTTTGCCAGTATTTTGTTTAGTATTTTAGCATCTGTATTCATTAGAGATATTGGTCTGTAGTTTTCTTTCTTTGTGCCATCCTTGCCAGGTTTTGGTATGAGGGTTATGTTGGCCTCATAAAATGTGTTTGGAAGTATTGCTTCTTCTTCAATTTTTTGGAAGACTTTGAGTAGAATAGGAACCAAGTCTTCTTTGAATGTTTGATAGAATTCACTAGTATAACCGTCTGGGCCTGGACTTTTATTTTTGGGGAGATTTTTAATAGTTTTTTCTATTTCCTCCCTGCTGATTGGTCTGTTTAGGCTTTCTGCTTCTTCATGACTCAGTCTAGGAAGGTTGTATTGTTCTAGGAATTTATCCATTTCTTCTAGATTGTTGTATTTGGTGGCATATAATTTTTCATAGTATTCTACAATAATTTTTTGTATATCTATGATGTCTGTGGTGATCTCTCCTCTTTCATTTTGGATTTTATTTATTTGAGTCCTGTGTCTTTTTTCATTGGTGAGTCTTGCCAAGGGTTTGTCAATTTTGTTGATCTTTTCAAAGAACCAGCTCCTTGTTTTATTGATTTTTTCTATAGTTTTTCTGTTCTCTATTTCATTTATTTCTGCTCTGATTTTTATTATCTCCTTTCTTCGGCTGGTTTTGGGTTGTCTTTGTTCTTCTTTTTCTAGTTCCTTAAGGTGTGAAGTTAAGTGGTTTACTTCGGCTCTCTCTTGTTTGTTCATATAGGCCTGAAGTGATATGAACTTTCCTCTTATTACTGCTTTTGCTGCATCCCAGAGATTCTGATATGTCGTATTTTCATTTTCATTTGTCTGTATATATCTTTTGATCTCTGCGCTTATTTCTTCTTTGACCCATTCATATTTTAGAAGTATGTTGTTTAGTTTCCACATTTTTGTGGGTTTTTCCCCCTCTTTTTTGCAGTTGAATTCTAGTTTCAAGGCTTTATGATCAGAAAATATGCTTGGTACAATTTCAATTTTTCTAAATTTGCTGATATTGTCTTTGTGGCCCAACATATGGTCAATTCTTGAGAATGTTCCATGTACACTAGAGAAAAATGTATACTCTGTTGCTTTGGGATGAAGTGTCCTGTAGATGTCTATCATATCCAGGTGTTCTAGTATTTCGTTTAAGGCCACTATATCTTTATTTATTCTCTGTTTGGATGACCGATCTAGAGCCGTCAGCGGTGTATTGAGGTCTCCAAGTATGATTGTATTTTTGTTAGTTTTTGTTTTAAGGTCAATAAGTAGCTGTCTTATATATTTTGGTGCTCCTTGGTTTGGTGCATATATATTAAGGATTGTTATGTCTTCTTGATTCAACTTCCCCTTAATCATTATGAAATGACCATTTTTGTCTCTGAGTACTTTTTCTGTCTTGTAGTCAGCATTATTAGATATGAGTATTGCTACGCCTGCTTTTTTTTGGGTGTTGTTTGCTTGGAGTATTGTTTTCCAGCCTTTCACTTTGAATTTGTTTTTATCCTTGTTGCTTAGATGTGTTTCTTGTAGGCAGCATATAGTTGGATTTTCTTTTTTAATCCATTCTGCTACTCTGTGTCTTTTTATTGGTAAGTTTAATCCATTTACATTTAGTGTAATTATTGACACTTGTGGGTTCCCTACTGCCATTTTATAAATTGCTTTCTGTTAGTTTTGTATCTAGTTTGATTCTTCTTTTTTGTTTTTCTATCATTTGTTTTTGTTTGTTTGTGTTCCATACTTCTTTCCTCTGTTGCTACCTTTTTTAAGTCAAGTGTTTTTGTGGTGGTTTTTTCAAGGGTGGTTACCATTAAGTAATGAAAAGGGTACCTACCATATTCATTGTAGTACCCTATCTTATAAGTATTTCTGCACTTCATCATCCTTTGCTACTGTTAATCTCCATCCTCTCCCCCCTTTTTTTCCTTTGTTGTCACAGTTTAAGTTTGGTTTTATTGTGTTCTTGGTGGAGCTGTTACTTGTGGTGTTGTTTTCTTTTGTTCTTTGAATCTGGTTGGAAAACCCCCTTTAGTATTTCCTGGAGTGGGGGCTTTCTGTTGATAAATTCTCTCATCTTTTCTGTATTTGTGAATGTTTTTATATCTCCTTCGTACTTGAAGGATAGCTTTGATGGGTATAGTATTCTTGGCTGAAAGTTCCTCTCTTTCAGGGCTTTAAATATTGGGGTCCACTCTCTTCTAGCTTGTATAGTTTCTGCTGAGAAATCTGATGATAATCTAATAGGCCTTCCTTTATATGTTGTACTCTTCTTTTCCCTGGCTGCCTTGAGAATTTTTTCTTTGTCATTGGTTTGTGTCATCTTTATTATGATGTGCCTTGGAGTGGGATTGTTGGGGTTAAGAAAACTTGGTGTTCTGTTTGCTTCTTGAATTTGAGGCTTTAGTTCCTTCCACAGGCTTGGGAAGTTCTCGTCTATTATTTGTTTGAGTATATTCTCCATTCCATTTTCTTTCTCTTCTCCCTCTGATATACCTATTATTCTTATGTTATTCTTTCTGATGGAGTCAGACAATTCTTGTAGGGCTTTCTCGTTTTTTATTATTTTTGAGTCTCTTTCTTCTTCTCTCTGGTGTGCCTCAAGTTGTTTGTCTTCTATTTCACTAATCCTATGTTCAATCTGGGCTGTTCTGTTAGCTAAGCTTGTTACCTCGTTTTTCAGCTCGTGAATTGAGTTTTTCATTTCTGTTTGATTTGTTTTTATAGTTTCAATTTCCTTGGTAATATATTCTTTGTGTTCATTGAGTTGTTTTCTGATCTCCCTATATTGCCTTTCTGTGTTTTCTTGTATATCTCTGAGTATTTTTAAGATTTCTATTTTAAATTCTCTGTCATTTAGCTCCAAGGCTTCCAATATGTTGTCTTTTCTCCATAGATTTTTCCACATCTATTTGTGTTACCTCTCTTTGTTTTGTATCCATAATATTCGATTTCCTCTTTCTTATCGGCATCTGAGGGTGGTCTTATTGATAGCACTAATTAGAATTAATAAAGAGTAAAAAGAAAAAAAAAAAAAAGGTAAAACACCCCACAAAAAAAAAAAACAGTAATAATTTATTATTTCCCCCTTTTTTTCTCTCTTCTCTTTCCCTCCTCTCCCCTCCTCAGGGAAATATCGTGCCTATAATGGAGGGCCTGATTTGGGGTGAAGAGTTCAAGGGGAAAAAAAAGGGAGTAGGGACCTACTAAATGCAAAAAAAAAAAAAAAAAAAGGAAGAAAATCTTAGACAAGCATAAGATAATTTGCTTGTAAGTGATGGTCAACTAAGAGATATAGTGAGAGGGATAAGATGGAACCAGAAAAAAGGACCAAAAAAGAATAATAAAGAAGAAAAAATAAAAATAATAAGTAAAAATCTGTTGTATTAAGTGGAGCGAAGACTAAATACAATGGAGACCTTGGGTTGGGAGGACCCAAAATGCCACAAAAATAAACAAACAAGAAAAAAAAATAAAAACAAAAGCAAAAAAGAGAAATAAAGCCAAAAAAAAGCCTTGAGTCCCAAATTAACTAATTTGTTCGTGATTGAGGATTATATAGGAGGAAAGTAAAATGAGAAAAGAAAAAACGAATAGAAAGGAAAAAATAAGAAAAAGAGAAAAACGAAGGAAGAAATAAAATAGGAAGAGAAAAAAACAAAATAAAGCAAGACAAAAAAAAAAAAAAACAAAAGAGGAGAGAGTGAGAGTTAAGTGTTTTGGAGTATAACCTTAAAGGAGGGTGAGGATGAAGAAGAAAAATAAAATGCAACACTCATGGGTAGTGTAGTTCAAGAAAGGGGAAGCATAAGATGGGCAGAGAATAGAAGGACCGAGGTGGAGGAAATAAAGGCAAAAAGATAGAAGAAACAAACAACAACAACAACAACAAAAAATTAGTGGATCAAGTTGTAAAGTCTGTGGGTTTTTCTTGATTTTGAGAGGTTAACTTCTTCCTTTTTCTTTTCTCTCCCTCTTCCTGGTCGGTGACTCTGTACCCCAGGCTCTGCCCCTGTGTCACTCTTAGGTAGGGATTTGCAGTTGATGGGATTCTATGGCAATGTCATATAATTGGCTTTAGTCTTGCTGGAAGTAAAGGCTTGTTGGCGTTTGCAGGGTCCAACGATGAGAGAGTTTGCTTTCCTGGATTCCCTCTCCTAGTCCCCCCTTTCTGAATTAGCAGCCTGGTGATCCAGCTATAAGGCTGCAACTGCTTCTGCCTGGGGAGTAAGAGGCTCAAAGAGCTGGGAAATCCCCACTCTATCCCCACTCAGTGCAAGGCTTTGGGAAAGGCTCTGACAGTCAGGGCCTCCAGTGTAATCAGGCGGGGGTGGGAGTCAATTGTTGTCAAGGTGACTGTTCAGCGCCTAGCATTCAGTTGGACCTCTCAACCCAGGCTTTCCACACTTTGTAGCCTGTTTTTGCAGGGAAGAAGAGGCACTAGTCTCTGCTTACGACTAGTGTAGTATAGACCTTATTATCTGCCAAGTCCTTCTTGTTAGCGTTTATCCCTGAATATGGAGGCTCTATCAATCAGAAGTTGCCCCCGCCCCTTGAGCGAGAGGCACTAAAAAATATCACGCCTCTTGTCTTGGATTGCTGAACTGAGAGAGATCTTATCAATTAGAACCGAGGGTGCGCAGATTTTATGGGTTAAGCTAATTTCAGTGATTGGGTCGCAGCTGTGCTTCCGAAGGTATTTTAGGCTGCCTGCGCGCGCCCCTCCCCCAACGCTTGATTGTTAGCTTGAATGGCTGGGTGAGGTGCCCCGCCCACGGAGAGAATCTCCCAAGCCTCTCCCGCTGGCCCCGCCGCTGGCGGCTGGACCGCACCAGGCGCAGGATAATGGAGCCCCCTGGGTGTGCGGGCCAGCAGGGCGCCCTGGGCGCGTGGAATGCCCAAGGCACGCACGCGAATGGGGCGCTCCGGGCACCGGTGGCCGGCGACCCCCACTCGCAGTGTGCGGGCCGCTGGGAACGTCAGCGGTGCTCAACCGGACCGGGCGCGCGCGCGCGGCTGCTCGCGGCGGCGGGTCGCGGGGCCTCGCGGTGGCGGCTCGCGGTTCCCAAGTATATGGGCTGACTCACCACAGGCGGACTTCCTTGCGGTTTGAAAGAACGTCCCTGTGGTCGATTCCTCCACACCCTCGTCTCTCAGATTCAAGTGATAACAGTCCTTTCGCTATCAGTTTATGTGGAACTCCGGAATGCTCCGAGGATAAATTTTTCTGTTTCTAGTTGATAAATTTGTTGTGATTTAGGGGAGAGCTGTCGGACGCGCTGCTCACGGCGCCATTTCCGTGAGGTCCGAAAGTTTTTTTTCTAGTGAGACCTTTTATCTAATTAATTTGCGTGGAGCCTGTGGCTGTGTAGCCCAGACACTAGAGTTGTAAGGCTTCCTGGGATCTTCGCTTTGGGCTTGTCACATGGGAGCAGTATTCTGCTCCTCTTTGCGAGCAGTTGCTTCTTGAACTTGTGGGTTTAGAAGGTGGACCCTTTGTGGCTCTGGAAGGTGAAAAAGTGAACGTCCAGTAATAGTCGCATAGAGAATTGAGAGATAAGGACTCTAAGGCTTGAGGAAAGATGTGGAAGAAGAGAGGGTTTATCCAAGTGCTGGGCATTTTCAGGACCAGTTTTAGATGGTAATAGCCTTAGGCGTTGTTTTTCTTTGTGCACCTGGGAGCACCTTCCTCACAATGCATACAGGAATTGTGTTAGTTGAGCATGAATATGACCGTCTCTCCAGTGGTTTGTGGCAGCTGCAGTGATCAGGTGAAAAGATTCTTGAAGGGTATAGGGATGGCGTCTCTGGCTGAGCCCACAGAGAAGTCACTGGTTTGCCTCAGACTTAAAAAAAGAATCCTTTTCTTAAGTTCGTGTGCAACCCTATTTTCCCTATAAGATTTCTTTTTCAACTTCAATGTTTTAGACTTTTGTCCTTAATCCTAAATGCAGAGTATATTCTTTGTAGAAAAAGTAGGCAGTGTGGAGAAGCACTTAAAAAATAAAAAAGGACATATCATATCCACTAGTATGGCTACTGTATCGAAACTCAGAAACTAACAAGTGTTGGTGAGGATGTGAAGGTTTGGACACATTGTACACTGTCAATGGGAATGTAATATGATGCAGCCACTATGGAAAAACAGCATGGTGGTTCCTCAAAAAAATTAAAAATAGATTACAACCCACCAGTTCCACTCTGGGCACATATCCAAAAGAAGATATTTGTACACCTATGTTCACAGCAACATTATTTATAATAGCCCGAAGGTGGAAGCAACCCAAGTGTCCATTGATAAATGTGGTATATACATGCAATGGGATATTATTCAGGATGAAAAGGAAGTATTGACACATGCTACAGTGTAGATGAACCTTGAAAACATGAAGCTAAGTGAAAGTAGCCAAACACAAGGGGACAAATGCTGTATGATTCTGCTTATCTAAAGTATCACGTTTATACAGACAGAAAGTAGTTTGCTGATTGCCAGGGGCAGGGGGAATGGGGCCTGTTGTTTAATGGATATAGAATACCATTTTAGCAAAATGAAAAAGTTCTGTATAATAATGCAAATATGCTTAATACTACTGAACTGCACACTTAAAAATAGTTAAGATGGTAAATTTTATTATGTCTATTTTATCACAATTTAAAAACAAAAGGGAAAAAAATTTCCTTCACATCTTACCTCCTAGATATGACCTTGGATATCCTTGGGGACATATTCTTCCCAGACACATTTTTTTACCTGGTGCTCACCTTTTCAGTGGCTGGCTAATAGTCTTCCTCTGAGGATTGGTAGATGGCAGTCCTGGGAGAAGTACCCAGGTTGTCCTTGTCTAATGTTGATGGTATCCACACTGGGGGCAGAAGAACAGACAGAACAACCTTCTTTCTGCCTGTAGACTGTGGTTTAATAGTGTTGATTCTTAGAGTGAAGGGCAAGGACTGCTGAGTTTTTTGCTTTGATGTCTGAGCAGCAGCTCTAGTGCCTTCAGCTGGTCATTGTCCCTGAGCCCCAGTTTTGCATATGTAATGTACTCTTCAGTGATTTCAATTCACAGCCATTTCTTAAATTAGATTTCAAAGCTATCATTTTTACCTGATAAAGAACCCAAGAGTAAATGATTATAAGCCATGGGCTCACAGAGCAATTCTGGTTTCTCTATAAATCACAAGAGTGAAATTTGATGGACATGTCCCTAAAACTTCAATATCAACTTTGATGAGGTGGCATATTTAAGAATTACAGTATGAGACACAGACCCCATTGGAAATACCATCAAACTTGTCATTAAAAAAAGTCTCAAATAGGTTTTTGTGACTATGCTATTATTTTTAAGGATATAGCCACACCACTTTTGAGGTTTAAATTTTAATTTTTGGTATGGAGGAAAAGTTGCAAATGTCTTCGATTATAGATTATGAAGAGTGTGCTAAGTAAGATAGGCTAGCTTTGTTGAGTTTGGGCATAAAAAGAAACATCTGATTAAAGAGAAAGTCATGCAAATCAACTTACTTTGATGCTTTTGCTTACCTGCCCCAGAAGCAACCCAGAACAAGACTGTCCATCTCAGCCTGTTCCATGGGGCATTCCAGCGGCCCCAGGGAGGGCCGAGGTGACCGCAGCTTCTGTGGCCAAGGAGAGGGTGGCTGAAGGGTTATCTCCACATACTAAATAACTTGTGAACCCACACCCCACCCTCCTGCCTCCACCCCCAGTCATAAGCCAGTACATCAGAACTTACTGAGTAGTCTCCTAGGTTACATGACATCAGTTAGATGATGCTACCAGAACCATGTATTATATTTTAACTTGTCACAGATATGTTCCATTCACACTTCCTGTATCCACAGAGTACCAAGTAGCTTTTGGGTGTTATTGAGTGAACTGGTGATTGTGTAGGACCTGAGGAAGCCCAGACAAAAATACATCCTTAGCTTTTTTTTTTCTCTTAGTTTAACTCTTTGGGGGTGGGAAGGGGGTAGGGCAGACAATATACAAGTATTTCTTATAAAATCGAGTAAAAATTTAGACAGTAGTTAATGCATCTGAAGTGCTGAGCAGTTGATGTATGGCCACGAACGAGATATGACAAGAGAGTTTAAAAATCTGGGAACCCTTTCATTTTCCAGTGACAGGCAGTGCAAGCGTGCTATTTTTAATTGGTCCCTTCTTTAAATCAGGAGCTGAAATGTTATCGTGCAAATCTTCCTGAGTTGCATGGAAACTAATAAAATCACAAAGGCTTCTATTTGTATGCTATGAACACAGACTGTAATGAAACTGAAACAGCTCTCTCCAGGGATGATGCTATTTAAATGGTAGGCAGGGCTTGGAAATGGTTTTAATGGTGAACAGAGAAACTAGCAAGTGAGGTGGTCCTGCTCCCTGTCCCTGGCTCATCAGCGCCTGCTCACTCCACCCCTCTGCACTTCCTGACCTCAGAGAGAATTAACTACTTAACTGAAAACAAAGAACTCTTATTTCTGTCTGTCACCTGCTTTTGGAAACAGGAGTTGATTCTCAGACATTCTCTCTCAGCCTTTTTCTCTTCTTCATCAGATATTGCATGGTATTTGGTTTTAGTAAGTTTTTCTATGTGGACTGGAGTTTTTTCTTTGGAAAAAATATTATTAAGTTTTTCTAGTAGTTGCTATGCATCAAGCATTGTGTTAAGCTCTGTATGATTATTATATTATTTAAATCTCAAAAACCATCCTATAGAGTGAACACTTTTACAGTCCTCATTTTACAGATTAGAAGACTGAAGCGTAGATAATAAAACTATTTTATTCTTATTATTTTTTGTATAGCAAGCTGAATGCTTACTGTGTGTCTGTAGCTTCTGAACTCTTTGAATATATTATTTTATTTAATCCTCAAAACAGCCCAGTGAAGTAGGCGACAGTCTCATCTTCACTTTACAAATTAGGAAACTGAGGCATGGAGAGGCTGAGTAACTTGCTCAGGGTCACACACTGGTGAGTGACAGACCCAGGTATAAATCCAGGCAGGCAGCAGAGCCTATGCGTCGAACACCTGCACTGTGTGCCTAGATTATACCTCCTGTAGTGGTGGGTCAGCTCTGCTCAGCTCAGCCCTGCACGGAGCGAGAAAGGCTGTGGGGACACGGAGGGGACTGAAAAGAGGAGTTGGCGTCGAAACTCAGGCATTGTCCCCACATGAGATGTGAGATCCCTTAGACAAGTTCAGAGAATTCTGTACTATCAGGATAGAAACAAACCTTTCAGGTTATCTAGTCCTTTGAATCTCTCCTTGCTGGTAAGTGGGATGATTACCTTTTCTCTCCCTGAGAGGCAGGGCGCTGTGTGCAGTTGTGCGCGTTGCTCGCTGTGTGAGTCCAGGGCTGCTGTGAGATGCACATCAGATAGCCCATAATCGTACTGTGTGAACTCTGCACCACACCCCTGTGCTGGGGAGTATGTGAAGACATAGGATAAACATCGGGGCATTTTTCTGGGTATCTCTTTCTTGATAAAACACTATTTTAAATATTAACACATACACGGATGGTATTAGGAGTAGGATGCAGAACTCAAACGTATTTTTAAAAATTAGAGAGAAGAATGTGTGTGTGCGCACACAAATATTAATACCAGGGAGCCTCGAGGCCGGGAAAGGTTGACACCCACAGCCAGGTCTTCTCATCAAGCCGTGCTCCTCACCATCCCCATGTGGAGTGATGCCTTCTTAATCCCACATGCTATTCCTCATCTCTCAAACTCTGAAACTCTGTTATCAGAAGCATGGGAATTCTATGAAAAGCAAGTGAATATATTAGAATTCCCCGATCCGTTATAAATAAAGAGCATTTCAGGAGTCGGTGGGGCAGAGAATTTAATCTGCACATCCAGAAGAGGGTTGCATGGTAACTCATTCAGTGGTTATGAGTCTTCCCTAGCCTTAGAGAGATCGATTCCTTGTCCTTCTCTACCTCCACGGCCTGGAAATACATTATTGTATCACAATATGGATTTTTTTCTAGACCATTGGGCATTGTGGCCTTGTGCCTGCCAAACCCCATGCATGAAATATTTGGAGGCAGGAGATGAATCGGTCAGTCCACAAATCCTTATTAGTGTGGCTGCCCTCATCCCAGGGCTCCAGGGTTTGTGTAAGACACCGTTCTGTCTCTGGCAACATCAGCTGCCACGCTGGGTACCAGTCACATTGCAGTCAGGAACAATGCACCTGGAATTGTGTAGTGCACAGCCCACATGCCCACTTGTGTGGCTTTCCTAGGCATCTAGCTGGGTTCGGATGATACACTCGCATGAGACATTGAAGACACAGTGTAAGGCCCATAGTTCTTTATGGCCAAACAAGTAAGAGAAACATCGATACCTTGAGATTCAGAAAAGTTGGAAAACACAGAGAATTGGTCAGAGGCTGTGGCCAGACAGAGCCTGCTGGGGAAATGGGGTTGTCAAGGGGGACCCAGCCTGCCCATTGTTAGGCCCAGCTCCTAGGTCAAGATGTGTGAATGACTTCTGACCCCTGTGCAGCTTCTGACCTGAGGTGGGAGGCCCTCCCACCCCCACACTCGTTCTTGGTGCGAGAAAAAGAAGGGAGAATGTTTGGGTGCCAACTGTGTGCGTCTGTAAGGTCCATGGAGGTGAACAACAGGACCCCTGGAGATTTAGGGAGTCTTCTTCTTGGCTAGTTGTGCTGTTTTTAGCTTTCTCCATGGGCCCTGCTGTCCCCAGGTGTTTGTGAGCAGAGCATCATCCTGTGTCTACACAGAAAACGGCAGTTGGAGCCCAGGCCAGAGCGGCCTCACTACCAGGCCTGGTGGCCAAGCCGGGTCCCTGAGGCTGGCAGGCTTCTTCTCGGGTGGTTGTGTAACCGGCCTTTCTGATGGTCATGGTGCCTGCTGGTTCTGGGCGAGGAGTCTGAGCCAGAGTAAACATCCACAACCACTGCTCCTTCCCAAGCCTCGGTGCGCTGGCTGGCTGTGGTCCCCGTGACGAGATGGCACTGTCAGGAGCTGCTTTTCCTCTGGAGCTGCGTGATCATCACTGCAGGGTGCTCAGGCCTGAGCGACAAGTCTTTTCCACCCACCTGAGTCAGGTCTTGCTCTCTCCTGATACTCCCCACTCTGCCTCTCCATTCCGCGTGAGCACCATCTGTCTATGCTCCTTGTGGACAGGCCTGGCACTTTTCCTTCTTCGATCTCATTTGCCTCCAGGTGGCCCTGGAGACTTAGGAGTAGTAGGGAATCAATAACAGTGTGGTTGCTAGTGATCAGAGAAGGCTCTAGGGAACTACAATGCCTGCGATTCATCCTTGGGGTGGTCTCCCCTTTGAGTCAGGGCTAGTTTAGTGACTTGCTCATAACCATTAGAGTGGAGAGGGAAGGGGTTGTGATTTCTGGGACTAGGTCAGAGGAACCCTTGCAGCTTCCCTCTTAGTCTCTCAGAACATTGGCTTTTGAGAAGTCAGGGCACCATATATAAGAAATCTGACCACCTTGAGATGTCCAGGCCACATGGAGAGACTCTGGAGGATGAGATGCCACATGGAGTGAGAGACTGCTCCATGTGGTCATTCAGGGACCCCGTCTCCTTACACTTGTAGACCTGCCACCTCTTATGGGCCCTGAGGGCCTCTGCTCTCTCCTTTGCATCCAGCTGACACATTGGGAATGAGAAGTAGGGATCACGAGGTGTGTTTTTGTGGGAGTATTCCTGGAAGTCATTCCCATTACTTCTGCCCACAGAGTCCATTGACCGGAACTTAGTAATGTGGTACCATAACTGCAAGGGACCCTGGGAAATGTAGTCGTGCACCCAGGAGGAGTAGCACATGGATTTGGAGAACATCCAGACTGCAGCAAGGGCTCCTGAGTGCTACGCCAGGGGGAAATTAGGGTGGGGGCTTCTGCTGTTTATAGCTGGCTCTGCTGTCACTAATAATTACTGAGGCCCCATAATAACACTGGACACTTCTGGGGACTGTGAGATGTCACATGCTGTGTGACCTCTCTATGCTTTATCTCATTTAATTCTCTTAAACAGCGTATGTTGTAGGTATTGTTACTGTTATCCCTATTTTATAGATGGGTCGAAACTGAGGACTGAGGCTTGCGGTGGTTATGGCACTTGTCCAAAGGGCATCGGTTAGTAAGTGGCACAGCTCCACCCAAACCCAGGATTTTCTGGCTGCAAGTGTTAACTCGTTGCCACTTCCTATGTTGCTCTAGGCTTCCTTCACTTCTTCCCTTTCTGGTCCCTGCCTTCAACTTGACTCTACTTTTTTTCCTTTTTTAAACAGAAACAGAGAGAGACAGAGAGAGAGGGACAGATAGGGTGAGACAGACAGGAAAGGAGAGAGATGAGAAGCATTAATTCTTTGTTGCAGCACCTCAGTTGTTCATTGATTGCTTTCTCATATGTGCCTTGATCAGGGGGCTATAGCAGAGCGAGTGACCCCTTGCTCAAGCCAGCTACCTTGGGCTCAAGCCAGCGACCATCGGGTCATGTCTATGATCCTACACTCAAGTCAGCACCCCCATGCTCAAGCTGGTAAGCCTGCGCGCAAATCGGATGAGCCTGTGCTCAAATCGGATGAGCCTGCGCTCAAGCTGGTGACCTTGGGGGTTTTGAATCTGGGTCCTCCATGTCCTAGTCTGATGCTCTATCCACTGTACCACTGCCTGGTCAGGCTTGACCCTGCTTCTTAACCACCTTTAGGAACAAAGGGACCAAAGAGCTTAATTGCCTCTACTCTCCACATTCCAAAGAGAGAGAGGCATCTTGACTGTGGCCAGAAAGCATGGTACTTTATTCTCCACGGCAGTTACAAGGGGTGGTGAAGTGACAGGGTCCTGCGTCCTCAGGATGAAAGCACGGGCTGCCCCTGAGCTCTCTCTTGTTCTGAATATTACCTCAAATGGCTCTTTGCCTAGAACATTAAGAGCTTAGGGGGAAGAATGGCAGAGGCTGGTTCCCAGCTTCTCGTCTTCTGCCCCGTATGAAGTGCTTTCACCCTTGGAAATGTCACTTTAGCTCATCCTACACAGTTCAGGTATCATGTTTTAGAAGAGCAAGTTCAAGAGTTCTGTGTTCAGATGAGAGGGATTGAACGTGAGTAATTACATGAGTAATGTTGTTGCTTTTCTAAAACCCAGTGGACTAAAACCTAAGTGTCAAAATGAGCATCATTGCCCCTGGCTGGTTCAGTGTAGTCAGTAAGAGCATGGCTTCTGAAGCCAGATTACTTGGGCTCAAATCAGTTCTGCAACTTGAGGACTTTTAGAGCTTTGCCAAGTTGCTTAACCTCTTTGTGCCTCAGTTTACCCACCTGGAAAGTGGAACTAATAATAGTAACCACTTCATGGAGTTGTTGGGAGGATAATGTGTGCTGTTGCTTAGAGTGGCATGTGATACAGAAAGAGTGCTGTATACATGTTTGTTGCTATTGTTATTTCCCTTTGGTCACCTTCGGGAGATTGACTCTTTATAACATGGGCCAGTATTCTTTCCAACGTGGACAGCCACCTCCAAGGCAGTCACTGCTTTTCAGAACTCTACTCCGTAGTCCTTACTTCCAGGGAGATGGCTGGGGTGCCTGTCCCCTGCTGGAATGCAGCAGTCCTGAAGTCCGGGGCTGCAGGTCCACGTTCGTATCTGTGGTGCTGAGCAGGTGAGGTCCTCTACAGCATTCCTGAAATATCGTCCCTACATTGAAAGTTTCAAGAGGACAGGGACCTTTTTGTGTTTATTTCTGTCAACTTTCAAGTGTCCAGCCTCACAAAATGCTTTTCAAATAAATGGCAGGATTGAGAAAAATAAATGGTTTCATTCATCCTTACTTGGAAAGTACAGGTCACTCCTTGGGAACTGGCTCTGATAGCATTGGTGCATTCTCTTGAATGTTGCAGGAGTGACATCTCTCAGCATTTGCAATTTAGGTAATTTTAGGAAACTTCCCAAGGCAGTTTCAGGCAAGTGTAATGAATAAGAGAGGAAGCCAAAGAGGGTTAGATGATTTTCCTGGTGCCCCGAGTGGGTAATTATAGTGTATTGAATCTGAATGTTGGGTGGCGTGTAAGTGATCTTTGTAGGTGATTTCCAAAGAAAGTTCCAGAAATGCTTTGAGTTTTGGCAGGCTTGGGGTAGACGTGTAATTCCCCTCCCCCCGCCTACCACAGAGGGGTGGCACACATTTGAATGCTGGCTTTGGTCTCTTAAATGCAAGTTTGTGAACTTTACAGCCTAGCTCTGAGTTGGGCAAAGGCAGACTCAAATTCCAGCTTTGTGTAGCACTAGCTCAGTGGCTCTGGGTAATTCACTTAACTTTACCAAGTTCACATTCTTCACGAGTGAAATGTAAATACTGAAAATACCTGCCACGTGGGGCTTTTATACGGGTGAATGAGGTGGTTTTTGTGAGCACTCAGAACCTCGTAGGTGCCCCACAGATGGCACCTGTTATGGTGAGGTTGTCATCTTAGACCCTTCTCCTCCATCAGCAGCCAAGGCGAGGATGCCCCTGAGATGAGGAGGCAGTGTGGTAGCCAGGGGCACCAAGATGGGTCCACGCTGAGGTGGTGACTTTTCCTTGGGACACTGAGTATGGAGGCAGGGCTTAGGGTTAAAGAAAAGTGTCAGAAGTGCCCCCTCTCCTGTACCTCCATGTCACCCCCTTGCCCCTGTAGGAAGGAAGAGGATGGGAGAAAACAGAGGGAAGGGGGGGTGAGGAAGAAGGTTGGAGTACCAGCAACCTCACTTTAAAACCATTCATTCTGAACGGCTTCCGTTCATTGTTCACCTGAGAAATGAGGATTGGATGAGGTGCTTCTGAGGGTCTCTCGCGACTCCGACAAGCCTATGTTTTTGGATGAACTTTGATTTTGCTCTAGAATGTTCTGCTTTGCACCACCCACTTTCCACGCGCTAGGCAGATAGAGCCGACAGCAGAAGAGGTGGGAAGTGATGGAGAGCCCAGAACGTGCTTCTCCAGAGGCTGAGGGTCTGTAAAGAGGCTTTGGAGTCTGGTGGGCCCGTCTGCCTTCTGCCCTGGCCAGCCTCCTGTCCTGTGAATGCCTGCAGGGGCTGCTGAGTGGGGAAGGACCAGAGGACCTTTTGGGCTGTAAGCGCTAGAAGAGGGGCCTTCTCGAACCTCAGCCTCCCCACCTAGGGGGCTTATTTTTTATTTGAAGTTTCCCCTGTTTAGGATTATATACTGTTTAGATTACAGATGCCTCCCAGGTGCCTGTTTTAAGGTTTACATAACCTCTTGTGTTTGTCCTCAGACTTTTTTTTTCTATTGGGGATTATGTGTTCTGAGACAATGACAACACCTCTGTTCACTGAACTCTTCTCTTCTTCCAGGAAGACTTCTGGGTTGTCTTTCTTTCCTACCTTTTTTTTTTTTAATTAAGTGAGAGCAGGGGAGGCAGAGAGACAGACTCCCTCATGCTCCCAGACCAGGATCCACCCGTCAAACCCCCCGTGGGGAGATGCTCTGCCCATCTGGGGTGTTACTCCTTTGCTCGGCCACTGAGCTATTTTTAGTGCCTGAGGTGGAGGCCAGGGAGCCATCCTCAGTGCCAGGGGCCAACTCACGCAAATCAATTGAGCCATGGCTGCTGGAAGGGGAGAGAGAAAGAGAAAGAGAGAGAGAGAGAGAGAGAAAGAAGGGGAAAGGGGAGGGGTGGAGAAGCAGATGGTCACTTCTCTTGTGTGCCCTGACTGGGAATCGAACCTGGGACATCTGCATGCTGGGCTGATGCTCTACCACTGAGCCAACTGACCAGGGCTTTCACCCCCTCTTAAATCTCAAGTTTATTCTGCCACATTTACTCTGTTAAACATATATTTTGCTCATTGGCAACTTGTTGCACACCATGCCAGGTGCGAGGAGGATCTCAGGGTCATCAGTCATGGCGGTGCTTCCTTGTGGGAGCCCACGGTTGCGTGGGGGCTGGCTGAGGGGCAGATGTGGATGCTCCTTCCTCTGCTTGTGTGGTGAGATGGGAGGAGTGTGGGACTTGGGGCAAAAGGGTCTGGGCTCAGCTCTTGCCCCTGCCATGATGGGATGTGTGGTCTTGGGCAAGTTGTCTGTCCTCCCCAAGCCTCCGCTTCCCTTGCCTGCAGGACGCAGATCATAGAGGAAGTGCTATGGAGAGTGAGACGCACTCAGTAGCTAGTGACCACCATTTTTACTATTAATCCAGGTGGAATGAGGCCCTTTAATAGACGGGAGTAGGTATATCCAAGTGCACTATTGAGCTTAACTCACACAAAGTGCTACGTTAGGTGGGGGGTGGGGACAAGCCCTGGAGAATTCCACGTTGCCCCACTTGCCCAGCTCTCTGGCTCCTTCAGGATGTGGCACAGTCTGGGCTGTGGGCTTCATTTACCTCTGTATTTCTGGAGCCAAGCATGTGGCGTGGCCCAAGGTGGGCACTCGGTAGGCATTGGGCAATGAGTGGACAATGGGCATTCAGCAGACTTGCTGATGAACCGAGTAATGTTCCACGCTGGTTAAGTTGATATTTTGGGCACTGAATCTCATTCTTGTCTGTGGCGGAGGTTGAGCCTGTTGGGCCTCCTTTGCCAGTTCCCAAGCTGTCAGCGGATGAGATGCCAATCCAGGTCTGGGCAGTGGCAGGGTGTGGGTGGCTCGGGGTGGGCCTGCAAAGGGAGCCCCCCCCCCGTTTCCCAGGGGCTTGGCATGGGGTCCTGAAGCAGCCCGTGCCCGGCTTCCCCTGGAGAAAGAGTATATTGTCTGCTCTGTGTGAGGGTTGGGCAGCAGCTTCTCACCTGCGGACAGTCTTTGCCTGTTTGATAAAACGACAGCCCTTTTTTCCTTTCCTACCCCACCCCATGTCCTTCTTTCAATGCCCGAGTGAAAAGGGGCCTTTGTTAGGCCCTCCACCAGCCACCCAGGGAGCACCAGACTCCTCCTCGCACTGTGCTGGCCAAATCGCCACAGACTGGGCAGAGGAGGCAGTTTTAGCTTAAACGCAAACATCTTGTAAAAGTACAGAGCCATTATGGCTCTTGCTGCATACAGAGCAGAGCAGCACGGAGGGAACGGGGGCATCTGCTCACTGCCGATGAGCCCCTCAGTGCACATTCACGTGGCCTGGTGAGCTGGCGGCAGCCCGAACGGCCTCCTCTAAGGAAGGCCCCTGGTAGCCAAACTCAGTCGGTCCAGAGGCACCCACGAGCTTCTTACTTTACTTGTTACCCACTGGGTCTGATTTTTGACAAAAGCTCTGCTCTGGGGCCAGATGACTTTGAGTTCTTTAACAGGATGCAGAGTGCACTGGAGAGAGGAACAGACCAGCCAGGGGTGAGGCTGGTTAGTTCTAGTCAACCAGGGTTTATGGGGCTCCTAAGGAGTTTTAAACCCTGTGCTGTGACTCCAGGAAGGTTGGGACAGGGGAGCTGCCATTTCCTGAGAGCTTACAATGTGCATAGTCTGAGCTGGCCACATCGCATCTCAGCTGGTAACACTCTCACGGCAACCCTGAAGGGCAGGGGTTCCTTTGGAGCTAAGACTCAGAGAGGTTGAGTAATCACCCTAGGGTCACAGAGACACCCCAGGGGAAGACACAGAGTTTCAGACCATTTGTAATGGACTCTCACAGTAAGCAGTGGGAGGAGCAGCTGTGGTATGCCTCTGCCCGGCGCCAGGGGGTCAGCTTTGTCTTCCTCGGAGCAATGACTTCAATGGGTCTCTTCACCTTCACTGTTTGTGTTGGGCCAGGAGTATGTCAGGGATGCACTGTGAGGTTGTAGAGGTGACATGTGCCTTGAGGGAGGAGAAGGAACCTGCCAGTCTTTGGACTTTCATTTTTTTAAGTTGAGCTCTAAATACATACAGGGCATGCACAGGTCTTTGGTGGAGGGTTGCTGAATTGCTACCCATGCCTGCACCTGTGTAACTGCCAGTTCAGGGCCAGGAACCCACATTGCGCTCTGTGTCGGGCCGAATGATGAGATGCTGACCATGAGCATTTGAGGAGTCCAGAGGTAGTGGAGCTCAGTGTACTCTCCACAGATCTGGTTCCCGTCACAAGGGGGAAAGGATTAATATTCCTGTATCTTCATCTTTTTTTGCATCATTTACATTTTGCTTTCTTTGGCTTGGAGTTCCCTACCTACCCTTGTGTTCTGAAGAAGAACGGTTTCATGCATCACATTCCTTCTGCACTGTAATGAGGAGAGGGGAGAAGAAAAGAAATTAGGGGAAGAGAGAGCAACTGGACTCCGTGAGTGGTTTAGCCAGCTTTGTGTGCAGGGCCTCGAATGTGCCTAGGTCTCTGGCCGCATGCATGGAGTGTGTACGTTAGCTTTGGGGTTTGTGGGAGGAAGGTGCTGGGCTCTGGTTTGCTTGTTCTCCATACAGTCTTGGAGGAAGTGTATTTAGATCTGGCCGGGCCCATGTGTGGGAACGGAGGGAGTCGGAGAAACCGGAGAGCCCCAGGACTCCAGTCTTTTTCTTCCTTGAACCCTTTCAGCTTTTGCTGTTGAACTGCTTAAATCAGGTAACAAGGCAGAGATATGCTTTGCTGTATTGTGGATCTTGAGCTTGGCTTCCAGATTAGATTATAAACTCCTCTGTTGGTTTATAAATCACAGTGTCTTTTTCTTCTCGGACGCTCTTTCCCCTCCTTACCTAGCCTTGTCTGAGCACACAGTAAATTGCCCAGGAATGCTTGCTGTTTGCACTGATTTTGGGGCCTTTGATGAAGTTGTCTATGGCTTGTCACCACACCACAGGCCCATGGAATTGGATTATAAGGTTATAAAGTCAAGAGCACTCATCTCTAGACCTCTAGGTGAACATTGACCTCAGTGACTAGTGAGGAAGTTTCGACAAAATCTCAGTAGCTCAAACGTTGAGAACTCGCTACGTGGCAGGAAGGACTTTATATAGCTAAATCAGTTGTGATGCTTTTGGTTGTAAGTGGTAGAAATACTGGTGATGTTAATTGGCTTAACCAGTAAAGGGACTTCATATAATTGAAAAGGTGAGTGATTTCAGGTGAGCCTAACCCAGTGGCCCAGTGATACCTCTCAGGACCCGTTTCTTTCTGTCTCTCCAGTCCGCTGTCCTCACAGGTGGTGTTATCCTGAGGCTGCTTTGCCGCTGAGTTGCAAGGTCACTGCCACGGTTCTGGAGGGCATGTGCTGTTAGTTTGTCCTCGGCAGGGAGTAGAGCACCGTTGTCTCAGCATTCCTTGCCCAGGTCCTGAGAATCTAATTGCACAGACTTTGGCCAGGGGTACGGTAGTGTCTTCAGAACTGTAAAGATCTCAAAAATGAAAAAACATCTGCAAAAAAGGGGGATGATAGAAGTTTTCGAAAGCAGTCATCCAAAGCCCCTCACATAGTGAGCGAATTGACAGCTCCCTGGTGAGTTTGGCAGTTATTATCGCAGTTTATAGACAGAAAAAACGAGGTACAGAGAGGCCAAGTAGTTTTCCCGAGTTCACACGGCTCATGGCTCAAACTTTGAGCTGAAACTGAACAGTCCGTCTCCAGAGCTTGAAAATATGACCACTTCCTGGCATTTTTTAATGAGTCTTTTCTCTTATTAATTGGGATAAAACTTATTATCCTTTTAAAGTGTACAAATTTAGTGATTTTTAGTGTATCCACAAGGTTGTGCCACCAACGTCACTGTCTAACTCCAGAACATTTCTATCACCCCAGAAGGAAACCTTGCCTCCCCAGTGGTCCCTCCCCAGTGCCCTCCCGCCAGCCTCTGGACTGCTCCCTCCTCTGTGGACATGCGTGTCAGTGGGACCTGCAGGAGGGCCTTGTGTGTCTGGTGGCCTTCACTCAGCCAGTGGGTTGTTTCTTTCTTTTTTTTTATAAATAAATTTTTATTTTAATGGGGTGACATCAATAAATCAGGGTACATACATTCAAAGAAAACATTTCCAGGTTATCTTGTCATTTACTTCTGTTGCATACCCATCACCCGAAGAGAGATCGTCCTCCGCCACCCTCCATCCAGTTCTCTCTGTACCCCTCCCCCTCCCCCTCTCCCTCCTTCCCTCCCCCCACCCCCCATCCCCCGTAACCACCACACTCCTGTCCATGCCTCTTAGTCTCGCTTTTATGTTCCACCAATGTATGGAATCCTGCAGTTCCTGTTTTTTTCTGATTCGCTTATTTCACCCCTCACAATGCTACCAAGACTCCACCATTCCGCTGTAAGTGATCCGATGTCATCATTTCTCCTAGCTGAATAGTATACCATGGTGTATATGTGCCCCATCTTCTTCATCCAGTCCTCTATTTTTTTTTTTTACAGTGATTAAAAGCCTTTAAGCAAACTCTTGGCTAATACAGCAAGAATCCATAAAAGAGTAGTGTCCTTAACATGTTCACCAAGTCCAAGTTGGACCCATCACCATGCCAAATCCCTGAAAAATGCAACCCAACCACAGTTCAGTCTGTTAGGAGCTGTCACAGGGAGCAGGAGTCCAGGAAAGTTCCCCACAGAAAAAGTCTGCATGGCACTGGAATTGTTGTCACCATTCTATACTTTGCAAGCTCATGTCCAAGTCCCAATGACCGCTGCTTCTAGCTGGTAATGATTCAGGTAGACTGGAAAAACCATTTGCAGCATGCGTGGATATGGAGCTTCTGTTCTCCTCTGCCTGGAGAGATGAGACCAGGTTGCTTTTCCCTGGAGCTCTGTGACTGTGGCATGGTAAAGAGAACCTTGGGATACACTAAGCTGGGTGGCAAAGGTAAATTCATAATACAAGTTGGCAAAAGGAGGAAAGAGAGCTCTAAATTAGGAGTAGGTCCTAGCCTGAAATATGAGTGGGGCATTGAGGTAGGAGGGATAAAGGAAACACTGTATATTAAGCAAAGCAGCAGAAAATAGGGCTATCAACACCCACAACAGAGATCTTTGAGGGAAGAATAAAAAACCTGACTATTCAGGCAAAACATAGTTAAGTGGCCCTTATGCGAATGAGATCAGTTTACCTGCTTCTTGGAAGAAATACCCTAGGCTCGTCCACAGTGTCGTAGATGGGGCCGACGGCCCTGGGCACCTTCAGCCTTCAGTGGCAAACCCCAGCTTTCTGGGCAAGGTTAGGTCATAGGTGGCTGGAGCAGGGCTGGAAGAGACTGAACCCTCCCTTAGAGGAGCGAGGCGGAAGCCTACCTTCCAGTGTCCCTGTTTCCTCACAGCAGAGCAGTGGGTTGTTTCTGACTAGGATCTGCTGTGCTTGACCCAGAGGTTCTGCGTTCTCATGTCTCCTGTCACGAAGTGGACAGTGCCGCTGGTGGGCTGAGAAAGAAGGCTGTCTGTGCGTGCATGGGGGTGCCCTGCAGGCGGGCTCTGTGAGGGCAGGGCGGGGTCTTTGTCTCATGACCTGGCCTAGTGTCTTCCGGGTACACATGATGAGGGCTCACCCTGTGCTCTTGAGCACCCCATGTGCCAGGCACTGTTTGAAGCTCTGGGGGGACAGCAAGGAAAGGAGTTGGGTTGGGAGCAAGGGTGGGGCAGATAATCATCGATCAGTCAATACATGAATAAGATAATTTCTTGTGGCACAATGGAGAAAACTGAGGAGGGTGATGGGATGGAGGGTGTTCGAAGGCTGCCTTGGTAGGTGGCCAGAACAGGCCTTCCTGAGGAGAGGCTGGGCAAGGTTGGGGGCAGTGTGTGGGGCTTGAGAGTAGGAAGCACTAGGCGTTGGGCTGATTTGGGCCAGTGGGGATTGTCACCTTATTTCTGCTTTTCCCAGTGGTTCTTCACTCATCTGCCCTGGGCAGTTTGACTGTGGCCGAAGGTCATGGGGAGGGGCATCCTTGGAGGCTTTGGACTCAGTGTGGGCTTTATCTTCTTCAGTGTTTTTGAAATTTGAGCCCAGACTTCCTCTTGTTTCTGACTCAGGCCTGATGCTGTCAATCAGCTGTCTTTTTTTTTAAAAGAGAAATTTGATTATTCAGAGACTTTCATGCTCTTTAAACGTTGTCAGCCAATCCCAGGGACCGTCGGCCTAGCCCAGATGAACACATGGTGTGGCTGGTGTGTGTGGAGTCTGCTGTGTTGGGGAGGGCAGGTGGACAGGAGGGGAGGCTGTGCTCTCAGGGAGTCTGAATCGTTGAGAGCAGAGACCTAGTACACACCATACAGCCCGCACTGCAGCAGGGATGGAATGGCTTGTTTTGGTGGAGCTGCTAAATAAAACAGTCCCAGGCAGGGGGGACCAAGGAAACATCTGCCATGGGGCAGGGATGAATTTAGAAGTGAGCAAGACATCCATCATCCCTGCCTTCAGGGCCGACTAGTCTTGTTGTCAGCGCCTTGATTGAACAGACAGTCTCATTCTTACGCATACATGCACACATACTCATACATGCATGCACACACACTCATGCACACACATGCACACAGGGAAGTCTAGAGTGTGATGAAAGACTGTGGGATATGGCAGGAGTCTGCTTCATCTGCTGGAGGAAGAGCTTCTCTGCAGAGGTGAGACTTAAAGGGCAGGAGGCATTTGCTAGGCCTGGGCGGGAGTATGCAGAGGGATTGGTGCATTTGATTTCTTGGACGCCGGAATGAAGCTTCTTGGAGGGGGTGGGCTTGAAGCTGGAGAATGGGGAGGACTTAGAGAGGCTGTTGGCATTCTCCAGTTCTTCTCTCCATTGTGTTCCAAGCCACCATTGGACCTAGGAGAGAAGAGGGAGGAGGAGGGAGAGTAATTGAGTTGAAGGAGGGCAGGAGTGGGTCTCTTGCTCATACTTAACCTCCAGAGGCTAGCAGGGGGCTGGGCACAGAGAAAGCACCTTGACTGTTTTGGCAGACTGAGCCCACTGCTGCCGAGTGATTTGCCACAGCCTTAGTAGCTTCAGATGGAGCAAACTATTCTCCTAACAGCCTGGAGGTCGGAAGTCTGTAATTAGTTTCGGGGGCTATAGTCATGGCACCCTCAGGGCTGGTTTCCTCTGGAGGCTCTGAGCAGAGTCCTTGCCTTACACTTTGTAACTCCCGGTGGCCACTGGGTTCCTTGTCCGCAGCCCCTTCCTTCCTCCCTTTTCAGAGCACATCACGCACATCACTGCAGGCTGTTTCCACCATCACATCTCTCATGCTGTCCTCTGTAGTTGCCTCGACTCTGCCTCCTCTTATCACAAATGCTGTGGTTACATTAAGGGGTAATGCAGGAGACTCTCCCCATCCCACGATCCTTCACTTAATCACATGTACAGAGCTCCTTTGCCAGGTAAGAAACTCCCGGAGGTTCTGGGAATGAGTATGTTGGTGTCCTGGAGGCCATGCTTCAGCTGGCCGTTGTGTTAAATGAATGGTGTTCTCAAGGGAGCACGAGAGTAGCAGGGTCAAAGGAACATGCTCCACAGGGGAGCGGTGCCTTGCAGACCCTTCCTTCCCATGACCCTGGCCTGACTCCCCAGCACTGCCCCTTGTCCTCCTTAACTGCTCCTGACCACCCCCTTCTAACCTCAGCATCTCAGAAACAGCCTCTCCCACCCATTGTGACATTCAGCTTCTTCCCAACCCTGCGGTCTTCTTTTCCTTTTATCTGAGAAACCCCTGTATTTGCCAGATGTTGCCTGCAGATCATGCCTAGAGGTGTCCCGGGTCCAGCATCGTGTACCTTATACATGTCTGGTCTGGTTAGGTGATTCCAGATTTCTGGGAGGAGAGCTGTCGTGGGAAGCTGTGGGTAGGGCCAGGGTCTCTGGGAAGGTCAGCTTCCTCAGAGGTCTTGTAGGGTCTTCCACATGGTCAAAGTGCCCAAGGAGGTGGCATGGAATGGCTAAGATGTAAGAGTCTGTTGGCTGAACACGGCACATCCCGGATGGCTCGGCCCGCTTCAGGAAGGGAGCGCTCTTCATCACTGAGGGAGGCCCCGGATGCTGCCTGCTGGGCTCCCTCAGCTCGGCCCCCAGAAAGGGCTTAGGAGGAAAGGATCTGCCCGAGGCGAACATGTCTTTCTTGACTCTGAGGAGTGTTGTTTCACTGACTGCTGGTGTCTGGGTGTTTCTCCAGAGGACTGCTTGTATCTGATTGTCTCATCTCCTCCTTCCGGACAAGTGGGAGTGGGACGCCAGGCAGGGCTGGATGACCTTCAGTGTACAGCCAGCCTGGCCTTTCAGCAGCTTTACCTGCAAAGGGACTGAGGCAGAGCCACCGGGGGCGGCCAGGAGGTCTGGAGTGAAGGTGGACGGTGGAGCCTGAGCACCCCTAGGCCACAGCCATGACTGTGTGGCTGGGAAGGTGGGGGCTAAGTGGACTCGCCTGTGGGTGCGCCCCTGAGAAGCAGGGTGGTGCTCAGCCCTGCTCTACCATTTGTGGCTGCCTGACCTTGGATGAGTTGTGCATCTTCCATAAACATGAGTTTTCTGTAAAATGGGCACCTTCCTGGAGGAGTGTTTGTGCCGATGCAGTGAACCAATGAGGGCAGTGAGATTCCTGGCACCGAGGAAGCACCTACTGAATATGGTCCACTTCTGTGATCACTGCCACGTGTGGACACCCGAGGGCCTGCAGGGCTGCGCCTAGGCTGTGGAGCCCTCCAGAAGTGGATGGGAAACAGTGCCCACTCCCTCCCCCAGCCGAGCCTGGGGTGTGGGGCAGCTTCTCAGGACCCACTCCCCGAGGCCACAGTGGGGACTGTCCCAGCACAGGGGAGGCTGCCCCGGAAGCTGACATGCTTGGTGTTGGGAGGGTGCTTAGCAGAGGGCAGGGAGGCCACCAAATTCCATCCTAGCATCCCTGACAGCCTGTCACTCACCCTCGCCAGGAGCAACTGCAAAAGAAGAAGGTGGGCAAAGCCCATGTTTGGAGACAGATGTGGGTTGAAGCTCAGTGCAGACACTTCCTAGTTGTGCAACTTCTCAGAGCCTCAGTTTCCCCATATGAGAGATAGGAATCATTCCCAACTTGCTGGGGCACTTTTAGGCTCAGGAGAGATGTGGGTACCATTCACGGAGCCCTTGCCAGCGGTAGGCAGGGGCCAACTCTTTCCTGTTTTCTACCTGACCTCCATTGAGAGGGGCCTGGGTGTGGTGGGTTAGCTTGTGAGCACTCATGAAGTGCCCCTTCTTTCTGGTGGCCTCTGAGGACCTTGCAATCCTGTGTCTCTGGGCTCCAGCTGGGTGGGGATCCCTCCGTGGTTTGGGGGAGCCGGCAGGCAGCTGGTTTTGCTGCAGCCGCCGGGTGTCTGCTGTCAGAGCTGCGGGGTTTTATGGCCGTTCCCTTGTGCTCAGCCTTGAGTCTATGTTATGGGCCACTGCGTTCTTGGAACCACACCTCAAGTGGGGCCAGGCCTTTGAGATCTCCCAGAGCCTCTGCGGTCACAGTGGCATGTGGCATACCCTGAACTGCCTGTGAAAGTGAGCGGAGGGGCGGGCGGGCTCGTGAGGCCAGGACCCAGACGGGCCAGGACCACGAGGCCCTCAGGGAAAGGCGTTGGCTCTGCAGCCGCTGCTCCTGAGGAGGGCTGCCTGCTCATTGTTAGGAAGGGAACGACAGCTGTTCTGTGCTCCGACATAGTTTGTCCCAGAGGACCTAAAGAGGAGCATTTGGTAACTTTGTAGAGCTAATAAATGCCATGCCTGCTGATTGTTCTTTGAAGAGGCTTGCTTTATTTTATTTTTCAGTTCCTATTTCCCTGTTTTGTACTGTCCTTGTTAAGAAAGGCTCTTCTGTGCCTACTGTGGGTATGCTAGCAGGCGGTTTGGGGGAGGTGGTTAAAAGTATGTGCTTAGGGTCACATACATCTTTGAATCCTGTCCTCACCACTCACCCGTTTCCATTGTCCCCTGGACTGGAGGAGCACTGAGAGCATTAATTTCCCTGAGGTCAGAAGGAGTCACATGCTGCCATGTGTGGGCCCCAGGCCACGAGGAGCTGCCCCGTCCCCAGTGCCAGTAGCATCCCGGAGAGACATTGTTAGCGTGTCCTCAGTGGTAGCTGGCATCCTTGCGAAACCATGTCTCAGGCGCTGTTGTCAGGGCTTCAGATTAACCTGGTAAGTTAGGAAAGGTTATGACACTTATTTTTAGAGATAGAGAACTAAGCCAAAGCAACGTATCCAAGGTCACACTGTCAGTGAGTGGTAGAGCAGGGATTGGAACCCAGGGAGCTAGACATAAGGTTCTGCCTGAGCCCTAGGGCAGCCCTAGGGGTGAAGGTCCGTGGGAGGAGTGAGAGATCCTTCCACAAGTGTCACGGGAGGGGCGGCTGTGAGGAATTGCTTCAGCAGCTCCTCCCTGTCCCCACACTTTTGACTCCGTCCCCTAAACACCAGCCAGGACCCTGGAGGGTGGGAGGCGGGGTGTCCCATCATAGGATGGATTTGTACTCCCTACGCCACACTATCAGATGCTCACACCCTGTTCTCCTGGAGAGACACGTTTGGTTCTCAAGCCCTGGGTCACATCCTTGAAGTGGGACATCAGAAGGAAATCTGTCCCAGCCTCGTGAGCCGTGGAAACATCTCTCTCAGTCCTGGCCCCGTGCTGTCCCCTGTGCTGTGGAAGTCCATGCTGACGTGGTGGTGAGAGGGGAGGAAGGAAGCAGCAGGAGCCCAGAGCGAGGCTGGCCCTGCAGGGACTCCTGAGAATGCCGGCACCACAAATACCAGGGCCTGCTCTATTTTTAGCAGTAAGAGGGGCCCTGAGGGCAACAGGGGGATGTGGGAATCTTAGTTTTTGCTCTGTTCCTCTAATGGAACCTCTGGCGGTTTTTATGCCCGATTTACTTCCTCTGAAGTGTGTGATGCCTGCAGCCCCAAACTGTACTTTTCCTTCGAATGAGAAGAGAGGTGGCTGCCCAGGCTTGGGGAGACACAGCAGCTTCTCTGCCAGACGAATGACCATTCCCGGGGGTGTTCCCTGGCCGTCCTCTGAGAATGTTTTCGTCCCTGCCTTGGTTGCTTAGAACCCTGAGCCCACGGGAGCGAGGGGAGCAGTCACTCGGCTGGAGAGGCCTGCTGAGTCCTGGCAGTTGAAGGACGACACGTGGGGTGCTGGTCCTATCTCTGTGGGACTGCCAGGAGTGCCCAGGATAGGAGGACCTGGTGCAGGGAGGACAGTGTAAAATGTGGGCAGGTAAGCCCCTCCTGACTTGATACACTCATGCTCTCTCTGATAACAGCTTTATTGAGATATCACTCACATACTGTAAAGTTTAACGTTTCAAAATGGTGTTTAGTATACTCACAGGGGTGTGCGACCCTCACCATCATCTGATTACAGACCCCCCTGAGTGGTGGCTCCTCATTCCCTCCTCTCCCGGCCCTGACAGCCACTGCACTACTTTTGGTCCCTACGATTTGCCTGTTTTGGCCATTTCATATAAATGACATCATACAATATGTGGCCTCTCTGATCCCCATGTCGTGCTACAGGACTGAGCCTCTATACTTCAGTCTACAATAGACACAAGAGTCATCAGAACCTGAGAAGTTACCACCACAAAGACATTTCTCTCTGCCAACCGAGGCTTCAGTGCCCAGGTGGAGGTGGAGACATGGGATGGTATCTGCCTCAAATTTTGTTGTCAAAAATTGGTGAGTTTTGTGTGCCTTACCAGTTGGAATAAATTCAGAAAGCCCCTTTCACCACCTGGGATGGTGAAATGTGTGTATAAAGAATGGTCTCATTCTCGGTGTCCTTTTGTCTAGTACAGTTTGGTGAGAAGCAAGGTTAGTGTCATTGGTGACATGGATCTTCTCGTAAACAAAGGAGCAAGGGCTGAGCCTCTATGACGCCCCTTGCTCAGGGCTCAGCTCTGCCCGGACCTAAGCATTAGCCTGGTCGGTGCTACCTGCTTTGGCGTTTGTTCTAAATACAATTTGCTACATTCCTTGACCAGGTTGACTTTGGACACGTCCTTGAGGTCCACATGGGTTTCTGCTTGAGTCAATAGTAGATAAACTGGCCTTGATGCTTCTCTGGACCTGTGGGGAGGGGAGACACCATAGTGATGACCTCTGATGATAAACAGACCATTAGAACCAGACTGTGGCCTCCAAAGGTCTGCTGGTTTCTGTGTTGCAAGCAAATGCAAGAGCTGGGAGTGAGCTGCCATTAGATCTTTTGGTTTCTAGATATGAAAGGAGAGCACATGTGTGCTCCAAAGCTGTAAAGGCTATATGGTCTAAGGGCTTGATTGCCAAACCATGGGCTCACTGCTTCCTCAGTTATTTCACCAGACAGTTATGGAGTGCGTATGAGACACGATTAACATCACAAACTTGGATTTGAACATAGGTTTACTTGTATCTCTGCTTTTGAATGAAAGTTTTGAGACTGTGCCTCTTTTTTCCCTGTGAGACTTTGGTTGAGATGGAGATAACGATGGTCCCTGCTGTCCCCGACATGAGTGTGCTAGTCCAGCCTAGGATCTTGGGTGAGTCTCAGTGACCTTGTCTGTCAAGTGTTTGCCTGTCAGAGGTGCGAAGCTGAGATGAGACTTGTTTCTGAATATACCAGGGGTCCCCAAACTTTTTACACAGGGGGCCAGTTCACTGTCCCTCAGACCATTGGAGGGCCAGACTATAAAAAAAACTATGAACAAATCCCTATGCACACTGCACAGATCTTATTTTAAAGTAAAAAAAACAAAACGGGAACAAATACAATATTTAAAATAAAGAACAAGTAAATTTAAATCAACCAACTGACCAGTATTTCAATGGGAACTATGCTTCTCTCACTGACCACCAATGAAAGAGGTGCCCCTTTTGGAAGTGCGGTGGGGGCCGGATAAATGGCCTCAGGGGGCCGTAGTTTGGGGACCCCTGGAATATACAGTCAGTTCTCTGTATCCTCAGGTTCTACATCTGGGGATTCAACCAACCACAAATTGAAAGCATTCCAAAGAAGTTACATTGTTGCTGACGTGTGCTATGTACTGCCAATATTTTTCTTGTCTTTATTCTGTAAGCAATACAGTATAACAGCTATTTACATAGCGTTTACATTATAGTAGGCATTTTAAGTTAAGTGATCTAGAGTTGATTTAAAGTATACTAAAGGATATGCCTAGTTTATATGCAGACACTGCCCCATTTATAAAGGGACTTGGGAATCCTCGGATTTGGTATGGGGAGGTGTCCTGGAATAAACCCCCTGCGAATACTGAGGGATGGCTGTATTTTGAAAGGTGGAAAGGGCTGTAAAAGCCTTGCATTCAGGCCTTCCTGTGCAGGAAAGGCTAGGATGAAGTCTCCTTTGAAAATAGCTTTTGCTCAACTAGAGAGACCTTTGACCATCTCAACATGGGGAGATTCATTAAGTGCCCATTATGTGGTTGTTGCTGTTAGGCAGTTTAACAAGCAGTTTCATACCCTGTAGCAGGAGTCAGAGTGGCACAGTGGGCGTGGCGGTATAAGGACTGGAGCAGAGGTCCTTGGTGCAACCCTGGGCTCTGTCACCTGCTGACTCTGTTATCTTGAACAATGTATGTGCGTGTGTGTGTTAATCCAAATTCGGAGGGACCCGAAATATGGAAGACAGGAGCAAGGTCTATTGTTTACACATTAAAGCTTTATTGTCTAGCTTGGCCAAGCGGCGGGAACTCCGACAGAAATCTGAGGGAGAGCGCGCCGGCCCTTTGTCCTACTTAGTTTTTATAGTTTTGTAAGTGGGAAGTACAGAAGCAAAAATTGCAATTAGGAGCCCCTTACCGCTATTGGTTATAGTCATATGTCCTTTAACATGATAGGACCACGTTCAATTTGCAAACCATACATCATTTTGGAGAAAACAAAATTTACAAGTCAACACAATGGTAGAAAGATATCTCTTTACATATTAAAAGGCCTTCCTATATTTTCTAGTGTTCATCTGCCATCTCTCTGTCCAGAGTCAGACTATTAACCACATGCATTTACATAAGAGAGGTAGTTTCCGTGGGGACAAATGCCCACAAATGGCTCATAGTTATAAGAAAAGGTTTATTTTGGCTTTTCTCTTCCTGCACCTGGCTAGCCATTCACTCCTTTCCCCACAGGTGTGGTGGAATGTCAGGGAATCTATGCTTTCCTTCCCTTTTCATTTATAATACAATGGCAAGAGCCATCCTGGTTATGCCAATCACACAGTACAGAGACTATTCTCACAATTTCTCTGCACACCTTAACCCAAATTAATAAAATGTTCTCCAAGCTTCCTAAAATATTAATATTAATTCTGTAGCCTTTTGGTACTTTACAACATCTGCAGGTGAAATGGCTCAGTGGCTCCTCATGTGTATCTCACAGTAACTTCTGTATGTATCCTAATACCTAAAGGGGCTGTTGTGAAGATTAGGTGAGGAAATATGTATACAGTACTTGGAAACGTTCATTAATCCTGCTTCCTCCTCTCTTTCTGTCTTGTGATTGGTCTGCTACCTTTTCCTTCCTTCCTTCCTTCCTTCCTTCCTTCCTTCCTTCCTTCCTTCCTTCCTTCCTTCCTTCCTTTCTTCCTTCCTCCCTTCCTCCCTTCCTCCTTCCCTCCCTCCCTCCCTCCCTCCCTCCCTCTTTCTTTCTTTTCTTTCTTTCTTTCTTTCTTTCTTTCTTTCTTTCTTTCTTTCTTTCTTTCTTTCTTTCTTTCTTTCTTTCATTTTAGAGATAGGAGGGAGATAGAGAGACAGACTCCTACATGTGCCCCAACTGGGACCCACCAGGCAAGCCCACTAGGGGGTGATGCTCTGTCCATCTGTGGCATTGCTCCGTTGTAACTGGAGCCATTTTTTAGTGCTTAAGATGGAGGCCATGGAGCCACCCTCAACACCCCAGGCCAATCAAGCCATGTCTGCAGGAGGGGAAGAGAGAGAGAGAAAAGAGAGAGAGAGAAAGAAGAGGGAGGAATAGAGAAGCAGATGATTGCTTTTCCTATGTGTCCTGACTGAGAATCAAACCCAGGACATCTACTTGCTAGGCCAATGCTCTACCCCTGAACCAACTGGCCAGGACCTGCTAACCTCAGATGAGGTTACCTGAGCCACTCACGCCTCATCTTGTCTAGAGACATCCTCTGTAAAGATATCACCAGTGGCATTCCAACCTGCATTTAAATACCCCAGGAGCAGGGCGCTTACTACCCTAGAGGGTATCCAGTTTCATTTAGGAATAGCTTTGCATGAACCTTTGACTACACTGAGGTGTATGTATGAAGTAGTTACAATAAAATAATGAGCTGTTTGTCTTGAGAAAATAATTTGGCTGGTACACTTCCCACAGTAAAGGCAGGCCTGGGATGATTTTTCATGATGTGGACATGGGCTGGCCATGAACTTTCTCGTGACTGATGACCCCTTCATATGGCTCATGGCATTGAAGGGACTAGTGAACGTTCAGGTTGGAAGTAAAGATTAACTTAGGGAGTTAATAGAGCTGAAGAAGGGATGTAACCTCTGGTAGCTGAGGTAGGATGACATCACTATGTCCAAAGTCACAGGCCTTGTTGTGCCTGACCCTGAAAGTCAGCATTGGATCAGGGGTACCAACACTGCAGTTGTCTGTGAGAACAGATTTGGGGAAACAATGACATGGTTATCTCTCTCATTGCAGAGAAAACATTCAGTGTAATCCACTTGGCACTTGATGAGAAAACATTGCAGACTTGGCACAGACAGGGACTTTCTTAATTCGATGATAGATAGCTACTAGAATCTATAGCAAATGCTATTCTTAGTACATCAATGTGTGACACGTTCCTTTCACGTTAAGAGTAAAACAAGAATGCCCACTATCATCTCTCATATTCTACATTGAACTTAGGTCTGAGCCAGTGCAATAAGCTAAGAGAAAGGTAAGAGAGACATAGCAGTTAACAGGAAGAGATAAAAGTGGCTCTTTTTTTTTCTCTTCCTTTTCTTTTTTTGCTGATGGTCTGATCATATGACTAAAGGAAATCCTAGACTCTGAATCTATAAATATTAAAAGCAATGGAGTCCAGCCAGGTGGCCAAAGGTCAAGTACAAAAATCTATGGCTTTCAATAAGAATACACTAATTGGAAAAGATCTATGCCCATCTATGTTCATTGTAGCATTATTTACAATAGCTGAGCTATGGAAACAACCTAAGTGTCCATTGATAGATAATTGCATAAAGATGTGGTACATATATACAATGAAGTACTACTCAGCCCTAAAAAAGAAGAAAACGTTGCCATTTATGACAACATAGATGGACCTAGGATATTATGCTAAATGAAATAAATAAGATGGAAGAAAAACAAATACTGTATGATTTCACTCATGTTAAATCTAAAGAAAAACAAATCAAAGGAACAAAGAAAACAAAACCAAGACCAAACTAATATATACAGAGAGCAGATTGAGGTTACCAGAGGGGTAAGGGGTTGGGGGGCATGCAAAATGCACAAAGGGCATCAATTGTATGGTGAAAAATGATACCTAGACTTGTGGTGGTGATCACTTCATAGTGTATACAGATGTCGAATTATAATGTTATACACCTGAAATTTATGTAATGTCATATACTGATTTTACCACAATTAAAAAAATATGGCTTTTTAATAGACCAACAACATCTAACCAGAAAACAGTTGAGAAAACTAAGGCTGAGCTGTGTGTAGTACAGGGTGTTGACACTATCTTATGTGGGCTCCAGGGTGGGGATTGCCTCCTCGCTTGTATTTGTCTAGTGCTGTAAAGCCCTGTCACATACATCCAGCCCACTGGGGCAAGGCAGATGATTTTTAAAAAGAAATTTAAATTTTATTCTTCAGTTACAGTTTACATTTAGTATTATTTTGTATGTATTAGTTTCAGGTGTATAGCATAGTGGTTAGACAATTATATAATTTACAAAGTGATCCTCCTAATATTTCTAGTACCCACCTGGCACCATACATAGTTATTGCAATATTATTATCATTAACATTTCACTGAAAATATTTTATTGGCCTTTTGCATAGAGATGGGAATGTATTGGCCAGGAAGGCTGGTCCCATCACAGTGCTGCTGGAACCAGCGCATGGCCCTCTTGGCGGATTCGGTGTTTGGCCCCAGTGCAGCTGTCCTGCGGTTCTTGTCCGGAGTGCTGAAACCTGGCCCACCTAGCGCCACGCAGAAGTCCAGGCCGTAGATACTGATGCTTGGGTCACATTTGATCCTCAGATCAGTGTGTTCCTGGATCCCAAAACCAAAGTTTCTCGTATCTGTGAAGTCATTTTTTTGTAACTCATAATCTTGCACTGTTAGACCTTTCTCCAAGGTTTCTGCTGGCTCGGCCCCGCCGCCTGTGCAGTGGGCGGCGGTCTTTTCATTTCTCCTGATGCCAAAGGGTCTGACGGTGTGTCTGGCTTCGGAGAACACGGGCAGCGGGCCTGAGAGCGGCTCCAGACCGTGGCTGCGGGGCAGTCTATCTCCTCCTCGGGCCTGAGAGCGGCTCCAGACCGTGGCTGCGGGGCAGTCTATCTCCTCCTCGGGCCTGAGAGTGGCTCCAGACCGTGGCTGCGGGGCAGTCTGTCTCCTCCTCGGGCCTGAGAGCGGCTCCAGACCGTGGCTGCAGGGCAGTCTGTCTCCTCCTCGGGCCTGAGAGCGGCTCCAGACCGTGGCTGCGGGGCAGTCTATCTCCTCCGCCCTCTCACACACACAGGTGTTGAGGCAGAGCTTGCTGAGGTGACACTACCAAAACCACATGGGGTTCTCCTTTTCACCTTGATCTCATGCCATCGGGGGAAAGAGGAAGAGAGAGTTTTATCGCAATATTAGTGACTGTATTCCCCATGCTGCACTCTGTCTCCCTGCGACTGTTCTGTAACTACCCGTCTGTCGTCTGCACTTCTCAACCCCTTCACCTCTCTCACGTAGTCCCCCTCAACCCCTACAACACCAGTCCACTCTCTGTATCTATGAGTAAGACAGATTTTTTTTAATGTTGAATTTTACAGAGGAGGAAACTATGGCTCAGAGAGGTTAGAGTGACCTTGCTCAAGGTCACTCCATGAATAGGAGGCAAGTGCTGGGACTGGGCCTCTCAGGTCGAAGCCCCTTCCTCTCTGCTCCTCTCCTGGGCTCTTCTTCAGTCCTTGCATCCCCAGCAATCGTCTTGTCAATTCTCTGTTACTTATCTCCAATAGTGGCAGAGCTCGGTGGGAGGGCTGTCCAGACACATTTATATTTGGGTTAGAATGTACTCTGATTTCTTTTATGAGCAACAGCTTGTACATTTGTGTGTATGGTGTGGAGGGATTGGTTTCCTTCTGAGGGAGGCTGGCTCTCCTGAGACATGAGGAGGGAAGGGAGGGTCAGGGTGGGTGTGGTCTGGAATCCCTCATGCTTCCTGTTGGCTTGCCTGCTCTCCACGCTGCCTCCTCCTAGTCTTGTTTACATGTTTGCTTTTTAATTTTATTAAATGCCCTTTCAACAACTATAATAATAATACATTTACAGCTACTGGTGGAATAATAATATATTTGACCCTTGAACAACACAGGTTTGAACTGTGTGGACCCAGGTTTATGTGGATATAAAAACTATGTAGTAGAAAAGAATGCGTAGACGAAAAGGTCCTCCTCTGACAGCTCTCTGCTGCTGCACGCTTCTCTTCTGTAGCTTCCCCGAACTGTGCTCAGTGTCTAGTGCTAATTCTCTCACTAATGTCTCCAGGCCCATGCCAAGATGTGCAAACAGTTTTCTGTTCACTCAGCCACTATGCTATGTTCACTGGGGACCCTGCAGTGAACAAGAGACAGAAATCCCTCATGGAGCTGACAGTCTAGAGCAGTGTTTCCCAACCTTTTTTGTGCCATGCCCCACCTTAACCTTTCTAAAATTTTTATGTCCCCCCCCCTATGTAACATACATAATTTTTAACATTAAAAAATTGATTTGTTCACTTAAACATAAATGATAGGTTCTAGGAAGAAATCACTATGAAATTGTTAACAAAACACAGTAAGTAAAATTTCAAAACATATAATGAAAAACAGAAATCTAAATTCCAAATAATTTTAATACAGATTTTTCTATATTAATTTATTATTTTAATTTAGTGTGATCCTTGCACTTGATGCTTGCTGCACAGAGATTTTATATTAGGTTCCAATTTGGTTAGCTTTAGTCTCAAGTCTCCACGTTGTGTTATATCCAGCCGATTTCTTTTTTTTACCAGTAAATCATTTACAGCACTAAATCCACATTCAGCTAAAAATGAAGATGGAAACGGTAGCAATAGTTTTCTTGCACATTTGGTTGAATTTGGGTATTTGATTTCTGTTTCCTCACAAAGCCATGCCATCGCTCCTTTGATATTAAATAAAGCTTTAACTGACTCATCATTTTGTAATTTTGCGAGTTCTTCTTGATACTGCATATTTGATATATCAGACAAATCCATTAACATTGGCTGCATCATCTATGTTGGGAAATCAATTTGTTTTAAATCAGAAAATCTTTCTTTTAAATCAGCCGATAGAATATTCAAATGATTGACAATAACAAGTAAAGCGGTATCAGTTACTTCACATTTTTGGAGCCAATGAAACTGTTTAAAGTTTTTGTTGTTAATATGTTTCTGACATAACTCAATATTGGTAATGAAACCAAATATCTTTGCATTTGCATCGACAAGAGTTTTATTTGTTCCTTGAAGTTGCTTATTTAATATATTTAGATTTTCAAAGATATCGGCTAAATAACTCACAAATGCTTTACCATCTATTGTTAACAGATACTTCATTTCAGGTTTGTTGCTTAAAAAATCACTAAGAGTATCAAACAGTTCCATAAATCTTTTCAAACAGTTTCCTTTAGATAGCCATCTTACTTCAGTATGAAGTAAAAGTCTCACATGGTCTTCATTTTGTTCTTCACAAAATAGCTTGAAAAGATGCTCACATTTGGCACTAGCTTTAATAGCATTAACACACTTTATTACTGTATGTAATACTTCATTCAGAACAGGCGAGATGTTTTTAGCTACCAAGTTTTCCCTATGAATAACACAATGCACAAGAATCATTTCTGGATTCACATCTTTCATCAATTTTAAGCAGCCATTTTTCTTGTCCATCATATTAGGAGCACCATCTGCAGCACATGATGTTATATTTTTCATTGGTATATCATTGACATCTAAGTAGTTTTTTAGCTTATTATATATATCTTTGGAGGTAGTGGTGCTCTCTAATCTTTTACAGAACAACATTTCTTCAGCAAAATGTCCTTTATCAATATATCTTACATAAGTTATCAATACTGCCTCACTGTCTCTCAAAGTTGATTCATCCATTTGCAAGGAGAATTTTCTTGTTTTCAGCTTTTCAATAAGTTGTTTTTCAATATCCTCACTCATTTCATCTATTCTTCTGCTAACAGAATTGTTACTGAGTGGCATAGCTTTTACATCTTTGTCATCTTTTTCAAGAACTGTTTTAAGAAATGCTGATATTGATGGTTTTATTAAATTCTCTCCTATAGTGTGATTTTCTCCAGTTTTAGCGATGAATAAAGAAATTTGATAACTAGCCTCAAGAACACGATTATTAGTTGAAGTATGAGCAGTAAATAGAAACTTTAATGTTCTTTTTTCAAAATTTTTCTTTCAAGTTTTAAAGTAACTCAAATCTGAATTAATATGAGCACTATGTTTCGCCTTCAAATGCGCCTCAAGACGACCTCGTTTCATTGATTCGTTGGTCAAGCATTGCTGGCATAAAAGTAAAAAAGGAATCCGCTCATCGTGAACAGCGGGTATGAACCCAAATTTTAAATATTCCTCCGAATATTGATGAGTTTTTTCTTGCTTGCACCACTCATTTTACTATGGACTATAAGAAATAAAAATAAGATCAATTAAAAACTAATATTAAAATATGTGTTAAAATATATTCAATGTGACATAGAGTAAACGTATACTAAAAATTCATATTTATTTAAATGTATATAACACATTTACTACACTACCACTGCATATCAAAAGGTATCTATATTTTTTCCACTTGACAAAATTTTCTGGAAAGTTATGCTTCTAAAATTAAAATTGTCATGCATGCACTATTATAGCCCCAATAATATTTATAAAATATTAGTGCTTTCTAGCCCCGATGCAAGAAGTACTTAATAAAGAGTTTAATATTGATAAAAATAAAATCAAATACTTACCAATTATATCTATACAATATATATGTATATTTATTAAATCAACGAGCTTTTACAACAGTTTTGACTGACACTTATTTCAAATTAACACCAACTGAATGATGTGAAACACTACGGAAGTTGCGATGGGCCAATTAGGTGAGAATAACTGCGTTGTTTAGCGAGTTTTTAAAACGTCCGGGGTTCCCCGCGGCAGACGGCACGCTCCGCGGTGAACCCAGGACAAAGTTTACTTGACGACGCCAATCACCCAGTTGATATTTTGGTCTCGTCAAATGAAATTATACTTAATAATTATTTACCGCAATTATTTAAGCATTGCATTTTTTGTTAAATTTGGCACCAATATCTAGCATTGCATTTAAATGGCCCGGGGCGAAAGAGTTAAAGTCGTGTCGAGTCCATTTTCAAATTGCCCCCCTTAACTATCGAATTGCCCCCCTGTGGGGTGTGGGCCCCACGTTGGGAAACACCAGTCTAGAGATTTGTAATATCTAATCACAGAGTGTTAGGCAATGATAAGTTCTGTGGAGAAAAATAAGGCAGGCAAGTCCCCATCCCACCGCTTTGTAATTTTGAATGAGGAGATCAGGGTAGAATTTACTAAGGACAATTTTGTACCGGAATCTAAAGGACATGTGGGAGAAAGCCATGGAGATCTTTGGGGAGGAGTAGTGAGGCTGAGGGTAAGTGCAAAGGCCCTGGGGCAAGGTGGAGTCTGCTAATGAGCTCTGTCACCTGGACCAGAGCCAGTGATAGGACAAGAGGTGAGAAATGGATTCATAGAGGAAGGGAGTGATCTGAGGAGGGAAGGAGGTGTACAGGGCCTTGGGGCATTGTGGGCTTTCTGGTAGTTTAATGAAAGCAGGATCTTATATTCCTTTTCTTTGTAGCTTGCTGTTCTTATTTAAGAACACACTGTGAACACACCTCCAGGTCCATGGGCATAGAGATCTGATTTTTACATATTCATGTGCCATATGGATGCAGCCATTCTCTTTTGCCATTAGGTTGTCCCTCTTCCCACTATGGCAGTGGCTTCCATTCTGGTGCCTTTATTCTGCATGTTGGGATTTCTAGGCCAAGGGGCGTGTGTATATTTAATTTTAACAGATATTGTTGGATTTTTCTCCAGAACGGTGCTAGAGCCGCTTTAGAACTCTCCTTAAGTCTCAAATGGCTAGCTTTGTCCCCGAGTTGCTAAATAGCTAGTGTACAAGAAAGGGGCAGATCACATTTATACAAAAGACAGCTCCGGAATCCTTTTTCGGGTGGGAAGGTATGTGGCCTTCGGGAGGGTGCTGATGGGGACAATATGATTTCTCTTTCTTGGAGCTTGTTTGATAGTTGTGATATCAGGAGAGCCAAAAGATAAAAAGAAAACAACAACAAGAAACTTTACTGCTGTTGCTGTATTGTTTGGGTTATGGCTGATTTTCCATATGCGTAAAAGAAGCGCAGTAGCAGGAGCTGCGGGGACGCAGATTCACACCTTGTCAAATATTTACTTGTGTTTCTGTAGATCCTAAAAAATAAGGCTCGCTCTGAGTGGCCTGTTCGGTAAACATGGGACACTGCTGGAATGGTGGTGGGCGTGTGCTTGGCCCTCCTCCTCCCATGACGTTCTGGTACCAAGATCTTGTCAACTTAGAAGCAGACCCCTCATCAGTTTGACAACCACATGCGCTCATGTGATTTGTGCTGTTGGACAGTTGGCCGTTTCCCATCTGTCACAGTTCAAACAATGTGCCCAAGATCTTTCTCACATATATGGGATCTGTGGGACGGAGTTTTAGAAGCAGAACTGCTGAACTGAAAGGGATACATTTTGAGAGATACTATGGGATTGACCACCCACGGGAGAGTGACCAGTGTCCCTGTCCAAGGGTCATGAAAGAAAGTTTCTGCTTCCCAAACCTCCTGCAAAGCAGGGTCTGGTCACACTTTGATTTTTGCTCATCTGATATGTGAGATGTTGTATCTCATTTCTATTTTATTTTGTGTTTATTTCTCATGAGAAAGGGCAGATACTTTTTCAGATATTCAAGAGCTATTTCTGTGTTATGCTGGTTTACTGTCTCCCAAATCCTTTGCCTGTTTTTATTTTGCTGGTGGATTATTGGCCCCTTATCTGGTCCCTTCCAGCATGGTCTGTCCATATATGAAGACATTGGACACCGTGACCAGACTAGTTAGAGGTCAATCTGTAGCATCTTTATTGTCAGGAGTGGAAATCTAGATGTGAGAAAATAAAGTATGTCTCAACACCAAACTGTTAATGTGTTATACTGACTAGTCCTTCAACAGGTTAAATGCTGATGACAGAGAGAGCTGTCGGACCCTGGACTCCAGCAGCCTGGGAATATCTTTCATATGGTCTCACTTTTATCCCTTCACTGGTTTGAGGAAATAGGAGAAAACTTGGCTGTTGGCTACTATAACTTCTGTCTCTGTTTGGTTGAATTTACAACCCCATTGTAAGAGTTTTGGAAGCTGTGGTCCTTATGCTAGTCCCGGTGGCCTAACCTTTGTCTCAAACAATGCCCAACGTCAGTAACTTAATACAATAAAAGGTCTCTGTCACCTCCATGACATTTATGATTAACACCAAGCTGGGCGTACCCAAAGGGGCAGCTCCTCAAATGTCTGGTCAAGTATTCAGGCTCCTTCTGTCTGTGGTTCTGCCCTTTCTAGGTCCCTGGAGGCCTGCTCTGCTCTGGGTCTTCTGCTTGCCGAAGGGAAAGGAGAGAAGATGATGGTGCCTGGGAGGTTCCATGGGCCAGATACTTTGTCTGCACACCATTCGCTAGAGCTCAATCTTGTGTCCCATCTAACTGGAGGGAGGCTGGGCAGTGGAGGCCAGCACATGCCCCAGGTGGTTGGTTTTGATCCCAGGTGCTTGGTGCACCATGGTCTCTGAGTGCCATGTAGGACTTCTAACTTTTCAAAGTGTATTCGCAAGTGTGATCTCACCCTATCTTCAACAACTTTGTGCAGGAGAGGTAAGAGGATGGCTTTTAACCCCTGTTTGGAGCCAAGTACGCTGAGGCCCAGGGAGGTGAGCATCCTACGGAAGGTGAGACACGTTGGCATGGACACAAAGTGCATGTACAGAGTAGCCTGGAGAACAGAGGTCTCACTTGGCTGGCCCTTTCTAACATGACACAAGTACAGTGACCCACTCTGGCCGTGCCTGAGCCCACCTCTGTGCATGGGAGAATGGCGCTGTTTGGTAAGGGGACCATGGTGGCTGGCTGGAGTGCCACTGATACTAGCTGAACATATTAGCTTTCATGACTTTGATGTTTGTGAAGAGCATGGTTTAGTTATTTTCTGTAGAATGTCCTCCAGTTTGGGTTTTTCTGTTCTCTTCTATGGTTGGTATGTATTGACTTTATTTTCTGTTTCTTGAACTGGATTGTCAGCTCCCTGAGAGCAGTAGCTTTCGTCATCTGTCTGAGTCGCCGAGGTACCCCAGCCCCTACCAGAGTGCCTGACACATGCCTCAGTAATTATTTGCCCCGTGAACGGGTGGGGCAGTGAACTTTCTAGTAGAGCATGTGACCTGAAGTAGGGAGACCCAGAGCAGTGCGCTGGGTACTGGCAGAGCCTTGGTGGGCAGCTGGGCTGGACGGGCCCTGAAGCCCCTTCAGGCATTCGGATTCTGTGACTTTATAACATGATGGTGAAGTATGAGCTCAAGTTCATTAAATTCCACAGACATTAGCTGAATGTATTAGCTTGCTATGGAACCTATGCTGGACAAGGTAGTGCCATGGATGGACATCTGAGATTTATATTCCCTGTGGACCAAGAGCCCAGAGAAATGCATGGGAAAGGCCAATGTCCATTGCTACAGATAGTGGTCTAGAATCTGGACTCTATGTCATTGGTTCCCAGACTCCAGCCCACTGAGAATCACCCAGTGGACTTGGTTAAAACACAGGTTGCTGGTTTTCTCTTGCAGAATTCCTAATTCACGTGATTTATGGGTGGGGCCTGAGAATTTGCATTGTCAACAAGTTCCCGGTTATGCTTAAGCTGCTGGTCCCGTGACCCTACTCTGAGAACTAGTGCTCTAGGTGTTTAGAGGAAGAACAGGCCACTACCAATTAGCAAAAGCCTGGAAGGTTTCATGGAGGAAGAGGTCAGGCTTCAGTCTGGTAGGATTTACCCAGGTGGGGTAGGGCCTGACTTACACACAGCTATTTTGCTGCCCCTGAATGCAGTCTGTGGGTGCTTTTTGTCTGTTGTCCTGGGGCCTCACTGGGGCCTCACTGTGACCTTGTCCAGCCTTCTCAGTGCCATGAGCAGTCTTGGCCGCGGGAGACCCCAGAAGAGGAGGCTGACTAAGCCTTTGACAGGTGTTGACCTTGGCCAGCTTGGATGAAGTCACTCTGAGGCTGGACGCATCCTGTATTGCGCAGGCTGTTGAAATGTGTTTATTTGCCTGGGCCTTGCCTGCTGCCTGTTGGCACCATTGGAGGTGTTGCTGTTGGGCTCTGTGGCTCTATTTCTGTTTTCCCGTCTGGCACCAGCTCAGTGGGGCCAGATGAGGTGTGTGGCCACCCTTGCTTGATTCCTGGCTCCACGTTCTTCTTGAGGCCGGCACTTGGTCAAGTGGAACATTGGAGTCTCACTGGGGTCTGTGCTGCAGAAGCAGATGGTTCTTTTCAAGAGAGAGAAAGTATGTGAAGGAGGGAGAAAACCTTGAGGGAGATAAATTATTATATTCTGTTGGGACAACACACAGTGATGGTAAGAGTGTTTGCACAGGTGCATGTGTGTTTAAACTTCCAGAATAATTTAGGAATTTTTATTCCTTTAAAAATTGATGTTAGAGGTTGGGGGGCAGGCACCAGGAAGCTTGGGAGAAATCATATTGTTTGTGCAGTTGGAAGACTCTGGGCAGGAAGGCAGTGTGTCATCCAAATCATACAATGTGGGAACAAGAGGGACGTCAGTGTGCTAGTTCACCCCTGTCATTTTCACTGAGACCTAGAATGGCTAAGTGATCTGTCCTGTTTAAATGACACCTCCTCGACTACCTCTGGCCAGAGAAAATTGGTCCCTTTTTCCTCTGCTTCCAGATTGTTTTATTAACAACATATTTCTCTTGTTTTCTAAGTAGTCATGCACAGGTTTATTTTACCTACTTAGATCCAGGGTCAGCAAATTAGAGCCTGCAAGTCCAATCAGGCCTACTGCCTGTTTTTGTAAATAAAGTTTTATTGGAACATAGCTGCACCCATTTGTTTATGGATTGTCCATGCTGCTTTTGCTTTAGAATGCGATACAGAGGTGAATAGTTGCTACAGAGACCCGATTCCTGCACAGCCTAAAATATTGTCTCTCCATCTGGTCATTGATGGAAAAGTTTGCCAGCCCCTGCATGTGAAGGCAAGTTCCTTGAAGGCAAGAAGGGAGTTTTCATTTTTCCTTTGCATTTTGCATTCCTTGCTTACAACAGGCACTCTATAAATGTATTTTAATACCTGTATCCTCAGGTCGTACAGAAAGCAGACACTTTTCAAAGTGAAAGATTTTCTATAATAAAAAGCAGGATATTTTATAAGGAGTTTTTTTTCTTTTTATTAAAAAAACAACGATGTTGACTGGGCTTGAATCACAGTGGTTTGTCAAAGCTTTGAGATCGTCAGAGATTGAGCATGCAGGGCTGGCCCGCCACCTGGCTGTCCTGGCTTTTCCAGACTCCTGCCCCCTGTTTGGACAGTGCTGTGCCCCAGTTTTCTGTCTGTGGAGAGAAGATGATGTTGTCTGCCTTGCTGAGTTCTTTGATTTGTGGTGTGGATAGAACAGGCTATTAGAACATCTTATTAGGACCGGAGGCCTAGCTTCTGGTGTCCCTGGCGACCCTGACCCTGCTTAGCACTGGGCTCCTCGCTTCTGGTGTCCCTGGCGACCCTGACCCCGCTTAGCACTGGGCTCCTTGCTTCTGGTGTCCCTGGCGACCCTGACCCCGCTTAGCACTGGGCTCCTCGCTTCTGGTGTCCCTGGCGACCCTGACCCCGCTTAGCACTGGGCTCCTCGCTTCTGGTGTCCCTGGCGACCCTGACCCCGCTTAGCACTGGGCTCCTCGCTTCTGGTGTCCCTGGCGACCCTGACCCCGCTTAGCACTGGGCTCCTCGCTTCTGGTGTCCCTGGCGACCCTGACCCCGCTTAGCACTGGGCTCCTCGCTTCTGCTGTCCCTGGCGACCCTGACCCCGCTTAGCACTGGGCTCCTCGCTTCTGGTGTCCCTGGCGACCCTGACCCCACTTAGCACTGGGCTCCTCGCTTCTGGTGTCCCTGGCGACCCTGACCCCGCTTAGCACTGGGCTCCTCTTTCCGAAACGCCCTTGCTCCTGCACCTCCCTCTCAGAGGCTTCTGTTTGCCCACAGGCTACAGTACACTCCGGGCCTGGCATTCATGGCCCCTCTGACTCTGACCCCACCCTACCTGTCTGTCTGGACCTTCCACACCTTCAGGGCAATGTTCAGTTGCATCCAGAATCTTCTGCATGATGTCTCCTACATATTTATGGCACCTTTCCCTGGGACCCTATCATCTCCCCCGACCTTCCCTCTTTCTGCTTCTCTGCTGTCTACTTTTGCAAATCTCTCCATGCTGACCCTGCTGGAGTCCTCTGACCTTGGCCAGCATGAATGACTATCTCATTTGCCATCCAGTGTAGTGTTTTTGTTGTTATTTTTAATCCTTCTGAATCCTTGTTAACAAAAACCCCAGACGCCCAGACCCCAGACCCATGGAAGTAGAAGCTCCAAAAGGTGGGAACCAGGCCTCTTTGTTTTTAACCAGCTCCTCGTGGGGTTATGATTTGGACCAAAGATTGAGGACCATGATGTTAAACTAGAGTGCGTGGCAGCAGCATTTATCTTTTTATGGGACTCTCTCCTTTCTCTTCCAATAAACTGAAAACATTTTAAGAGCAGATCTGGGTTTCATTTTCTTTTTCAGAGTAGCACACCTGTATTGAAGATTAGGGCTGTGAGATGATTTGTTGGTGAGCTGATCTCCTGCAGCTTGCCGTGCATCTGTTAGGCACTCAGTAAATGTTTGTCTGTTGGTCGGTCCAGATATGAAAGTGCTAGGGAGGCGAGCAGGCTCTGCCAAGCAGGGGTTACTGTCGGGAGCAGGCCCGGCCTCCGTGTGCCTTCCACTGATTCTACTAAAGAAGTCTTCAGATTTCTGGACCCTCACAGCCTGACACAGAGAGTTAGCCCTGCGGAGAGCTCACGCAGCTGAATGCCAGGTGCTCTCCAGCTCTGTTTCTTTTACATTCATCTCCCCAGGCTTATGCAAAGAGCCTCCTTTCTTCCACCCCTTCTGCGCATATCACAGAAATGCAAAGCCATAGAAGTGCATGCTGCTGGGAGAAGTTTGTTCGGACACTTAAGAATGTAGAAGAGGGTTTAGCTTGTAGAATGAGTTTGCTTTCCCATTTAAAATGCTTGGAGGGAAGTGCAAATGTTTCATCTCTGCCTGGTGAGCTAGAAACCTGTTTATACAAGCTGCCTGCCTCAGAGTGTTGCCTTCTTCAGGGTGTGATGGTGCTACCGTGGTCCGGTCCCTAGTCTCCCGGCAGACACAGTGCTCGGCCTCCTGTCTTCATTTGAGTCAACAAGTCAGGAAGCTTATATTTCAAAAAAGTAATTTCAAACAGTGCTTTATTTAGAACCATTGTGCAAGGTAACTTAGAGCATGAGGATGCTGTCTTTCTAATGAGCAAAGCACAGAGAGTGGGATATAGACCAGCCATCCAAGTTGAAAACCTGGGTGCTGATCAGGGCTCTCTCTGACTGGAGTTAAAAATTCCTAGTCTGTCACAGAAAGAGGTAAAACAATAAAAACAGATAAAATCACACCAGAGCTGGGAGTCAATAGCGAGGGCTGATTTAGGAGAACCCTCTGTCCCTTCTTAGACATGTACAGCCATCTAAACGTATGGGAGCCTTGGCTGTGGCAAGGAAGTGCTCCGAGGCATGTGGATAATAACTTTTCTCTTTGTTTCATAATTATTAGCATGTTTTCTGTGGGGAAACAAATGTAGGCTCTAAAAGTTACTCCTCACTTCCCTCATGATTTCACTCCATTAATATTAAGCTTAATTATTCAGTTTATTATATTGGAGACTTATTGCTTAATTTAAAAAATTGAATGGATTATTAGCTTTTTAATAAACAATAACATTGATTATTTACTGACGAGGGCTCAAGTCATTTAATTTACTACTGCAGCTCTGTTTTTGTTCATGAAATGGAACAGAAACTATTACTTACCAAAAAGTGGACTTGTTCGCGGTGCCTGTAGGACTGCGGACAGTGGAGGGTGGCCGTGCGGCACCTGGGGCGTGTTGCATCTGAAGCACGAGGAGGCCTTCAAGCATGGCTAACACAGCTGTGTCTAAGGCTCAAATACACTTTCCTCCATTGTTTCCAGAGCCAGGAGCTTGAGCGGGCTTAGCATAGCAGTGACCCTGTGGTCCTGTGTTACAGATGAAGACAAAACTACCGTGGAGTCTCTCTAGCAATGACTGTGACACTGACTGGTTTCAGATTCAGAAGTGGTATGTGTTACATACTGGTTTCAGAAACACACTGGACAGAAATGGTGCCCTTCATTACATAGAAGAGAGAGAAAATGCGTGTTGATAAACACATTGTTTGGGTTGGACATTCCATTTCATTGTGATATAAAGTATGCTTTGTCAAACTAGCTCCTATTTTTGATAATTACGAGGTTCTGGATGGCATTCTGGCTATGTGCTTATGAGAAAGCGGTTTCGGGGTGTCCCCCCACAGAAACGGCACACTATGTCAATCTGTCATTAGACTTGGCACTGAAGAATGGAAGCACGAGTGAAGTCGGGCTTCGTCTCTAAAGAGCTCCTGGTCTGTGGGGCATGCAGTGGGCCCACACAGAAGGATATACTGAAGGTGGTGCGGACCTGCACTGTGGGGCATGCAGTGGGCCCACACAGAAGGATATACTGAAGGTGGTGCGGACCTGCACTGTGGGGCATGCAGTGGGCCCACACAGAAGGATATACTGAAGGGGGTGGGGACCTGCACTGTGGGGCATGCAGTGGACCCACACAGAAGGGTATACTGAAGGGGGTGGGGACCTGCACTGTGGGGCATGCAGTGGACCCACACAGAAGGATATACTGAAGGGGGTGGGGACCTGCACTGTGGGGCATGCAGTGGACCCACACAGAAGGGTATACTGAAGGGGGTGTGGACCTGCACTGTGGGGCATGCAGTGGACCCACACAGAAGGGTATACTGAAGGGGTGTGGACCTGCACTGTGGGGCATGCAGTGGGCCCACACAGAAGGATATACTGAAGGAGGTGGGGACCTGCACTGTGGGGCATGCAGTGGACCCACACAGAAGGGTACACTGAAGGGGGTGTGGACCTGCACTGTTGGGTGTCGAAGAAAACCCAAAACAGCAGAATAGCTGTTCACTGGGGACCTACGAATCATGGAAGCCCACTTTAGAAGTGCCATCTGAGCTTGTTCTTGAAGAACATTCATTTTATAAACAGAGATGCAAGAGATAAAGGGAACAGGAAAAGGTGATAATATAGAGAGCACATCTAAACCAAGTTAATGAGTGCTTGCTGAGAGCCCCGTCTGCGTGGAGCTCCATTCTAGTGCAAGAAATCAGAGAAGAGGTTGGTTCAAAACCAAGCAATTTTCCTTGTACTTATCTTCTGCCCTTCTTATGGAAATGATTGAGTATAATAAATGTGGTCTTGAACTGCATTGGTTGATTTAATCATGACAGCAACCCAATGAAGTAAGAGCCATAGCTGTGCTCAAATTCTAGAAGAGGAAACCGAGATGCTAGCTGTTAAGTGACTTGCTTTTAAGTTCATGTGGCTACTTTGTCACGAAGTGCAGACACGCCTGCTGGTCTGACCCTGAGCCTGTGCTCTGCATTGACGTGGACCAGGCAGGGCCCCTTCTCACCCTGGTTGCAGGGACTCCTTCCTCCGATCACCTCCCTCAGCAGTGTGAGCAGCGTGAGAGCAGGAACATATTTCACTCTGGGTCCCTGTCACCTAGCACACTGTCTCATGTGTGGTCTGAGTTCACTTAAATGAATAATGAGTACCAAAGATTTGTTATGGAGATTTTAAGGGGGAACAATCACATCTTCTGGGTTTTGGGGGACAGCTTAGAGAAGGTTAGGGAAGGCATTTCAGGGAGAGAAGAACACAGTCAAAGGGCCCGAGTGGGTAAGTGAGGAGACTGTGTGGGGAATGAAAGATCCTGGAGTCCCTTGGGCAGGAGTGTGGGGTGGAGTGTGGGGCAGTCTAGGGAGGTGGAGACGGTGCTGGGAGTGGAGAGGCCAGGCTGTGGTGGACTGCAAGTACCAGAGGCGCGGGCTTCTCTGTGAACTACCTAGGGTCCAAAGGATTAGGCTGACCTCTGACCTCTGAGGTGATATCAGATGACCAGTCCCTCTTCAAACTGTACTTTTGGTGTCTCTGCAGAGATAGAGTTTGGGACTGACGGACCCATGGTCTGGAATCCATGGAGCATTTCCTTGATTAAAAACACATTTGAACAACTTAACTGTATCAACCTTCTGTGGCTTGAGAGACAAAGAAGGGTTGCTCACAGGCTAATGCTCTGATTTGCATGTTGGCCTGTTCGTGTTTGTTGCTGAGGAAGAGTAGGTGGGTGGTGGGGACAAAGGCCTGGCCCAGGGCATCGGGGGTCCCAGAGGAACAGCCCGGTGGACTGACAGTGTTTCTCTGCCCTGTGTTGCTGGCTGGCAGGACACCCAAGTCCTGCTCTCTGGGGTTTGTCATTGAGCTAAGCAACTGAAGAAACCAACAAATTATCCCCAAATCAGGTCCTCAATAAAGTATGATAAAATATTACACATGAGAGAGGAAACAGAGGTTAATCTTCCTGCCCCGTTAATCTAGCCCCTAGCAATGTGTATCATTCATGAATGAGACTACTTTTTAGACAGGGAAAATTAAAAAAAAAATCTACATAGGGTTATACCTTGTTAGTGTAAACCACGGGGTTTGGTCAGGACTCAGGGCTGGAGACCAGGATTTTAGGAGGTAAAGTTGGATGTGTTGGCCTTTCCTGTGGAACCAGTGCTGAGGCTGAACTTGGAGGTGGGGTTCTTGTGAGAATCCCAAAGAATAAAGCATCGACACTTCCTTTCCTCTTCCTTTCTGCTGCCACCGAACCAAGGGGGTCACTCCCGAAGCTAGGAGTAACCGTGGTCCTCCTCTGGCTGTGTGGAAAGTTGTCATGATCAAACAAGAATGGACCTGTTTCCCTCAAGGGTGGGCTTTCTGTCATGAAGCTTATTTAGATTTTAGATCTTAGAAAATTACATGAGCGTAGGCTCCAAAGGTCAGACATTTTACAGTTATTTCTTCTTGGGATTAAAGTCTTTCGGTGTTAGATAAGTCCTGGAGATGCCTTCTGTGTCCCTGTGTGAGAAACGATACCCACCCAGGCCCCATCAGGCCTGTGTTTGCCAGGACCTGAATTCCAGTGGCCAGTTTTGTCCCCATCCATCTTTCTGTGAAACTGGGCCAGTGATACATTGACCTGATTTCTGATGATCTTCAACTGCTCAGAGTGGGATCAGCTGTGGTCAGGCCAAGAGGGGGCTGACCAGGAAGAAGCCCAACCTGGGAATCCAGGGAGGGTCCAGACACAGGCCGGGCGGCCAGAACCACGAGGGCCAGGCTCTGAGTGGTCAGTGTCAGCAAGAACAGCCCTGTTGGTGTGTTTGGCAGAGAGGTGCTGATTGCCCATGATAGTCCTGGACCCATGAGCGATATTTGTAGCCAAAAGATGGTTGGAGGCCCACAGTGCTGCTCACTCAAGTGGGAGGGGATGAAGGTGCTGGAATGATCTCACCTCATCAGAGTCAACTTTGTTGTGCAATTGGCAGAGGGGGCTGGTCGGTAGTCTTGGGGGCAGGCAAATCACACAGAAAGTGGGGCTTCCCTGGCTGGCTGCTTGCCCCATGCTTTGGGGCCATGCCCATAGCTAAGCAGTCACATGTTTATTAAGTAAAGTTGGCTGTAAATTTCATCTGAAAGCTAATACGGAACCAAACACCTGGGTGCCTGCCAAGGCCTCCGCTGCTCAAGCCATGGCTCTGAGAGCGGCTCTCACAAGCGTCCTGGCAGGGGCAGGCACTTACTTGCAGTTGAGTTAAGAGAGGGCCATGTGGCTTGCTTGTCTAGGGACACCAGAGTGAGGACATTTAGGGTGTGGCAAAGCAGAGGCCGCTTCCTGGTGAATGGGCATTTCTTCAGGTTCTTAAATTCTAGCTTGAAGGTGATGATATTACTACTAATTGTGAGCAATTGTTAAGCTCTTCTTCCACTTACATTAACATGGTGGTGCCCGATAACAGCCCTGTGTGGCAGGCATTGTTATTTTGTTCTACAGAGGAGGAAGCTTGGAACAAGGACTTGAAGTAACTTGCCAAGGCCAGTCAACCAGTGAGTGTCAGGGTCAGAGATCAAGCCCCAGGGCAACAGCTGGGCTTGGACATGGATCTGCTTTTGCCCTGGTGAGGCTGGGTAGAGATGTGTTTGATTTTGCTGCAGAAACTGCCAATCTTCTCAACCCTTGGAAAATGTGAGCAGTGGAACCTCAGAGCTGTGTCCCGAGGGCGATTTTTTTTATGGCAGGCTCTCTTGTCCAGATAAGGGAGACTTAATGACAACTTGCAGAACCGGCCTCTGGCCTGGCTTTCTCTCCCCTTCTACAACTCAGATGCCCTTTGAAGTCTTTTCTTCCTCTTTCGTGGGTGCATGCCTGAGGAGTCAGAGCCAGAGAGCAGGGCCAGCCACGGCAGGGCAGCCTTTCCGAGGCTTGTTCCTGGGTAGCCCCCAGGGAGCCCCTGGCTGCGTCCCAGTCACCAGCCCAAGGTTGCTATGGAGTGCATGGGGACTGCCACGTGAGGTGAACACCTGTTCTCCAAGGAGGTAGAGCGTGATGTGAGGAGGCAAGGTGAGCTCAGAGCAGGGGTGGGATTCAAATAGTTTTAACAACCAGTTCTCTGCCCTAATGACTGTTTTAAGAATAAAAAAAGATACCGAAAGGGGTTTATTATTTCATGCATTTACTACTTAAATAAGAACAACAAAAGAGGTACACAAAACTAGATTGTTATAAGAAATAGTTTTAAAATATTAATAAAAATTATTAAATAATACCTGACAAAAAACAATGAAACTGTTAAGATATTTCCATATTGCTTCTTGATTGGCATCCTCACTTGGAATTTTTTTTCACTTATGGACAGACAGTTCGCCGAACACAACAAAAATTAGGTATTGTTTCTGCTGAACTGGTGTGAACCGGTGTGAACTGGCTGCAGCCCACCACTGGCTGAGGGGCTGATTGGCTTAGTCTACCAAGTCTTTGTCCTGCCTGGGTTAGGACCAGACTTGGGTGTAAAACATGTCCTGGTATCTGCCCTGGCTTTGTTTAAGGAGGCTAGAATCTAGGAGGCACTTCACAGATATAATTTCTAACTATGCTGTAGTTGGGCTGATGGTCTGGATTCACGAGTGAATCACATGACTTGAGCCACTTTAAGCAAGACCTCTACCTAACTTACAGGGGCCAGTGCCCAATGAAAATGTGAGACTCCTTGTTTGAAACTTATTAAGAATTTTACAAATGTGGCAGGAGGGCATCAAACCAAGTGGGGCCTTTGTAAGTGTGGAGGCCTGTGTGCTGCATGCGTTGTACTCTAAGCCTCAGTTTCTCACCTGGAAAAGGGATAGAATAGTAGTTTGTCCCTCACAGGCTTGTTGTGAGGTTTACAAAAGATGATAATGCACGCAAAAGCCCTGTCCAGGGCTTGATAAATGTTAGCTTTAGTAGGTGCAATGTCAGAAATTTACAGTCTCCTTTTGGGCCATTGACAAAGAACTGTGGAGGGTGAAGGGACCCCAGTAACGGCTCAGCTTAAGGGAGGGTCCCGGTTTTGTCCTCTGCCCTTACCTGCTTGCACCTTAGGACTTTCACCTGCTTTGTAAAACACAGGTGCCCTGCATTTCCTGAACTGTGGGCTGCAGGAGGGTCAGCAGAGACGGATGCTGTCTTTGCTGCGTTCATTCTTTATTTGCTGAAATATAGTATTTTAAAGTCAGTTACTAACATCACAGAATTTCACCCCTGAAGATTTTACTATGCTTCTCTGAAAAATAAGGAATTTTCCTTATATAAGCCCAAGAACACTATAGAATTGTAGATGTCGAGATTTTTTTTTTTTTTTTAAATAGCACCTGGTAGAAAGTTTAGCTAGGTGCACGTGGGGAGTAAAGCGATTAGTGTTGATTGGCTTTGCTAGGATGAAGGGCTATTGTTATCCAAGTCCAAACTCGTCGGAAAGCTTGTTTTCTTTTAGTTTAGTTGCCATTCATAGAAGACAGTGGCTTGCCTGACCAGGCGGTGGCACAGTGAATAGAGCGTCGGACCGGGATGTGGAGGATCCAGGTTCGAGACCCTGAGGTCGCCAGCTTGAGTGTGAGCTCATCTGGTTTGAGCAAGGCTCACCAGCTTGAGCCCAAGGTTGCTGGCTCGAGTATGGGGGGTCACTCGCTCTGCTGTAGCCCCCCGGTCAAGGCGCATATGAGAAATCAATCAATGAACAACTAAGGAACAGCAACAAAGAATTGATGTTTTTCATCTCTCTCTCTCTTCCTGTCTGTCTCTCCCACAAGAAAAAAAAGAAGGCAGTGGCTTGTAATTGGTAAGAAAGACCCTGGGACAACTGCTGCATTGCCCAGTGGGTTATAATGAACAACACTTTCCAGGAGGCCTCTTTGTCTCATTGCTTTTGCTGAGGTCTTGCAATGCTAGTGGCCGAGGCCAGGTGCGTTCACATTGGATTTGGGCAGATGGTAGAAAAACTGCGGAGCCAGGAAGGATTGGGCCATTCTGTTTAATAAAGTCTCACAACGGCGGACGAGCACACAGGCAGGGAAAATCTCTTTTCTGGCAAACAAACAGCAAAATGGCCCCTCACAGGAACAGGCAAGCAACCTGCACATCCACAATGCCCCTGAGCGCCAGCACCCAGAGCCTTATATAGCCAATCACACGTGCCTATGCCACATGCTCACGCACTAATCAGGCAAAGGGCTTGCAGCCGGTACACCAGCGAGCAGGCCTAACACAGCTGCCCCACAGGTCTCTTTTATCTTTCCTCTAAATTATTCCATGTGTCTCCTAAAGGGTCTTCTGGCCTTTGGAAGAACACCCCTAATGGTCCATCCTCCATCAGCCACCAAAGAGGTTGAGAAAGTCAATTGGACCTTGAAAATGTCACCTGGACCTGTTCATTTCCTTCATTAAAACTTTTCAATTGCTGATAGCAGAGATTGACCAGCCATGTCTATCTGCATGGTCCATTAGCTGAGAATGACTTATAATTTTACAGTGGTTGGAAAAAGCCCAAAGAATATTTTTTTGACATGTGAAAATTGTGAGAAATTCAGATTTCAGTGCCCATAAATAAAGTTTTATTGGAACACAGCCATGCACATTCATTTACGTACAGTCTTTGCCTGCTTTCACGTTATGGTAGCAGAGTTGAGCGATTGCACAAATCCTTATAGAAAAGTTTGCCAACACCTGAGCTGTAGGATAAATTCCTGCTTCTTGGCAAGGCATCTAAGGCCCCTTGTCACTGTTGCCTGCCTGCTTCCCCAACCCTTCACGGCTTCTTTATGGTCCTATGAACAGGAGACTGCTTTAATCTCCTTCATGGCCCATGTTTACCTCTGTGCTTTGTCCTTCCTCTTCTTCCATCCTCGGCTAGACATCACTGGCTCATCCCTGCAGAAACCACCTCCTCCAGGAGGCCTTTCCACCTTGCCTGTCTGGTTTAGTGGCTCCATGCTTTGCTTTGAGACTCAGTGTTTAGATAGGAAAATTAAGGAGAAGCCCAGAGACTCTGAGAGCATGGGGACCAGGAGCTCAGTACAGAAGAAGCCAGGCCTGGGGCAGAAAAGGCTCATGGGCTAATCAGAGGCAGAGCCAGGGCCAGAGTCCTGGTCTCTTGGCCTTCTTAGTAGAGGATCATGCACCTTCCTTTGCTTTTATTGGGGGATACCGAGAGAAGTCAGTCCCCCAAATAGAGAGAAGGCCAATAGAGGCCACTGTGAAACCTTTTGGATTAACATGCCACCCAAGAGAGAGGCTCCTGCTTTATCATGTAGTAGCTCAGTGGATAGAGCATCAACCTGGGACACTGAGGACACAGGTTTTAAACTGCAAAGTTGCCGGCTTGAGCCTGAGGTCACAGACAAGACCTCATGGTTGCTGGCTTGAAGCTCAGTGTCACTGACTCAGCTGGAGCCTCCCCAGTCAAGGCACATATGAGAAGTGATAAATGAACAACTAAGGTGCCTCAACTATGAGTTGATGCTTCTCATCTCTGTCCTTTCCTGTGTGTCTCTCTCTTGCTTAAAAAAAAAGAGAGAGATGCCTCTGGTTGAGACTCCTCCTGTGTGTCACCAGTGACAGAAGTGGCTAGAAGGACTGTCCCGAGTTGCTGGCCTATAACCCTGCTGGTTTAGTTTAGCTGCAGTCCTGAGGGAGGCTGTTAATTATAGCTGGCCAGCCATGCTGGGAGCTATAAATAGGGTCAGAAGCACCTGTTTGCACATTAGTAGGCATTTCTAAAGGTACTTACAAAGGACTCAGCCACTGGGCTGGGCATGGTGTGGGCACAGAGAGCGCCTAGAAACCTTGAACTGTGCTCTGAGTTACAGTTCAGTCAGAGGAAGCCACTGTGAACAGTGGGGTGGGGTCCAGAGCAGGAGTGGGGCACTGGGCTGGCTTTTCCACCTGTGAGACCTGGACAGTTACTCAGCTCTCCGTCCTTCGGCTTCCTTACCTGTGAAATGGAGGGCTTGGTGACAGCTACCTCATAAAAATGTTAGACTAAACGAGTGTATATATATTTTATATATAAATGTATGTGGTGTAACTAATAATTACATATAATTTTTCTATTATTTATTTATGTATTTGTATGTAAGTAATTTATGTATATATATGTGTATATATTATTTAGAATATATTATATGTAATCTGGTATCTTAAGTGTAATGAAATTGTTATTTATCATTGTATGAAATGGCATGAGGACAGCTCTGGACACAGCCAGCCCAGAAACCTTGATCTTGGAAGAGTGCTCAGTCTAGGTCCCTCCCAGCCTTCGATGAGACAGAACTATGTGGTGGTTAAGAGTGTAGGTTTCACCCGGGGGTTAAATTTCAGCTCTGTTACATCCTCTTACTTCATATTACTTCCCATCTGTAAGCCTCCATTCTGTTCAGCGACATGGAGCTTCATAATAGTGAGCATTTCTTGGGGTTTTGGGAGGATTAAATGAGTTAATACTTGAAGAACAGTTAACACAATGCCTACCATCTAGAAAGCGCTGGACAGCATAAGCTGTTATTGTTAATACACTCTTGCAGGTCACACAGCATCTCTAGGCTGATGTAGTTAAGTGTTCTGGAGAATGGGCCAGTGCCTTAGAGCACAGAGGCCAGCAGGCCTGCCACTCCGCAGCCTAAAGATGGGAGGCTGGCTCTTCCTCTTTGTTGTCCTCTCATGCTCCTCCTTTCGGGCCGGTGGCACCCTCTTCCTGCGTCTCTGTCTCGTGCGCTGGCTGGGATCTGAGTGCTTAGCCTGGACACAGCGTGTGTTGGGCACTTAGGAAGCACGTTTCCCGCGGAGAGTTGTATTCGCTGTGACATAGGAAGAAGAGTTAAAGTGATGGGAATTGCTTGTTTTGTGTGGAAAGACGCCAAGGGGTGGAGGTAGGGACAAGTTAGCTGGGAGCTCTGCTAGGAGGGGGACCAATTTTCTTTATCCTCTGCCTCAGAGCAAGGGCATGGGGGTAGAAGTGTCAAGGAGGCAGGTCTCTGTTAGGGAAAGGGTGAGTTGCCTGCTTGTAGAGAGACGCGAAGGAAGAACGTGGATCCTGGAGTTAGGCATGCTTGTGTGGGCCGTGCTACTTACAATGTGGTTGGAGGACCAGCAGCGTGGGGCCCACCACAGACCTACTGAGCCCTAATCGGAGTGTTAATAGATCCTTGGATGTGCACATGGCTGTCTGTGGTGAGGAGCATTGCTCCAGACCAGTGCTTCTAGAGCCAGGAGTCCTCCAATCCACAGCCAAGAGAACTGAGGCTGTCCCATGGGCTGTGAGCCCTGGTTCTCAGAGTTCTGCTTCTCTCCCCGGAACTCCTGGGAGCACCGGTCCTTTCCCTGGACCACAGCGCCAGCCTCGGGGGTTTGTGAGATATGGGAATCTGTAGGCCCCCTGCCCAGAGCCAGTGAAGCAGACATATAGGGCTGGGCAGGGCCATTTTGACCAGCCTTCCAGACAGTTCTGCAGCACTGGTGAGACTGATAACCAGGAGTGTGAGCATGGTCCTCAGCCCCAGCAGCCTGCTGGAGTCACTTGGGAAGCTCAACAAAGGAAATGCCTGGATCACCACAGAGTATCTACGTGCGGTAGGGACGCTGTGAACGTCAGAAGCTCCCCAGGTGATTATAATGTGCAGCCCAGACAGCAACCAGTGCTTTAGGCTTATGAAATAAACCTTAGTTTTCTCAGCTGTGAATGGGGTAAAATTGGGTAGTGTCACCCGTTTGCCTGCCAGCAATGTGAAATGCCTCGGGGAACCCTGGGACCTGGGAAAGTATGCAGGGAGACAGGCTCCCATCTGTCAGGAGAGGTGCAGCCAGGATTCCTGCACTGGGGGAGGCGGGATTGGATACCCGCTATGGCCTCGGGTGGAATTGTAACGTGGTTGCTGCCTGATCCAAGTACTAAGTGCGATAAAGACGATACCCTGCTTGGTTCAGAAGCTTTGCTCCAGAGAAGGAAATCACTAGTTCTCCGAGAGCCCAGTGCAGGCATTCTCCTCCTTCTCTGCTGCCCACCTTTGCCTCTAGTGCCTAATGCTGGGGTTTGCTTTTAGGAGGGTCCTTTGCTCTTTTGCTGGGGAGATGAGGAAGTCTGCACCATCCCAGGGTCCCTCAGATTAGAATGGTGGGGCTCTTGGGGAGTGGGGGCCCCTCGCTCTGAGTACTGGTGGTGGCAAGAATGAGGTTTAGAGAAATATTTACTCAAAGTAATCCCTCTGCTATGCCACTGCCCGTCTCCCGGGTAGCTGGGTAACAAACACAGAGTTCTGGTTGTAATTTATTGAGAGATCAGTTGAGCCTTCCAAGGGCTGGGACGGGGCAGAAGAATGGGTGGTTGTTATGGTCTTCTCTCCTAAGTCCTGTGGTGACCAGGGCTTAGGGACTCCTGAAAATAGCTGTGGATACTATAAGGGGACAGGATGGGACCGCATTATAAATGTGGGTTCAGAATTGCTATGAAACACCAGACATGGAAAGTAATCATAATCTAATCTTCAAAACAGAATTATATGGTGCTTACCATGTGGCCAGAGGCACTATTTCGAGTATTACCTTATATGATCCTCATTACCACCCCATGAACTACGTGTCATTTCTTCCAGTGTCCATGAGCAGTTTTTCCAGGGTTCTGTGTTGGTCAACCTCTGCATTCTCAAATGGGCAAACTGAGGTTAGATGCCTGCCCAAGGGGTCATAGTGAGTGAGCAGCAGAGACGAAATTGGAAGTCAGATCCCAATCATTAAAGCCCATCTTGAAAGCAAACGATGTAGCAGACTCTCCTTGGTTTTCAGTCTGGGATGACTTTAATACAGATTGCCTGGATTATGTAACACCCCCCAAAATAATTCACATGGTATTTTTTTCGAAAAGATTCACAGAAAATCAATCTAGCATAGTGAACTTGAATTTTTTAAGACCATGTTCCACAATAAGAAACACACTGTACATTATATGTGTATATATATATATATCTGTTTATTAGATATACATGTGTATAAACATGTATATACTGTATATACATGTATACTGTACCAGGTATATGTGTGTGTACGTATGTATCTGTTTATCTCTTATCTACATGTTAACATATACATCTCATGGTAACAAAATCTTACCACATGGCCAACTTGATGTGTTCTATTCTATTTAAAATGTTGCTCATAAATTTCATAACCAACCAGTGGACTAAATCCTGCCATTTGCAAGCGGCTCAACTCTCTCACCTTGCAATCAAGAGGAAGCTGAAGTATGGCTTTAGGTTATGTATCTCTTAGTCACAAAGCTGAGACCACAATCCAGCCTTCCTGAGTGCCACCTCCACTCTGGTTCAACCACGCCATTGTTCCTCTGACTTTGCTAAGAACACCTGGGCTGTCTGTTGACCTGTCCTGTGGTTTTAGGCGCACATTTTCTCCACTGTGAATGCACTGCAGACCCGGGGCTCCCAGCCTGGCCGGGCACTCTGGGCCCCACCAGCCCCATGCTTCATGTTTCTCCTGGTCACTGTGCCTCTTCTGAAAACCAGAGCATAGATTTTGAGACTGGGTCCCAAAGATTAGGGGCCTGTAGATTTGAATGTGAGGATTTGGGGGGTGGATTCATTTTTCTGGGTCCATACCCCTTGTTCTCAATTCTGAAATCCCCAAAGTTCTGAAAATTGAGGATTTCCACATAATTCACATGGGGCCAAACCTGTCCTGAACTGATGTGAGGCTGTTGATGGTCTTGACTCGTCCAGCTGAATAGCATACGTGTCCCTGCGGAAATGCTAGTGTGTGTGACTGTGACTGCCCGAACCCCATGGGTCCACCTGGTTATTTTTCTAAAACACGTCTGGTCCCAGGTTTTAGGTAGGAGATTGGGCCCTGTGGATTTACTTGAAGTGTGTGTGAGTGTGTTATAATTCATCATTGACTGCTTTTTGGAGGAAAGAGTGGCAGGTGGGGAAAGTGCAGAGGACATGCTATCAGAAAGTTGTTAGCAGCTATAGCGTGAACCTTAGAGGGTTGTTGTGAGGACAAAGTGAGCGATGGCTATGAAGGCACTTTGGAAACTAGAGCTGCCTGTACCTATGAAAAGTGTTTCTTGTGGTCTGGCTTCTTAACAAAACTGAACTGTCTCAAGATGCACTCACTTTTGACTTTAACAAAGGTTCGTATGTGCGCACGCATGCTGAAAAGGTGTCACTTTTATTTTGTTTTGCCATAGACAAGGAATAGCTAAGCAAAGTAGAAAGGGAATGTCTCTGCATTCTTTGTAGATTCTTTTCACATCTGCTCTGTTCTGTTTCCTTCTTCTTCCTCTGTCCTCCTTCTTTATGATGTGTCAGATGCCCCTCAGTAGGAACTGCTGATTGCACACTAGAACACATTTTCTTCATTATTTTAGCCTTGTAGGTCATTAAGACTTTGAGGCAGCGGCTGCTTTTTTCTTTCCCAGTAAACACCTCAAAATTTCGAATTTTGTAAAGCTTCTGCCTTAGTGGGCCCTGGGAACTCTGGGCTCCCGGGACTGGGGAAAAGCACGCCCAGATCCAGTCTGGGACGGGAAGGACACGGATCTAGGCCCTGGGAGGTCCTCTGATGTGTCTCAGAGAAATCAGACCCAGGGGGTGTCAGACTTGAAACCAGGATTGAAAGTGTGGTCTTTACGAAGGCCCGGGAGACCAGATGTTGGCCTCTCACTAGGTGGGAAGTTAGTAGTGAGATTTCTCCATAAAGCCAACCCCTCCCGAGGGCCTGCCCCTCAGTATCAGGTGGTCCAGGAAACGTCTGCCAGAGGCAGAGGGAGTACACAGGGGACACTCTGTTTGGACTCTGGCGTGGTGTTGGGAGGCCATGCCTTGTGTGAGGATTTGTAATCACAGCTCCCTTCATGCAGGCTCAGGCTTCAGTTTTCACTACCTGCATGGCCCAAGAAACCCCACACTGCAAAACTGATGTAATTTTGAGTTGGAAGCACTGTATAGTGTCTGTTAGAATCAATGAAAGTTCTCTCTGGAGGGAACAACTCCTAGCTCAAGCATTGAAAGATTTCTGTAGGTAAAACTCAGCCACTCAAATATGCACTCTTAACTCTCACAGTGCAAAACAGATGAGGAAACAAGTCATCATGACTGAAAGTCGACAGAAATGAGACACACAAGGGTCAGAACCCCTAGGGCAGGGGTCCCCAAACTTTTTACACAGGGGGCCAGTTCACTGTCACTCAGACCATTGAAGGGCCGGACTATAAAAAAAACTATGAACAAATCCCTATGCACACTGCACATATCTTATTTTAAAGTAAAAAAACAAAACGGGAACAAATACAATATTTAAAATAAAGAACAAGTAAATTTAAATCAACAAACTGACCAGTATTTCAATGGGAACTATGCTCCTCTCACTGACCACCAATGAAAGAGGTGCCCCTTCCGGAAGTGCGGTGGGGGCCGGATAAATGGCCTCGGGGCCGCATGCGGCCCGTGGGCCGTAGTTTGGGAACCCCTGCCCTAGGGTTTCAGATATAGGAGCCGTTGGATATACAATGCATAAAAGTTGTTGAAAAAATGAACAAGAAACACCAAACTTATTTTAAGAATTGAAAATATGATTATTCAGCAATAGGCTTGTACGTTTACAGGTTATTTTTTTGTTAGAAGCGTTAAGATAGCAATTCTGGATAAGGATACATCAAAAATAACATTAAAAAACTAATTTTCACAGTGTTGTGGGGTTGACTGCATTATAACATATTAGCAAGAAAACAGATGTGAGGCCTAGGCAGGCTTTCATTCAATGGCTGTATAACCTCGGGCTACTTCTGAATCTCTGGGATTCTCAGTTGCCCCTGTGTAATCTGCCCCCACAGGCTTGCTCTATCAGTTAGTTTTTGAAAGGGCCATTTTTTCTTTTAAGATTTTATTTATTTATTTTAGAGAGAAGAGAGAGAGAGTGAGAGAGAGAGACAGAGAGAGAGAAGGGGGAGGAGCTGGAAGCATTAACTCCCATATGTGCCTTGACCAAACAAGTGCAGGGTTTCGAACCAGTGACCTCAGCATTTCAGGTCAACACTTTATCCACTGCGCCACCACAGGTCAGGTTGAAAGGGTCTTGATTTTCCTCTTCCCTTCACTTCCCTTGATTCTGGAGAATACGTAGTCACCCCTACCTCCTTCTCTCTCGGGAAGGGTCTTTCAGTTTCTCTTTTAATTAAATTGGATCCTCAGAGAATAGGGGGACTGTGTACATAATTGCTGACAGTAGCTCTGGGGACTTGTATATTACTCAAGAGTTACACATATTCCTCTGGAAGCTGATGGAGGAGCCTGGTGGCTCTGGGAGGAGAGGGCCAGAACAGCTGAAGGCAGCTGCCAGCCAGAGCGGTCAGGCCCAGGAGTGAGGCGCTGGCCAGTCCTCCTATCCCAGGGTGGTGATGGATGGCAGGGTTCTGAATTTGAGAGGGGCCTGAATGTGGTTAAATATGGTGACAGATATGGATCTTGGTCAAGAACAGCCTGCAAATCCTATCCCCAATTAATCTAATCCCAACCCTTGGGAAATCTGAACTTTGCATTGAGCTTGAACTCTACTTTAGGGCTCAGGCCCAGTCTGTTACATTGCCCTGCAGGCATCCTGTGCCCTGTACTTTTGGTTGGCCCTTCCAGAGGACAGGACCTGCCAGGACTGTCCCAGGGCCTGGCTCTTGAGCTGTGGGGAGGAGGGAGGACAGGCAGCACTTGGGAGGGGTGCTCAGCCGGCAAACCAAGCCTAGGGTCCAGACCTTCTTCCCTTCATTCTCCCTCTTCCTTTCCCCCTTCCCTTCTTTCTCCTCTTTACACTTTCTTCCCACCTGGTCTTTTTATACTTTCTGTCCTTCTCCCCTCCCCCTTTTATCTCCCTTATTTTCTCTTTCTCTTTAGCTGAGGAATTCAAGAGCACTCTCTTTCATTCCGGGAGATGGGTACAGTGAGAATTTGTGGGGAAGGTCCCATCTGGGCTTGTCTGGACCCAGGACAACCCTTGTCACATAGTAACATTTTAGAAGCTGTCCAATGAGGTTGTCTTGGACCTCGGAATAGCTTCTGAATCTTTCCTTGTGTGAGCCCAAGTCAAGACAGTGATATCTATCCAGGAGGGGAAGCAGGGAACCTGAGCAATGCTGGCCTCTGGGAGGAAATGCTCCCCCCACCCCCCCACCCCGCCCCATGACACAAGCCCAGCCCAACCTTGGAACTCAGCATGGTCAGGCCTGGCAGGTGACGTCACTGTCCTTCCGTGGGACAGCTGCAGCCAGCAGCAGGACACTCCAGAAATGCCAGCAGTAATTGGAAACTTTATTTTCAAATATTTCCCACAGTGTTCGTGCATGGTGAGAAGTGCTTCTGCTCTGGGACTTTGCAGGTGGCTGCCCTGAGCAGGACCCTGGGAGACCAGGGAGACCTGATGTTAACCTCCATCTTCTCTGGGGCTGGGCTTCTGGCAGGTGGCAGTGTGGACAGTCCCCAGGGGGCTGCAGCTTCAAGCCAGTGGGACTCCATTTGAATAGACCTCCTGAACTCACAGTATATATTCCTAAGCAATCATTTTCAAGGCCTCCTTTTTTTGCTTTTCATTACAAAATATTTTCTTCTTCACGTATCTGTACTGCCTAATCTTCTCTGTGCCGCAGGTGAACATTAGAAAAATGAAGGGAGAGAGAAGCACAAGGGAAGATTTTAGAGAAGAGAGTATTTTGTGGAGACGCAGCAGCTGTCTTCCTAAATCTGAAGATCTGTAATGGGGAAAAGGCGCTGGCCTGTTCTGCGTGTCCCCTGATAAGAGAATTAGGGCTGTGGGAGGCACATTGCATCTTGGAATTCCAGTGGGGGTGGGGAGCTCGCAGCTACACACCTGCTGTGGGACCTATGGGACAGCAGTGGTGCAGGGGACTGGCTCATGTGCCTCAGGCATCAGAGGCAGTGTGTGCTCCTGGAAACAACCTCTAGCATAGGATCCTTACTACAGTACTAGCTACTAGTAACTGGCCACTTATCAATCATAGTGCTGTACTGATGAACTCCTATAATTGTCAGGGCTGCCCTGTTGGGTGGGAATGATCATCATCATCATTTTGCAGATGGGGGAGATTGACTCACAAAGAGTCTAGTTGCTCAAGGTCACAGGCTAGTAGTAAGTGGCAGGAGCTGAATTGGAATCAAGGCAGACATCAGTACTTCCCTCCTCTCAGCTCATAACCACCTGAATTTCCTTCCCGACATTGTTTTAATATGGGATGGACCCACCACGCCTCTCTTTTACAGTTTTTTATCTGCCCTCTTTTGATCATAGTCTTAACTGTCATATTGACATACCACCTTGTAGAATTATTGGGAAGATCCCACTTCGGGGAGAGCCCTTCTGATCCCCTGGCATCCCCACTCACCCCATTTGACTCATTTAAGGGAGAATAGTCTAAGGCAGCGGTTCTCAACCTGTGGGTCGCGACACCAGCGGGGGTCGAACAACCAAAACACAGGGGTCGCCTAAAGCCATCGAAAAATGCATATTTCCGATGGCTTTAGCTGTTGAGAAGCCGCGCTACCGTCTGCAGCAGCGCTATTCAGCTTGAACACACCGTTATGGACGTGCGTTCCAAACTGAATGCCTGCGGTCATGTGCAGACGTGATTGCATCATCCGTCCGGGGCCTAAGGGGCGGGGAAAGCGGGGGGAATGCTCCACAGTCCATAGCAGCCATTACGTGTGTCCGGTGCTTGCTGACGTCATCAGTGGGCGGGTGCAGCAAGCGCCGGAGGACAGAAGCCTAGGAGGTGGAGAGGCAAGAGGGGGAGAGCCAAGAGAGCCTGCGAGACAGCCTGCTGGTGTAAAAAAGGTTAATAATGTAAAAACAGTACACACACCATACACACAATACTGTGTAAGTGTAAGGTGCTTTGTGTGTAATCATTACACAGTACACAAAGCAGCTTACACTTACACAAAGCACCATACATTTACACAGTGTGAACTACATTGGTCTTACACTATAAGAGACCACTATACGATGTAGTTCACACTGTTCCCCAATGTATAATTATCTCCCATATCTCCCACTATTTTCCCATATTCTGAATGAGGAAACTGCTGAAATCAGTGGTTTCCGGCATTGAATTCGCCTCCTATTGATTTCATTGGGAGTGCGGTGAATTTTGTGGAAGAGAGCTCCTGAGAATCTCGGGTTACCACACAATCTGCCACAGCCTCCTTTTGATTTCAATAAGAGGTGAAGAAATGACAGTTTCCGACACATTTCTTCCTCTCCTATTCAAGTCAATGGGAGGCCGTAGCAGATTCCGCTCAAATATAGAGCATGTTGCTTAATTTTTTCCACGCTAGAACTTTTCCTAGAGCAGAAAAATTCCAAAGGTGGAATCTGCCATCCCCAACAGACTTCTATAGGAGGCAGATCTTTTACACTGCAGAATCCGCACAGCAGAGGCCTCAGTGTGAGGCCTCTTTCCTTCTTCTTCCTTTTCCAACAACATATCTTTGCGAAACAGGGTTTTCCAGCTTGCTGGTAATCAAGTCTAAATAACAAATTAGACTTGTTGTGGAAAATGATCTTCACTGTGCCCTTGCAAAGACTGCCTCAAGAATTTCTGAATTGGTAAGCAAGAAGCAACCACAACCATCTCACTGAATTTGGCGGCATACTCTTACAAAATATTGCACTGTTGTTTACTGTTATATTACTGTTGTTTTCTTTAAACCCATGCTATGCCATGGTGAAATGTTATTTATTTGGAATTGTTGTTATATTTAAACCCATGCTATGCCATGGTGAAATGTTATTTATTGGAATTAGTAATAAATATTTATTAATATATAATTATTGTTTTTGTGATTAATCACTATGTTTAAAATATGTTTGATTTGTAGCAATGAGAATACATAATGCATATCAGGTATTTACATTCCAAATCATAACTGTAGCAAAATTACAGTTATGAAGTAGTCACCAAAATTATTTTTTGGTTTGGGGTCACCGCAACATGAGGAACTGTATTGCGGGGTCACGGCATTAGAAAGGTTGAGAACCACTGGTCTAAGGAGTTGTCATCTGAAAATGGCCTGGCTCTGCTCTAGAGAAATCAGGAGGGGGATGCTGACCACCTGCAGGAAGATGGTGCTGGGTGTAGGGCAGGAGGACTAGAGGGCACGTTGAGGTCCAGCTTGGTGAGGACAGTTGCCAAGTGTGGCCCTTGATGGTGCTCCTGCTGTGATGGAGACGGGCTCTGCCAGGGCATGATTGGGCAGGGGAGGCAGTGACCTCCTTGCCCTTGCACCACCTGCCTGAGTTACTGCGCTGCCGCCTGACCGCTCTGCAGGTTCCCTTTGCTCCCCTCTTCAGGCTGGCCTGCACGCAACTGCCAGGCTAATCTCCCCAAATGCTCACTTCACGATATCACTCTGAACTTCCTTCACTCCCGTCTTTGCTCAGCAGCCTCAACTCCTGGACCCCAGAGTCACGGCCTGACGCTGCTTGCTTTTCCAAGCCCCCTTTCTTATCTGCCCTTCGTGAATACCACTCCACCTGACTGGTCTAGAGCATGCCCTAAACCAGCCCTCACAACATCCTTGTCTTCGTCTGGGCCTCCCGCCTCCTTCCCTCGGTGTTCAGATTTCTGTTAATTCAGGGCTCCCTTCATTGATCAACACTCATCTATTCAGAGGCAACTTGGTGCTGAGACACGCAAGACAGGCCTCTGCTCTTGAAGGCTCTCAGCCTAGGGTAGAGGCCTGTATGGAAAAACCTTTGGCCAACACAGTGAGAGCAACTCGAGGCTGTGTACAAAGCCCCTTCTTCCAGGAAACCTTCACTGATTATTCTGTCCTTGACTTGCCCTTGGCTGTATCCCTATAGATCCATCTCTCTCTTTGCTCTTAGTGCCTTTTTTTCTGCCTGGTGCTATTCACTTTCTTTTACTGCCAGTATCTCTTAGACTTTATCCTAAAGGAACATACTACACTGTGCTGCACCTGTGCCTATTAATAGGAATGCATGTTTATATTGAGGTCTGAATACAGAGTACGTTCATATCCATGATTCTCCCTGATTCTGGGACGGGCAGGACGAATGTGATCAGCCCTGATTTGCAGAGTGGCACACAGCTTGCTCAGAGGCACGGTTAGTAAGTTGCAGAGCCAGGACTGGGGCCTCAGGTCTTGCTATGTGCCTGCTGCACCGCCCCATGGAAGGATGGACGGATGCAGTCCTGTCACCGTGCACTCTCCCCTGTGCGAGCAGTGTGCGCAGGGCATGTGTTCAGGTAGGATGAGAGTGGAGAGGTGACTCCTGGGGCTGAAATCTAGGGAATTCTTTGAAGATCAGGAAGACATAGAGGTGACCAGGGCTAGTTAGATAAAGGGTGATTTGTATTAAAAATGGTTCTCATTGAGGTGCTTCACTTCTTCTCTTCCTGCATGGGGACTGAGAGCAGGAGGCATGGAGGTTGGGAGGTGGGGCTGGCGTTGGATAGGATGGATGAGCAGAGGGCGGGGGAATCGGGGTCAGAGGCACTCAGGCGACCCATCACTTCTCCCTGTAGGATGAGCCCTCGGCTTTCCTTATCACCTACAGATGAGGAAATGCATCAAGCCCACCCACCCAGAGTTCTCTACATTTCTCTAAAGTATTTAGGGTGACTTGGGACAAGGTGTATAGAACATGGAACCCAGCTCCCTCTCATCCTAGTCTCTGATCCCTGGTTTTGCACCCACAACAAAAGTGCTGCCCTGTGAGCACCAGCCGGTTAGAATGCTTGCGCTCTTGAAGCTCAGCTGGTTGAGCTACGTCCGTGTTAAAAAAAAAAATTACCTCGTTTTAACAAGAACAAAGTGTGTTTCTTTAGCCCAGGCATGAATCTAAAATAGTTGAACTTCTTTTTTTTTTTCTGTTTAAGTTTAAAAATAAAATAGTTACCTTTGGGCTGAGATCAAGAATGGAAAATTTCAGGGCATAAGAGTAATTTTTTTTCCGTCTGTTCTGGCAGGGGACGAGAAGGCATGTGTGTGTCAGTTGTGGGTCCCACTCACTACAGTGCTGCTTCACAGTGTCAACTTGGTTAAGAAGTCTTTAGAGAGAGGCCCCTCCCTCTCCTGGCGCAGTGGAGTGTGCAGGGCACAGGAGAGACGTCTCGTTGACCACCAGCAATCTAACTAGAACGGGCAAAGATGGGTGATTAACATTCATAGCAGCTTTAACTTCTATGGTGATATTATCTCAGAAAAAATACGTTAGAACCGTAAACGATCAGTTACTAAAACTCTGGGTCCGAGAGTGGAAGGAGTACAAGGTCGCTGCCAAGCCCCGGGAATCGCTCTGGCAAATGAGAACAAGGATGGGGATGTGTTTGAATTTTCATTAGAAATAAGTCCGGACAGGAAAGATCTGGACAGTCCCTGACTACTGTAGTTAATGTTGAAGGGTGTTGTGGTTAAGGCTTAGGTTGAGATACTCTGTTCTTAGAGTTCAATATTATAAGATATGAAGGAATTTTTTTAATGTATGTCATTTTTACTGTTTCTGACAACATCTTCCGAGGAAGTATACATTTGTGCAACAGACAGCCTCGGATGTTAGCAGTAAATTTAGAAGCCGCCTCCAATGGATGCTGAAATAAGTGACACAAAATTTGGGTGCTTATTCAAAAATTCTGAATAGCCATGAGGCTGGCACAGTCAATGATGGAAATTTGGGCAGCTGAAAATCCTCTAGGATCCTGGGATTGTCAGAGCGTGGCCTACCAGCTGTGGACTGAGCTCTAGACATGTGCATCAACAAATAGCTATGTGGTCTTGGGCAAGTCTTGTAGCCTTTCTTACCTCAATCTGTTTCTTGCAAAATGGGGGTAATCATCTACTGTGTTGAGCTGATGGTGATACTGAATAATATATATAAAATGCTTAGGGTAGAATAAGCATGGTAGAAGCGATAGCTCTGGGTGTGGGTGGCATTGCCATACGTACTTGTATCATGGTACCTTGTTATGTAATGTGATCAGGAGGAGCCTCTCACCTGTCTAGGCTCTCACAAAGCGCGTGCGTGTACACACACACACACACACACACACACACACACAGTCTCCTCACTCCCCGAGGAAGCCCATCGTGGAGGCAGGAAGGCTGGCCAAAGCGCTCTAGTTCCCTGCTGGAGCCTGAGCTTGAGGAAGACCCCCTTGGCCCAGGTGCCCCCGGTTTGCTGGTGAGACTTTGGAGGTGGCAGAAGAGGGTACTTGGGGTGGAGGCTGGGTCCAAATGGCACCACCCTCAGCCTGGCCGTGGGAATGGGGACCCCAGGGTCAGGAGGTCAGGAGCTAAGGCCAATCTCCTGGTGGAAGTCACAACCGCACTAGAGACCCCTCGAGTGCAGCTCTTGGGGGCTGGAGAGCTAGGTACTTAGTACCCAGGAAACTAGATACCTGTGTCCAGAGCCAGAGCTTCTAGAAGAGAAGTGAAGGCCGCAGGCCACATTGACTGTCACCACCCCCATGTTCCTCTAGTGGCCTTGCCCAGGTCACGCTGCTTTTCTGGTCTCAGTGTCCTCATCCGTGGTGGGATGGAATTCACTGGGTCAAACTTGTTTGCTTGGAGGCCTGTAAGAAGTACGTTTTCTCTTCCGATCCAGGACACACAGCCATGTATATAATTCAAACTTTCGTGTGGCAGCACCCTCCCTTATGCAGGCCCTTCCACTTTTCACATTGTGTGGTATTCTGTTTTGGCTGAAATACTTGTGATCTGTACATCGGTTCAGTGATCTGTGGCTGGGTCATGACCTGCTGTTTGAGCATGCCAGGCTGCAGGATGGCTAAGAGCCCTGAACGCCATTTGCTGATTCTGCTGGGACAGCCGTGGATGAGGCAGCGGCCTCTCTGTGTTCAGCCAGAGAATTTTTGAAATATATGCTTGTGGATATCAACCAGATTTTTCATTCCAGAGGTGTGGCCAGGAGCTGCTGCTTCTGTTAGTTCTTTTCCTTGAAAACAGGTGGGTATTTACAGGCTCAAAAGTATGAGCATGGAGACAATATGGGTAGGGCTGTGGCTCCTCCCCCAGTACTCCCTAGTCCTGTTGAAAGTGAGGAGGATCCCTTAATGAGGAGGAGAGCTGGAGGTAACCCCTCCACCCTGTGGGGAACAGTGGATAGTGTGGTCCGAGCTCATTCTCAGCAAAGCTGGGCCTTTGTCCTTTCCACCGCGGGGTGCTGTGGTTCAAGCTTTCGCACTGTGGTCTAGGCACATTGGGGAGCGTATGCATGCCGCTTCACAACTGTGCGGCCAGACACCAATGCAGTCCTGCAGGAGTGAGTGTCCACCTGCTGCACTGGGTGCTGACTCTTTAGTTGCTGGATCATGGGGAGGTCAGGGGTCATAGGATCAGGGTGATGATGAGCACACAGGAGTTTGTGGGAGGAGGCTCCTTACTGACATGTAAAGAGCATTTCAGTATTTTAACATTGATGGAGCTACACCAGTGCATCCGTTCCAGGCTTAGCCCTGGGCATATGCCCAGCTGCCTTAGGCTGTCCTAAAGAGACCACCAGTGGACCCCACTTCTGTGGATCAGCTGAAGGTGGTCTGAACACCAACTAAGTGTTGACAGGGGCTGGGCTCCCAAGGGCCTGGAGAGTGACTAGCCTTCTGAGACCAAAGTCCCAGGCAACAATAACCCATTAGGTTGTTTTAAGCATGTTGGCAGAAGTCAGTCTAATTCCCAGGGCAGCCTCGATGCCTACATGTACCCTGCTGTGTTACGATATTAAATCAGTGGCTAGCCACCCAAGGTTTGTAGGTGACTTATGACCATTTAAAAAAAAGAAAGAGTCATTACAGGGTATTTCTTGGGGAGGTCCTGAAGCCAGCAAATGGGACTTTTATCAAGATGCCTAGCTTGATGCCTCTGAGCCTCCCCTTCTTGAGTTTGTTTTGTGCCTTCTGCCAGCATCCATCTGGACGGGCAGAGATCCCGTTTGGAATTGTAGGACTGCCGTTGAGGCCTCTTGATATGCAGCAGTGTTCCTAGTGAGCCAGGCTGGCCTGTGCACAGCAGGGTGCACAGCTGATTCCTCCTTTGTAGGAACCTGTCTCCTTGGAACCAGCTGGAAGCCTGGCCTCTTCTCCCTTAGGGCACAGATCATCTCTAAGGTGCTTCCTGGTACTATATTTAAGCTGGTGAACCATGGGTCAGAGTTCTCGGTTTCTCCCTTCTAGGGGTGTGATTTCCCCCGTCCCCCCGGACCTCCCTGCCTGTCTCAGCATCGTCGTGATCAAATGCATCTGATGACGTAACTACCTGCTCACGGTCAGGGAGGCATGGAGTCTCCCATGAACCAAATAAACAGTATTGAACTGCACGCTTGTTTCTCATAAACTCAATTGGGCTAATATTATAGATGTGTTACTGTCACCTCTGGCTGGCTGAGTGTTTGTATTTGGCCACACATCCTTTATGCCCAGGGCACATGCTACATAGGAGGAGCTTGTGCCCTCCCAGCCAGAGAACACCCATACTCATGGACTCAACACTGAAGGGCTGACTGTGGTCCTTGATGCATACTGCTCCTGAAAGCTTTGGGGCAGGATTAAAGCTCCTTTTGGCAGTGAATGACAGCTGCCAAGATTGAAGTAATGAGCCAGAGCCCCTGATTCCCTGTGAACCTCCCTGCAGTTAATTTCCTTGTGTAGCTCTCCCTACCTTTCAAAAACCTGCCACTTGTCCTGTTCTTCACTCAGAATATGTCACACCGTCTCCTGCGCTTTTGCCAGACTCAATTTTCAGAATTATCTGAATGTGTTATTTATATTAGTCTCCAACCAACCAGCTATTGCAGCTAGAGAACCATCAAATAGAACACATGCTCGATTGCCTTGGTGGCTTTCAGACTTGCCTTGGCAAGGCATAGGAGCTGAGTTTGAGGCATTGCGGTGTGATTGTACTTGTAATTGGCGGTCCGGAGGCTGGAGCTGGGGAAATGCCCCTGTGATTGTATTTTCTGAGGATGTTTTTGACTCAAATGTAAGGTGGTCAGCAATGGGGGAAGGTCACGTGAGAAACCAGACCCAGGAAATTGGCTGGAACCGCCCACACCCATGCACGCCAAAGAAACTTCCCAGGAGCCCTTTGGAAAAGAGTGACTGTCTGCCAGCTAGTGAGATTTCACCACGTCATATTAGCTCGACTGCCCTAACGACCCTTTAAATATCCCCCACGTGGGTTACGCCATGCGACTTCTCTGGCCTCTGTCCCCGGGACCAGAGAACATCGTCCAGGAAGCACTGTACTAAATAAAGCTTTTATTATTCCACACTTCATGGCTACACCCTTTCTTCTTCCTCGGTGAGGAAAAATACCTTACAACAAGTATGCGTCATTGTGGCATGATGATTGGGTGTTGATGGAAGATGGTGCCCTGGTGTTGGGCATGGGGCACTTGGCTGAGTGTGTTCATGACCTTGGTTGTCATGCTCGTCTTGATCCTCAGCTCTGGATGGGTCTGGTCCATCACTTTCAGACCCTGCGATCTACCTGGTTCAGCATGGTCATGGCTTTGCGATGAGCGAGGAGGGGCCTTATAATATCATTATAATATCATTGTCTTAGTCAGCAGCGGCAACTTGGACACTTCCAAGGAGCACTATGCAGGTGATAGAGGTCTGTTACTTGAATTACGACTTTCAGTTCCTTCCAGTTACTTTGGAAACTACAATTCCATTTTTTAAAATATTTTTATTTATTTATTCATTTTAGAGAGGGGAGAGAGAGACAGACAGACAGAAAGGAGGAGCAGGAAGCATCAAGTCCCATATGTGCCTTGACCAGGCAAGCCCAGGGTTTTGAACCGGCGACCTCAGTGTTTCCAGGTTGACACTTTATCCACTGTGCCACCACAGGTCAGGCTACAATTCCATTTTTAAAAATGAAGAAACAGGCTCAGTGAGGTTGGGTGACTTGCCCGAAGTCCCCACGTGGTAGAAAGTGGCTTAGAACCTCTTTCTCTCTGGTCATGCTATGTGTCCACACTGGATTCTTCTCCACTCCCTTTTGAGAGGAGCTCAGAATGCTTTAGAAAGCATGAATTTTGCTATTGCTCCTTGATAGAATGTCAGTGTTTGCCTATGTTTTTTCTTTGGTAGTGATGATCAAGACTATAATATATATTTAGTTCATTAGGATTTACCTGGTTGATTCCAGCATGGAACCAGAGGCCCCCAAATACAGTCATGATTCCTGGCTTTTCTAGCACTACTTCAATCTAGATGCCACTTTCATGAGGCATATATGTGTGTGCAGGGGGTATGGGGAAGCTAAATTTGTATCTCTGTACCGTTCCCTTTTCATCTGTTTAGTTTAACCTCCAAAGGCTTATGCCATGTTCTCTGCGCCAAATGGAAAATGATGTTTTTATATTGCTTCATACGTCATTCCTAGCTCCAGCGTGGGGGCTGGGATCTTGGAACGCTTCAGACACTCAGTGCAGGACTCTGCTTAAAGCTACAAGAAGCTCTTGGGGTTTTGGTTATTGTTGTTGTGAAGATAACTTGAACTAGCAGAACTTACGGTTTTATATACAACTGTTTTTTACTTTTGGTTCAGAAAGATAAGCTTGGAAAGACAGATGATATTGAAGTCTCATTTTAGTAAGGAAATTTATTTTTTCTGTTAGAAGGGAGGTTGGCTATTTCTTGATTCTAATTTTCAGAATATTTCATCAAGATACCCATTTATGAGATTTCCCCCTGACCATGGGGTCTTTAGTCCTGGATACCCACTTCTTATAATAGTCAGAAATAATGTTGAGCCACTGAGTTTTATTTGGACTCAAATCAAGTCCCAAAAAGCACCAAAGGCTTTGTGACTTTGTCATACTGTCACCCTGGTATGTGAGGAAAGGCTCTGCTGGTTCTATCCCTGAGTTGCCTCAGCCTCATTGGCCCGGCTCTTTGTCCCCCAGCTGCCTGGCAAGCGTCCATAGAATGACTGCCCCTCCTGTATGATACACGCTCCTGCGGTACACCTGTGTGCAGATGTACATGTTTGTATGTGTGTGCAAGTGCATGTGTCAGTGTGAAGAGATGAGAAGAGGAGAGGTGTTGTCGATAGAGTTTTTGTTAGGGAATGGCCTTTCTCAAAAGAAAAATCACTGTCACATGAGGGGAGAAGCTATTAAAATGTCATTGACAGAAAAACAGACACTCAGACCAATGGAACAGAATAGAAAACCCAGAGATAAAACCACATATATATAGTCAAATAATTTTTGATAAAGGGGCCAACAACACACAATGGAGAAAAGAAAGCCTCTTCAACAAATGGTGCTGGGAAAACTGGAAAGCCACATGCAAAAGAATGAAACTGGACTACAGTCTGTCCCCCTGTACTAAAATTAACTCAAAATGGATCAAAGATCTAAATATAAGACCTGAAACAATTAAGTACATAGAAGAAGACATAGGTACTAAACTCATGGACCTGGATTTTAAAGAGCATTTTATGAATTTGACTCCAAAGGCAAGAGAAGTGAAGGCAAAAATTAATGAATGGGACTACATCAGACTAAGAAGTTTTTGCTCAGCAAGAGAAACTGATAACAAAATAGACAGCCAACTAAATGGGAAATGATATTTTCAAACAACAGCTCAGATAAGGGCCTAATATCCAAAATATACAAAGAACTCATAAAACTCAACAACAAACAAACAAACAATCCAATAAAAAAATGGGAAGAGGACATGAACAGACACTTCTCCCAGGAGGAAGTACAAATGGCCAACAGATATATGAAAAGATGCTCATCTTCTTTAGTTATTAGAGAAATGCAAATCAAAACTGCAATGAGATACCACCTCACACCTGTTAGATTAGCTATTATTAACAAGACAGGTAATAGCAAATGTTGGAGAGGCTGTGGAGAAAAAGGAACCCTCATACACTGTTGGTGGGAATGTAAAGTAGTACAACCATTCTGGAAGAAAGTATGGTGGTTCCTCAAAAAACTGAAAATAGAACTACCTTATGACCCAGCAATCCCTCTACTGGGTATATACCCCAAAACTCAGAAACATTGAAACGTCAAGACACATGCAGCCCCATGTTCATTGCAGCATTGTTCACAGTGGCCAGGACATGGAAACAACCAAAAAGCCCATCAATAGATGACTGGATAAAGAAGATGTGGCACATATACACTATGGAATACTACTCAGCCATAAGAAATGATGACATTGGATCATTTACAGCAAAATGGTGGGATCTTGATAACATTATACGAAGTGAAATAAGTAAATCAGAAAAAAACAGGAACTGCATTATTCCATACGTAGGTGGGACATAAAAGTGAAACTAAGAGACATTGATAAGAGTGTGGTGGTTACGGGGGGAGGGGGGAAAGGGAGAGGGAAAGGGGGAGGGGGAGGGGCACAAAGAAAACTAGATAGAAGGTGACAGAGGACAATCTGACTTTGGGTGATGGGTATGCAACATAAGTGAACGACAAGATAACCTGGACTTGTTATCTTTGAATATATGTATCCTGATTTATTGATGTCGCCCCATTAAAAATAAAATTATTAAAAAAAAATGTCATTGACAGTCCACCACACCCCCTCTTTGTTGGGCTGTTCCTGCCCCTTCCTGTTTCCCACCCTCCCCAAGTCCCTTGGAGACAGCCTCGTCCAAGGGTAAGCTCAGCGATGGTGGCCTCCAAGGGCGTGGTGCCATGTCCACAGAGTCAGGGCTTTTCAAGTGCAAGGAGTCTTTGCAGATGGCCACGTTTCCAGGAATAGGAAAGCCTTGGAAAATATGTGGGCTCGTGAGTGGGAGGCAAAGGTTCTTTTGGATGCCTCTTTGATCTTCTTCATTTCCAAATGGCAAAAAAAATTTCTGTGGAATCTCCTCACCTTCTCAGAGGGGACTCTGTTCTCCAGAAATGCATGCAGGGAGCCTTGGACGGTGTGTCTGCTGGGCAGACAGACTCACCCCTAGATGTGGGAAATCTGTGACCCAGCACCAAGGAAATTGTTCGGCCTGTTTCAAAGAGCTTATATTAACCCTTTTAGTCCTCCCTCTACCCCCACTGGTATGTACACAGTGCTTGTCCCTATTTTCAGAAGAGGAAACAGACCCGGAGAATTAGGTCCCACAGTCCGTCAGTGGGGGGTTCGAGCTTCCCCCTAGGGCAGGTGTTCTCTCGGGGTCTGGGCTCAGCCACCACACTCTCGCCCCGAGGCAGAGGCGTGCTGGGTTCAGCGTTGCCTTCTTTGCAGGGCCAGCGCTCTCCATCTCTTTGCAGTCTCTCTCGCCTGCATCCAGACCCGTTCCTTGTCTCTCCATGTTTCAGAAACACCTGGAAATTGCCTATTTGTCTATGGACTGTCTTCCCACTGTGGCTCAGGGAGGCCCGTGCCTCTGTGGCTGATGTCTGTCCTCCTCCTTGTCACTTCTAGCTTTGCCGTGGGGCTGGAATGGAATGTGTAAGTGGCTGTCAGTTTAGAACTATAGTGTCTTCTTTGTGGAACCAACTTCTACAGCCATCCCAAGAAGGAGAGGGTGACTTCTGTGGATGCATCTGCATCTTTTTTTTTATTTTATTTTAAATCTGTCTTTTTAAAAAATTTATTTATTAAATTTAATGCAGTGACATTGATAAATCAGGGTACATATGTTGAGAGAAAACATCTCCAGATTATTTTGACATTTGATTGTGCTGTATACCCCTCCCCCAAAGTCAAATTGTCTTCTGTCACCTTCTATTTGGTTTTCTTCGTGCCCCTCCCCTCCTCCAACCCCTCTCTCCTTCCTCGCCCCCTCCCCCCTCCCCCCACCCATCCACCCCCGTTGCCATCACATTCTTGTTCATGTCTCTGAGTCTCATTTTTATGTCCCATCTATGTATGGATTCATATAGTTCTTAGGCATCTGCCATCTTAATGGTGGCTGTAGCAGATTTGCCGCCAGGGTCCCAGGCCTTGCTTGGTGCTCCCTATACGCATGCTCCGGAGAGAGGTCTTTTTCTGCAGGATGGAGGCTGCGGCAGTTGCCAAACCCTGGCTGAATCTCCAGGCGGCACTGTATGTGGATTGTTTTATTAAGGTTGTTATCTTAGCAGTGTGCTGTCCCAGGCACTGGGCAGGATGAATTTAATTGAAAATAGTTCCTGGCCTCTTGAGGGTTCCTCCTCCTTTTCTAGGAAGAACATTGACCATGGGGCTCAGGGGCTCAGGATCCGGACTGCTTCTGCTCTGCTCTTTCCCTGGGTCTCAGTTTTCTTTTCTTTTTTTTTTTTTAAGTGAGAGCAGGGGAGATACAGAGACAGACTTCCACATGTGCCCTGACTGGGACCCACCTGGTGACCCCCATCTGAGGCTGATGCTCTGCCCATCTGGGGCCATGCTCGCAACCAAGCTATTTTTAGGGTCTGAGGCAGAGGCTCCTTGGAGCCAGCCTCAATGCCTGGGTCTGATGCACTTGAATCAACTGAGCCATGGCTGTGGGAGGGGGAGAGAGGGGGGGGGAAGGGCAAGATGTAAAGAAGCAGATGGTCACCTCTCCTGTGTGCCCTGACTGGAAATCGAACCCCGGACTTCAACATGCTGGGTTGATGCCCTACTGCTGAGCCAACTGGTCAGAACTCAGTTTTCTTATCTGTAAAATGAAGCCATTAGAAACTGGATGCACAGCATATGCCTTGAACTTCAGCAGTGTTCTATGTCTGTAGTGCTAGAAAGGAAAAATTTAGTGCTTTTGAGAATTTTCTACTGAAGCTCTTTAAGGCAAGAGAAGAATACAGATGAATGAGCCCACCTCCACCCCTCTAGACTGTAAGCCTAAGTCCCCTACTCTCTGTGCATTTACGTAATAAACTTGTGCAGGGTTGTTCTTGTTTCTTCATGATGAGTGTGTTTTATTTAATGTAAAAATAGTGTTTCCCCTACATCTTTGAATCAACTTTATACTCCCTAAGGGTGTTCCCTGAGTGGTTTTGTGTCCCGACACCAAAACCTTGGCTGGGGCCTTATTCTTAGAAGCCGAGCTTGGAGAGCAAGGCATAGACCGTGCTTGGGTTGGGAGGCAGTGTATGAAATGGGTACCCCCATGGACTGTTCTTTCTGCTGTCTCAGGGTCCTATTCTCACGGTGCTATAGCACAGGTCCTTCACAGGCTGATGGTCATGTCTTTAACGATCGAGATCTTACCTTAAAGAGGCCCCAGGTGTGTAAATGTGCTTGGAAGGAGCACATGCAGCCCCTCGCCACTCCCCAGGCTTGCTCCTGCCGCGGTCTGGTCCCCAGGAAGAGGCCTGCCCAAATCTGAGGTGCTTGTGGGGAGTGTTTTCCAAGGCTTCTTCCAGCTCTTTTGTTCCGTGGGTCTGCATGAGGTCACACAGCAAAGACAAGCATGGTGACAACTGTGTAGATGACATAGCAGTATGTTAACCCCAGAGGTAAAAGGGAAAGCGAGGCAGGAGAAAACAGTGGGAAGACCCAGAGGGAGCGCGGTGCCCAGGGACTACCCATTGCTCACAGCTGCAGAGTGAAGAGAGCCTTGGGTACTAAGGCACTTTGGGGGCCAAACATGCTCAAGTCCACACTGCAGGCAGTGTGAGAGAGGCAGCCCAGCCAGAACCAGTGTCAGATGGGTGCCTCTGGGGAGAGATGATCTGCTCTGGCCTGGGAGCAGGACCAGTCCTCCGTCTTCCCTGACACCCCACCCTCCCAACTGGTCACACAGGGCTTCCCCAGAATGCGGGCTCTGTCTCTGCCTTCCTCTCCTTTCTCCTTTGCTCAGCGGCGGCATTGGTGGTGAGCAGACCAGACATGAGCATCAGTGCCTGGTTCATGAGAGCCTCCTGCATGGCTTGGATGGGAGGCCCTGCACAGCCCCTGAATCTTAATCCTTTGCTCCACACTTTCTTGTCTCTTACCTCTTAGCATCCTTTTCTTCTGTATGGGAAACCGTTCTGTCTCTGAATAAAGTAACGCTTTTATCCTTCATTATTGACCAGGGAGAAAAATACTCCCTGTGGACCAAAGGTGGGTGTATGTCCCTGATTCTTCAATTTTACCTTCTTGTTGGGGTATGTCTCACTTATTAGTGCTGCCACCAAGATACTACTCGTTTTAAGGGGGCACCATGTTCCTTGAACCATGGTGGATTGGATCAAACTCGTATGCATGGCTTTCCAACCTTTCCTTATTTTCTCATGTTATGCTGGGAACCTGGCCTACCATTTAAATATGTTTTACTGACAACTTGGGGACAGCGAAAGGGAAGTAAACGGCAGTAACACCTCCAGAGAGCTGCCTTCCAGGGCATAACGTATCCCTGTTAGCTCACAAGTCCCCTGCCAGCGACAGAGGTTTTGGCCTCCCTCCATGGGCTGGGGTCACTGCTCACTGCCCACAACTAGCTGTGTGCCCTCTTAGAAACCCCCCATCAGAGACAGGGAGCTGCAGGACCCTCTCCTTGTCAGTTCAGGCCTAGGCACCAGCTCTTCTGTTAGAAGTTGTTTCTTCTTCAGTGACTGAAATAGTGAATGGGAACTTCCTTTCCCCATTCTGGGACCCTTTCTCCCGTCCTGGAGAGTTGAGGCCTTCCTCCTCAAGGCCATGATGGAAGAATTCACAGGAAGTTCAATACCCCCAGGCAGCAGAGGAGCTAGCAGAAGGGGTAGGACACTCACAGGTCCTTTTCAGCAGCAGCAGGAGAGGGCAGTGGTTAAATCTGGGTGCCCAGAGCCAGATGCCTGGCTTTACTTGTGTTTCTGCCTTTACTGCTGTGTCATCCTGGGAGAGCAGCTTCACCGCTCTGGGCCCAGCTTGCTCATGAGCAGAGTGTTCATCTGCTAGTGTCTTCCTCGGCAGTGAGGGCGGCTTGTGATTGTAGGGTAAATAGGCACGGCAGGCATCTAGAATGGTTTCCAGTCCGTGACTGCTGTCAGCAGTGTATTCTTGGGAGGTCTGCTCTGTGTGTGAATCCAGTCTACAGATGGCCCGGCGTGGGAAGTTATCGCCACTCATGATGCCAGGGTAGCACAGCACGGATCTTCAGAGTCTTATTCCTGCATGCGTTCTGTAGTAGGGTCCATTCTGTCAGGGTCCTGGCATGTAAGCCCCACAGGCAGGACTTCTGCCAGTCTTGTTTTTTGCTATACCCTTAGTACTAGAACAATGTCTGACTCAGAGCAGATGGTCAAAATTGTTGAATGAGTTAAGTGAGTTAAGTGTAACAGGTAGTATTACCCCTTTGACAGAAGAAAAAGCTGAGGCCCAGAGACATGAAATGAGCCTCCTAAGGTTGCATGAGGGCTCAGCAGCAGAGCTGGGATGAGACCCAGGTCTCCCGAGTCCTGGTCCAGTGCTCCTGCACCACACCCTGTTATCACTATCAAGAGTCATGCCATAGGTGGGCTAGACAGAGGCTACATAAAAGGTGGCCCCTTTCAGGTCAGCCTCCGGATCCCATGTACACTGCTACCCTGGGCTGATCTGTGTGCATGCTGTGAGTTGGAAGCTCTAGAAGCTACAGACCAGTGGTATCTTTTGCATGCAATCTTGCCAGGGCACAGTGTGTCAGGGCATGCTTCTCCTGCCCCTGCGCCAAGTGCGCCGAAGGAGATGACTGCTTGCCCCTCCTGAAGCAGATACTGTCTTATTGGGCTTTTAGGTGCTCAAGATGGGTGTAGGGTCGGGCTGCGTGGTCGCAGCACATGAGTTCGGTTGGCCTCCTCAAGATGGTGGCACCCAGATTGCCCTTCTGTAGGTATGCTGTTGTCAGAAGCACTTGGCACTAGGCACCCTGCCCCTTTTATGGCTTCCTCAGGGGCTTCCTCCAAGGCCATTTTGTCTATCCTTTTCCTTCCAAGCAAGACTGAACCGAATATACTCTAAAGATATTATTCATTCTTTAAGAAGCATAGGAAATTGAACCAGCCACTTCTGAAACCTTTTCTAAATAGAGGGTTGCAATTTTTTTTTAAATAAAAGGTCAGAGAATAAATGTTTTAGGCTTCCTGGGCCCTATTGTTACAGCAACTCAACCATGCCTTTGTAGCATGGACTCAGCCATTGGCCATACATCACAGATGAGCATGGGTGTGTTCCAGTGAAACTTTATATAAACAAGTGGGCCAGATTTGACCTGTGTACCATTAGTCTGCTGACCCTCATTTTAATTATTTAAATTATATTTTCTTTTTAAGTGAGAGGAGAGGAGATAGTGAGACAGACTCCCACATGTGCCCTAACCAAGATCCACCTGGCACCCCCTGTCTGGGGCCATACTTGAATGAATTGAGCTGTTTGTAGTGCCTGAGGCCAATGTGCTTGGACCACCCAAGCCATCCTCAGTGCCCTGGGCTGACACTCGAACCCATCGAGCCACTGGCTGTGGGAGGGGAAGAGGGACAGAGGGAGAGAGAAGCAGATGGTAGCTTATTTTGTGTGCCCTGATTGGGAATCAAACCTGGGATGTCTGTATGCCAGGCTGACACTCTACCCATTGAGCTAGTGGGCCAGGGCCAGTTTTAATGATCATCTTTGGAGTCAGCCCATTTCCTTGGGTCCTTTTGGTCCTGGGTCCTATCTGAGTCAGGTAATTCAAGAGGAGGTGACTTGATGTCGACTTCTCAGCCTCTGCTTTAATGTCCTTCTCAGAGATTCTGCCCAGGAGAAGGCCTGGGAGGGGAGGCTTACTGTGTGTGGAAAGGCTGACTTTCACTCCACGTTCTAGTTGATCTGGAAAAGCCAAAGAGAGGTCCTGGCCCTGTCTTGGGTGAGGCTGGATTACTGTAAATGCTCAGATATGTGGGTTTTTGGCTCCATTTCCCCTCCCTGCCTTCCTAGAGCCAAGAGAAATGACAGGCAAGGGCTGTCGAAACTTGGACATCATATTTAAGGTTTAGTGGGTAGAATAAAATATAATTGACCAGTTCTGTTCTTTTAGCCAAGCCCACACAATTTCTTAATAATTCATGGTGGGATTGCAGGTCGGTGGGGAAACAGTGGGCTCTTGAGTAGGTTTGGGAGAGATGTCTGAATTCCAGGACACACTGGCTTCTAAGGCACATTCAGTCTGATTTTTTTCAGCTCAGCTTTGCACAAGGAGAATTTTTAATGGAAATTCGAACACTCCCTTGCCATTAGCATCTTTCCTTTGACAGAAGAGTCTTCCTCCTCTGCTCTGATGGGTGATCCAAACTGGGCTGGGTTCCTACATGGTGTCATGGGCACTTTTTAGGGAAACGGTTTAGTGTGGTAGGCGTGTCATGGTTTCTGGAACGCTATTTCTGTCTGGCTGTGCATCGTTCCTTATAACGGCCTTGGGTAAATTCCTTAACCCTCTGAGCTCCAGACCTCACCCAGGGGTGAGGATACCGTCTCCATGGTTGTTGGAGGACTGCATGAAAGTGGGTGCACAAAGCACAGAGCGGAGTGCCTGATACAAAGCAGGTTTCCAGTAAAGTAGAACAAGAGATTCAGTTGTAACATCCAGGTCTGGTTCTACACCTGTCAGGTTGTCTACGTGCTTCCCTGACAAGCGGCGCCCAGCAGTAACGTTCTGAGATGTGGAGGCACCTGGGAGGACAGGCTGTTGCACGGGGAGCAGGCATGTCAGGGAGTCAGCCATTCCCTTTCCGCTCAGCCAGCAGAGAGGCCAGGTGGCATCTGGGGAAGGGGCTCATGTCTGAGGACCTTGGGAAATAACCTTCTTGTTTGACCTTTTCCAGAAGAAAGGGACAGGAGAGGCATGAGACTCTGGGTGTTTGCAGTTACCTGCATCGAAGAGCTTGTCTTGCTCCCCTCCTGGAACTGGTGTTTCTGTAGATTCTGGGAAGCTGAAATGTTTCTTTATTGTTCTGTCCAAACATGGTCTCCTTCTGCATCCTGAGTCCTGTGCATCCCTGCAGGGCAGTGGCAATGCTCATGGTTTTCCTGGTGGGTGGACCAGCGCTCTGTATGGTTTCTCAGTGATGCTGGGTGCCACTCGAGTACTGAGAGCCAGTGGGAGGGTAAGCTGGGAGTCCAGTGAAAGAGGGGAGCCTTGAAGGCCTGGAGAGGGGGCAGGATGAGAGGGAGGAGGAGGAGGCAGCTGAGAGCTCTCTCACTTACTCTAGAGAGTGTGTGATCACAGCCGGCCCCACACAGACTTTTCTCCAAGTGAGGAGGGAGTGAGAAATGTAATTTTAGTGTCTGGCTTTTGACTGATTCCCTGCTGAGGTTCCTTCTGGGCTGTGGTGTTGGGTGTCTCCCCTCCTCTGCAAGGGACAGACCTGCCAGGATAAGTGACTTCAGATATTGTCTGGGGAATGGCCCTGGGGAGGAAGTGGAGAGCAATGCAATTGCCTGGGGGACTTGGAGGCTTGGATTTTGGGACATGGAGGTGACACCAAGGACACTGCATATGATTTAGGGACAGCTTAGTGGGGTCATCAGCCCAACTGGGCTGAGCTATATTGGGTCTCTGTTCCTATGCCGAGAAATGAAGCCATGTTTTCCAGGCCCCGTTCCATGGCCTTGCTGCCAACAGAGGTCTGCACTCTGGTGGAGGCCTGCCTAGCTCTGTGCAGAACCAAGGCAGTGGAATCTTTCCTTGGAATAAGACCCTGCTAAGAAGTGCACAGTCCTGGGAGAATGTGTTCCAGGCAAGGCCGGGGGTGGGGGTGGGGGCTCCTGGCGTGGGAGGGGCCAGGCAGCGTGCACTGCACGCTGGACAGGCTGTTGCACCGGTGTGTAAAAACCAGACTTGGGAGACTATGAACCAGAGAGACCCCCCAACCCTGAAGTCTTCTGCCCAGCCCAGAGAGCTGTCAGTGAGAGTGCAGGGAAGAGTCACGTGGACGGGAAATTTGACTTCATGTTTTCATCTTGTTTCCCCTCCCCTCACTACCAGTCGGCGTGTTAGGGGAGTAGAAACTCATTTAAAAATGAATCTGTGAAAAACAATAATTAGGAAGATAAATTGAAAAATACATATTATACACTCCTGTGCCAGATATCAATTATTTTATTCATACTGCTACACCCATCCATGAACGCAGATTGTTGGGAGTTGTCTAGGGCATGACGCTTTCTGGGGAGATTTTCCCAGGGAACTCAACTACTGTATTAGGAGCTCCTTAAAAGCCGGAGATGCATGTAGAGCATGTTGGAAACCTCACAATTTTTTTAAATTCATCATTCAGTGGCTTTGTTACAGGGTAGAAGAATGCAATCTCATTTCTGTTTCTTTTGCACCTGGTGTGGGGTCGCTGGGGAGAGAGAAGGTTAGTCAGATGAGAGACTTGTGAGTTTGTCTTCCTGTATTATTGCAAGGCAGGGATCCATGGGAAGCAGGCTGTCCTGGTGTTTCCCAGAGAGCAGACTCGGCACTGTTGGTTAGAAGTTACAGGAAGGTGGGTCTTGGTCAATACAAGGAATCATTTCTAGCAAAATATTTTTAGATGAAAACATGAACTTTAGAGTCCACCAGAATGTGAGTTAAAGCCCAGATATGCTATCTACTAGCTGTGGAAACTGGGAAAAATTCACCTCTCTGGGTCTCAAGTCTCTTCAACAAGAAAAGGGGGGAGCACAATAATGAAATCTTGTAGCCACACACGGTTGCTCTGAGGATTAAAAGAGAATGTAGAAGCGTATGATTAGCTCATGGTTAGGGCAATTCAGTAAAAAGGAAGGTATTAATGCTAGAAGATACAATAGTAAGGAAGGCAGTAGAGAGGAAATTAGTGTACTATAAATTTAAAGTTGCCCTGCAGTGGGATGGGATGTTGGGTGACAGCCAGAAGCAATTAAGGTGGGTTGAGGCCCTGGGCACAGAAGAAAATATTGGGCCCCTTACATTAGAAAAAAGTGTAAAATTGGGATTTTGTGGGGCTCTTCCGAAGTCGAGACCCAGGTCGCGCACCCAGTGTGCCCACCATTAAATCTGCCTCTGGCGACAGCAATGCCTCATCAGCCCTGGAGATTTTGGCAACAGCTGGGTGGCTGGCTTCTTCTCAGGAATGGTGCATGGAGACTTCTGGGTGAGATTAACTGGTCCCCAAACTCACAGCCACTGGGGAGTTTTTTCCTCTCAAAAATAATTGTTTTTGATATATTTGCTGCAAGGTAACAGCAATGTTCAGAGCGACATTTTAAAAATAATTCAAACTCTCACTACCGAGAAATAACCATCTTGAACAGTAGGAGAAAGTCACGGAAGCATTTTTCTATGGATATGAACAGCTGGAAGGACACAGAGACCATAGATCAATGGGGATGTAATCTTTGATTAATTCGATCATACTCTACACCTAGTTTTTAAAAATATGAATCTACTTTGCTTAATCTTCTAAGAGAAAACATCTAACGGCAGGGCTGAGCTCTGGATAAATAGTTCTTCATCAAAACTGATATTTTCTAAAAGATCTCATTAAGGTTATAAAAAATAGGAGGTTGAAATCATTCCTTTCTGTTAACAGCTACTTTTAATTTTAGACTAAGTCCATGCTATAAAAGATGAGGAAATTAGCATTCACATACTTTCTCTTCTCCCTGCCTTATTTTAGTAATAGCGTTGTGTTTACATTGTTAAAGTTGATGATGTTTAATAAGTTCCAGAGTTGTTTAGTCTCAAGCCTTTTCTCTAGGCAGGAATTCAATTTTCACTTATATTCTTTCTGTCAATTAATTCTGAAATTGTTATTTTTGTCTTCAATTTGTTTGCTTTGGTCTAACTTTGCAATCTCACTTTCTTGTTTTATTGAACATATATTCTGATGAATTTCTTCTGTAGTTTTTAGCACTTGTAGGAAATTTCCTGTTTCTCTGGTTCTGTTTTCTTCCCGACAGAGCTCTTCATCTCCTGTATGCTGTGTTCCTTATCTCCCCTGTCGGACATGTCAGTGCCATGACCTTTTACATCTTGCTTATGCTGAACTTGGGCAGCTTTGTCTGGTCCTTCTGATTGCTCTGATACAGTGGGCAGATACTTTGTGACTCTTTTCATGATTTATCTAAAACCTCCGTCTTGGGCCTGACCAGGTGGTGGTACAGTGGATAGAGCATTGACCTGGAGTGCTAAGGATCCAGGGTCAAAACCCCGAGGTCGCCAGCTTGAGCGCAGGATCATAGACATGGCCCCATGGTTGCTGGCTTGAGCCCAAAGGTCGCTGGCTTAAGCAAGGGATCACTGGCTTGAGCGGAGCCCCTGGTCAAGGCACATAGAGAAGCAATCCATTGATTGCTGAAAAGGACCACAACTACGAGTTAATGCTTCTCATCTCTCTCCCTTCCTATCTGTCTGTCTGTCTCTGTCTCTCTTGCAAAAAATAAAACAAACAAACAAACAAAAGCTCTGCCTTGGCATCTGAGCTGCAGTTTGAGAGGACTTGTGATGCTGGAGCTTATATGAACATGGGGGATGGAGGGTCAGGGTTCAGAGCTGTGTGTTCCTTTGGGTAGGAACACAGGAGCTTTTGTTAAATGTCCTGTTCCAAGGCTCATTTTACTCATGGGGGATGTACCCTCCTCCATGAGGGGGATGCCCTTAACATTCAGGTGACCCCTCAGTGAAGCATTGATCTGCGGAACCTGTGCTTCTGTGGCAGAGATTGTCCGTGTCACTGTTTTACAACCCACATCCCGGTAGTTTCTGATTTGTCCCTACTAGTCAGAAAAGGAGAAAAATAACAGGACAAGCATAGTTCGCTTCTCTCCAAAGGTGCAATAATTAGTGAAAAGTCTCAAGACTTTGGCCTCACCAGTAATGCTGCTAGGGGCTAGGGTAGGGAAGGGAACCTCACCAATCCTGCTGAATCATCCCTCCTCCTCCCCTCCCTCAGGTCTCCCCCTTTAGATGTTGGTGGTGTTTCTTGTCTGATTGCTGGCTTTCTTTTCTTTCCTTTTTAGTTCTTGTTTTGCTTATTTGTGTGTTGGGACATGGAGTTACTGTGATCTGGCTCCACTCTGCTATCTCCCTCCAGAAGCCTCTCTGAGTATATTTTAAAAAATAATGTTTCCAGGTTTGGGTCAGATATACGGAATCTGATTCCCCTAGGCGTCGGCCACAGTATATTTTTACAGTGTCTCCAAGGCAATTGTAACGATCAGGCAAGCCTAGGATTCATTTTCAGTTTCCTGTAAGAGTCTCTCCACCCATGGAGTTCTGTGATTCTGTTCTTCAGGAGTCAGGGAGAGGGTATTAGCACAGGGTTCTTGTCCTCAGATGTTCCCAGATGTGGTTTCCCTCATTGTGCAGAAGGAGGGGTTACATACCACGCTTTTATTCTAATTTTCTTTGACTTGCAGGTAGAAGGGATGAGGTTGGAACTTCATCTAATTTATGCCTTTCACAATGATCTAAAAGTATCCTCTTTTAGTAAACTTGTCCTTGAGTTTGTGTATAGAGAAGTTGTTCTTAACACTCTTCGTATGTTAAAGTCACTTTGAAAGCTTTTAAAGTACTGATGACCTCACTCCTAAAGATGCTATGTTACTTGGTCTGGGGTAGGGACCAAATCATGGGCCTTTTCTTAGAGCTCCTCTAAATGTTTTTGCTAATCTTCCTTCAGGATTATGAACTTGTCAATTCTTCTTTCTTACTTCTTTAGTGACTCATGACCCTGCCTTCAGTTCCCTTCCTTATACTCCCGACCTTGCTTATGGAACATGTACTTTCCACCCACTATTTCCCAGAGTAAAGTTACTTAGAACAGTGGGGTGTTTTGATGGGAAGAATGGAGTTTGGAGTAACAGAAACCTTAGTGTGCATCCTCTTTCTGCCTCAGCTGCTGGCATGACCTTGGGCAAGTAACCTAACCTCTCAGTTCCTCAGTCTCCTTATGCAAGTTGGGGATCTCAGATCTACCTTTCACTGTTTTGAGGGTTGAGCATCCCAATTAATTTTGAATGACAGACATTAATTACAAGTTACACCAGTTTTATTTTGGTTAGTGTTTGCCAGTATATTCTTTTCTAGCTCTATTTTCAGCCTTTTAGTATAGTTTTTTTTTCAGCTATGTCTTTTGTGATCATCACATAATTGAATTTTGTTCTAATTTTTAACCTAGTCCAGTAATCTCTGTCTTTTAATAGGTAAATTTAACCTATTTATATTTATTATAATCACTGATATAATTTCTCAGTTTTTTTCCCCACTGTTTTAGTTTGGGTTTCTTTTCAGTCTTTACAGACCTTTTTCGTGCTCCCCCCCCCCCCGCCCGTCTCACCGTCTCATGTTGATGGGTGGTTTCCCATCCCCTTCCTTTTTCCTATGCTGGTTCACAAGCCGTAGATCCTATTTTATTCTCTTTGAGATTATGCTTAAATTTTTAACATATATACTTAACCAAAAAATTTTCTTGGAACATTGGAAGTGATACAATATTATTAATAAAACACTATATGGGAAATATTCAGGATAGTGCCTGATAGTCATAACAATGCATAATAATTTCTAGTTGTTAGTGCTAATCTGACTCCTAACCACAATGCAATTAATATTGTTATTTTACCCAAAGAACCACTGAGCATTATTTTTATCCATGAGCACATTATCAAGGAGGTGAGTATTATGAACTTTATCCAGAAGAAATTGTAGTCAATAATGACAGTTTTTGCTAAAGGAAGGTCTCTTAGGGAAGTGCTGTGTCCTGGTGCATCTTGTCCCTGGACTTATGACAACATCTTTTCACGAGTTTCTAATTTGTAAAGTGTTACACTGAGTATTCAGTGAGATTACTCTTGCAAGCCCTTAGCACATACTAGGTAGCTGTTATATGGATACCAAGCTGAAGTTCTCTTTCAGACATTCAAGCCCTGACTCATTACGTTGCATCGTTCCCTGAAACCCAGTTCTTGGTCTGTGTTCCTCTGGCTCTGGCCCCCGCCCCAGAACTCCTGTGGGCTGAGCATAGGCATGGCTGCTTAGCTCCACCTGGTTGGGGCACCACCAGGCAGGGGACACCCAGCACCATGATGTCCATCATGATTCCAGAAGGAATTCTTGGTGGATTAGTGGAATGCTAGGAGGGATAGTCCAGATGGAGGTAGGTGTAAAGTAGAGCTTTGCTGGATAGAGTCGTTTTTACACAACATATTGATTTCCTTGGGGTGGGAGAAAAAGAAACTGCCACTCCTTGCCGCTATCTGGCGTGGTGGGTGGGAGAGGACAGGTGGGAGTCATGGGCCCCCTCAGCTGGCTTTTTTTAGATGTACCATCAGGTACTCAGCTGTATTCCTGCTTCTCCCCGGCAATGCAAAGGGCAGATTACTAAGCAGGCTGGACTGGCAGCGAGCGCCTCTGCTTTCCCTCAGTGGCCACAGCGTTCCCAGAGGTAAGTGGTCCAGATACTCGGCTGGGGGCATCTCCATGTCCGATGTCCACAGACAGTACAAACAGAAGTATAGCAGGAAATCCAACCCTTGGCTTCCCACTGCTTCTGCTGCCCGCCTCTGATGGACCCTGGGGACAGCAGTCAAGTGAGAAGACATCTGGGGATAAGGGACCTTGCCATGGCTATACACCCTTGAGAGACAGAGTTCTGGTCCCCCTGCCTCGATTTTGCCTCACCTCCACAATACATTATTTGGGAAGCTCTAGGCCACTCTGTTATGCCACTTGGGTGTTTATTCCCTAACCTATAAAGTTAGAATGGCAAGTGTTTTAGTACATTAAGGGTCAGGAGATGAAACCTAGGTGTCTTTTTTTTTTTTTTTAAGTGTGAGAGAGAGACAGAAAAAAGAGAAATGAGAAACATCAACTCATATTTGTGGCACTTTAGTTGTTCACTGATTGATTTTGGCTCATGCCTTGATTGGGGACTCCAGCTGAATCAGTGACCCCTTGCTCAAGCCAGAAACCTTGGGCTTGAAGCCAGTGACCTTTGGTCTCAAGCCAGTGATCATGGAGTCATGTCTGTGATTCCACTCTCAAGCCAGTGACCGTGTGCTCAAGCTAGTGACACTGGCCAAGCTAGTGAGCCTGTGCTCAAGCTCGGGACATTGGGGCTTGCGCCTGGATCCTCAACGTCCCAGGTCAACACTCTATCCACTGCGCCACCACCAATCAGTTGAAACCTGGGCTTTAATTTCAGTTCCTTCACTGTGTGACCTTGGACGAGCCCTCTGACTTGGGTGCTTCAACATCGGTAAATGTAAGAAGGCACGCCCGCCCTTCCTAGCTGCCAGGGAGGTTGGGAAGGGTGAATGAGAGAATCACCTTGCAGGCTCTGGGGTGGGGGGGAGAGTTAAAGAGAAGAGGTTCCCAGGGGACATCTGCTTTTCCCCTAGGTTGGGGGAAGCAGGCATGTGAATGGTATAATCTCAGAGTCCCCAGCCTTTTCCCAGAGGTCCTGGGCCAGCCAGCCTGTATGGAAAGCTGCTGTTCAGCCCCACGGGTAAATGCAGAACCATGAGTGGTGGCATGATGGAGAGAGAGGGAGGAGGGACCTCGGAGAGCAGCCCAACCTTGAAGATAACTGTGCCAGCAGGGGCTGCGAGCCAGCCAGGCCTCTGCTAACCACATCCCCTGCAGCATCCCATGTGATTGGCACCTTAGCAATCAGCCCGCCTCACAGGCATGGACCAATTCGATCAGATGCTTTTGTAGAGTTAGACCAGGATCCTAGAGGCCCCCTGTTGGGTCAAGCTTTCACCCCTTAGTCATTAGGTTGTGGGAAGATTTGGGGGTTGTCCATGGAGAGGGGAGAGGATAGGGGGACTTGTGGGTTCATAGGCATGGGGACTCATGATCTGGCTGGGCTGTTGAGAAACCTGTGTAGGGTATAAGAATGGGTGTGCACGAGTGTAGAGTATGTGAATGTGTGTAGGATGAGGATTGTGTGTATGTATAGTGTGTGTGTGTGTATGTATAGTGTGTGTGTGTGTGTGTGTGTGTGTGTGTGTGTGTGGAGCATCTCCCCAAAGGCCCCACTCTGTCAGTAGCCTGCTTATCGGTCATCGTAACAGGAGCACATTCCATTCCCACTGGGCCCCACCAAGAAATCAGAGTGAGGGAGCCGTAAGGAGGCTTGTGCCCAGGGGGAGCAGGCCGTGGCTTACAGACCGAATGGCTCATTGCGATGACTTGGTTGACAGTGAGGCCAGAGTTGCTGCTGAGACTCTTACTAGGTTTTTTAAAAAATTATTTCTTCCTGCTAAAGCAGAATAGGTGGAAGAAGGGGAGATGGAGAACAAGAGAGATTGAGAGAGTCAGGCATCTTTGAGTAAATTGGGAATTTCTAAGTAAGAAGAAAAAATTCTGAGTGGCTTGTGTTTCCTTGCAGCCATGGAGAACGTTACTTTGGAAGATACTTTCTCAGTGAGCTCATGTGTCTGACTATGGGAGGCTCTTCTCAGGCCCAGTTTCGGTGTCTGTGGTTTTGGGAAGGGGCTTGGGCACGGCAGACTCCATTTGATTCTGTTCCGTGAGTGGCTCTGTGGCAGGAGAGTACATCACTTGAATTGGCATCTGGTGAGGCATGGCTTAGGACGGACCAAAGGAGGGCATTTCTTGCCACTGAAATGAAAAGTGATGAAGGGGGAAGGTGACAGAGAAGTGTGGTTCGGAGTTGAAGTGACACGGTTTCTGCAAGTTCTGGGGTCCTGTGTGTTCCCTTGGAGCAGGGGTCCCCAAACTTTTTACACAGGGGGCCAGTTCACTGTCCCTCAGACCGTTGGAGGGCCAGACTATAAAAAAAACTATGAACAAATCCCTATGCACACGGCACATATCTTACTTTAAAGTAAAAAAAAAACAGGAACAAATACAATATTTAAAATAAAGAACAAGTAAATTTAAATCAACTAACTGACCAGTATTTCAATGGGAACTATGCTCCTCTCACTGACCACCAATGAAAGAGGTGCCCCTTCCGGAAGTGCGGCGGGGGCCGGATAAATGGTCTCAGGGGGCCGCATGTCACCTGCGGGCTGTAGTTTGGGGACTCCTGCCTTGGAGAGTTTAGAATTGACACTACCCAGTGTCTAGGGCTATCTCTGGGGAGTAAACCTGAACTTAAAATAATAAAAGACACTTTTGAAGGAGATGAACAAGGTGTTTAGTTTTGTTTTATTTCCTGCTCTGTGCCAGGCATTATGCTAGGTTGTGTGAATTGCTCAGAAATGACTAAGACACCACTCTTGCCCTGGGACCGCACATTCTATGCAGTAACTTTGAGTTTTATTTTGAATGTCATTGGCTGTGCTGAACTATGCATCCTCCTGTGTCCGCCGGAAGCATTGTCAAGCTGGCTGTTGAGAGAAAGGTGCAGAGTTGGGCTGTGCTGGCAGGAAACTGGTTAGTGCTATCTAGTGAGGCTTTACCATGGTGTCTTAGATTGTTGACTTTTAAAGCCCAGATGGTGACCCTGTCAAATGGGCATGTTTTCCCCTCTAATTGACATACGTCTTTGAGAGTAATGACAAGAGCACAGGAGACAATGCCTGGCTTCAGTCCTGTCCCACCACCAGGCAGTTGTGGGACCCTGAGCAAGTCCTCTCTTCTCTGTGCCTCCACCTTGTCATTTTAAAATGGGGGTGATAGGCCCTGGCCGGTTGGCTCAGCGGTAGAGCGTCGGCCTGGCGTGAGGGGGACCCGGGTTCGATTCCTGGCCAGGGCACATAGGAGAAGCGCACATTTGCTTCTCCACACCCCCCTCCTTCCTCTCTGTCTCTCTCTTCCCCTCCCACAGCCAAGGCTCCATTGGAGCAAAGATGGCCCGGGCGCTGGGGATGGCTCCTTGGCCTCTGCCCCAGGCGCTAGAGTGGCTCTGGTCGCGGCAGAGCGATGCCCCGGAGGGGCAGAGCATCGTCCTCTGGTGGGCAGAGCGTCGCCCCTGGTGGGCGTGCCGGGTAGATCCCGGTCGGGCTCATGCGGGAGTCTGTCTATCTCTCCCCGTTTCCAGCTTCAGAAAAAAAAATACAAAAAATAAAAAATAAAAAAAAATAAAATGGGGGTGATAGTAAGAGTACCCACTGCTGTCCTAATAATAGCGATGTTGCAAGGAACAGATGAGTTTTTAAATGTAAGGCCCTTAGTTTTAGTATCTAGCACATTCTAAGGGCTAAAGTACTGGTATTACTCTGAGCAGTGAGGAGACTGAAGCTCGGTGAGGTCAGGTAACTTGCTTGTGGTAACGCACCAGTGCCTGGTGGAGCTGGAATCTAACTCCAGCTTCGGGGGGGGGCGAGAGTGGGGAGTGCACCCCAGCCTCGGCCTCAGCTTCTGCTTTTATCAGCGAGATAGAGGAGAAGAGGAGAAGAGGAGAAGAGTTGTTGACTTTTTTTATAGAGTTCTTGGCTTTTGAGGTGACCTCTGCTAGAGAGAGGAGAAGACCACACTTGTCTTGGGGACTCTGAGCCTTGGGGGCAAGTATCTTCAGTGCCTTCTGAGCAACACTAGGCGGAGAGACCATGGCAGGATAGAGGCCTTTGGGAAAGCCCTTGCCCTTGGATTTTAATAAAAAAGTACTGTCTTTCTTCTGCTCCTAGATGCCAGCTACTGTGCCCTCACCTAAAAAACCGTTATTTTTAAAAAAATTATTTTTCAGTTGGAGTTGACGTACAACGTTGGGTTAGTTTCAGGTGTACAGTGGTTAGACATTTTTATACCGTGCGATGTGCTTGCCCGATGAGTCTCGTACCCATCTGACACCATATGTAGTTATTACAATATTATTGACTATTCCCTAATGCTGTACCTTAAACGAGGGGCAACGTTCAATTCCTATCTCTAGACAAAGAATAGTGGCCAAACTGAATAAGTACACTAAATGCACCTGACAGTATGTTTTCCTTTGTCTTTTAAAAAACAAAAACTGAACTAAAGCGTTTTCTATCTATGTTTTTAAAAGGAAGGTGATAAGCTTCTTAATCAAACCTGCTGGGTCCTGAGAAGTGTGGGTGGGTAAACAGAAATCACCTGGTGACTATATTGACTTCCAGGCCCTGAAAGGCATTTTCTGATAAGTTGGTGTTTCTTTCTGGAATCAAGATCCACTTAGTGGATCCACTTAGTGAACTAATATGTTGTTGACATTGCAGTGTGTGTGTGTGTGTGTGTGTGTGTGTGTGTGTGTGTGTGTAGATCTCAGGAAATGATAAGAACTTCAGGCCTCGCCCTCATATACCATTTTTATGTAAAGACTGGCACTTGGGTGAGCCCCACAACTGTTAAAGCAACCCTGTAGATTGTAGGTATAGGTGTGGGCTGTAGCTGTAGCTTATAGGTTACAGATGTAGGTTGTAGCTGTAAGTGTGGATTTAGTCTATAGTGCAGGTATGGGTCATAAGTTGTTCATGCAGGTTGTAGGTGGAGGTGGCAGTTTATAGGGATAGGTTATACGTGAGAAATAGAAACAAAGGACTTTTTACTTCTCAAGGACACATGCCTTTAGGAACAGACAGATCTGAACCTAGAACCCAGATCCTTTTTTTAAAAAAAATTATTTTAGAGAGAGACAAAGAAGGGAGGGAGGGAGAAAGAGAGAGAGAGGGAGAAAGAAACATTAATTTGTTGTTCAACTTTATTCATTGGTAGATTCTCGTATGTGCCCTGAGTGGGGATCGAACCTGCAACCTTGGCGTGTCAGCACGATGCTCTAACTAACAGAGCTACCCCGGCCACATCTAGAACCCAGGTGTTTGATGCCGAGATTCAGGATCTTTCCTAGCTTATGTTCCTCCATGAGAAACGAGTTGTGTTTCAAAGGAAATGTTTATGGTTTGCTGTTATAAATACACATAAATGTAGATAGAGGAGAGATGTTGTCTCTGGTTTCTCTGCCTAGAGACGCCTGATAGTTACCTTTTGATCTATTTTCTGCAAGCCTCTTTCCTTCGTACAGCTTTTCATATTGTCATGATTTCCTTAGCTGTGGTTGTACTCTTAATCCAATTTTGTATGCTGCCTTTTCCTCCCCTGTCACTATAACAACCTTTTCTGTGCTGTTATAAATCTTAAACATTTTCTATGACTGGATGCTATTCCAGACGGTTGTACCACCATTTCTTAGCCTTTCTCTACTGTGGCATGTTTGGGCTGTTCGTAGTATTTGGCTTTATAACTAAGATAACAACACTCATCTTTGAGTTAAATTTTTTTGGATATGGTATCCTTAGGTTTCCAGTGGGAGCATGAGGCTGGGGGCAGGTCACCCCCAGGAGAGGCCAGGAAAGGCGTGGGAACTCCCTGATGGGAAGCCTGGCCTGGGCTTCCACAGCCGCCTGGCTCAAGTGTGCCCTTGGCAGGGGCTGCTGGCCCAGAGGCCAGTGTGGGGCAGTGCAGTGGGCTAGCCCTGGGAGAGATGGAGCAATAGAGGAAAGGTTTTCCCTCTTGTCGACAGGAATAGAGTATTCAGGCACAGAGGTAGGGAAAATGAATGTCTTTCAGAGATTTGGATCTACGGAGCCAGTAGAGGTGGGCCCAGTGTGGGAGGGAGAAGCCGAACATTTATAACCTCCCCACAATCCATCCCTCTGGCATTTCTGCCCTGAGTTGTCAAAAAGCAATAGGCAATTCTCTCTCACGACCAAAGCTTAAGCTGGGGACAATTCACTCTCCTTGGTAGGGCTTGGGCAACCCTAGTTGGTGCTCATCAGAGGAGTCTTTGAAGGTCAGTGGTTGGAGGAGTGACCCCTTCATAAGTTTGGGTGAGTCTTATCCTTCTTCCAGTCCCAAACATTCCCAGTCCTGGGACACTCCTTCACCTTTTGTTTGGCTTGTTTTCACAAATGAAGCAGTCAAGTCCTGGAGAAGTAATTTGTCCAAAGCCATGTAACCATTGAATGGGGATGAGGACCTAGACCGGATAGGTCAAGTTTCCCCAAAGCCCTTTCCACCATGTCAAGTAGCCTCTGACAGGGGTTGGCTTGTCTTCCCTGAGTTTCTCTGCTCCTTGGGGGTTAGGGTTGTGTATTACCTTATTGAACTCTCCACATGCATCACATGCCCTTCTTAGGACATGGTGGGCATAGTAGCAGCCCAGGGTGATTTCCCAGGGTGAAGAAGACAAGGGCCTATCATGGTATGGATGGTCAGTCTGTGTATGGTGAATGTATGGATGTTCATTCATCAGAGATACACATGAATTCATTCTATAAATGTTTTTCAGCACTATGTCTGTCCTAAAAAGATCAGTAGAGTTTCTATTTCTGCAGAGGAGAAAGCCATCAACAAAAATTATAGAATTACTAATTACAGATGGTGGAAGAGCCAAGGAAGAGAGTGATTTCAGGTTGCCAAGAGAACATATGCAGAGGGGCCCAGCAGAGATTAGGGCAGGGGTCCCCAAACTACGGCCCACAGGCCGCATGCGGCCCCCTGAGGCCATTTATCCGGCCCCCGCTGCACTTCCGAAAGGGGCACCTCTCTCACTGGTGGTCAGTGAGAGGAGCACATTGACCATCATTAGCCAAAAGCAGGCCCATAGTTCCCATTGAAATACTGGTCAGTTAGTTTATTTAAATTTACTTCTTCTTTATTTTAAATATTGTATTTGTTCCCTTTTTTTTTTTTTTACTTTAAAATAAGATATGTGCAGTGTGCATAGGGATTTGTTCATAGTTTTTGTTATAGTCCGGCCCTCCAATGGTCTGAGGGACAGTGAACTGGCCCCCTGTGTAAAAAGTTTGGGGACCCCTGGTTTAGGGAGTACCTTTCAGGATCACCCAGATGTCCTGGGCTTGGAAGTCAGGTCTCACACTGCCAGGGAGAAGGTTTCATTAAAATATTAGCTCTTTCTACACAGACTCTGGTTTTGGCTTTCCTACTGACTGGCCAGGATACTTTTATTTATTTATTTTTTAATTGGATTTATTGGAATGACACTGGTTAACAAAATTATACAGGTTTCAGCTGCCCAGTTCTGCATACAGCGCATCATTTGTACACTGTAGTCTGTGTTCCCGCCTCAGGGCGGGTTTCCGTCCAGCACCATTCACCCCCTTTCACCCTTCTTCACTTCCCACACCCCCTTCTCAACAGCAGTCATCACATTTTTTCATGCCCATGAGTTTTTTCTCTTTTTCCCCCCTTTTTTGTTCAATCTCCCTCCCCTGACAGCTGTTTGCTGGGATACTTCTGTTTTTTAGATGAAAAAAATTTATTTATTTTAGAGAGGGGAGAGAGAGTGAGAGAGAGAAGAGGGGAGGAGCAGGAAGCATCAACTCCCATATGTGCCTTGACCAGGCAAGCCCAGGGTTTTGAACTGACAACCTCAGTGTTCTAGGTCAATGCTTTATCCACTGCGCCACCACAGGTCAGGCCAGTTGGGATACTTTTAAAATATCTTTGCTTCTTTATGTCGTCTGCTTTACCTATAAGCAAGCGATTATATGGATGAAGAAATTGTAAAATCCTGCTGTAAATAATTGACCCCATTGCCTCCCCCCACACACCACGATGGAAATACACCAAGGAACTTCTAATCCTGTCTCAAAATATTGCAGTATTTTAGTGTTTGTTTTCTCCTTGGAGTGGGGTTTGGTCAATGGCTGGTTCCTGGTGGGTAGAATGTATACAGAGGAGTTTTCTGGGCTTAAATGAGAAAGAAAAGATCTGGGAAGACATAGACCGACCATAGCTCCTTCCCACCCAGCAAGCATGCTTTGGGGGCACATCTCTCTTCTCATTTGCTGGTCAGTCTCTCATCTGCTGCCAGTCTTTTGTCCTACTCACTTGGTCAAATGGTCTGAAGCGCCTAGTGCCCTGTAGGGAGACTCTGCCCCATTTGCACATGTCATGGGAAGGCTCAAAGGCATCTTGTTGGAGTCAAATGACTTGTTAGCACATGCCTGCTTGGGGATCCATCTGCAGCTGACATATTGCCTGACACCCGGGTTGTTCCTCATGCTGAAATGCACGGCAAGCCTGTTTTCTCTCTGAGCACCAGTTCAGTGCATCCCACGCCCCCCAATTGCTTCTTGTTGTGGGAGATTATTTCTGATGGGTATTGACTTGTTACTGGAAAATGCTTCAGAGGGATAATGAGCTGGATCGTTTTCCTCTTCATTTTTCTTTTGTTATTGTTGTTGAATTTATATGGGTAACTGGGCTGTCCTCTTACACTGTATTGATTCCTGGATTTAGGGGATGACTCTGTAATTGATAATTTCCTCTACTGAGCACGGACAGAGAGGACTGTACCTGTGGGTGCTCACTCTGTCAGAAACGATTCCAGGACCACTGCTCTTGCCTGAGATGGGGCACTTCTCTCCAGGCTGGGCCTGATACAGCTGAGAGCCCTTCAGTAAGTTCTTTGCTGCCTGTTTCCTGGCTCTGGTTTCCCTTTGCTGTCCTACCAGGAGTCAGACCTACCAGGAGTCAGACCTGATGACATTGGGTGCTGGACCTTGCAGTCCTCACGTTTTCCAAGCTGGGATAGAAGCCCTTCCTTTGCTGGCTTGGTGTATGAGAGTGCTGGGCATTCCTGCATTCACAGGTGACACCGCCTGTTCCACAGGCTCTCACCATCATTTTCCCAGGAGGACTGACGATGTGCGCTGAGTCACACACACGCATGGCTGGAGTCCCTTGTGACTAAGCTGTGTGTGTTTGGGAGGGCTGGCAGGGCAATGGTGCAGCCTGTGGAACAGCCGGAACCCAGTGTCATCTGGATGGGGACTGAACCTTGACCTTGCCAGTGTGGGTGAAGGGCCCGTCCATAGAGCTAACCTATCCGGGCTCATGAAATGGTCTCCTCCACTCCGTTCCGGTGTTCTGGCTGTAAGCTTTGCTTATGCAGAGACGAATTACTCTTGTTTCAGATAATCATGGAAAATCTTACTGTCAAATTCTTAGGGCAGGATTAAGTAGAATAGGTGCTAAAGGTCATCAGCATTTGTTTTAGTCTCTTGACTTTTATTCTTCCTGTAGCCTGTAGACAAGCTGGGTGCTTACAGAAGCAGCAAAGACGGGAGATTCAGAATCAGGCACACGCAAGTTTGCAGGCCAGCCAGTGCGTGGCTGTGTTACCTCAAACCCTAGCCTCCCGAGCTCAGGTCACCTTCCAGAAAATGGTAGAAACAACATTGACCGAAGAGGTTTGCTGGTGGAGACTCAATGAGAAACCCGTTTTGCTCACTGGTGGGATGCCTTTAGATGGGACGCAGGCGAATTTCTTATTATAGTTGTGTGTCTGAATGTGCTTGTGAGAAAATAGAACTAGCACATCCGCGCTCGTGATTTCACAGATATTATTGCTTGGGACAATGCTAATTTAAAATAAAGTGAGACAATTTAGAGTGGATTATAAGAATAACATGCAGTGAATTTCAGTGCAGGTTATGCAGACACGGCAGAGATCGGGAAGGTGGGCGGGAGGGACAGAACTGTCTCATGCAGGATACGTGGTAGGAGGAAAAGTCGTGTCTTTGCTCTCTTGTCTGCTCCTGTGCTGAGAAGGTGGAGGGCGCTGGAGGGAGGAGGTCAGGGAGCAAGGTTGCTGGTGGCCTACCATCACGCGTCACATCAGCCAGGCTGGGTGCTGTGCTCCCAGCCATGAGTGCCGTTGAGTGATTCTGAAACCATGGCCACTTTGCCCGATCCTTTCTTTTTTTTTTTTTTTTTTAAAATATTTTATTTATTGATTTTTTAGAGAGAGAGGAGTGAGAAAGAGAGACAGAGAGAGAGAAGGGGGAGGAGCAGGAAGTATCAACTCCCATATGTGCCTTGACCAGGCAAGCCCAAGGTTTCGAACCGGCAACCTCAGTGTTCCAGGTCGACGCTTTATCCCACTGCGCCACCACAGGTCAGGCCACCCCCGATCCTTTCAGGGTGAGTGTCAGTCATGATGGAATTAGTCGTGGAGCTAGAAGAGATCTTGGAAATGGTCTACTCCATTTAGTATTATTTATAGGGTTAAAATCATTTTATATAAAACATAGACCCAGAGAGATACTGACTTATTAAAGATGCACAAACAGTGGAATGGCTGGGACACATCTTCACAAGCTTTGTTCCAGAGCTCTTTCTCCCCTCTGTCCTGCTGGCCAGCACAGGCAGTGGCTGCTCTGTTTAAGGTGTTCCCAGGACCCACCTGGACCAGCTCTGTAAGTTCAGTGCCACAAGGGTCCGTTCCGCAGCACTGCTGGGTTTCTGTGTCACCTGCCAGTGAGAGGGTTGGAGAGCTACTGTTTAGACTCTGTGGTAAGAAGAGGCAGTGAATTTTTAAATCATGAGTTTTAGCTTTGTGTACCCACAGTGTCACCTACTAGTGTGTGGCCGGCTGACCTGCTGGAGCCTGGGTTTTCTCCTCTAAGATGGTTTGACCTCTGCAGGTTTGAGTGAGACAAGAGGTGGGAAGGGCTTAGTGCCTGGCTTCCTCTGTTGGTGTAGAGACCAGGTGGCGTGAGGGAGGCAGGCAGGGTGCTCGGACCGGCAGGGGCGCTCCTGGTGGAAGGGAAAGCAGGGGACAGGCTCAGGGAGGATATGCACGTGGCATACGTGAGAAACCGCAGCATGTTGCAGGGACTGAGGGGGCAGGCAGGAGCGCAGGCGGAACTCGGCATGTAACAGCCGCCACCCGGCCACCGGCCGCGTCCCTCTGTCCTCCCAGCCCCCACCACGTCAAAGTTCTCAGGGAGAAAAGTCTGTGTGCTACGGTAAAGTGTGTATGCCATAAAGTTTACCATTTTAACCATTGAAAAATAGACAAGTGCAGTGTTGTGCAGCCATCCCCACTGTCTAGTTCCAGAACTTCTCCTCGCCCACATGGAGACCCCATACTCGTCAGCAGTCAGTCCCCATTCCCTCCTCCCCCACCCTGGGACCCATGCATCTACTGGCTGCTTCTATAGACTGGCCTACTTTAGATGTTTCGTATAAATGGAGTCATGCAATATGTGGCCACTTGTATCTGGCCCTGTCTCAGCATGGCGCTTCGAGGTCCCTCGCGTTGTAGGCCGTGCCAGGGCTTCGCTCCTCTCTGCGGCTCAGACGTGCTCCACTGAGTGGACGTATCACATCGTGTTAATTTGCTCATCTGTTGGTGGACGTTTGGGTGGTTCCTATCCTTGGCTGTTGTGAATAGTGCTGATGTGAACATTTGTGTACAAGCTTTTGTTTGAATACTTGCTTTTAATTCTTCTGGGTAATTCTTTTTTGGCTTTGGAATGAGCTTGCTGGGTTATAATGTTAGTTCCGTGTTTGAGGGACTTGCTGGATTCCTGAGTGTGCATCCCAGCCTCACCCTTTGCTCAGTGCTGCTCCCTGTTAGGTACAAGCTCTGAGAAGTGGACCAAACGAGTATCATGTGCTGGGCATGTCTTTGCACCCTCTCTAGCAACCCCAGGATGTGGGTACTATTCTTGTTCCCAGTTTTCAGATGAGGAGACTGAGGCATGGAGTGTTTAAACGTCCTCTCCAAGGTCGTACAGCTTGTGAGTAGTGGGTCTTGGACTTGAACCCAAGACAGACTGTCTTCAGAGCCTTTCCTGACACAGCACATGATGCTTCCGAGATTGGTGTGTCCTCAGCTGAGGTCACAGGCTGAGCCTGGGAGGTCTCTTGACTTGCAGTGGGAGGCTGTGTGCGCAGTATGGAGCCCACATGAGCTCTCGGGCTTGAGGGCTGCCGGGGGCCCACTCAGCTGCACCCTCACTGCTCCACCCTTTCCTCATTTTTCACCTTGCCTTCCCTCCCTGCCCCTCCCCTCCTGCCTCTGCTGCCAGCCTTACCTGTCTTCCTTTTCATAAATGACATTGGGTTATGGGCTCTCCTAGAAATAATACCAAAGACAGTCCCTGGCTCAGTTAATGGGGGTAGGAGGGAGAGAGAGCAAGTGCCCTCAGCAGATCTGAGAACCCGTAGGACCCGGTTCAGGGGGTTTCGTGTGCTTTCAGGCCTGCTGCAGGGTGGCCCTGAGTCAGCTTGGGTTCTGGTGTCTGAGGGCACCTCCCTTGTGGCTGTTCCCGATAGTCTGCTTCACAGGCTGTTGTATCAGCAGCACCCACAGCAGACACTCCACATTGGGGCTATGCACTGCTTGTTCAGGAGATCCTGTGGTTTCCTCTGGCTGAAGCTGAAGGTGGGGAGTCCATGGGACGCATGGCCTGGCCTCAGAGAGTGGGAAGTCCCTCCTAGAACACAAAGAGGGAGCTCCAAACTCGTGTGTTCTGTGGGAGCTGGCCCGGATCATGGTTTACAGTGCAAACCTGGGAGCTGGCCAGGGCCATATTAATGCTGCATGAAGCAGAAAGGGGACCTCAGGCTTGAAACCAGAGCTCTGGCCTAGAATGGAACTGAAGAGTGGGCCTGTCTTAAAGGGATATGACGTGCTTCCCGAAGTATGTGTGGCATTGTTCCTCTCATGCTGTGCACTGGGTTTGGGCACAATGCCCCCAGGGTTGAGAGAGGAAATGGCATATAAGATGGGATGTGTTTTTATTGCACATGGTGGTACCATTTAATGCTTATTGACTTAATTATTGTTTCTTTTGTTACCTTGGTGAGAGGAGAGAGGCACCTGGAGGGGAAGGGGAGAGAGAGAGAGAGAGGGAAGAGGAGAAGAGGAAACCGGTTTCCCTCTGATATTTTGCTGAAACCTGGCTCAGCTAGTAAGCAGACTGCGGAATCTGGGACTCAGTCACAGGCAGAGCAAAATGAATGACACTGAGAGCTCAGAACTACGATGTAGCATAACATTCTGCTTTCTGACTCCTCTGCTTTTGTGAGTTCATGGCTGTGCCCATTGTTTGCAAGGAGAAGGGCAAGTCAGTTCTGTTTCTTGTTGGCATTTGTCTAGAAACCAAGCATCTACACAAAGTACAAATTAATAAAAGAAATATAGATAAGTGCTATTGGCTCATGAGAAAGAAAGGGAGGGATGCAGGGATTCATCTGAAAGGGTACCTCCATCCAGATGGTATCCTAAACTGGTTTCCAACACTAAAGGAAGATTCAGCTATATGCTGTATTTTTCGCTCCATAAGACGCACCTGACCATAAGACACACCTAGGGTTTTAAGGAGGAAAATAACAAAAAAAAATTTCTGAACCAAATGGTGTGTTAAAATATTTAATAAAGTACCTTATTTTTTGCTCCATAAGGGGAGCATTTTCCCTTCCACTTTTTTGGGGAAAAAGTGCATCTTATAGAGCAAAAAATATGGTATTTAGAGTATAGTTCTAATGTTAAGGTGTGTTTCAGTTTCTTCCATTCTTTTTACAATTGTGATTCACTATACTCAATAGGATGCTTTTGGCTGCAAGTAATGGGAAACAGAGATTCAAACTGGCTCAAATAGGAAGTGTATCTGCCGTAAGTAGAAAAGAGATTGCTGAGGTTGGGGTGGGGCTGCTGTCTGGTGTGGATGGCTCAGTAGCTGAGTGATGTTTCTCTACTCTGCTCCTTGGTGACAACTTCATCCTAAATCTGATTCCTCTTCTAGCTGCAGAATGGCTGCAGCAGTTCTAGGCATCACATTCAGACATGGCAATATCTAGCGTCTGGGTGGGGATCATGTCTTCTGGTGAGGGCTTTATGGAGAGAGGAACTCTTTCCTAGGACCTTCCTCCCCAAACCCCACCATCAAGTTCTCCACCTGCCTCATTGACCCATCGCTCACCCCGGAGTCAGGCAGTGGCGAGTGGGATGGGAATGCCCATTGATGCAGACTGGAGAAGGCCTGGCAGCTGATGAGGGAATGGGCTCAGTGTACCTGAGGCCCAGGCCAGTGCAGGGAAAGGGTAGGGACCTGAACAAAATGGGGCCATGCTGGGAAAAAGGAGGGGGCTCCTGTCTAGCTGCCTCATGCATTCATAATAGCAAAAGGCACTCCCATTTACCTGGGTGTATAACACATCGATTCTAGAACTTGGAAGGCAAGTTAGAGACGATATTTCTCAATCTCTTCATTTTACAGAGGAAGAAACTGAGCCCCAAGAGTTGGGGTAACTTGCCCAAAGCCACCCAATCCACCCTGGAACCCAGGCTCCAACTGTGTAGGTGCTGTGGGCATTGGGGGCATCTGGGCTGATGTTATACAGCCTGTGGAAGAGGACCAGTGCATGCTGGGAGAATGTTGGGAGGGACTCTAGAAACTATTTGTAGGGCCTGTTATTTTTATTAGTAAATTTACTGAACAACAACTAATTTTGTGACCCTGGACTACCTGTGTGTTACAAGAAGCTCAGTAAAGAAGCCTCAAGGATGTACAGGAGAACCAGTCCATCTCCAAGGGTCTGGTCAGAGCTGTCAGTGTCTTCTCTTCTCGGGAGAGTTCTCCTTCATATTCTCTCTCTAACTCCAAGGGCTTACAACAGTGTCTGGTACTCCATAAATGCATGTCAGATCGCATCAATTAAGACTGCAAGAGGCCCAGGAGGAAATGTTGATTTCATCTTATTTTAACCTGTATGTGGTGGCTATAAAATTAAGTCATGGGAACAATTCTCTAGACAAGATTGTCCCACAACAAAAAATTAAATCGCTTGCCTTCCTGAGAGCAAATCCGTCTGGCTTCCTTGGGGGACTGTGGCCTCGACGGCGGGGGAATGACTGGCTAGTTAGTCTGGTAATGGTGGTGGCTCAACCTGGTGGTGCTGAGGGAGGCTGGAGCTCTGGTCCCTGCGGGTGGTTATCCATGACTGCCCTTGACCTTGACCCCAGTGAACAGGGGGAGTGTGTCACCCTGTTGCCACCTGCATAACCCTCAGTACTTCTCGGAGCCTTGTCTCACTGTCATGGTGGCTGTAGTGTTCATTAAGGTCTGACGTCAGTTGCAGAAAAATGTGGAAGAGGAGTAACTCCTGGATAACTGGACCCAGGTCCCTTAGTCCCTAGGTGCCACCTAAACAAAGCAAAAAAGCAACTCATAGCTGCATCGGTGCACCTGACATTTTTGTTTTCTCCTCTAGAACCAAGTCATCAGGGCCATAAATCATTCAGAGCTCAGAACAGCACACACCACATCATGTTGACATTCCTAAAACCAGGCTCTGGTTGCTCTGTGATCTTGAGAGTGTCAGAAACCCCCAAGCAGTTGAAGGTTCCCAGAGGGGGAAGGAGCAGCCTCCTTAGTATTCTGAGAGAGTGTAGTTTGCACATTCTTGGCTTCCTCAGCATTTGGATGCTTGAGCCTGGTCAATCTGGGGATGAGGAACAAAGTCTGTCAAAGTCTCTCCCCTTGTGGAGCCTATGGAAAGTTCTCTGCATCTGTGTTATTATTACTCAGGCATTCCACAGCCCCCTTGACACCTCCCAGCCTCCTGCTGCTTGCCCCTGTACAGTGGAGACTTCCTCACTTTGTAGGGGCAGCAGCTGAGCTCTCTGTCGAGTGGCTTTTTGTGAAACAGACCCTACTCTCACGTTGACTTCATTTGGATAGTGAAGAGAAATGCTCAGGGGGAAATATTGTTTAATCACTTTTTTTCTTTTTAAATCCAACTATAATATGAAACTAAAAAATAAACATACCGTAAAGTCTGTGCATCCATTAAATTGAACCTACTATTGTAGCCAGCACCCAAATCAAGAAACAGAATGCCTCCCCAATTTCTTGAAATAAACACCTAGCTGGAAACGCCAGGCCCATGTATGTTCTTACAGTGGTGTTTCTGTATTCCAGCCTCTCCCCTCTGACACCGTCTCACTTACACATCATGAGACAGTGGGAATTTCTCTCCCACGTGGGGTTATCTGGCCTGCATTTCCTGTCTTAGCTTCTGTCTTTCATATACCTTCACGTTAAGCAAACCCACTGTATGAAAAGCCCTGTTGACCAATGAGATCAACTGGGGGCCGTCCTATTTAACATCAGTGTTGCTTCCTTTTGTACTGTTCCTTCATATGGGTGAGCTCCTCTCTTGTATTTATATAGTAATTCACCATCACAACTCCTAACTGCTGCTTATGAAACACCTACTATGCCCCAAGCATTCTGGCAGAAACCGTATTGTACCTATCTGTGATGTGAGTGCAGTGGAGGTAAGATTCACGGTTGAGTGAGACATGACCTCTATTCTCAAGGGGACTGGGAGGAGCTAAGATGTGCATTAGCTTGACCATAATCTTGCTACAGGAGTAAGATATCAGAGGAGAACTGTGAGAGAATTGGGGGAGGACACCCCCTTTTCTGGTCTGAGGGAGGGGTTTCTAGAAGACTGACTAAAGGAGGGGACATTTTACATTGCTGCTTGGAGATGTGACTCTGCCATCACATTCGTGATGTGAACAACAGAGAATGGAGTCTTGTGTGTTGAGAGTGCGTGCTGCTATTTAATGCATGAAGCTTACTCAGGGGGAAGATTCAGGGTTTATTAAAGGAGATGAGAGCTCTTTGCGTGAACAGTTCTGTGAGTTCAGTGTGACCCAACGGGTTTACTTAAACACTTGGTTGCTCTAAGACCCATATCTCGTGCAGCTGGCACCCTGACAGAGTTTGAATCTCTGGAGATGGCCCTCTGAGGGTCAAGGCCAGAAGCAGGCTCAGAGCAAGGCCCCCTCAACTCCGCTCCCTCTGTATCCACTCCCTGCCAACTTGTACAAGCCCTGCTCCTGGGGTAGTGTCAGCTGTTAGGTGTGGGTGAGGGGCTATTGCTAAGAAAATGATTCCAGCTTGCCTCGTCTGACATGTATGTTTAAATTAGCATCTTTAAATGCAGTTCCCAAGTTATTTTAATTTTGAAACTACTGAGCATTTGGGAGCAGGTGTGGGTGTTGAGGGAGAGGAAAGGTGATTTGAAAAGGCAAAACATTTGGGGATATTTTTTAAAAAGTTAGTTGAGGCAAAGAGTGTCAGATGGGGGAATGTAAATCTCAGGCAGGGTTGCAGAGCCCTCTTCCTTGGGGAATCCCAGAACCCCCCTCCTCTGCACTAGCGTGCTCTGGGCGGCCCCCAGGAGCCAGCTGAAGCAGCTCATGGGAACATATGGGAACCCTGGAGTCTTCTTAGGGTCCCTCCGAAATCACTGCATTGAGTGAGGACTTGGAAGGGGTACTTCTGACTGCTAACCTGGCCAAGGTCAGGGGGGTCAGGTGTTTGGGAATGTGCATGAGGTGCTGGGGTGGGCGTCATTCATCCACCAAGTCATTACTCCCAGGGGTGGGTGGAGGAGGGGAATCTAATAATAAAAATAATGATGCTTAAAATAGATAATGATAGTATTCATGTGTATTGGGCCCCTCCCATGTGTCAGGGATGGAGCTAAGAGCGTCACATCTTGTCTATCTTTCCAACAGTGGACAGAATTGCTTCCTGTTATCTATGATTTACAGATGAGTGGGCTGAAGCACAGTGACTGTCCCAAAATCATGGAAGCAGTAAGTGGCAGAGCTGAGGTTGAAACCCTGGCTTCCTTGCACTAGTGTGCCTGCCCCTTTCCATGCACTTTGTTCCCACCAGGACTTAGGACGAAATCTAAGGCAACCAGATGTGGAAGTGGAAGATAGGCGAGGGGCCCAGAGAGATTGGCTGAATTGTAGGTGGTGCCTGCTGTGGCCTCTTAAAGGTTGGTTTTGGTTAAGGGTGACACAAAAGTGTCAGTCTGTCTTGGTTGTTATCTGTCCCTAGAATTCTGTCTACAAAGAACACGCCAAGCTATTGCATACCTCAGGGCCTTTGCACATGCTGTTCTCTGTGGCTAGAATCAGTGTTCTGCCTGCTTTTGATATGTGGGCTCCTTCTCATCTGTCATGTCTTAGCTTAAAGCCACTGGGCTGAAGAAGCCTTCCTGATCGTCTAACAACACACATTCAACAACTATTTATTATGCATCCATACACATGTGTTCTAGGTACATGGCACACAGTAGTGAACAGACACAAGTCAGTGCTCATGAGCAGCTAAATTCTATGGGGTGGAGGGGGGGGCAGAAAATATACAATAAACATAACATATAAGTGAAATTTTGTAGTGTGTGATTTTGTTATTTATTTCAGCACTTCATTTGTTTCTCAAAGCCCTTTTTATGATATATAAATATTTCTTGTTTACTTTATCATTGCCAACTTTTCACAGTAAGTTCCATTATGAGAACAGAGACCTTGGCTGTCTTGGCACCACTGTATCCCAAGTGCCCCGCCCAGTACCTGGCATATAGTAGATGCTCAGCAAATGTTTGTTGAATAAACAAATGAGCAGTAAACCTCTTGGACTTTTGGGGAATAACTTTACTGGGAAATTTGGAAAATTTTTCTACAGCTGAGGCTTTGAAATTTTGATGTTTTTCAAAGCCAGGGGTGTTGGGGACATGTCTGCACCCACCCGGGACCTCATCTGATCTCTGGTCCATGCCTTGCCCACAGGACAGTCTCTGAGAAAGTTCCTTGGATGCATCCCAGGCTGCCTGTTTATCATGGGGCTGGTGGTGCCCTTGGCTCTCAGCCGAGGACAGGAGGGAGGATGAGGGAGCAGACTCGAGGTGCCCTGGCTGCTAGAGCAGAGAGCTGAGTGGTTCCCTGGGCAAGTGCCACCCAGGGGCGGGCTGAGGGATGGACATGCCATTCTCGTCTCCACTCCTGGGTCAGGGTGGGGGCCAAAGAGATCTCATCTTTGTGTTTGAGATATCTTTATCATCAATAGTAACTACAGTGTGTCCGTAAAGTCATGGTGCACTTTTGACCAGTCACAGGAAAGCAACAAAAGACGATAGAAATGTGAAATCTGCACCAAATAAAAGGAAAACCCTCCCAGTCTCTGTAGGATGATGTGGCAGCATGTGCGCATGCGCAGACAGATGATGATGTAACACCGTGTATACAGCAGAGCAGCTCATGGCCATGCCACTCGAGATGTGGACGGTACAGAGGAAAGTTCAGTGTGTTCTGTGGCTTGCTAAATTCAAATCCATGACCAAAGTGTAACGTGAATATTGGCGCGTTTATAACGAAGCGCCACCACATAGGAATAACATTACTCGGTGGGATAAGCAGTTGAAGGAAACCGGCAGTTTGGTGGAGAAACTCTGTTCTGGTAGGCCATCAGTCAGTGACGAGTCTGTAGAGGCTATACGGGATAGCTACCTAAGGAGCCCTAAAAAATCTGTACGTGGCCCTGGCCGGTTGGCTCAGCGGTAGAGCGTCGGCCTGGCGTGCGGGGGACCCGGGTTCGATTCCCGGCCAGGGCACATAGGAGAAGCGCCCATTTGCTTCTCCACCCCTCCCCCTCTCCTTCCTTTCTGTCTCTCTCTTCCCCTCCTGCAGCCAAGGCTCCATTGGAGCAAAGATGGCCCGGGCGCTGGGGATGGCTCCTTGGCCTCTGCCCCAGGCGCTAGAGTGGCTGTGGTCGCAGCAGAGCAACGCCCCGGAGGGGCAGAGCATCGCCCCTGGTGGGCAGAGCGTCGCCCCCTGGTGGGCGTGCCAGGTGGATCCCGGTCGGGCGCATGCGGGAGTCTGTCTGACTGTCTCTCCCCGTTTCCAGCTTCAGAAAAATACAAAAAAAAAAAAAAAAATCTGTACGTGAGCCCACATCGAACTGCACTGATGTAGGTACTACATACTTGGTGGGTATGTAGGTATGAAACTGGGAGAGTTTTCCTTTTATTTGGTGCAGATTTCACATTTCTATTGTCTTTTGTTGCTTTCTTGTGACAGGTCAAAAGTGCACCATTACTTTACGGACACACCGTATTATAATAGGAGCATATTTAGGGAGTACTGTTCCATAGCGGACAGCATGCTAAGCCCTTTAAGTACATCCTATCACTGGGTCTTCATCTGCCTCATGTGATGTGGGAACCTGCTAGGTGAAGTGACTTGCCCAAGGTCACACCACTGTGGAGCTGGGAACTCAATCCTAGCCAGCCCGGACCTCACACATGCCCCCATGGACACATCCCTTTTCTCATTTGCAGTGTCACCAAGCAGAAAGCACTTACATTGTCAGAAGATTACTAGCTTGAAACTTAGAAAAACAAAACCTTTCATTTTTGTGTTTCACCAAGGAAGGCCTGTTGAAGTAATAGCAGACTTCATTTGCTTTATAAACACTCATGTCATTTATTGTTCTTGCTATTATTAGTAACAGCCACAGTAACTCAGTCTTTGGGTTGGGGGGGGGCAGCAGGAGGGAGCTGAGTGACCTTGGTTGGGATGTTAAGACTCTTTTGCAGTCTCCTCTCAATTATCCAGGCTAATGGAATGGAACCAGAAACCACAAATAATCATAAGACCAAAAAATCAATTGTCTGCCCACTGGGGTGTTGGCTGACAAGTAGGTACTAAGCCTTTTACGAGGCTGGCCTTCCAGCGTGGGTCCTTCTCTGGGGATCTTCCAGAAGGCATGAGGTGGGAATTACCTGTGCTTTGCAAGTCAGCGTGGGGGAGGGCCTCTGCCTGGCCTTTCATCTCCGGGTAGAGAGCTGGGTTGCAGTGTCAGCAGCCCTGGTGGGGATGGTGCTCTTTTTCCCTTTCCTAAAGTAACTTGGGTGATGGAGTGAGTTGTTTTAATCCCTCTTGAGCATTTGCTGGCTGCTGTGTGGCCTAATGGAAAATGTCAGCGTGCTGGTCCGGGCCAGGCGTGGCTTAGAGCTCTGCGGGGCTGACGTGGCGTGTGGCTCGAAGGGAATGGAAAGGTCAGAAGGGCCTGGGACAAGGGAGCAGACGGAGCCAAAGACACTGTCCGGTAACGTTATATGGGAGATGAAACTGAAGCGTGGAGCCGATGGATGCCGGGCTGGGGAAGGAGACCTCAGCATTTTCCATGATTAACTTTCTAATAGTGACCATGTGTGTACAGCCGCTGCTTAGCAACTGGGAGGCGATCTTCCCTGAGTGTGCAGTAATACAAGCGCGTGTGGCTTCCCACCATGGTTGGGTGTTCCTCATTTTGTTTGTCACCATCCCGTCTCTGGCCATTGGAGATTAGACCACAGGCCTGTTGTCCTTGACAGCAAAGTGAAAATAGCTAAATTTGTCCTCTCTCCTAATTGGTTCCCCCACCCCCTAGCCTGGTGTGACCACAGAATCGCTCTCAGCAGCGTCACCCAGAAACAGATGCTTAGCGAGGTTACCTAGAATTTGAGGACAGAGTTGGGACCGGCACCCCGGTCTCCTCCGCTCCAGTCCTGTGCTCTGGACAGTAGCCTCGTGCTTTCTTCTTCTCCCCGCCAGGGGAGGAGAGGCTGGGAACACCTCCTAGGTATCCGTGCCCTTGTCTCACGCCTGCTGGGAGGTGCTGGCAGGAACAGGCGGCCTCCTGGCCCTGTGAGCCCCAGCTCAGCACAGGACCAGCAGGGGTCACACCTCCGAACTTGCTGCTCCCCCCGGCTGCCATGTCATTAGGTGTGTAGCTAACAGTCAAGTGCCCAATGCTGCACCGATGCCTGTTCCTTTCTGGAATCTCCTGGGAATCTGGATCTGTGTGCTCAGCCCTGGTGCAGAATCACGGGGAACCTGGGCTCCTGGAGGACCAGCAGCCCAGGGCCCGAGGCACTCGTGCCTGGCATTGGCCCGTGTACTCCAGGGGCTGTTTTGATTGCCCAGTTGCAGCTGTGTGATTGCCTTCTGGTCCTTTAATGGAGGCCTGGGTCCCCATTCCATTGTTTCCTTCCCATGTAACTTGATATAGGTCAGAGGGCAGGAAAGAGGGAAGAGTTCTTACTTAGCACCCAAGGGCAGTGCCCTCTTGTCCCTGTCCCTGTCCCTGTCTTCCAGCTGGGTTTGCCGTAGGGGGAGGAAGCACCAGCACCTTCTCCTACCAACACACCTTCCCTACTCTCTCACGTGTGTACACACCTACACGTGCTTGCCCTCTTCTCTCTGTTGCCTTTTTAACACACAGACCCATGTCCACAGACACGCTCTCCCTCACCACTCACTCGTGCCCACACACATCCATTCTCTGATCAGCCACATGGGCGCACATACCTACAGCTCCCTGGACATGCCTCCGTGGGTGGTCCTATCCACTGCAGATGCTCACCCTATACCTGTGTCCTGCACATGAACACCCTCAATCATATCCTCTTACACATACACAGAGGGGGCCCTGACCTGCTTTGTGGCATCAGAGCCACACGAACTTGTGAGTAGTGACAAGCAGAAAGTTCTGCAGGTGTCCTGTCCTCTGATAGCAAAGGAGGAGGAAAAGGAGGTGAAGTTAAAGGGTCCCAGCCGCTTCTTGGGCATGTAGGGGGCTCAGAGACCTTGGCCTCATGCAGTGCTTTTTGTAAAGATCTTACTTTCTCCTTAAATTCATTGATTGAGCCGACATTCATTGAACCCCAATATGTGTCAGGCATGGGGGACATGGCAGGGAACAAAGCAGATGCAGGCCCTGCTCTCACAGATTCTGTTCAGTGGTGCAGCCAACCATAAACGGGGTCATTAAGGAAACGGTGAGTCAGATGGTGATAGGTGCGAAAGGACGAATAACGGGGAAAGGGGGAGATAGTGACGAGGGGCGCTTTTATACAGCATGGCGAGGACGGCTCTGGTGAGGTGAGCTCCGAGCACCTGCGGCTTGGAGCAGGGCAAGGAGAGCACATCAGGTGTGGCGTGTGGAGACACCTGGGACGGTGGAGCAGAGCATGGGACGGCAGAGCGTGGCCATGGTGGGGCAGCGCAGAGCACGGGGAGACCCTCCTTGAACATCTGTCACCCCCAGACGATTCTGCTTCCCCGAAGCCCCTGAAGGTGTGGGACTCATCTCAGTGGCCTGTGAGTGCCTCACATGGCATCTGGCACAAATCAGGGCTCAGAGCTTTTGTTCCTTGACACTGCACAGTTGAGTTCTACAATACACAGAGCATCTTCTGTGTTCTGAGATGGCTGTGCTGGCTGCCAGGGACACTGCTGGAGGACCTAGCCCTTCTCTTGAGCTCCTGGCTAGTGAGGCGGCCAGCTGGAAGTGAATATTGAGTGCCCTGAGAGGGGGGTGCTGGGCTGCTGGACCCAGGGGTGGGTGGAGGGCACTGCTTTTTGGAGGAGCTGATACTTGAGCAGAAAACCAGGAAGGAGAGGAATGATTAGCCTTGGGGGAGAGGGAAGAAGAGGAAGGATGCAGAGGGATGGCCCTCAAAGGTTTGGGAAACAAGACCTGCATGGTGTGTGGTGGGGGTTCCCAGCAGAGGGGGCTCCAGGGGTGCCGTCTGCTCTTGCATTCCTGCTCTGTTTGTGCTGGGCAAAGAAGGGAGAGAGACAGGTCCCAAATACTTCAGTTGTCATGGGGACAACCCCCATCCCCATAACCCCTCCCCTTCCCTGTAACTGGGAACACCTGAAACACCTGACCCGTGTCATCCCTGTCTCTCCTGGTCGTTTCCCTGGTTCCCTCCTCAAAGTGGTGAGAGCAAGTGTCCTGGTGCATGGGTTGGGCCTCGCCCTCCAGCCTGTTTGCGAGGCAGTCCGGAGGGGCCTCCCTGGGAAGAGCAGAGCCGGACTGAGGCCTCTGAACGTGCTCCCCAGAACCTTTGCTGTCAGAACACACACTGGCTATCTGCAGGTTATGTTTTCTTTGGCCTGAACACTTTCATAGTGTTTTACGGTTTTTAAACTTTTTAAATTTTTGCATTAATTTTTTTATAGAGTGCAAGGTTTTGAATTAAAAAATGAGCTTCTAGCTTTTCTAGGAAAAGAAAACGATGGACATTTGTGGGATGGGCCGAACAGTTGAGGCCCCTTCTATGCAGAGTTCCTGAGGTACCATCGCGGTTTGGTTCCTGTGGTCATGGAAACTCGCACCCCTTTATCTATTTATTTATTTAGTATTAGGGAAACAAACAGGCAGGATCATACTTCTGCAGGTTCTCAGGGATGACTTTTGAACACTTTAACACTTCTGAGTCATTCTGATTTCCCAACAAGAAGCCCTTGCCCCCTCCCCCCTTACATTTGTTCCAGAGATGTTGGATTTCACTGTGTATTAGAAATAATGGGCGTGGGTATGTAAAGTAGTACAACCACTATGGAAGAAAGTATGGTGGTTCCTCAAAAAATTAAAAATAGCCCTGGCCGTTGGCTCAGCAGTAGAGCGTCGGCCTGGTGTGTGGGGGACCCGGGTTTGATTCCCGGCCAGGGCACATAGGAGAAGCGCACATTTGCTTCTCCACCCCCCTCCTTCCTCTCTGTCTCTCTCTTCCCCTCCCACAGCCAAGGCTCCATTGGAGCAGAGATGGCCCGGGCGCTGGGGATGGCTCCTTGGCCTCTGCCCCAGGCGCTAGAGTGGCTCTGGTCGTGGCAGAGTGACGCCCCAGAGGGGCAGAGCATCGCCCCCTGGTGGGCAGAGTGTCGTCCCTGGTGGGCGTGCTGGGTGGATCCCAGTCGGGCACATGTGGGAGTCTGTCTCTCCCCATTTCCAGCTTCAGAAAAAAAAAATACAAAAAAAAAAATTAAAAATAGAACTTACCTTATGACCCAGCAATCCCTCTACTGGGAATATACCCCCATATCTCAAAAACACTGGTACTTAAAGACACATGCAGCTCCATGTTCACTGCAGCATTGTTCACAGTGGCCAAGACATGGAAACAACCCAAAAGCCCTTAAATAGATGATTGGATAAAGAAGATGTGGTACATATATACTATGGAATACTACTCAGTTATAAGAAATGATGACATCGGATCATTTACAACAACATGAATGGACCTTGATAACATTATACTGAGTGAAATAAGTAAATCAGAAAAAACTAAGAATTGTATGATTCTATTCATAGGTGGGACATAAAAATGAGACTCAGGGACATGGACAAGAGTGTGGTGGTTACTGGGGGTAGTGGGGGAGGGGGGTGGGGGGAGAGGAGGGGTGCAAAGAAAACCAGATAGAAGGTGACAGACTTTGGGTGATGGGTATGCAACATAATCAAATGTCAAAATAACCTAGAGATGTTTTCTCTGAACCTATGTACCCTGATTGATTAATGTCACCCCATTAAAATTAACTAAAAAAACTAAAAAAAAAAAAATAATGGGTGTGGGGTGGGGGTGGGCAGGGCTCTGCTGACTTGTGTAAAAATGGCATCTAGATGTGGTTGCAGAGGCAGAAGGTCAGAGCTCTTGTAAATCTCAAGACTTGAGGACAGAGCTCATGGATGCAGAGGGCAGGGGCAGAGCCAAGGTCTCCTTCTCTCCTCCCTCACTCCTCACCAGCCAGGTCCTCAGTGAGTCTTAATAAAAGGAGATAAGACATGATTGGCATACAGTAAGGGTCTAGTGAGTTGGCAACCCCATCCCCACACCCCATAGCAATGGGTTTAGCTTCCATAAGTCACATGTGCTCATTTCCAGGAAGTAGGAAGCCTGGGGGCCGCTGGGAGGAGGCACTGCATTGGGAACTTGCCTCTGCAGACTGTCCTGAGGTAGGGAGCTGTGTTCTGCTCTGTCATGGCTGGGCAATGATCACACCTGCTGGGCAAGCTGCTTTGATGTGGCCACATTTGGATTAGGTGTCAGATGACCACCTGGGGAATATGCCAGTTGGACAGCCAGGACATAGAATGATTTGCTTTCCCCTTGCCAGTACTTTCCAAGTTCTGGTGTTTGCCTGCAGCTCCTGGAGAGGCCTAGCCAAACTGAGTGAGTGCAGACCAGGTCACCTGTGGGTGCTGAAGTCCCTAAGGTGGCTCTGCCAGGCCCTCTGGACTTTGAGCAAGGCCTGATGCACTAGGAGTGGTAGGGGAAGGCCACATGCTACCCACCAGTGGTGGTAGTGGGGACACTCCAGGCCTGGGTGCCAGGGTAAATTGATTTTTCAGCCTGCAGAACTTCTAAAGATAGGTGTGGGTGGCACTCGGCTAGCACCCAGTGTGATGGGCCATCTGTAACTCACAGCCCCACCCGATCCGGATGACAGGCCCTAGGCCGGCAGCGTTGCAGTGAGAAGGACCCAGACAAAGGAGGCGAGGGTGAGACAGCCCTACTTGCAAGGCCAGGATCCCATCCCAGGCCACCGAGGAGGGTGTTTTGCCACCTGACTTCAGGAGGACTGCAGCCGCCTGTAATGTATATGGTTGCTGTGGCCAGTGGAGCAGATGAAGCCTGAGTAGAATAAAGGAATCATCAGTGAGGTTTGTCTTTCTCAGGCCTGCAAACCTCATATATTTGAGAGAGTAAGTTGCTTGGTTTATTTCTGAGATCACCATTTGAAGACCCTCCACGTTCACCCTGAATTGTCTGTCCTCCTCCCCCACCCGCACCTCCCACCTGTGTTTTTTCTGAATTCCTAGTTGGCTCTTGTGGGTACTTGTGTGACACACTCACTTTGTAGTTTGCAAAGCACTTTCAGGCAACACATACTATTTACTGAGCCCCTTGTAGATGCTGGACAAGTTCTGGGGAAGCAGCAGCAAGCAGGTGGACACTTGCTTGCTCTCAGCAAGGCGATGGTGAGCACTGCTAATGTTTGGAAACACAATAGTGGAATGATACTGAGTGTTTTTTTATCCTGGGTGGGCAAGGCTTCTCTGAGGAGGAAGCCAGCCAGGTGAAAATTTGGTGGGAAAAGCATTTCAGGTAGTGGGAAAAGCTGGTGCAAAGGCCCTGGGGTAGGAATAGGCTGGTTTGTTTTCAGAAATAGCAAAAAACCCACTGTGTTTATGAACAGAGTTTAGGACAACGGGGAAAGCGCTACAGAAGGAGGTGGACAGAGGCCATTTCTTGTAGGGCTTTGTAGGTAATGGTGTGGAGTCTGGATTTCCTTCTCAGTGTGATGGGCATTACAGGAGGTGTTTAAGGAGCCATGCATGTGATCTGAATAATGTTTTAAAAAGCTTGTTCTTCCAGGAGTGAGATCTGGGAGTGAGGGCAGGAGTAGAGGTAGAAGGATCTGTTTGGAGGCTGCTGCACCTACTGTGATAAGAGGTAATGGTGCAACTGTGGCTTGGACTCTAAGTCTCAATTCCAATATACTATTTCAATCCTTATAGCAGCCTCACTAGAAAAAGAGGAAGAGACAGAGGTTCAGAGAGTACCAATGACTTGTCCCATTGCCAGTAAGCAGCAGGGCTAAAACTTTAAACCGGAGCCTCAGCTGTGGTGTTTCAGAAGGCCTGCCACCTCTTGCTTGACATGATGCTGGGTCATGAGCTGAGGGCAGTCCTGTGGGGTCCTGTATTAGTTTGCAGGGGCCGTCATAATAAACACCTGATTGGGTGGCTGTTAGTTTGCAAACTGGCACCTGTACACAGAGGACAAGGAAAGACTGAGGAAAGAGGCAGGCCACTCTAACTTGGTATGTGGTAGGTTTCATAAGCAAGGGAAATTACTTACTAGGCTTGTCTTGGCAAGATGGGTAGATCTCAGCACTTGCTCACCAGAATTTTAAAGTTCATAGAGAGGTCTTCACGGGGTTCAGTCACGTACACCGTCCAGATGGTCTCAGTGACGCCTTACTCTGTCCAGGTTATGCTCTTGAAGATGGCCCCCACTGTGCCAGTGGTGGGCAGAAAATCCATTCCAAGGACATGGCAGGGGTAAGGAGCCTCTGACTGCTCAGGTCCAGCTCACAGGTCAGCCAGCAGTCACATCCTCTTAATTACCTCCTGGGACAGTGGCTTCAACAACAGAATTTTATTTTCTCACAATTCTGGAGGCTAGAAATTTAAGACCCAGGTGTCGGCGGGATTGGTTCCTTCGGAAGCCTTTCTCCTTGGCTTGTGGACAGCTGCCCTCCCCACGTCCTCACATGGTCTCTCTCCCCTCTGTGCTGTCTGCGTTCTCATCTGCTCTGTTTCTGAGGACACTGAGAATATTGGATTAGGGCTCACTCTAATGAACTTGTTTTAACCTAATTACTTCAGAGACCTTGCTCCACCTACAGCCATGTTCTGAGGTCCTGGGGGTTAATACTTCAACATATGAATTTTAGGGGGGACACAGTTCAGCCCTGAACAGCCCTTTTCTTTATTTTTTTCTTCTTCAGATGTTAAGAGAAAGGATAGAGATGGGGTCAGGAATGGGAAGCATCAACTCGTTGCTTCTCATATGTGCCTTGAGTGGGAAAGCCCAGGGTTTTGAACTGGTGCCCTTAGCATTCCAGGTCGCACTTGATCCACTGTGCCACCAGAGGTTAGGCTTAATGGCCCCTTTCCTCATAGAGCCAGGTTGGTAGACATCACGGAACTTACATGTGGTTCTGCCATCTTTTGAGCACTCTGGGCTCACACCTGGCTTTCTCCAGGATGATGACCAGCCAGCACTTAACAGAAACTTGTGGGTGTCCATGTGCAAGAGTCTAACTCCAATGCCATAAGTGTGGGAGGGCAGGTGGGTTTCGCAAAGAGAGCAGGGGCACTGTGTGTGAGGCAGTGGGTGGGAGGAGTGAAACTATGACAGCCACTGACTCTAAAAAGTATCACCCAACAGCACGCAGATCAGACGGTTAGATGACTAAGTTACTGAAAAGGACAACCAGTATTTATTGAAGCCTTAGTAAGTGCCGGGCACTCTCCCCAGCATCCTCATGCTTCATGTTGACATCCCAGACATTCTGTGAGCTGTGTGTCCTTATCATCATCCCCATTTTAGAGACCAGGAAACCGTGGCTCAGGAAACCTTAGCAACTTGTCTGTGCTCCCCTGGCCAGGTGACTGTACAGCTGGGGTTTGCACACGTGCTCTTTTCTGATTTAGAGTCTGCTTCTCAAACTACCAAGAAATAAATGCTTCCTTTAAGAACTTGTCCCAGAAGTGAAGGGATGTGTCAATTTCTGAATCAGACTTGATTTCTTTGGTGTTACAGAAAGTAGATGTCATCTCTGTCTGGTGTTAAACTTGTATGGGAGGAATTGTTACTGTCTGCAGCAGTGATTCTCAGAATGGGGCCCCTAAACTGGCGGCATCAGCATCACCTGCGAGTTTGTTAGAAGTGCAGATAATCTGGTCCTGTCCTGGATCTGCTGAATTAGACACCGAGGCTAGGATTGATCCAGCGCTCTGTGGTTCAGCAAACCCTCCAGGTGATTCTCATAATTGCTAAATTTTGAGATCCGCATTAACTCGACATCCTGCAGGAGTTTGCGTTTGGGAAGCCCAGGCTGCAGTGGGATGAGGACTAGAGCAGCATCACTAAGCAGTACTTACTAGTGGCTGTGCTGTGTTCCTTCCTGTGGCAGAAGCAGTGGCCAATTCCAGAAATGAATGGGGATTAGTAATTTTTTTTCTTTCTTGATTGCTTTTAGAGAGAGAGAAAAGGATTCATTTGTTGTTCCATTTAGTTGTGGATTCATTGGTTGCTTCCCGTATGTGCCCTGACTGGGGATCAAACCTGCAACCTTGGCGTGTTGGGATGACGCTCTAACCCACTGAGCTAACTGGCCAGGTCTGGGATCAGTATTTATCAGACATCTACGGCCTGCAGAGTACAAGGCCCTACCATCTTAAGGAGTTGATGTCATCACTCTCAAGTAGCAGATGAGAAAACTGAGGAACAGAAAGACAGAATTGCTGTCTCATAGCTGGTTGGTGGTAGAGCTGGGATTTCACTCCAGGACTGGGTGAGCTCTAAATCCTTTCTCTTTCTCTTTCTGTGTCACCTCATGGACAGGAAGACAGGAGCACTCCTGGGACAGAGGACCGGAACCCCAAGGGGCAGCTGTGAGGTGGTGCTAAGGGCAGGAGGAGGTTTGAGTCAGCCCAGCAGCGCTGATAGATGAAGTGGACAGCATTCCATGAGCCATTTCCCAGCCCAGCTTGAAAATATTTTTATTTTTTAATTACAGTTGACATACAATATTTTATTAGTTTCAGGTTTATAACATAGTGATTAGACATATAACTTATGAAGCGATCACCCCATAAGTCTAATACCCATCTGACAACATACAGAGTTATTACAATATTATTAACTGTGTTCCTTATGCTGAGTACAGTTTTCACAGCAACATGAATTAGTTTTCTGATAATAAACATAGCACCATGCTCCTGGTAGGAAACTCTGAAAATACATGAAAGTAAAGAAAAAAAAAAAAAAAAAAAAAAGGACAGCCATTAAGATGGCTATTGTCCAAACCACCCAGAAAATAACAGGTATTGGCAAGGATGTAGAGAAATTGGAACCTTTGAGCATTGCTGGTAGAAATGCAAAATGGTTCAGCTGCTGTGGAAAGCAGTCTGGCAGTTGGTCAAGAAATTAAGCAGAATTATCATATGATGCCACAATTGCACTATTAGATATATGCCCCAAATAAAGGAAAACAAGGACCTCAACAGATATTTATATGCCCACGTTTGTAACAGCATTATTCACAATAGCCAAAAGGTAGAAGCAACCCAACTGCCCATTGACAGAAGAGTGGATAAACAAAATGTGATGTGTACATTCACTGGGATATTATTCAACTTTAAAAAAGAAGTCCAGACACGTGCTGCAACATGGACGGACCTTGAAGATACTATAGCAAGTGAAATAAGCCAGTTAAAACAGCACAAATATTATGATTCCACTTACATGGGATACTTATAGTAGTCAGTCATTCATAAAGACAGAGAGTAGAAAGGTGGTTGCCTGGGGTGGGGCTGAGGAAGGGTGGAGTTGGTGTTTAATGTGTATGTTGCTGGAACAACGGAGTGACTCCCGGAGGACAAAGACACTCGGACAAGCGCTGGAAGAAGGGGAGTTTATTTCAGCCAGCCTAGCAGTGTGACCCAAAAGAGACAACAAAACACAAGCTCCCTGAAGACAGCTTTTCTGAGTCTTATACACCTTTACAGCTTTAGCTCTCACACGACAAGTGCCTGATTTCTATGACTTCTTTGTCTGCAGACCTACATGACTTTTGTGTCTCTGGGAGGGGAGGGGGTATGAGAGGAGATTCAAACTGTTCTTTATTATTCACATATCCTGTGTTTCTTGCCTGTGCTGCAAATTATTTCAGGGAGCTGATAAAGAGCTGCACAGCTGTGGTTTGTTGCTTTTCAAACTTTCTCAGTCAGCCCTTCGAGCCCTTCCTCCCTCCTATACAGTCTGTCAGGGAAGATGAGAACGTTCTTGCCGTGAGTAGTGGTGATGGCTGCACTAAGAGTGAATATACTTAATGCCACAGAGCTGTACACTTAAAAATAGTTAAAATGGTAAATTTTTTAGGTGTATTTTACCACAATTTTTAAAAAAAATCATAAAAATGAAAGTAACTATTACATCCCAGAGATGATCACTGCTAATATTTGGATATATTTCATGGCAGTCTTATTTTAATGTGTTTCGGTACATATACAAATTTTTACCATTTGATCAACAATTCTTTGGAAATATACTTTTGAATGATGCATGTTAGTTCCTCAAGTAGCTGTGCTGCAAGTTAATGAACTACTAGATGGTTAATCTGTTTGACCATACCCCTGTTGTTCGTCCTATAAGGTAGTTTCGGTTTTTCACGGTTTTAAGCTGTGCTGTGGTTAAGGTCTGTCTACGTCCATTTTTATTTACATCACAGGCTGTTTCCTTAGAACAGATTCCTAGCAGTGGACTCTGCTGGATCAGAATGTGTGTGTTTTGAAGATTTTCTACGCACATTGCTAAGTTGCTTTCCAGAAAGGGCGAGCAGCTCTCATGCAGACTCACCAAAAGTGTGTGAGGAAGGGTGTTGTTCCCCATCGGCTTCTCCTCTTCCTGAAGAGGAGTCTAGAGCATGCAGAGGGACAAAGCGAATGGCAGCCTGGTCCCTTCAGATCTCTGTCAGGCTGGATCTCGGCCTGTGCACTTTTCTCTTGGGCAGTGAATGGGTGCCTGTCTAGCCAGCCGGGACAGGGCTGGTTAGCAGTCTGGGTGGCCAGGCGTTCGGAGCTAGCCTGTGGGAACAGCTGCCAGCTCAGGGACAGTCCCTTATCCTTTGATGTTGGCACTGTGGTTTCAATCTAGAGATTTTCACTGGGGCTTCCTGCAGGGCGGTCAGGTGGGCTGCACTGAACCTCCTGATTTGGCTCTACATCTCATTTTGGGGGACAGGGAACATTGAAAGGTGTCTTCGCCGCTGCTTTTCTCTGAAATACCCTCGTGTAACATTTGAGGGAGAAAACAGTGCCTGCTTTGTTTCTCATGCACATTCTTCTATTCAACAGCAAACTGAACTAAGTTGTAAGAATAAGCATTTCCTGCGGTGTTTCATGTGGCCATTTACCTTTTGAGTGAAAAATTTATGTAGAAGCTACAAAGCATTTTTCTGTTTTGTAACTTTTAAACTTTTTCTGTGGATTATAGAAACAAGGGTTTGTGTGCCCCAGCCCAGGGGAGGTAGTGCACGGCCGCTCGCTCTGAGCCGATGGCGTGAACGTAGGTCTGGCTCAGTGGCCTCGTGGTCTGGGATTGGGCTCTGTGGTGGGTGCTGGGGGGTACCTAGGGGCTGAGCCTGGGAGATGGTGCTGAGGTTTCAGAGGAAAACGTTATCTGTCTCTTTCTCTCTCCCTTTTTCTCTTTCCACACTTAAAAGCTCTCTCTCCCCACACTTAAAAGCTCTCTCTCTCTCTCTCTCTCTCTCTCTCACACACACACACACATATATACACATTTGGTATTTGGGAACGTCAGCTCCGCCTCTGTCCTCTGTTTCTCTCTGGGTGCAGGAAGCCCTAACGAAGTTGCCTTCTTTGCTTTTGGATTGTTCTCGCAGGACATGTTTCCTGGCTCTCAGCCCCTTGAGCTGCATGCACCTTTTGGATGAGATGACGTGAGGAGCAGGATGAGTCATAGGCCTGAAGGTCAGGATCTGTTCAAGGAGGCTCACGGTTGGTGGTTTCAGAACTCTCTGAAAAAAAGTCTAATTAGCTTTTGGACTCCACATGAGCCAGTGGCATTAACTTTGCCAGAGAGGGCTGAAGGGGGAGTCACACCGCATCCCCCTGTGGGGAAATGTCTCCCTCCCAAGCAGCATGGTTTTCAGGGATCAGCTTTCCCTCACGCCTTTCCTAGTCTGTTGCCAGATCCTCGTGACCCTCCCAGTGATTCCTTGAGTGCCTTTCTCCTCTCTGTTGCTGCTGCCTCTGTCTAGTGCAGGCTTCCATTGCTGCTTGCTTGGACTATTGCAGTAGGCTTCCAGCTGGCCTCATGACTCTTGATTCTGATTAGTCATCTTTCTGACTCCCCAATTAAACTTTCTAAATGTTAGCTGATCATTTCACTTTCTTCTTCAAATACTCTTTTATGGCTCCTCATTAACCAAAGGGAAACAAAAAGTACAAACATCTTTTCTTGGTGTCCAGAGAGCTCCATAATTCTTCCCTTTGTTCCTCCTCTTTATGTTACTGGCTGCCAGCCCACATAACTACTCCTGTCGTTGTGTCTCCAGTTTCTGCCTCCTGTGGTAGTTTATTCTGTCCTCTCTGCTTCCTTGTCTGTGTATCTCTAAGTCTCACTAACTTTTCTTAGCTGGAGGCCAAAGCCAGTTCTCCTGGGATACTTCTGTTTTTGGTGCTTAGGTTAGAAGTAATCCCTCCCTGCTCTCACGAGCACTCTTCTCCCCATTCCCTTTCTTAAAGCACTATACTTCTGTAGCTTCTGTTAGCATTTTGTGAATACCAGTCTTACCTCCTTGAGCTTTGTAAAGCTCTGATTCATCATTGCCAGGGCACAGTGCTCTGCATGTGGCAAGTACATAATACTATTTGATGAATAAATATCAGATGACTGAGGGTGTCCGGTGATCAACCTTTAATTTTCACTCAGCTGTATTTGCACTGTTTTCTGAATATCACTATTTTTCCTGCCCTGACTTGGACTGGTTCCTGCTGGGGACACCTTGCTGCCCAGGTACCACTTCTCTTAAGCCTGCTTCTGTGTTTTCAGGCATGTAGTGAGGGGCAGTGCATTAATGATTCATGAGGAGGTGGAGAAGGCGATTGCTGGAGAGCTGCTGACCCAGCCCCCAGCCGCTAACCTGGGCCTCCTCTGGGCTCTGAGCCAGTGAGCCGATGGCATGAATGAACAGATGGCCGTGGAATCTCAGGGGACCCGGTCTCCTGGATCTGCACTCCTAGCTTTAGAAGTATCCCACCTGGGCCTCATGGGGCCTGCACAAGCCTCAGTATAAACATGGCACATTATCCTGGAGAACCGGTTCTTGAAGATTTGTGAATATATCATCTTTTTTTTCTTTTTTGGGAGGAGTTTTAAAATTCATTTTAGAGAGAGGAGAGTGAGAAAAGGGGAGGAGTGGGAAGCATCAACTCATAGTTGCTTCCCGTATGTGCCTTGACCAGGCAAGCTGGGGTTTTGAACTAGTGACCTCAGCGTTCCAGGTGGATGCTTTTATCCACTGCGCCACAACAGATGAGGTGGGAAGGTATATTCTAAATATTCAATCACAGTTATCATGGGGAAAAAAGCAAATATGCATGCATTCTAGCGATAAAGTGTAACACTGTAAAGGAACTTCCTGCCTGTGGGAGGCAGCCTTCAGGTCCCATCCCAGGCTCTCCGAGGTCGGGGGTCAGCGTTACTTCTCGCCTTCAGGGCTGTGATGAAAGCCTTTGCAGGGATCTGGGCTCGTTAAGCTCTGTCCCCACCCCACTTCCACCCCTGGCTGCTAGTGTCCCCATCACTGCTTCCCCGCCATGGCCAGTCTTCGCAGGGTGTGGACTGAAGTGCAGTCACAGTCTGCGGCCAGTGACTGGAGAAGAGAAGTTAGACTTGAAGAGTACATAGAGCTGGGTCTGAACCCTTCCTGATGCACAGACACTGAATCTGGAAGACAGTGGGGGAAGGGAGACTTGTGCTCTTTCCAGAGGAGAGACATGAATGCTGGAAATATAAGACTGTGAAAAGGACGTGTGGAATAAATTACACAGTCAGTGAAGTGTAAGCCTATGGGGATCGGCGTGAGAAACACAGTGCTCTCAGTCAGGAACATAACCAGTGGAAGAGACAAGTGGGGCACTTCAGCTGATGATGCTACTTTGCTGCACTGTCTTCTGGAGGGACCCTCCAGTGCCACATCCCCGGTTCCTGTGCTCCTGCCCCTCTTTGCTCCCTCCCTTCTTTCAGTCATGCTGACCATTGCCTAGCTGTGTGACCTTGGACAAGTTGCATGCTCTCTCCCTCAGTGCCCGACTTGTTAAATGAGAAAATACCTAATGCAGAAAGTCATTACAATGACAACTGGTGTAAGATGCTGCTTGATCCCTTGTAATTAATTTGCATGGACCCCTTCAGCAGTTCAGAAACTGCCATTTGCTTCCTTGGCCTTCTGGAGAAATAGTTTAAAGAATGCCCATTCCATGTGGGCAGAGACTTGCCTGATTCACCATTGTATCCTTACCTGCAGGAACAGTGCCTGGTGCATAGCAGGTGCTGGGCCAGAATTGGATGGCTGGAGGCAGGAAGTAGAGCTGCTAACACAGGAGAGCAGCCAGGCACCAGAGTATGTGCTCAGATTCTCTGAGAAAGTTATTGCTAGAATGTTGTGAATTTTATGACCTCTTCAATTTGAAATAAAACTACCAGCTTTCCTGCATCTTTCTTAGGAGCCTTTCTGGGTCTCATGGAATGCTCCAGCTGGGTGGTCAGGTAGGGGTTTCCATGTATGGTTGTGTCTAGAATATAGGTGAACTGACCTTTCTCTCCAAGTCACTGGTACTGAAGGGAGAGGTGAGATTGTGATCTTTCTTGAAGAGATTGAACTGACTCCCTGAGCCTTGGAAGAGAGAAGAAAACTTCAACATGTGTTCAAACACTGTTTGAGGCGATCAAGAATTCGTCTTTGGAAAGGCTGCCATGGTTCTTTTTCAAGATAAAATTGCTCTAACTGGGCTAGTCTTTACCCTTAGATACGAGGTCAGCTGTTTATAATAGCCCCTCCTTATCCACGGTTTCACTTTCTGTGGTTTCACTTACGTGGTCAACTGTGGTTTGAAAATATTAAACGGAAAATTCCAAAAATAAACAACTCATAAGTTTTTAATTGCGCCTGGGACGTGAATCATCCCTGGGTCCAGTGTCTCCATGCTGTATACGGTCCCTGCCCTTTAGTCACAGTAACTGGCTCAATGATCAGATTCCCTGTCGCAGTATCACAGTGCTTGTGTTCAAGTAGTCTTTATTTTACTTAATCATGGCCCCAGAGCGCAAGAGTCACGATGCTGGCAACTTGGATATACCAGGGAGAAGCTGCAAAGTGCTTCCTTTAAGTGAAAAGGTACATATATATGTATTTATAGGAAAAAAGTATATTACTGTTATATATACAGTATGTATAGAGTTCAGTACTATCTGTGTTGTCTCCTGGGTGACGTGGAGCATATTGCCCACTGATAAAGGGGACTACTGTGCTGGTAAATCACTGCCGTGCTCAATTATTTATTGCTGTATTTTTCTCTTATAAGTTGGGCCTCTTTTTCTGACAAACTTAATATTCCCAGATAGGATGAATTTTGGTACTTTTGTGTAATAAATATTTTCATTACTCAACCCTCGCCCCCCAAAAAACCCCCACGTTGATCTCTAAGATGAAGAGGTGCTAACTTCACCTTTGAGTGACTTCTCATGTACTTCCCTGAGATTCTTGAGGTGGCTAACTTTTGTTTTGAAGTGGGATTTTATGATTAAATTTTTTATTTTATTTTATTTTTTGTTTGTATTTTTTTCAAAGTTAGAAGCAGGGAGGCAGTCAGACAGACTCCTGCACGTGCCCGACTGGGGTCCACTGGTCATACCCACTAGGGGGTGATGCTCTGCCTATCTAAGGTGTTGCTTTGTTGCGGCCAGAGCTATTCTAGCGCCTGAGGCGGAGGCCATGGAGCCATCCTCAGCAGCTGGGCCAACTTTGCTCCAATGAAGCCTTGGCTGTGGGAGGGGAAGAGAGAGATAGAGAGGAAGGAGAGAGGGAAGGGTGGAGAAGCAGATGGGTGCCTCTTCTGTGTGCCCTAGCCGGGAATCAAACCTGGGACTTCCACATGCCGGGCTGACGCTCTACCACTGAGCCAACCGGCCAAGGACTATGATTACATTTTTAAATCAAGAAGTCTGGTATTATTGTGTATCCTTCTCTGAACTAGAGGGTTTAGAGATGATGTATATGCAACCTTTTAGCCCAAAAGGGTCTTACCTTTTTATACTTCTTTGTTAGATTTGTCAAGTGGTCTTGGACAAATCAAACCAAATTGAAAAGTATGTATTATATACTGGTGATATTTACTCTTACTATTATCATTGTCATTTTTATTATAGTGGCTTTGGTTTAGTATCTTTTAGGATGCTTGGAGCTTTACACATGTAATCTCATTTAATCTTCACAGCAACCTAGGAGGAAAGTATTTTATTGCCGTTTTCCAGGTGGGAAACTGAGGCTTAGAAAGTTTAAGTGGCTTGCCCAATTGTACAGGGTAGGTAAGTGATAGAGGTGAAATTTGAACTTGGGGAGGTAAGAGTTTAGGCTTTGCCAGTCCTTTTCTTGATGTCTATGGGGTGTCATAGACGTGGGGGCCATGGTCTCTCCTTCCGGGCGAGGCACAGCCTGATGTCTGAGGTCAAGCCAGATGGCACCTGGTTAAACTTAAACTCTGATTCCTCGGGGGTCTTGGTGGAAGAGGGAAGAGCAAGATGAAGTTGGCAGTGAGGGCTCTGTTGGTCAAATAAGTTTGTAAATATGATATATGTTTGCTCGCTTATAGTTTGCATTGGGTGTGGGGGACAGGCTGTAAGCCAGCAAAGACGTTATAGCCTAAGGCAGTGATGGCAAACCTATGGCACTCACGTCAGCACTGACATGTGTAGCCATTTTTGATGACACTCAACTGCATGCGGCTGCATACCAGAGAAGTACGGGGCTGCATGCCGAGAAGGACGTTTCATCCTGGGCTCCTGCACGGCCAGGTGCAGTAGCCGAGGATAAAACATTTGCTGTAGTGTAGACACTCTGTGCGGGAGGTCTGTAGGCCAAAACAACAGAACTCTGGCAGAGAGCGTCTAGTTCTGGGACTTCTGGTTAGGCTGTTAGGGGATCTTTGACCTCACTTCCGGCCGGCGGAGCAGGGAGCAGTGGAATGCCGGGGGGGGGGACGCATTTCTCGGGGCCCTGTGATCACCATTACCAGCAACCACATAACCACAGCAATCATCATCCGATCTACTGTTCTGGGGTGTCGTGAATTTCTAACTGACCATCATTACTGAGATAAGTGAGGGGGAGGCTGGGAGAGGCGAGGGCCTGTGCTATGGGTGCCGTTTCCCACCATTAGAAATAGCGGCAGCCATCTTAATTTACATAAGATGCAACTTCCAGAATTTCAAGACAGCATCTGGGCTCAGGTGTTTGTCGACTTGAGATCAAAGCTTGAGAATCTGGAAAGGTACCGCTTGGAGAATCAAGAGGAGTGCCACTACGAACAAGAAATTTGGAGTGGCTGGAACCGATTACCAGACACTTTTAGCACCCTGAAAAATATAGCAATGGCTTTACTCACAATTTTTCCCTCTATGTACTTTTGTGAGACCTTATTCTCAGCATTAAATAATATCAAAACCAACAAAAGAAACAGATTGACAGATGAAGTTTGTAGCGCTTGCTTGGACTTGAAGTGTACAAAATAGCAAACTTCAATTGAAGATTTAGCCAATGAAATTCAGCAACAATAAAGTCACTAATAGACAGGTTAGTTAAAGAATTCCCCCTCCCCCTCACTTATCTTAGTTCACAGCACCCCACTAAAGTTAAATAATATCAAGACCAACAAAAGAAACCGACTGACAGATGAATAAAGAAGTCACTAAGCAGGTAAGTTAAATAATTAGTTTTTGGTTTATTAAATACAGTTATATATTACAATTATACATTTTTGGTATTTAAACTATAAATATTGCAAAATTCTGTTTTTTTTTTCGAAGTGACACACCACCCGAGTTATGCTCGGATTTTTGGCGAATTTTGACACACCAAGCTCAAAAGATTGCCCATAACTAGCCTAAGGCTTAGTTTTAGGACTAAGCTTTTCCCCACACCCTTGACTGATTGCATGTGGGGTGGTGCACTCTCATGAGGAATCCCATTACGCCTCAGATAAGTGACTTTGTATCAGAACTTCCTTTTATTTGTATATTGGATTAAAGGTTTTGATTTCTACAGTATAAAATGGGAGCAGACCGGGAGCTTGTTCTCTTGGTTCCTGAGATTAGCATTAGAGAGGAGAGCAGAGAAAGGCCATGTGGAGGAGAGGAGAAGCAGCCAAGATGGTGGAGTTTTGAAAGAGAAGCCAGTTTGCACAGAGTTTGTGCAGAGAGAAGGAGATGGGAAACAGAGGTGAATAAGGCTGGTGAGCTAGAAACCTTTGATTCTAGGAAACTTGGATAAATCAGTGACTTTGGGAGCCCTGAATGGAAAGGGAAGTGTTTTCCCACTGTGTGCATTTCTTGCCCGCTGGGTGTGACCTAGGATAAAGATGATGGCCCACCAGTACTTGGCTCCGTTGTTTCATTACTGTCTGTCCGGATCAAATGCGAACCTGCATGGGCCAGGCGGCTGTGATGGTGGCCGTGGCTACTGGCTTTACAGGCTCCCTGAGGAGAGGGCTCTGTAAAGGTCTGAATGGTGGGAGTTTGGGGGCAGGTAGAAGGAGGGACGGGCATCCTGAATGAAGAAAGTAACCTGAGAAAGTGTTCGGAGGCGACTGCTCAAGTGTCCTGGTCTGTCGCCCCATCTTCCTAGGCACACTGAACTGTAAATGAACAATACAGAAGGCATTTTTTTTTCCTGTGTAAGAAAGGTGCTATAAAGAAAAGGCATTTCCTGTGCCAGGAGCATGATTATCTGTCAGTGGGATTGTCAGTTAGAAAGTTCCCTTTTCTTAACCTCCTCTCTCCCTAAGTGCTGCAGCCATTGTATTTCCTGGCAACCTGATACAATGGAAGGAAGCTTCTCTTGGAGTCCTCAGATGTGTGTGTTAGTCCTTGCTGTCAGATTTTTCTGCTGTGCAGCCTTGGGGCTGCCCAGAACTTCTCTGTGCTTCATACGTCCCAAGGGTTGATTTCCTTGGGCACTTGTAACTTTAAAATGCGTGAGCATATGACCTAATCATGAGGACACACATTTAGCAACAGTAAAATCCCTGCCACATCTCACATTGGAATTACATTTTTATGAGTAGGAAAATTGTCTCCTGTCTCCTGGGATATTTTCATTTAACTAGGACACACCTGACTCTGGGCTGCTTACAGACACAGAGAATTTTTGCTGTGTGGCGAGGCCTCTGCCTGCTCCTGCTCCCTCCCTCCTTGGGTAGGAGTGCTTGTTTGGCAGCATCCTGGGACATGCATGGGCCCCCCTGTATGTTATCTTTCCCTCCACTGGTGAGAGCAGAGCCCTGGGTCTTGGTTTGCCTCTGCCCAGCTCTGCAGATGTGCCAGAGGTAGGAGGAGTGGGGCTGGGAGGCAGGGATGGAGGGCAGTGTGGGTGGGCAGGGGAAGGAGGTTCTGCAATGACAGCTCAGTGAGTCACTCAGCGTCTGCTCCAGCTGGAGAGAGTCATGGAGGGGTATATGGCATGGGCTCTTGCGGCAGGCAAGGGACCAACCATGAGATGGCATAGAGTCATTGTCAGGGTGTGGCACATCCTCCCTGGGCACAGGCACAGAGAAGTGGGCACAGAAGAAGGTTCACTGAACTGGGAGGTGGGAGAGTAGTGGGTTCCAGGCACGCTCTGCTGTGCATCCCTGACAAGAAGTTAAAGCTGTCATTGAGGGCTCACTCTGCAGGTGCCTTGAGGGAAACACTGTTATTTTTCTCAGTTTGTGGGTGATGAATCTGAAGCACAGAGAGGTTAAGCATTTTGTCTGAAGTTGCCCAGCAATGACTAAATGGGTCTGGACTGCTCTTGGCCTTGGGAGCCTATGAGATTACTTACTGCATCAGAGATTCTCAGCCTTGAGCCTACATCAGAACCACCTGCAGGGCTCAGCCCTCCAGGAGCTTTCAGATTCAGATTGTGCCTGGGATAGGCCCGAGCTTGTGAATTTCTCATAAATTGGTGGTGGTGGTGAATCTGTGACTGTGGGTCAGGGACCACACTTTGAGAACTATTCTCAAGTGTCCTGGTCTGTCGCCCCATCTTCCTAGGCACACTGAACTGTAAATGAAGCAATACAGAAGGCATTTTTTTTCCTGTGTAAGAAAGGTGCTATAAAGAAAAGGCATTTCCACACTATTCTCTATTCTGCTCATTTGCCCCATTGCAGCCTCCTCCCCTGTGAAATGAGAGGGGTGGCGTCTCCAACCCAAATGCCATCCCTCTAATCATTCATAATTATGTTTCATTTTGGCCAGTTTAATTCATTAAAGGGCAACAGCAGTTTGATTAACTCTCCTACTGCTATTGTGTTTCTGTCACTTGTTTCCTTTTATTGTTGACAATTCGCTGCTATGTGTTTTGATACTTTCTTACTCAGAGCAAAAAGTTCCTGACTTTTAGACATTCACTCTGGATGCTAGTCTTTACCAACATAATAGCCCCTTTCATTGTCTAATTTAATGTGTTTTGTCTTGAAAATTTTTTGATCTGAATGTCAGTGCCTCCATCCTGGTGTCATTGCTCTTACTTGATTTTTTTTTTTTAAGGGACAGAGAGAGAGACAGAGAGAGGGATAGATAGGGACAGACAGACAGGAACAGAGAGAGAGATGAGAAGCATCAATAATCAGTTTTTTGTTGCGACCTTAGTTGGTCATTGATTGCTTTCTCATATGTGCCTTGACCGTGGGCCTTCAGCAGACCAAGTAACCCCTTGCTCGAGCCAGCGACCTTGGGCCCAAGCTGGTGAGCTTTTGCTCAAACCAGATGATCCCATGCTCAAGCTGGCGACCTCAGGGTCTCGAACCTGGGTCCTTCCGCATCCCAGTCTGACACTCTATCCATTGCACCACTGCCTGGTCAGGCTCTTACTTGATTTTTGCTGGCATATTTTTGCCTATTTTACTTTTAATCTTAATTGATTACTTTGTTTAGGGTTGTATTTCTTAAAAAAACATATACAGTGGTACCTTGAGATACGAATTTAATTTGTTCTGTAACTGAGCTCTCGTAAGTCAGTCAACTCGGATATCAAACTGCCGATGCTGGACCCGTGCGCGAACACGCCAACTAGCGGCAGCTTCCCGAATTACAACTCATATATCAGAATTTCGATCGGATCTCGAACAAAAATATGGACCGAGTCGCAGCTCGTATCTTAAAAAATTTGTATGTTGGTCTGTTTATATCTCAAGGTACCTCTGTAATGATGTGTATTTATTCACCATATATGTTATTATACATATATGTATATGTATATATATTTAAAATTTTTATTCTAAAAGTGACTATATTTTGGTTTTCTGACTTCTGTTTTTAGTGTGGTTTTTTTTGGCTGTTCCTTTTGTCTTGCTATAATAAACTGTTTAAAATTTCATTTTATACTTTCTCTAGTAAATTGGAATATTAGCTTTACCTGTGTTACGTCTTAGATATTTAGAATTTTCTTTAACCACACTTTGCTGATGGTTCATGTGCAGAAGGAAATGGCAGTTTTTGAGTCCCTCCCATGTCAGGGAATAACAGTTTCTCTTTTTTTATCCCCTTACTTTACAATGTTGACATTCATGCTTTTAGTATATAATTGGATATTTTAAATCTTTATAATATTATTATTCATATTTCACATTTTTATCTTCTCTTTAAAGAAGTTTTATTTTAGCTGTCCTGTTGATTTTAGGTGGATCGCAGTTCTAACAGGTATTTAGACCTGATGGGCCTTAGAGATCAGAGCCAGATCTTCATTACCGTGGGCATCCCTATTATTGACTTGCTTGTTTTGATTACTGTCTTTGTCATAAATAGGAAATGCTCAAAACCTATATAACCTTCCTAAAAATTCATTCTGATTTATTGCACTTTGTTTCTTCCAGCGTGAGTGACAGCTTGGCCCTGTAGTTGAGTTTTGCCGGGGAGAAGTCAGGTGCTGGCCTGAGTTTTCTACCTTTTGTAGGTACTCTGCCCTCTTCTGTGTGGGTGCTTATACTTCATCATGACATAAATACAGAAAACCTACCTAGTAATCAGTGAGCCTTTTGACTTTCAGACCTAGGTCTGTCTTTACTGCTAGCAAGTTTTCTTGTATTTTCTTAATTTTTACTTCAATTCATTCTGAACTAGCTGCCTGTCCTCAATCTCTTACCATCTTTTTGTATAACCTGCCATCTTAGACCTCATAGTATTTCCACTTATAGCTTTCTTCCTCTTCATTTTGGGAGTGCTTTTTAAAATTTTCCTTCACTACACATCTTTGTTCAGGGATAAGTCCTCTTGACTGTTATTGCAGACATGGTAGTGATGATTTCTTGATGCGTCAGTTATCATAAGCGTAATTCACTGAATACTTAATCTACTCTAGGCACTGTGGTAAGCAACTTGTGTGCATTACCCCATGTAGTCCTTAGAGCAAGCCTGAGAGGTGTGTGCTTTGAGAGGCCTCCCTCTGTAGACTTGGGCAACAGGTGCTCAGAGAGGTTGAACCGTACTTACCCTCACCCAGGTAGTGTGTGCTGGGGCCAGGATTCAGGGCCAGCTGCTGTCATCACAGAGCCTGTGCTCTTGGCCATGAGACATAACTTAGCCTTTTCTAATCAGTAATTCTTTTTCAAATCTCTTCTATAGTTTGAGTGATATGTTGTCTGCTTTTTGTGGTTAGCAATGCTTTTGTGTTTTTCCTCCATGAATGTGGACAGTGTTTGCCTGTGAATAGGGAGGCTTAGTTCACCTGCATGCTTTTGCTGTGCACTTCCCTGCTGATAGAATGCTTCTCTTGACTTTTACACTAGAGCACCGGTTGATAAATGAAGACTCATGTGATACAGGGAACTGTAGGGCGAGGCGCTGAGCTCAAGCCCTGAGCTATTCCAGAAGGGAAACTTAATCCCATGATATTTCTTCCCTGTGTTTGGTGAACCCATTACACTACGAGCCAACTGTTTGCATCTGGCTTGCTGTTTGACCTGGCCACCATGCCAGGTACAAACTGTGCTTGAACTTGTCATCCTACTGGAGCTGCCACATGCCACGTCAGGGACGAGCCCCTGCCTCCAGCTAGTTTTCTTCTTGGTGTACCAGCCATGTGGTGCCTGGGCTTCCCAGGGCTGCTGAGGACACCTGCTGCTGTGGATCCTCAGCAGCAAGAACGAGTCTGGTGCAGGCAGCTTCATTGCCCCGTGCTTGGCTCAGGGTCCCGTCCAGTCCTCCCCATCTGGGTAGCTCTGATGTGCGGTTCTTCAGTGGCCTCTATTCTGGGTTGCATAACTGTTCTTCCACTTCTCCCAAAGCAAGGCTACCCAAGGGGTCTTACTGCCTTCTCCCTTCTTGATCACTTTTTAAAAAAAAGATTCTTTTAGGTGTCTGACTCAGGGATGGCACCTATTCCTAGTTTTGTGAGCTGTTGCACATTTTCCAGGCTTGCGGGGCTCGTTTGGTTAAGTCAGTAGGAGACTGGGCAGGAAGGCATTGCAAGCCTGTGCTCATGTTGCCATGGCAACTCCTAAATGGACAGTTCTCTCCAAAGCCTTTCTCCTCCCCACTGCCCATGCTCATGAGTGTGGGGATAGGGGACAAGTGCCTACTTCCTCCTGACTTCTCTACTCAGCTGCCAGTTGCATTTCCCTCTTTCCCCCTTTCTGCCCACCTCAGATCTCAAGTGTTAGCAGGAGGAGACTGATGCCTCCGGATTTGACATTGAGTTGGATGAGGTCATTGCGGTCTCAGATTCTGTGACTCTGTGGCATTGAGCCTGGTAGTGTAGGTCAGGGTAAACTTTGCTCTCTTTTAGGAGAACAAGAGACTTTATAATAAAGAGTAGGTCTTCTCACAGCTCTCTTGTATGGTCTCATGCTGGGGACTGGGGTGTTAGCAGCCTGTCTTTAGTTTTCTGAAACTCAGGCAAGGGTGGACTCAGGCCATTGCTTCCTTGTCAAGAGGTGAGAGGAGCAGTGTCAGGAATACAGTGACCGCGTCTCACTCATCCCCAGGGTCAAGAACTTGGTGTATCACTTCCATTCCTCTGCTTCCGGCACTAGGCACAGTCACATGCTTGTGGTTTAGTTGATGGACAGCCATGTCTACCAAGGTACCTGACACCCAGAGCCATCAGATGTGATATGCAGATGACCTTCACTCCCAGGCTAAGAAAGGATGATCTTTCTCCATTGGACTTTGATTATTAATAAATGACAGTTGATAATAAAGCACCTTCAGAAAATTCACTAAATAGGATTGCAGGGTTTTTCCAGTTGAAACGATAGGAAACCAACAGGACACATGCCGATCAGTATCAGCTGTCCGGCGGGTTCGAGGTTTGCGCTCTGAGGTGTTGCTTGCTGCCATGCTTTGGCCTCTGCAGAGGCCTTTGGTTTGCCTTGCCAGCAGAGCAGATGGCCATGCCCTAGTGAGGAGAAGGACTGCAGTCGGGCAGGGCAGAGGGCTGGGCTGCTGAGGAGGAGACGCGAGGAGGGGAAGGTGGTGAGTTGGTCTTTGGAGAGGCCGACCTGGAGGTTCCCTTGGAAGTCCAGGTGAGACAGCCAGTGACAGCAGAGCGGGGGAAGTATTTCTACGATGGCACTGGGCTCCTGTTTACCTTTGTGTTTTGTGAAACTATCTTGATGCCTTTGAACTTTAGTTATCTTACCTGTAAAATTGGAGTGTTCATAGCACTTCACAGAACTGTTGTGAACCAGATCAGTTCAGTGCACATGGTGTTGCTCTGGGTACCCACTGGCCTGGCAGACTACTCAGATCTCTTCTTTGAAGGGTGTTTTTTCTGAATGTTTTTTATAAGAGCCATGGGGTGCTCTCTTATCTGGAAGTTCAGTCGCCTGGTGAGGAAGATTAATGGGACTTTGTTGGCAGTGAGGTTGTAGGAAAGAGTCTGTGGGTCCAGGATGGTACTGAGGGCTGGCCAGGCTGTGTGGTCAGGTGGGTATGCTGCATTGAGGGGGGTGCAGGGGCTCCGGGCCAGGGAAGAAGAGGTGGGTGGGAGCCCTCACCGTCTCTTGTTGCAGACTAAGTGCTGTCCAAGACTGTCCGCACCCAGGTGAGCCCTCTGCCTCCTTCTGGGGCTGGACTACGAGGCCTCTGAGGAGGGCTCTGCTCTCCATCAGACTGATGATGCTTGCTGGGGGGCTCAGCCGAGGGTCTCACCAGCCTCGGTGCCAGCCCAGCGAGCCTCCCAGGCAGGAAGGTTTCCAGAGGCAGCAGCAGTCTGTGAGAAGCCCCAGGGAGAGAGCAGAGGAGGCTCAGGAGTCTTCTTCTTTCTCTCCGGAGAAGGCAGATGTGTGTCTCCGGTCTGAGCCTCTCTTCCCCCTCTGTGCGCAGTACTGGTCTGCTTTCCCGACTGGCTCACCCTTGGGCTGGGCCCAGGCACGGCCACCAGGTCTGCCTGCTCCAGCCTCCACGCGGCAGCCTTGACCTGGGCTCCGAGCGTGCTTCCTCGCCGGTAGCTTGGGGAGTGCTCCAGGCACAGACGAACGGTGGGCTTGTTTTTTCTCCCTTTCGCGAATGAGGAAACAGCCTGAGAAGTCCGTGGCATTCTGTGGTTACTGTTCTTGTTGGGTCATGTCACCGGGGATGCAGAAGGTAATATCAAGGCCACATTCTATCCTCTAGGCAGTGGGCAGCCATCTGGGGGCTGTAGACCAGGACAGTGGCATGACTGAGGTGGGACTCACAGTGACGCAGGCATGAAGCCACAGACGCCAGGCTGGGCTGGAGCCAGGAAGTCCTTTCAGATGTCCGGCCTACACTTCAGCATTCTGCCCTAGTATATTAGTAATGTTGGGAGTTTCAACTTGACTTTTTGAAAACTGTTTTTTCTTTGGGAAATCCAAATATTATAGGTTAAATTACGCCCCCAAAAGTCCTGGCCGCCCATACCTGTAAATGTGACCTTATTTGGAATCGGGTCCTTACAGATGATTGGGTTAATATGAGGCCATCAGGGTGGGCCCTACTTCAGTATAACCAGTGTCCTTACAGAAAAGTGAAATGTGGACACAGACACGCAGAGAGGCCGTAGAAACGCGGAAGAACAGAATCCTGGTGATGAGTCTACCAGTTAGGAAGGCAGGGCTGGCCAGCACACCACCAGAGACCGGGGAGGCAGATGCTGAGTCCCCTGCCAGGCGCATAGAAGGACCCAACTCCACGGACACCTTGATCGAGGTTTCAAAGCTGTGAAACAGTCAGTTTCTGTGGTTTAAGCCACCTGGTTTGAAGTGTTTTGTTACGGCAGCCCTTGGCAATTTGAGTACACTAAGCTTTGCAGATTCCATTTTTCTATTCCCTGAAAACAGCTTCCACAGATGTCAGATGATGGCACGTATGACCTCCTGACCCCGAGGAGCTCAGGGATGACAGGCCCTCTGCATCTGAGTGGCTAGGTGCTCTCTGGGCTGCAGAGCGTCCAGGGAGCTCAGTGACGACAGGCCCTCTGCATCTGAGTGGCTAGGTGCTCCCTGGGCTGCAGAGCGTCCAGGGAGCTCAGTGACAACAGGCCCTCTGCATCTGAGTGGCGAGGCTGCTCTCTGGGCTGCAGAGAGTCCAGGGAGCTCCAGGTGTGGAGGCTGCCAGTTCATGGCCATCCTCCGGGGACTTCCTCCACATTTCCTCCCCATGGGCTTGCCGGGCCAGCCAAGCCTGCTGAAACCCTTGTGGGGTCTGGCAACAGGTAAGCTGCCCCTGCTAGGGGCATGTGTGCTGGCCTGATCAGGGGGCTGGGCTAGCTCCTTCTGCAGGGCCCTTCTGAGGAATCCCTCAGCACCTGTCCTGCCCTGACCATAAGCTCTGCAGGGGCTGGGTAATGAAGACAGGGATCTTGCTGTTGGGGAGATACAGAGAATGAACAGGCCTTTGAAAGTCAAGTGCAGGGTGGTGAGTTTCTTTCGAATTCAAAGTTCTTCGTCCCATTCTGTTGAGTGGTACTACCAGTTGTGTATTTAATCCACCACCACTCTATTGTGCTTATCTTCTTTCAATGATTGATTTCATCCCCTTTATGTACTGACAGGCTCCCAGAGGGCAAAGACCTCTCTCTGTCTTGCTCACCCTTGCATGGAGTAAGCCAACATTTGCACAAGGGTCCCCGCTTGCTGTCTCAGTCAACAAGCCTGTGGGGTGTTCTGTCAGTATCTTCATTATGCCAAGGAGGAAACATAGACGCTGGGTAGTGATTGGCTCGGTGTTTCACAAGCAGAGCTAGATACAGGGGTCCCTGGGTTCAGAGTCAGTTCACAAGAAATGTGGTACCACGCTTGGCATCATATGAGACCATTTGATGGTGTTTGATGGTGTCCTCAACTTTTTATAGGTGTCAATCTTGCATCCTTGGCTAAGACCATGAGCCACTGGGGACAAGGATAACCTCTTCACTACCACCCCTGGGCTCTCAGCCCCAGCTTGGGTGCATAACCCCTCCTGCGCTGACTGACTGGCATGGTGTTAGACATGTGGCCTTTTGCCGGCAACTCTAGGAGGGCGATGAGCTTTATAAATCTGCCTGCTGTCTGAGATGGAAACACACACATAATTCACTCAAATGGACTCGCTCAGTCAGGCTTACTTTCTCTCTGTCATCCTGTCTCCAGCTCACACTTGACGTGTTACAGCCCTGGACTTCTCCAGCACATGGTGGCATGTCCAGCCTGTCCCAAATTCCTGACCTTTAGGCTTTGGGTCCCCATGGGCATCTGGTTGCCATTTGAACACCAGGTCCTGGCCCTCCGTGAGGCTTCTCCAAGTGTTCTGCCACCTTTCCTCTGCTTTCGAAACATTGCCTGCCTGGGTGCAGGTGGAGAGGGGTGATCGTCAGGGGTGTCCTGGGAGGGGGCCAGCCTCCTGGTCTGCAGCTAGGGCCCCCCATTTAGAAAGCCTTGCCAGAAAGCTAGAGTCGTTACTGAGTTTGTTTAAAGGGCCTGACCTCTTGCCAGGAACTGAGGGGAATGTGAAGACGTTATCACTGCTTCCAGAGAGACAGGACACCGAAGAGAATTTCATTTAAAACTCAGACTTGTGCTCAACTATTGGTTCAAATCCCCATTGACTGGCTTTGACCTTTGGTCAGTGGTTTTGCTTCTCTTAATTTCTTTGTGAACCTTTACAAGGTGTAGACACACAATGAACATTAAGGTAAAATGCTGGCCCCTCACCTCCACTGCAGTGCTAAGAGCTGGCCCATAGATGGTACCTGCTGTGCACCAGGCACTGTAGGTGCCTTACAAATGTTTATTCCTCCCATCTGCATGGGAGCCCAGGGAAGGACCAAGACACAGAACGCTATAAGGAACTAAGTTTCCAAGGTGCAGAGCTGGGTTTTGATGCAGATGGTCTGGCCCCCGAGTCTCTATGGACCTTTAACTGCCACACTGCCAGGCCTTGCTTAGACCAGACTATGAGACCTTGGACAACGACCCGACTTTTATCATCTTTAAAATTGGGATGGCAGTGCCAACTTGGACCCTTAGGAGAATTCCTTGAGCTTCGCAAAGGGCTTGGCAGGATGCCTGGCTCAGCACAAGCAGTCATAAACGGCAGCTGTTCTTGCCGTGAGGAGCATGGGCACAGGTGGCACAGTGGAAGCTTCCAGATGCAGAGTGCCCCCAGGGTGACACAGCTTTTATTGTGGTGTTTACAGAGTGAACTCAGTGTGGGCTGGGTTAGGGGAGGTCAAGAGGTCCTTCCAGGTGAAGGGGCCATCTTGGTCAATGAGGAGGAGGGGCAAATGGAGAGAGAGGAGGCCAGGGTGCCAGAAGTAGTCTCTGTGGGAACGCTGGATTTGGGAAGCTTGTTTGGGGACTTCAGGTGTGGATTGTGACCTGTGGGTTGTGAGGAGTGTCATGCTTATGGGAGTCACGTCAGAGTCTCCTGGCTCAGCTTTCAGGTCGGATTGTGACCTGTGGGCTGTCAGGGGTGTCATGCTCATGGGAGTCATGTCAGAGGCCCCTGGCCCGGTTGCTGCTTGCTGTTCCAGAGTTCTCACTCATTCAGACCCGGTGCCCATCCCTGGTGAACCCGGTGGTTGTCACAAAGCAGGGGATGGGATGCTCGCCCCTTCCCTCCATCTGCTATCCCAAGGGGCTGGCCTAGGCCCAGCACATCCAGGGCTATGAGTTTACTGCCTTTCAGCTGCTGTTTTTGTCACAAATGCCTGTCCCGCAAGGGGTGTAAAAATAACCCAGTGGCTAATAGCATTTCTCAAAATAACTGCTTGTAAAGTGCTTTGCTGGGATGATTGGCTACTAAAATTAGACTCCCTGGTGGTGCCTGTGTGTGAGTTTTGTACCCGTTCCCCCAGGGTGAGGTCCACAATTTGCACCGTTTTGTGCCATGGTTCCTCTGACATTGCGGAGTCTCCCAGAGATATGGTCACCCGCTCACCCCACCATGTCCTCTTCCACCCTCCATTCCTCAGCAAACTGGAGCGGCTGGTGCCCTACATTGCCTGGCTGTCCTGCCCCAAGGAGCAGAATTTTGAAGAATCTTGGGGGTGGGGTGGCCTCATTGTAGTAGTGACCTCATTCCTTGGTGTGCCAGGTGATAATATCGCACCATGGGGGCATTACACTCTGCATACTGTCCAAGGGGGAAACCAGGCCACAGAACAGCGAGGCGTCCCGGCTCAAGGTGCCCTAGTAACTGAGGGCATGGACACAGGATATGCCAGCCCTCATTCCAGGCCAAGGCTCAGGAGTTCTCAGTGGTCTTCTGGGCCAGGTCGTTGGGCTCCCAGGCAACTCAAACCCAACCACGACTCCATTCCCTAATAATACAAAGGGAATGTGGGTACCCTTAGAGCAAGTCACAGAACAAAGGGAATCAGCACTGGGCAAATTCTGGATTCAGGAAGAATCTGAGAACCAGAGTCTGGCTTTCTTTTAGATAATGACTTGCACTGACCGAGATAGGCGACCTCAGTGTCCCCATGTTTGAAATGTAGGGACATTCAGTAATTTATTTAGCAAGCGTTTATACAGAGAGAGGTATTGGAGTTACAAAGAGTGGTTCAACATTAAAACAAAGTCAAGAAACATTTGCAAGCTGGAGTGCTGTATGTATGTGGCCCCCATAAGTCCTGGGGTTCTGTGTGGTCCAAGGGTTCTGTGTGCATCCTTGACATCCCAGCTGCACTGTGGTACCTGCCGGCCTGGGGTGCTCCCTAGAGATCTGGGTCCTGGAGAAGAGAGCCTGCGAGTGTTTTACCCTCAGTGGAGACCCCAGGAGAACTGGATCTCCTGTTCCCCGTGGAGCTGTGTGTGGTAGGTGTTTCTGTAGTGGAAAGGGCGCAGGTTGTTGAGTCAGGTGGACTCCGTGACCTGAGGCATATTGCTTAACCTTTCTGAACCTGTTTTTTTCTTTTTTCTTTTTTTTGTGGAATCTAATGAACAAAATAACAAAATAGAAATAGATACGGAGAACACACAGCTGTCAGAGGGATGGGAGTTGGGGGTCTAGGTGGAAAAGGTGAAGGATTAAGAAGAGAAAAAAACTTGTAGACACAGACACAGTGTGGGGAGTGCAGGAGGCACGGCGTGGGGCAGGTGAGGAGGTAGAGGGAGCTGGATGGTGATGGAGACTTGCCTTGGGGTGGTGAGCACACAATGCAACATACAGAGGATGCATTGTACAATTATGCACCTGAAACCTGCATGATTATTAACCACTGTCACCCTAATAGATTCAATAAGAAATTTAAAAAAATGTTTTTTCGTCTGCTAAATGTGAATATAGCATTGATGTCCAAGGTGTGTTGTGAGGATTAAATCATATAATGTTATCCAAAGTTCTCAGCATGGCTCTGGTATGTAGCAGGCACTCCACACATCTTAGACATTTGTATTAGCAGTTATATTAGTGTTAAACTGATAGAGACTCTGTTTGCCTGAGAAGTTTCAATAATCATTGCTTTCAATCAGGGTGACGGTAATTTCATTTTGGGGTATTAACTAGTCATTGCTGTCTGTATGACCATCAAAAAGCTGGAGTCCTTGGAAGCTGGTTTGGCCAGTTTCTGAATGCTGGCGTTATGGAGAGGTGGGGGTCCATTACTAGAGTTGGGGTGAGGTGGGGGTCCGCTACTGGAGCTGGAGTGAGGTGGGGTCCGTTTACAAAAGTTTACATGTAATCAGACATTGGTAGATCGCATCCTATGTTAGATTCGTTATGAGAGCTGGTTATTTAAGAGGAGTCTTTTCTAAAAAACCACATTATCTATCTATTTATCTTGCTAGAACAAATCCACATTTAAAGCCAAAAATGGTTGACTCTTAAAGTTGGTAGGGACTTTAGACATCAGGACATACAGTCCTTTAACCCAGTAATTCTTGGTCAGGCAGAAGTTTGCCTCCTTCCCCCACTCTGGGGCATTTGGCATCACTGGGGTGGAATGTTACTGGTACCCGGTGGGCAGAGGCCAGGGTGCTGCTAACACATAGTGCAGCCCCTGAAGGACAGTCAGCTGGCCCTGCCTCAGCATGGTGACCTTTCCTCAGATTGACTAAGAACAGCTTGAAGGTCTCTGAGGGCGACTACCAAGGATACTTACCACATTGCCTGCCATCTTGTGGACATGCGTGGGCCGCCTGAGGACCAGTGGATACACTTGGCTTTTGCTGTGCAGGTGCTTAATAAGTGCCTGTGGAGCAGACACATGGAAGGGAACACAGGACCTGCCTGTGGCACAAAGTGTCTGGCGATAAAGGCTGAAGTCGCTGGTTCTCTAATGTGGGCGGCGTCAGTGTCACTGCGAGGACTTGTTAGAACAAAGACTAACATTCTCAGGATGCCTGGCTCTGTAGGGCTGGAGTGGAAACCACAACTCTGCATCTTTAACAAGTTCCTCAGCGATACTGTGGGTGAGGGCTAAAGTTATTGACCCTCTCAAATAACTTGCACTTCAATTTTACTTTTACTAAGTGTGTTTTAGTTCTGGGGACATAGTAGGCAACAACAACAACAACAACCAAAAAACGAAGGAAAGATGTCAGTATCAAAGAAGTGAATTCCTAACGTTGCAATTTCAGGCCCAGGTGTCTGTGGGGCTTGCTGACTTGAATTCCATGGCATATGCCTACTTCTAGGGCTGACCTAAGTGGAGACTAGACCCTCCCTAATGCTATTGACTTTCACCTGCAGGGATTCTTAAAAACTGCTATGCTCTTTGAAAGCTCATTTCCAAGATCCTTAAGTGGTCCTGAGCTGATGCTTAGCTTGGACTGGCCATGGCCCAAGGGACCACGCCCTGCAGCAGGGGCCAGAGGTCTGGGTAGCTTTCTTCAGAACCCGAGGAGGGAGGGAAGCCCTTCGTGGTGACTGCTGAAGGGCTATCTGTGAGTTCCAACTAGAAATCAAAGGAAAAGTGCTCCTTTTCTGAACAAGGTCAGGAGAACCCTCCAGCTTTGCCTGGGGCCCAGGCTGGCTTCCCTGAGACTTTCTCTGGACATCCCTGCTCTTGTCTGCTCCGCCTTCAGGAGTGGCACGCAATAGCAGAACTAAGCCTGCCATCCCCATCATTAATAACAGAAGTATTGACAACAGCTCATATGCATGCAGCACTTACCGTGTGCAGAGCGCTGTTTTTAAAAAATACCTTAGTTCATAACAGACCAGATTAGGGACAGTCAGTATGGATGGGGCACATGCTGTCAGATAGTTCAGAAGTGCTCTGCATACACCATTTTACTCAGTCTTTAAACGACCCTCAGAAATGTATGTATAATTGAGCCCATTTTACAGAAAAGAAGACCGAGGCTGTGAGAATTCAGTAACTGTCTAAAGATCGCTCCAAAAATTAAAAAGTAACATCAGGTTTGGATTTAGTGACACTTCAGTGCCTGGGTTTTTCTCTGCTGTCCTGCTCCAGGGTGGTGAGGGAGGTAAAGGTGAGGAGGGCAGAAAGGTGAGGTGAGGGAGAGGGAAGGGTAGGTTTGGGTTTGTGCTCAAGCTGCCAACTCTTAGGCCTTGGTTTCCTCCATATAGTCTATTCCGGCTGCTGCAGTCTAGATTAGCTTTTCTTTCCAACCCCGATTCTGATCTGATGTAGATATTTAATTTGGTTGTTGTTATTGTTATTAACTCTGTCTTGGTGGCATTGCCAAGTACTTGCGAACAGGGATTGGCCTCGAGCTCCTTCTCGCTCTCCTGAGACACCTTACAGCAGAGGTCAGGGTGGGATGATGATCACCAGGCCCACCCAGGGATGGTACCTGGTTCACACCGAAGGTGACAAACCATTGCAATTTTCATGGGACTCTCCTGGTTTTAGCACTGTAAGTCTGGCATTCTGGGAAACCCCTTAGTCAACCAGAAAAGCAGGATGCAGTGGATCACTCTGCACCTCATTTGATAGGCAAGGACACCAGTGTATCTGAGGAGACATTGCGTGTCCCAAGCTTCATTCAAGGTTATTGGTGGAGGATGACTCCTGGGCCTACTCCCTGATGCCTGATCCAGTACTCTCTGCTCCCAGTGCCTCTAGAATTGAGGCTCGGTCCTCTCCTGCTCTCCGCATTTAAGACACAGCTTTTATAGGCAGCTGCTGTCTTCTGTCTTCTCTCTGGACTCCTTGGTGCTGTCATCCTCTTGCAGAGAAATGGCCTCCAAAATTGAGAGGCTTTGGCTGAAAGCTCCTTCTAGGACACTCATGATGGACTGAAAGTGTATCGGGATAACTCTTGGAGGGGCAGAGTGTACTCTCCAAGGGCTTATAGTCAGAAAAATGGAACTCACTTTCCCCAAACCACAGGGCACAGCAGTTCTTCAGCAGGGGCACGGGCACCACTGACAAGTTCTCACGGCTAATTCTGGATGTGGGAACTGCTTCATTGTTCAGAGGGAACACTGATTCTAGACTAGCAGTCTCCAAAGTGGATGCATGAGACTGTCCTTTGGAGTATGGGAAGAAAATAATAAAATGTCTGATTTCATTTACTTTTATTCTTTAAAATGACTCTGTGTATGTTTATAACGTATGTGATACCAGGGCAGTGGGCATCTGATGCTCATATGTAGACACATCAGGGTGTGCACTGATGAGCGCTGCTCATTCAGAAGTGCTTTCCATGCTTCTGAAGAAGGCGTATTTTAATGACTGTGAGCTATCTTGGCTGGAGAATAGACATTAGAATTTCTATCAGCAGGCGGAGGTCCAGATGAGGAACAGAGTGGATTTTAGTGTAAATTGGCTTAGAACATCCCTCAGTTGATGTTTAACTGATGTAGATGATGCTTCAGTGTCTCTGGATGATGTGTGCTCTGTTTGTGGTAACAAGCCTCAGGGGAGCGGTTCTGTGCACTGGGGAGGTAGCTTCCGCAGTCACACTTTGCTCACCTTGTTTCATCACATCTGTAGCAGGATGAATGTGTTGGCTGATGGGTGACAGCAGGCAGCGTTAGGTAGGGCAGTGATTCTCAAAATGGGGTCCCCAGACCAGCAGCATGAGAATCACCTGGAAACTTTTGGAAATATGAATTCGGAGGCCTTGTCCCAGATTCAGGATCGGAGATTGGGGTGGGGCCCAGCACTCCTTGTCACCACCCCTCAGGGGATTCTGATGCACTTCATGGGCTACACCTTCAGAAGCTCGGGTTTGAGTCCGCGTTCTGCTCTTGTTGGTCTTGTGGCCTCGGGTAAGTAACTAATGGCCCAGGGTCTCAGCTTTCTCATCTGACTAATGAGGGCGGTAAGACCTCTCTCCCAACATTAGTAGTAGGATCGAAACAGGAGACAGTTGATGAGAAGCACATAGAAGGTGCTCCATATCTAGCATCAGTTATTTTTTTTCTCATTAATTAAATTGAGATGTGACGTTAGCAACGTCTATGAGAAGGAGGCCCAGAAACATCTGATTCCTGGTTCCTTCACCCATTAAGTATGTTAACTTGGGCAAGTTCTCCTTATCTTATAATATGTGGTTAACAACACCTATTTGTCTAACAGGGTCAAATGAGATAAGGTGCCTGAAGTGCTTCCTCGTGTGTAAAACAGCCATCGAAAAGGAGAAATTTCTAGATAGTTATTTACAGAAGTGGCCATACTTGGTCTTCTTGGAAGGTGTTTTCCCCCTCCCAGATCAGGAAAGGAAGCCGGAAACCCCACCACGCCGGTCCCGGAGGACGTTTCTGCCCTGGGACCTCTTTGTTTTCTCTCTACACCATTTCTATCCCCTCCGTCCCTGATCCCACCCAAGATCCTGTCCTCAGGGTTCCTCCCCCCGTGTTCTGAGACTGATCCTTTATTAAAATGTCAACTACAAGTCATGAAAACTCTGTCTGGTTCCCTGGAGGGGAGGAGGGCAGCGGTGACTTTTTGTCATTATGATAATGGCTTGGGTGGCTGTGCTGACATCAAATAAATTGCCTACTCCCCTTAAATGTCTCAGTGCTGCTTTTGCAACATGAGTTGTCCCATGCAGAGATAAGCTTCGCTCATAATTTCAGCAGCTTCTTAAATGAGGGAAATGGCAAAGAGCTTTTCCTTCCCCACACACTCCCACTTTTTCCGTGACAGTGTCCAATGACAACACATTCCTCATGGGAGAGTCCTGGAGCTGTCCAGCACAGATTGCTGGAGGGTGTCTGCCTTCTCTTGCAGGGACGGTGGGCCCATGAGGGTGTCTGCACCGCAGACATAGAGCCAGAGACCCCCGGGGAGAGGGCGCTTCGCTCTTGCATTTAGGAGCAGGAGGCCATCGCTCTTCTCTCTGGGAGGAGTGACACGTCACTCTCCTCGTCGTCTGCCTCAGTGAGCCACACGTTGATGAAGTGAGAACTGTGTCACTACCACGGCTCCTCATTAGGTTGGTGATGAATAAGGACAGCAGGAAAAATGAGTTGAGCTCTGCTGTGCATTTCTCTACTTTTTCAGCTAGCTGCCAGGATGTCCTTCCCTGCACAGGGGGCAGGGAATGGCGGAGAGGAGAAGGGATGGAGCAGAGGGGTTTCTGATGTACTGTTAGTGGCCCAGCCAATTAAAAAGAAATTAAAACAAATCTCTGCTGGCTGCTAGAATGCCACACAGTTTCTTCTCTTGGCCCCTCTGCACCCTAAAGAAATTAATTGGATAGATGTTGGCCAGGTATCAGCTGAATACTTAGATACTTTTTCTGGGGTGGGCAGAGAGGAAGACAGGGGTGTGGGGTGGGGGGATTGGATGGGGGTGTGAGGGACTGTGGGAGCATGAGAGTGAGAGGGGGCGGCAGTTCAGGGATTGAAAACATGCTGCCTGAGATTTGAGCATTTGTGGTGGATGAGACTAAATCTGCTGGAATTGCATCTTGAAGATAATGGGAGGACTGGGAGAGAGACCTTTTAGCCCTGGAGAAAACATTTGGAGGCTGTGAAGCACTCTTACCTCCAAATTCTTCTTTCTCTATAGATTCCAAAGCCTCGTGAGGGCTAAAATGAGCTGTGTGGGGGACCCTTGTTACTGAAAGTGTTGCTGGAAGGGGTGAGTGAAGTGCCCCATGGTGCTGTTAGTTGGCAGGAAAATGAACAAGATAACTTTGTGCTTATGCCGTGTCATACATTTGTGTGGAAGCTTTATCTGATATGTGATCAGGTGACCTGGGAAAGAGGCAGGAGGAGGCTTTCTCCCCTTTCTGGTACCTGGACATTTTGGGTCACTTGGGTTCCTCCCTGACCTTGTGAGGTCCTCAACCTGCCTTCTCCACAACCTCTTTTTCTGATAGATCTTTAAGAATTCAGAGAACAGCAGCTGTGGGTAGCTCTTTGGCCCAGGGATCCAGCGTGAGTGTCTCAGTGTGGTCAGGGCGGGTGAGCGGGCAGGGAGCAGCAGCCTGTTGTGCTTCTGCTCACGCTGCCTCGACCAGCTACTGCGTCCCGGGGACAGTGGTGGCCTCCCTGGGAACGGCTCCTGGCACACACTGGGACATAAAAAATTAAACTGCAGGGTTATCAAATATTTAATCGGCCTGATGAATGAATGTTTTCAGGTTCTTATGAATTCTTTGCTTTGATTAAATAAAATTGAAGGATGAGAACTGTCTCCTTAGCACTTTAGCAAAAGGTGAGTCAGGGCAGGTACTTTCTGCCTGGGCTCTGTCCTCTGGTGGACCCACCTGCTTCAGGGGGCATCGCGGGCTTTCTGTGCTCCAGAGTTTTTGATGTTGCCCAGGCTGTGGTCAGCAGGGGCCGTTCAAAGACCAGCAGCCCTTTACAGTTTATTAAGCATTATCCCAACAATCTCAACCTTGGATGGTCTCTGATCTTCATTTTCCTTACCTGTAAAATGGAAATAATATACAATTATTGTGTGAGATAGGTACCTCGCACCTAGTAGGTTCTAAGACATTATTACTTTGTTTCTACAACATTGTGGTTGAGTTGAGTATCTCCTTGCATTTGGAAAGGCATGATTTGAAGGAGGGTGTTCCTATATAAGGCTGCTGCCCACGGAACTGACCAGCCCATTGACAAGCCTATGTGTTCATTTACTCATTAATTCAAGGCTGTTGGGTTCATTCTTCAGCTAGATGCAGAAAGCGTAAGTGATTAGACCTCTTTCCCTAAAGAAGATACGTTTTCATTGGGAAAACAACATGCAAACACTATCTGTTTGTGTCTTAACGTGCCCATCACACAGGGAGAAAGGGGGTTCAGGGAAGTTAGGATTCTGTGTGGGGGGCTATTAGGGAGGGCTTCCCGAAAGTGAAACCTCTGCAGGGCCCGGTGTGGGGCCAGCACTCTGGAAAAAAGCCTGCAACAGTCCCTGTGGTTTCAAAAGAGCTCAGACGGAGCCATAGCTCACTGTCTCCAAATGTGGAGCATCTTTGGGGCAAGTTTCAACTTGAAGGATACAACGGTAAGAGGAAGCCGGCTCCCCCTGGCCTGCACCTGCACCCGGAGAAGAGCACTGCGTCCTCGTTGGCACTTTCATAGTCCCGGAGGAGTAGAATGTCCCCTGTGAGTTCCTTCTCAGCCTGCTGCTGTTTAGGAGGGGCCTGTGGGGCGGACTGGATCAGACCAGAATTTTATGACTGGACTGGGATTTGCCCGCTGGAGCTTGGGGTCACTGTGCCAGACCCAACTGCAGGTCAGAAACTGGAATTGGATCCTTATCGCCAGATGGAAGGCGGGCAGGGCCAGCCCTTCCCTGTCACTGGCCTGTAGCCAACCCAGGTTTACTGAGAAGTGAGGGACACATCCTGATGTCTGAGTGCCCTGAGATTTATTGACTGGTGGCTCAGTCTTGCAGGGGACAAATGCCAACATCACAGTTGATGGACGTTGGCTTCCTGGTTGGCGAGGTCAGTGGGTCCTGAAGAGAGTACATCCGGTTTCTGTCTTGGGTAAAGGCCAAGGTGCCCATAGGACTGTTCTCCTCTTTAACCTATTTAATCTGTCAATCAATGAGCAAGGTATTTTCTGAGACATGAGGTGTCAAGTATTGAAAAAAATCTGTAAGGTTAGCACTGTAGGGGGTAAAAGGAATGATAAGGTAGGGACCCCTCCTCTTCCTGAGGAACTCTTAGTTCAGTCGAGGGAAGCAGAGAGAGACATACAGGAAAGGTTAAACAGCTTGTATAGCTGCACAGACAAGACATGCGGGCAACAATCTGGATGTCCTAAAGCACATGTGCCCATGCTGCCAGTGCTCGGAGCAGGCATGGCCAGCGGGGGCAGCCAGTGGGCAGCGTCTCCTCCTCGGTCAGCAGCCGCGTCTCTGTTCCACCAACTGCTCTACAGGAAAAGAGAGAAATCCTCTCTTCCCAAATCCCAGTGAGGACAGATAATGTCTGTGGACGTTCTTTTCCGTTTCCTAGTCCCGTTCCAATGCTTATGAAAGTCCTGAGCCACCCTGTAAAGTATCTCAGAGCAGAGAAGTGTGTAAAGAAGCAGAAATAAAATCACCTCTAATCACAGCAAAAACAGCTAGTACTATTCATGTTTGCTTTATCTCCTCTCAACAGTATCATGCTTTTTTCTTGATAATGTCAAGATCATAGAATATGTGCAATTTAGTGTCCTGCTTTTTTCCTTAACATCATCCTATTACGAGCGTTTCCACGTGTTATTGAGACTCTGTAAACATTTTAAAACAACTAATGTTCCATGATATGGATATTCATTGCTTTTTCTTATATTTCCCCTTTAGGGATTTTTTTTTTTTTTTTTTTTTGGCTATTATGAATAGAATCGCCCTGGACATCTTTCTGCAGAATTATATGCATCACTTCATTTGTTCATTTATTTAAAAAACTTTGAATATCAACAGTGTTAGGGACAACGTTCTTTTAGCCATGAGAGGGAGAGGACTTTAGACTCAGAGTTGGGCGCTGAGGACGTTGTGAGAAGACAGGAAGAAACCACCTGAAGCAGCAAAAAGGCAAAGAGGAAATACGTAAGAACGTGCACCTTTGCGATGCTGCTTTCTCTAGTCACTGTCTCTGGCTTGTGCTAGGACCATGGGCAGGTTGTTTTGGGGGTCCAAGTTTCCACATTTCTATCTACTAAATGGGTTTGAAGCTGCCTCCTACTTTAACAGTCTGTGGTTCTAACTGCAGGTGTGAGACCACCCAAGGGCCCCTCTTTCCTGGTGACTCACTGAGGCTCTTTGAGTTTGGGCTGTTCCTGGTGCACAGAGGCTGCTGCCCCTGCCTGGCCTAGGCCAGCCTGTTTTCCTCTCTCCATCACGATCTTGGCATGGTGCTCATTTGCTCAGCTCTCCTTCCTGAGCCGCTCAGGCCTTGACTGCAGCCCGGCTCCGTTTGAAGTCAGCATAGACATAGAGTTTCATAAGGTGTGAACCGTGCAATCCAGGAAGTGAGACTTCACCAAATGCTGACATGCCAAGAGAGAGGTCCCTTTAAAACTTGAGCAGGGTAAATCTTGGACAAATGGGACAACTCTCCACTACATTGATTCCATAATAAACTCAGAGAACAAATTTTATTTTCCTGAGAAGTGTTGAAGGTAGAAAGTTGCGAAGACTTTTAAAGCATGCTATAGAATGAAAGGCCAGAGGTGTCTGATCTCCGTAGGGTATTTGTAGCTGGGTAATTTTATGTGGCAGTGCTCAAGTTCCACAGACCCCAGGTAATAGCATTCAAATATCTAAGATATTGTTCTCAGTTTGTAAGAACACGATCGAGATGTGAGCACATTTAAATAGGGGCCGAGAGACGGGCTAATTTCCCAAGGGTAAGGGTTTCTTGCTGAGGTCATGCCTTTAGCTTTGCTGGCTGAGAGAGCTTAATCTTAATAATTCATGTAGAAGAATTAGATTTAGGGAATTGTTTAAAATTCAGCTAACTCTTGAATGACTGGAGGATGCAACTATAATGCATTTAGTGAGTGTGGCTGAGTGGGAATATCACCTGCCTTAGTCATAAAATGACAAAATACTACCTTCTATCCCTCATTCAATAACAGACATTGCTAACCTTTCAGGATACTGTTTTCAGCTAAGCCTACATGCACGTTCAGAATCCTTCCTAATACAGTTCTCCAAGCAGCCACCACCCAGCAAATGGAGTTCGTGTGCTCCTGGAGCCAAAGCTGTATCGCTTCTACGCAGAAGTGCATTCTTTCTCCTTTGGGCAACACTACATGGGGAAATAAATCAATGTCTACACAGTTCCTTGGTGAGCACAGATGTATGATGGCCTGATACTTGCCTTTCTCTGGCAATGTTTGTCCAAGGACCTGGGCACCGTCTTGGGCAAGACCAGGGAATGTGGAAAAACAAGAATAGCCTTTCTATTATCAGTCATCAGAATGAGGACTGGTTCATGTATGATAACAAGTTGCTATGTTATAGGCATTTCCCGAAGGGCTTGTCATGGTGTTTTATCAGGTGTTCTCCATGGCAACGCCTGTGGGATAAGCAAGGTGAGGATTATCTTCATGGACTAGATGATAGAGGCTTGAGGAAGATAAGTGACCTGCACAAGGCAAGTAACACCATGAGGGGCTTTTCCTGGAGACCAGGTGTCCCTGTCTCCAGGTGCCAACTCCCTTGATGTTCCTTTAAAATAGTTTTTTTTTAACCTGTCGGGTTTGTGGTAATGTGAATTTCTCTAGGGCCGTGTATGATTTATTTATGTCTTTGACTACTTTCCCCTCACAATCTCAAATGTGGTGACTAAAACACAGGAAATGCTCAAGAAAATATTTGTGGCATGTAAGTCAGCAAACCATTCATTCATTCATTCATTCATCCAAGTAAGGAACAGGGAGATGCCCCTTTCCTTCCAGTCTGGCCTTTTCTGGTCCCTTTTGGGGGCAGGGGAATGCCCAGAGCTTGAATTGCAGGAGCACTCTGGCCGTCAGCCCCTTCCCCATGGCACATGCACCTGTGTGACAGGTAATGACATTATCAGTACACTGGAGGCTTTCTTCCCCACAAAGAATTAGTCCTTACATCCTATTTGCAGCTCCAACCAGCAGGAGAGACAAGCCTCTAACCAACACAAGACTTAGGGTTAGAGCTGCTTGTGTCCTGAATAGAGGGATCCCTGTGCAGAAGGACTTCTGGGAGAGTGGAAGCATCAGTGATACACAGGGTAGAGGGCTGGAGGAGTGGGGGGGGGGCAGAGGCCTCGTGCCAGGGAAGCACTCAGCAAGACAGCAAAGGAGAGGCCAGCACCAGGATGGTGGACAAGAAGGGAGGGAAGCAGATTGGATTAGGTTTAGAAGGAGGAGGGAGGCCCAGCAGCCCAGCTTCCCAGTCCCTCTCTGGAGCACCTTTGTTTTCTAATTTATAATCCATCTCCTTTGGGGATGGCCTTTTGACATGTGCTAATTATAAATTGTCCTTCTGTGCATTCTGAGAGTTCTAATAATTAAAATTTCTAATTTCAGTCCTCTGAGCTTCTCCCAGCAGCTTTCTTCTGCAAGAGGTGCACTTGACAGGTTTGCTTTTCTGCTCAAAGTCACTGCAGGAGGCCAGCGGTGTGCTGCCTGGGGGAAGGACCCAGATTTGGGGGGTAGGGACGGAAGCTTCTCCTTGCCACCCAATACACATGTCCTGGAAGACCTCCTCTTTGTGGTTCGCTAATTTTTACAGAGGAATATTTTCAGGGCAAATGGACAGGGCAGGGTGGTTTAAGGAATAGATCCCCTGGGCTCTGGAGCCTCACTGCAATCCTGGCCAAGGGACCCTTCCAACCTCAGTTCTTGCCTATAGACCAAGGGAATCAGCTCTGTGCTGATCCAGGGCCCTTCCAGGTCTGAGATTATGTGAATCTATAAAATGTGGTAATAGTATCTTCTAAATTGGAAGCCCTCAGATCATACAGTGACTGGTAGAATGAGCTACATGTAATTTGCATGTAATTTGACAAAATGATGTTAAATAACTTGTTCAAGGTCAAGGTATGCCAAGTCCTGTGGTTTTTCCCCCTACCTTCCCACCCTGTCTTGCTTCAGCTCTCTTAGCCTTAGTTTCTTCATCTATAAAATGGGAATGATAATACACTGCTCACAAAAATTAGGGGATATTTTATAGCTTCATATTCATTTTGAAACATCCTCCAATTTTTGTGAGCAGTATACCTGGGATAGTATCAGTGACGTGTGCGTAAGGGGTTTTCATACTCTCCATCTCACCTTGTGCAGACCCTCTGGGAGATGCACACGGTTCCTTCACTGCCTCATCTCACGCTAGGCCACATGCATAAAGCACCGTCAGGGCTGTGCAGCAGTTTGGTGTCCAGGACTGTGGTGGAGAGATAGCCACTTCAGCTGCACCTCTGACTGAAGACCCATGCTGCCTTGCTCTGACTGAAGACCCATGCTGCCTTGCTGGGGAGTCACCTTGTGGGGACTCTGACAAATGTGGGCATCAGTCTTGTGAAACTACTACGTGTTCACCCTTCCTTCTTATCCATGAGTCATGGTGAACATGCTCGACGTGGTCAGGTCTTCTACTGTACATGAACAAATGCTCTATCTCCTTCATGGTGTTCTGTGTATGTTTGGGGATTACCCAAGGCCATGCGACCAGCACATGGAGGAAGAAGACAGGGCAGATCAGTAACTGAAGCTTCTGGCTCCAGGAGACAGCCAGCAGCCCCAGCACTTCACCCCACCTCTCTGTGCTTCTCCTGAGGTTGTCCACTCTGTCTAGGGCCTCTCCTGTCTGGGCTTGTGCCCCAAAGCTGCCTCTACTAGCTACAATCCGTAAGCCTTAGAACAGGGGTCCCCAAACTTTTTACACAGGGGGCCAGTTCACTGTCCCTCAGACCATTGGAGGGCCGGACTATAAAAAAAAACTATGAACAAATCCCTATGCACACTGCACATATCTTATTTTAAAGTAAAAAAAACAAAACAGGAACTAATACAATATTTAAAATAAAGAACAAGTAAATTTAAATCAACAAACTGACCAGTATTTCAATGGGAACTATGCTCCTCTCACTGACCACCAATGAAAGAGGTGCCCTTCTAGAAGTGCAGCGGGGGCCGGATAAATGGCCTCAGGGGGCCGCATGTGGCTCGCGGGCCGTAGTTTGGGGACCCCTGCCTTAGAACTTGAAAGAGTGTCAATGCTAGAGGAACCCTTAGAAGTCATTTGGTCCAACTGTTTCAATTAACTGATGACGGAATGGGGACTAAGATGACTGACTAGTTCATGATCACATAGCTTGTTATAATAGCCTGTGATGAGCAGGCCTCCTGACCAGGGCCCAGGGCCTATTCTCCTATACTCCCATATGCCCTCCAGCCCTTCTGCACTTGAAATTCCATAAAGGGGTCATACACTGATGAAGGCGAAGTCCAGGCCTTTGTTTTGTTTGGCTGGGCTAGTCTTTAAGATAGAGGAAAAATAAGAATTTAAAGCCTCTGGACAGTTCATGCCTCAAACTCCCTGTATGGGCTTCCCTATGGGCTTCTGTAACAAAACCCAGTCAGGGCGGCTAGAGGAAACCGCTCATGTTTCAGCTGTAGAGGCTGGAGGTCTGAGAGCAAGGTGCTGCAGGGCTGGTTTCTTCTAAGCCGTATCTCCTTGGCTTATGGATGGCTGCTTTCTCTCTCTATTTTCATATGGTCTTCCCTCTGCGTACCAATCTCTTCTTACAAGGACACCAGTCACATTGGCTTAAGGCCCGCTCATCCTAATGACCTCCTTTTAACTTAATCACCAAAGACCCTGTTTCCAAACACAGTCACATTCTGTTTTCAAACACAGTCACATTCTGAGATACTTCAGGTTAGAGTTCCAAAATATGGGCTTGGGGTGTACAACCCAACCATCCATCTCACATGACCTTATGTGCGATTAAATCCTTTGCTTGTTTGGCTGCTGTGGGCACTCCCATTTTCAAAGGTCCACTATCGGGAGTCTTGGGGTTTGACCAAGGGCGACCCCAGAATGCAGGAATACCCCGGGGATGCCAGAGAAGGGGAAGTGGAAGGGGCTGCTTGTGGTGGCCCTGCCTCCGTCTCGCTGCCCCGTGGACCTGCGTGGAGTGCGGGTGGGGACTGCACCTGCTCGGCGCACGGTCAGGGCAAGTGGGGAGCTGGCCGCCCTCCTAGGAGTGGAGCTGATTAACACAATCATATTAACTGGCCCTCAAAGAGACCATTTATAGCCATAGTGAGATGTTATTAAGGATTTAATTTGGATCAGGACTTGGGGAATTCTATTTTCAGAGCCAGAGGAGAGCCCTGCAGGTAGGTGACCTGCAGGTAGGTGACTAGGATCTCCAGTGGCTTTCTGTTCAGTCCGCTGAATTAGAGACTCTCAAGGTTGGAATTAGAAAGGTCCTGTCAACCCATTTTCCACCTGATGCTTGTGTCATTGCTCTGGTGTCCCCACCGAGGGACCCTTCCACCCCCTCCTAAATGCCTCCAGTGCTAAGGAGCACTTCCTTAGTTTGAGGATGTCCATCCTATCCTAGGACAGTTGGAAAGAGCTTTCTTCTTTCTGAATCTTCCATCTGCTGGTTCTGGTTTCACGCTTGGAATAGACAGATATGTCTCAGCTTTCAGTAGCCGTTCAGAGACCTTGAAGACAGAGCTGTCAGTGGCCTCGGCCTTCCCAGCTGCAGGCTGAGAGCCCCTGTTCATCCTTTAGCAGTGCCTCTCGGGAGAGCTCCACTCTGCTTCTGGAGGGATGTTCTGTTCGGGGGCCTGGGGCCTCCTTCTATGCCTGCCGTATGGAGACAGAAACGACTTTGGGTCCAAATGAAATTTGGCCAGTTGTACTCAGCTGACCTTTGTTGAGGAACTTTGGGAAAAGCAGGCTATTTCTAAAAAGAAGTCACTCCTTAGGCACCTGTACTATAGGATTGGCAGGGAGAAAGCTGGAGACGGAGTATTACTGGCAGGGTCTGTCCCATGTGAGGGGTAGCACATTGCTGCTGCAAGGACCCAGGTCAGGCCACTGTGGGAGAGCACCATGGTGGGCGTTCCTTTTGGGACATGAGCATTGGGACAGCTTTGCTTTGCACTCCCCACTCCCTGCCACCTGCCCAGCCAGAGAATACTGGAGTCCCTTTAGCCACACTTGTAGGTGCCCTGACAGGGAGAACCGAGGGTGCGTCTTGTGTAAGAAAGTGTTCCTGGGCTCCCAGTGGGCACAGCATCGGTACCACTTAATGGATCATGAGCACTCAAGACCCCGTTCTGCACCCGAGCTAGTTCTCGCGAGACCTTGAGTGAATGCCTCGCTTCTCTGATCCGCGTTCTTTCTGCCGCTGTGTCGTCGTAAGGGTGAGATGGGGTGATGCCCGTGAGTGCACCAAGAGCCAGGGTTCTCCACTGGAGTCACAGGAGAAAGATTGGGAAGCTGCCTTTGCATGCACAGATGTTTATATTTTAATGCCCAACAACAGAACAAAAATAAATAAATTAGTTTTCAGATGTGGGAAAGTCGGACTCTGGAGGGTATTTCATAGGCGCCCACAGGAGAGTTGGGCTAAACGTCCAAACACCATTTTTTGTTGTTTCCTTTTAAAATTCTCTATTTTCTATTAAAAGCAAGAAAACAAACCGGGTGTCTGTGTGTGACGTATCTATATGTATGAAGTGCGTGTATGTACGTGTGTAACATGTGCGGTGTGTGTTTATTCCTTGGACAGAGCAGGGGTGCTGCTCTGCGGGCGGTGAGCCCTCATACCCACGCCCACTCCCCACCACCCTCGCCCTTCCTGCCTCCTCAGCTGGCACAGTTGTGCTCACATTATCTGAAGGAACACAGCAGGGTAATGCAAGTTTCAGGACAGACAGATGCCTAGAAATTTCACTTCTTGAGAAGCAGCTTTTGGTGGTTCTTCTGGAGAAGCCCTCGTTGCTCGAAATGAGAGGAGAGTTTGCCAAGTTAGACCCCAGCAAGATGGCAGAGCCTGTGGGCAGGCTTTAAAAATGATTAAATGATTCAGTGTGATCAGGATTATAGTTATTTGTCATCTTCTGCTTGGCTTGATGCTGAAAATAAGATTTAGGCATTAGGTTTTTCTTTTTTTGTCTTCACCAAGGAGCAATTTGTGTGACTGCTAGCACTTTGCAAAGGGAAGTCCCTGCTCAGAGGCCTCTTGTGGTGAGCAAGTCTCTCAGTGGCTCTGGGTACTCAGGGTGAGGTGTGTGGCCTTTGGTTTGTGTTTTTGTGGTGAAGTCCTTCTGACATGCCCCTCTTCCAAGTGGAAACCTCATCTCGGGTACTATTTTGCAATTCTGACCCGAAGCCTAATTTGATCACCAGCTAAGGTTGTGGTCACCAATTACAAGGTGTGGAGTTCTCCCCCATCAAGCAATTCTCAGTGATACCAGATGGGTGTCTTAAAGTTCAACCCAATTCGTTTTTTCTTTAATTTATTTATTAAATTTAATGCAGTGACATTGATAAATCAGGGTACATATATTGAAAGAAAACATTTCTAGATTATTTTGACATTTGATTGTGCTGTGTACCCCTCCCCCAAAGTTAAATTGTCTTCTGTCACCTTCTATCTGGTTTTCTTGTGCCCCTCCCCCCCGCCCCCACCCCTGTTGCCATCACATTCTTGTTCATATCTCTGACTCTCATTTTTATGTCCCTTCTATGTATGGATTCATATAGTTCTTAGTTTTTTCTGATTTACTTATTTCACTCCGTATAATGTTATCAAGGTCCATCCATGTTTTGTAAATAATCCGATGTCATCATTTCTTATGGCTGAGTAGTATTCCATAGTATATATGTACCAAAGCTTTTTAATCCACTCGTCCTCTGACGGACACTTGGGCTGTTTCCAGATCTTTGCTATTGTGAACAATGCTGCCACAAACATGGGGGTGCATTTCTCCTTTTGGAGCCGTTCTATGGTGTCCTTGGGGTATATTCCTAAAAGTGGGATAGCTGGGTCAAAAGGCAGTTCGATTTTCAGTTTTTTGAGAAATCTCCATACTGTTTTCCACAGTGGCTGTACCAGTCTGCATTCCCACCAGCAGTGCAGGAGGGTTCCCTTTTCTCCACATCCTCGCCAGCACTTATTCTGTGTTGTTTTGTTGATGAGTGCCATTCTGGCTGGTGTGAGGTGATATCTCATTGTGGTTTTAATTTGCATTTCTCTAATGATTAGTGATGTTAAGCATTTTTTCATATGCCTATTGGCCATCTGTATGTCCTCTTTGGAGAAGTGTTTATTCATCTCATTTGCCCATTTTTAGATTGGATTGTTTGTCTTCCTGGTGTTGAGATTTACAAGTTCTTTATAAATTTTGGTTATTAACCCCTTATCAGATGTATTGTCAAATATGTTTTCCCATTGTGTAGTTTGTCTTTTTATTCTGTTCTTGTTGTCTTTAGCTGTGCAAAAGCTTTTTAGTTTGATATAGTCCCATTTGTTTATCCTGTCTTTTATTTCACTTCCCTGTGGAGATAAATCAGCAAATATATTGCTCCGAGAGATGTCGGATAGCTTACTGCCTATGTTTTCTTCTAAGATGCTTATGGTTTCGCCTACATTTAAGTCTTTTATCCATTTTGAGTTTATTTTTGTGAGTGGTATAAGCTGGTGATCTAGTTTCATTTTTTTGCAGGTAGCTGTCCAGTTTTCCCAACACCATTTGTTAAAGAGGCTGTCTTTACTCCATTGTATTTCCTTACCTCCTTTGTCAAATATCAGTTGTCCATAGAACTGTGGGCTTATTTCTGGGTTCTCTGTTCTGTTCCATTGATCTATATGCCTGTTCTTATGCCAGTACCAGGCTGTTTTGAGTACAATGACCTTGTAGTATAAGTTGATATCAGGAAGTGTGATACCTCCCACTTTATTCTTCTTTTTTAAGATTGCTGAGGCTATTCGTGTTCTCTTTTGGTCCCATATAAATTTTTGGAATATGTGGTCTATATCTTTGAAGTATGTCATTGGTATTTTAAATGGTACTGCATTGAATTTATAGATTGCTTTGGGTAAAATAGACATTTTAATGATGTTTATTCTTCCTAACCATGAGCACGGTATATGCTTCCACTTGTTTGTATCTTCCTTGATTTCTTTTATCAATGCTTTGTAATTTTCCAAGTACAAGTCTTTAGTCTCCTTGGTTAAGTTTAGTCCTAGGTACTTTATTTTTTTGGTTGTAATTGTGAAGGGGATTGTTTCCTTAATTTCTCTTTCTGACTGTTCATTGTTGGTGTATAAAAATGCCTCTGATTTCTGAGTATTGATTTTATATCCTGCCACTTTGCTGAATTCATTTATCAGGTCCAGTAGCTTTTTTGACTGAGACTTTAGGGTTTTCTGTATACAATATCATATCATCTGCAAATAATGATAGTTTTACTTCTTCTTTTCCAACTTGAATGCCTTTTATTTCTTCTTCTTGTCTGATTGCTGTGGCTAGGACTTCCAGAACTATGTTAAATAAGAGTGGTGAAAGGGGGCACCCCTGCCTTGTTCCTGATCTTAAGGGGATTGCTTTTAATTTTTGCCCATTGAGTATGATGTTGGCTGTGTGTTTCTCATAGATGGCTTTTATCATGTTGAGGTATGTTCCCTGTATTCCCACTTTGTTGAGAGTTTTGATCATGAATGGGTGCTGGATTTTATCAAATGCTTTTTCTGCATCTATTGAAATTATCATATGGTTTTTCTCCTTCTTTTTGTTTATGTGATGAATCACATTGATTCATTTACGAATATTGTACCAGCCTTGCCTCCCCAGAATAAATCCTTCTTGATCATGGTGTATGATTTTTTCCATATATTGTTGGATCTGGTTTGCTAATATTTTGTTGAGGAATTTAGCATCTATATTCATCAGAGATATTGGCCTATAATTTTCTTTCTTTGTGTTGTCTTTGCCTGGCTTTGGAATCAGAATTATGGTCGCCTCATAAAAGGAGCTTGGAAGTCTTCCTTCCTCTTGAATTTTTTGAAATAATTTGAGAAGGATAGGAGTTAGTTCTTCTTTGAATATTTGGTAGAATTCCGTTGTGAAGCCATCGGGCCCCGGACTTTTCTTTGTTGGGAGTTTTTTGATAACTGTTTCGATCTCATTTGTTGTAATTGGTCTGTTTAGGTTTTCTGATTCTTCCAGATTGATTTTTGGAAGATTGTATGTTTCAAGGAATTTGTCCATTTCATCTAGGTTGTCTAGTTTTTTGGCATACAGTTCTTCATAGTATTTTCTTACAATATTTTGTATTTCTGTTGTGTCAGTTGTTATTTCTCCTCTCTCATTTCTAATTTTATTTATTTGAGTCCTCTCTCTCTTTTTCTTGGTGAGTCTAGTTAAAGGTTCATCGATCTTGTTTACCTTTTCAAAGAACCAGCTCCTAGTTTTATTGATCCTCTGTATTGGTTCTTTAGCCTCTATGTAATTTATTTCTGCTCTGACCTTTATTATTTCCTTCCTTTTACTACATTTGGGCTTTACTTGCTGTTCTTTTTCTAATTGTTTTAGATGCAGGGTTAAGTTGTTTATTTGAGCTTTTTCTAGCTTCTGAAAATGTGCCTGTAGTGCTATGAACTTCCCTCTCAGTACTGCTTTTGCTGTGTCCCATAAATTTTGAGTTGTTGTATGCTCATTGTCATTCGTTTCTAGGAATTTTTTTATTTCTTCTTTGATCTCATTCTTAATCCATTCATTATTTAACAACCTGCTATTTAGTTTCCATGTGTTTGAGAATTTTTGAGCTTTTCTGTTTGGTTCATTTCTAGTTTCATGCCATTGTGATCGGAGAAAGTGCTTGATATGATTTCAGTCTTCTTAAATTTGTTGAGAGAACTTTTGTGCCCTAATATGTGGTCTATCCTAGAGAATGTACCATGAGCACTTGAAAAGAATGTATATTCTGCTGCTTTAGGGTGAAAGGTTCTGAAGATATCTATTAAATCGAGTTGATCTAGTGTTTCCAATAAGTCTGCTGTTTCTTTGTTAATTTTCTTTCTTGAGGATCTATCTAGTGATGTTAGTGGGGTATTGAAATCCCCTACTATTATAGTATTGCTGTTGATCTCGCCCTTTAAATTCATCAAAGTCTGCTTTATATATTTGGGTGCTCCTATATTAGGTGCATAGATATTTATAATAGTTATATCTTCCTGTTGGATTACTCCCTTTATCATTATGTAGTGGCCTTTATCTCTTACTATATCCTTTGTTTTAAAGTCCAATTTGTCTGATATAAGTATTGCTACCCCAGCTTTTTTTTTTCATTTCCATTTGCATGAAATGTTTTTTTCCATCCTTTTACCTTCAATGTATGTGTATCTTTTGTTCTAAGGTGTGTCTCTTGTAGACAACATATGTATGGGTCCTGTTTTCTTATCCACGCAGCTACCCTATGTCTTTTGATTGGGTCATTTAATCCATTTACGTTTAAGGTTATTGATATGAAATTGTTTATTGCCATTTTCTTCTTTAAAGGTGTATTCCTTTTTTGCTATATACTTTTCCCACTTTGATCTGTTTACAACAGGCCCCTTAACATTTCCTGCAGTATTGGTTTGGTTGTAATGAACTCCTTGACTTGTTTTTTGTCTGGGAAGCTTTTTATTTCTCCTTCGATTTTAAACAATAGCCTTACTGCATAAAGTAGTCTTGGTTGTAGGTTCTTGTTCTGCATTACTTTGAATATTTCTTGCCATTCCCTTCTGGCCTCAAGTGTTTCTGTTGAGAAGTCAGATGTCATCCTTATGGGGGCTCCTTTGTAGGTGATAACTTTCTTTTCTCTTGCAGCTTTTAATATTTTCTCTTTATTGCTTAGCTTTGGTATTTTAATTATGATGTGTCTTGGTGTAGGTTTCTTTGGTTTTCTCTTTAATGGAGTCCTCTGTGCTTCTTGGACTTGTGAGAGTTTCTCTTGCATTATTTTAGGGAAGTTTTCAGCTATGATATGATTGAACAAAGTCTCTATCCCTTGTTCTTCTTCTTCTTCTTCAGGAACCCCTATGATGCGGATGTTATTTCTCATGTTGTCACAGAGCTCTCTAAGGGTTTCCTCTGACTTTTTGAGCCTCTTTTCTCTTTTCTTCTCTGCTTTCATGCCTTCATTCCAGTTGTCCTCCAATGCGCTGATTCGATGCTCAGCTCTATTTATCCTGTTTTTAATTCCTTCCATTGTGGTCTTTCTTTCTGATATTGTATTTGTCATCTCCAACTGATTCTTTTTTATACTTGCTATTTCTTTATTTAGGTGTTCATAATGACCATCCATTGTTGTTCTAAGATCCCTAAGCATCCTTACAATCATTATTTTGAACTCCGCATCTGGAAGTTTGATTATTTCCATATCACTCAGTTCATCTTTTGACGGTGTCTCTTGTGGTTTCATTTGGATTGCACTTCTTTGTCTTCTCATTGTCTTTTTTTTTTGGGTTTTTTATATGTAGAGTTGGTTGAGTCTAGGCTTGGTGTTGTCTGCCTCTAGTTTTCAGTTATTTCTAGGTCTTCTTGGGTTGGTATCAGCTGTTATCTGTAATCTACTTTCAGATTTGGGCAGCTTTGAAGTCTTGATTTGTTTGTTTTCTTAACAGGTGATAATCTTTTTACTGTTCTCAGCAGGGGGCTTCCTTGAAACTGTATCCAGGAATGCAGTGGGTGTAACCTGAGACTCTGAAGGCCTCTTTAGCCAATTAATCTCTCTGGGGGCAGGGTGTTTTCTCAGCTTCAGTAGGGGGAGGTGTATCTCAGATCTCCATGGAGACCTGAGTTACTGCCCCTCCTCCCCACTTCTTGTTTTCAGCTGTGTCTTGTTGCGCTGATTGGAGCTGGATAGATGTCCGGAGATCTCTGATCCAGAAGCAATTCAGCTCTGTTTTGTGAAAGATTCAGTCCCTCCCCCAGCTATGGCCGCCTCCAGCACAGATGAGTCAGCTTTTTTAGGTCGTCTCCTTTATTCCTTAGCCCCTCACAGTCTGTCCCTCTCCCTGTCCTTTCCACTTGGGAGATAAGCTGGTCTTTTCAACACACCTCGCTCTCTGGTCGCCAGGCAAGTGGCTGTGAGCAGTTTCTGCTCTTTTCCCTTGTGTGTGAGATCCCCTCTGGGCTCTCAGCCTCATCCCCCCCTCTGTTCCTGTAAGCAGAGGAGGTTCAGGCACTCCCTACCAGGTTTTTTGTGGCTTCTTCTTTGCTCCTTGGTTTTTGAGAGCTGTTCTTGTAGTTCAGAGTTGTTTTTTCATGCTGATTTTTCCTAAATTGATTTGTATTCCAGTTTGGTGGTGAGAGCTGGGCGTCTGTGCGTCTGCCTACTCTGCTGCCATCTTTTCAGTCCTCTCAACCAAATTCTTATACTGTTTACCTGGAGATAGCATCAGATCACACAAGTGAAGAGTTCAGTCCCACAAGACTCTTTCTCCCCTCCCCACCTTAGGAACCAGTTGCAAATCTAGGTTGTCTCCTGTTCATCTGCCCCACGGAGTATAGATTGGAGGTTCCACTGACCTCCTCCTTGGGCTTTATTAAATTGCTAGAATGGCTCATAGAACTAACAAGCATTTTACTTACTAGATAACTGGTTTATTGTAAAAAGGTATAACTCAGGAATAGCTAGATGCAGTCAGCAAGGCACAGGGAAAGGCCACAGAGCCTTTGCTCATTCTGCGTAGAGCAAGAGCAAAGCGAACTTTGTGAACATACCTTTTGACAATACAATATGGAGTCACTGTCAGCCATGACAGTTATGTCAAGTAGCCTGAAGCCCAGAAATGAGGTAATGGGGTGGGAGGGGTCTGGAACATCCAAAACCACAAGTCTGGATAGTTGGATAAGGACTCCATCTGGACATCGATATGAGTGGGACCACCGTCTATATTGGGGTATAACTCCCAACATTTGACGCTTGGGCTTAGCTGTACCACAGATCACACTTGGAGATCTGTGGGACTTCCACTCCACAGGACACATGCCACCACTGACTTGAGGCCAACACCCACATCTCCACCTGTGGATGCTGCCAGTGACCAGGACTTTGCACTGGACGTTTGCTCTGCTTACTTCTATTGTGAAAGCTCCCCCTCTCTGTGTGCAATGTGCATGTGACTCTGTTGGCTTATTGGGGAGGTCTCCCCTCACAAACCTGCACTGTGGAAGGACATGAACATATGTGAGAGACTCCTTTCAGGGCTTCCCCCTTGCCCATGACCTATGCTCTCTCCCAGGGCGCTGCTCTTTCCCCAACTCCACGTGATCCCCAACCTGCATGTTCCTCAGACCCGTCCATTTGGTTTTTGTGGAGACTTTATTATGCAGGCATGATTGTTAATCATTGGCCATTGGAGATTAAACTCAATCTCTAGGCTCTTTGGCCACTCTTGGCTGGGGGTGGGGGATGGGGGGTGGGGGGGGGACACTGAGATTTCTAATTCTGTAATCAGAATGGTCAGTTCCCCTGGGGAACAGCCCCATCCCTAGGTGACGCAGAAGCATTCCAAATGCCATCATTAACATAGCAGAAGGAAACTATCAGATGCTCAGCACTGAGGAAATTCCAGGGTTCTAGAAACCCTGTTCCAGGAATGAGATGAAAGACCAGATATGTATTTCTTGTTATAAATCACGATATCACATACTCCAAGTCTTTCCTTTGCACTGTCCAACGTGGAACTTGAATGGCAGCAATTTGATCCATCACCTCTTCGGTTTGTTCAACCAGACTCGTCCCTGGACCATAAACTTGAGGGCAGAGACTGGGTCTTTCTTAGTCCTCATTGTAGTCATGGATGCTGAGAGTAGTCCATTATCATCTGTGGAATAAGAATGTAGTTTTATTTCTAAGGCCCTTCCCAGAATTGGCACAGAGAACAGAAAATTCTCTCTCTTAGATTCCTCCAAACAGTTGGTGACTGGTGGGAGGATTGTTCTGGGGTTTCTGCCCAGGCCCCAAATCCTACGCCCCTCCGAAAGAGGCTCAGGGGTTCAGAGGCACAAGTAGGCATCTCACTGTCGCCTCCTTGCTCATTGTGACAGACAGGATTAATATAATCTTGGCAACATCTTAAGGTCTTCATCTGCTATGTGCTGATTAAAGATCTTTTAAAAAAATCTGCATCCCCAGACAGCCTGTTCCTGATGCAGTTGAAGAAAGACAGATGAGGTATCAGCTACTTCCTGGCTTGTGTGGCTCTGGACTTGGCCTCAGACCCATTGTGAATTGCTATCTTTCTCCCAATCATCAGCAGGAAAATCCATTAACAAATGAAAATTCCCTCCAGAGTTATAAGGGCTTTAGTTTCCGGGTTTCCAAATGACCTTAGTTTTAATCAGCAGCGCCATATAGGTCTGGAAGCAGCCACAGCCACTGAGTCTCCTGTTAGCTGCTGAGGCAGCAGAAGGCTGAGGTTTTCACAGTTTGTCCAGGCTTCTGGGTTCATGGAGGTCCCTGGGGAAACCTTGTAGGTTTCTGAAGGTTTGTGCCCCCATCTTCATTGGCCTGTCATAAGCAGTTGCTCAGTCAGCTTTTGCTAAGTTCACACACCCATGGGGAGCTTTCCCACCACCTCCAGTTATTTGGTTCTAGGCTCTGTGGACGAGAAAGGGGCCACAGTATTACACCTAACAAGTTCAGTGGAGTTGGATCTTACGAACCCAGAAACCAAAGTAACCAACCACATGGTGGTCTGAACTGAAAAATCCCTAACTAAACGCATGTCATGGTGCACAGTCACGTCTTAGGCCTACAGCTTCCTTGACAAAGGTCACTTTTTTTTTTTTTTAATAATTTTATTTTTTAATGGGGCGACATCAATAAATCAGGATACATATATTCAAAGATAACAAGTCCAGGTTATCTTGTCGTTCAATTATGTTGCATACCCACCACCCAAAGTCAGATTGTCCTCTGTCACCTTCTATCTTGTTTTCTTTGTGCCCCTCCCCACCCCCTTTCCCTCTCCCATTCCCCCCTCCCCCCCGTAACCACCAGACTCTTATCAATGTCTCTTAGTTTCACTATTACGTCCCACCTACGTATGGAATAATACAGTTCCTGGTTTTTTCTGATTTACTTATTTCACTTCGTATCATGTTATCAAGATCCCACCATTTTGCTGTAAATGTTCCAATGTCATCATTTCTTATGGCTGAGTAGTATTCCATAGTGTATATGTGCCACATCTTCTTTATCCAGTCATCTATTGATGGGCTTTTTGGTTGTTTCCATGTCCTGGCCACTGTGAACAATGCTGCAATAAACATGGGGCTGCATGTGTCTTTACGTATCAATGTTTCTGAGTTTTGGGGTATATACCCAGTAGAGGGATTGCTGGGTCATAAGGTAGTTCTATTTTCAGTTTTTTGAGGAACCACCATACTTTCTTCCATAATGGTTGTACTACTTTACATTCCCACCAACAGTGTATGAGAGTTCCTTTTTCTCCACAGACTCTCCAACATTTGCTATTACCTGTCTTGCTAATAACAGCTAATCGAACAGGTGTGAGGTGGTATCTCATTGCCGTTATGATTTGCATTTCTCTAATAGCTAAAGAAGATGAGCATCTTTTCATATATCTGTTGGCCATTTGTATTTCTTCCTGGGAGAAGTGTCTATTCATATCCTCTTCCCATTTTCTTATTGGATTGTTTGTTTGTTTGTTGTTGAGTTTTATGAGTTCTTTGTATATTTTGGATATTAGGCCCTTATCTGAGCTGTTGTTTGAAAATATCATTTCCCATTTAGTTGGCTTTCTGTTTATTTTGTTATCAGTTTCTCTTGCTGAGCAAAAACTTCTTTGTCTGATGTAGTCCCATTCATTAATTTTTGCCTTCACTTCTCTTGCCTGTGGAGTCAAATTCATAAAATGCTCTTTAAAACCCAGGTCCATGAGTTGAGTACCTATGTCTTCTTCTATGTACTTAATTGTTTCAGGTCTTATATTTAGATCTTTGATCCCTTTTGAGTTAATTTTTGTACAGGGGGAGAGACTGTAGTCGAGTTTCATTCTTTTGCATGTGGCTTTCCAGTTTTCCCAGCACCATTTATTGAAGAGGCTTTCTTTTCTCCATTGTGTGTTGTTGGCCCCTTTATCAAAAATTATTTGACTATATATATGTGGTTTTATTTCTGGACTTTCTATTCTGTTCCATTGGTCTGAGTGTCTATTTTTCTGCCAATACCATGCTGTTTTGATTGTCGTGGCCCTATAATATAGTTTGAAGTCAGGTATTGTAATGCCCCCAGCTTCATTCTTTTTCTTTAGGATTGCTTTGGCTATTCAGGGTTTTTTATAGTTCCATATAAATCTGATGATTTTTTGCTCTATTTCTTTAAAAAACATCATTGGAAGTTTGATGGGAATTGCATTAAATTTGTATATTGCTTTGGGTAATATAGCCATCTTGATTTTATTTATTCTTCCTAGCCAAGAACAGGATATATTCTTCCATCTCATTATATCTTTTTCGATTTCCCTTAACAATGGTTTATAGTTTTCATTATATAAGTCCTTTACATTCTTTGTTATGTTTATTCCTAAGTATTTTATTTTTTTTGTTGCAGTTGTGAAGGGGATTATTCTTTTGAGTTCGTTCTCAGTTGTTTGTTGGCATATAGAAAGGCTATTGACTTCTGTATGTTAATTTTGTATCCTGCGACCTTACTGTATTGGCTTATTGTTTCTAGTAGTCTTTTTGTGGATTCTTTGGGGTTTTCGATGTATAGGATCATATCATCTGCAAAAAGTGATACCTTTACTTCTTCTTTTCTGATATGGATGCCTTTTATTTCTTTGTCTTGTCTGATTGCTCTGGCTAGAACCTCTAGTACCACATTAAATAAGAGTGGAGAGAGTGGACAACCCTGTCTTGTTCCTGATTTAAGGGAGAAAGCCTTCAGTTTAGTGCCATTTAATATTATGTTAGCTGATGGTTTATCATATATGGCCTTTATCATGTTGAAATATTTTCCTTCTATACCCATTTTGTTGAGAGTCTTAAACATAAAATTGTGTTGTATTTTATCAAAAGCCTTTTCTGCGTCTATTGATAAGATCATGTGGTTTTTGTTCTTTGTTTTGTTGATATGGTGTATTACGTTAACTGTTTTACGTATGTTGAACCATCCTTGAGATTCTGGGATGAATCCCACTTGATCATGATGTATTATTTTTTTAATATGTTGTTGTATTCGATTTGCTAGTATTTTGTTTAGTATTTTAGCATCTGTATTCATTAGAGATATTGGTCTGTAGTTTTCTTTTTTTGTGCCATCCTTGCCTGGTTTTGTTATGAGGGTTATGTTGGCCTCATAAAATGTGTTTGGAAGTATTGCTTCTTCTTCAATTTTTTGGAAGACTGAGTAGAATAGGAACCAAGTCTTCTTTGAATGTTTGATAAAATTCGCTGGTATAGCCCTCAGGGCCTGGACTTTTATTTTTGGGGAGGTTTTTAATGGTTTTTTCTATTTCTTCTCTACTGATAGGTCTGTTTAGGCTTTCTGCTTCTTCTTGACTCAGTCTAGGAAGGTTGTATTGTTCTAGGAATTTATCCATTTCTTCTAGGTTGTTGAATTTAGTGGCATAAAGTTTTTCATAGTATTCTACAATAATTCTTTGTATATCTACGGTGTCCGTGGTGATTTCTCCTCTTTCATTTTGGATTTTGTTTATATGAGTTCTTTCTCTTTTTTCCTTGGTAAGTCTTGCCAAGGGTTTGTCAATTTTGTTGATCTTTTCAAAGAACCAGCTCCTTGTTCTATTAATTTTTTCTATAGTTTTTCTGTTCTCTAATTCATTTATTTCTGCTCTGATTTTTATTATCTCCTTTCTTCGGCTGGTTTTGGATTGTCTTTGTTCTTCTTTTTCTAGTTCCTTAAGGTGGGAAGTTAAGTGGTTCACTTGGGCTCTCTCTTGTTTGTTCATATATGCCTGAAGTGATATGAACTTCCCTCTTATCACTGCTTTTGCTGCATCCCATAGATTCTGATATGTTGTATTGTCATTTTCATTCGTCTGTATATATCTTTTGATCTCTGCACTTATTTCTTCTTTGACCCATTCATTTTTTAAAAGTATGTTGTTTAGTTTCCATATTTTTGTGGGATTTTTTTCCTCTTTTTTGCAGTTGAATTCTAGTTTCAAGGCTTTATGATCAGAAAATATGCTTGGTACAACTTCAATTTTTCTGAATTTGCTGATGTTGTTTTTGTGGCCCAACATATGGTCAATTCTTGAGAATGATCCATGTACACTGGAGAAAAATGTATACTCAGTCACTTTGGGATGAAATGTCCTGTAGATGTCTATCATATCCAGGTGCTCTAGTGTTTTGTTTAAGGCCACTATGTCTTTATTGATTCTCTGTTTGGATGACCGATCTAGAGCCGTCAGCGGTGTATTGAGGTCTCCAAGTATGATTGTGTTTTTGTCAGTTTTTGTTTTAAGATCAATAAGTAGCTGTCTTATATATTTTGGTGCTCCTTGGTTTGGTGCATATATATTAAGAATTGTTATGTCTTCTTGATTCAGTGTCCCCTTAGCCATTATGAAATGGCCATTTTTGACAAAGGTCACCTTTAACTTAGAAATTGTCTGTTGTCTTTGTGCACCTAAGATAACGTAACTTGGACATGTCAGGTTCATCTTTTTCAGACCCTTCAGGGCACAGCCAACCAGAGTGTGAGACAGAGCCCTCCTTGTTATCTTGTCCTCCAAGTACCGTCTCTGCTGGAAATGTTCACTCTTCTGTGCCCGCCAATGTGAAAGTATGCATCAGGGTTTTACCTTCTATCCAGTTCCAGAGATTTCCCCGCGTGGCTTTCTCCCGCGTCCCTGGTTCACCACCAGTGGCTCTCCTGTAACCCTCTTGACTCTCCTCCTTTGATTCTAATGTATAAAATAAGCTGCAAAGTTGCCCTCTCTGGAGCACTATCTCTCTCTGTTGAGATGCTACTTTTGAGCAAATATCATCAGTTTGGCTTAAATAAACTCTTAAAAGACTTTCTCTTAGACTGGACAGTCTTTTGTCGACAGCCCCCAGGGGTTCCCTCTGGTAACTGTTTCCTTCAGGGCCCCTTTGCAAGACAAACTGCAAATGAGACACAGTTCTCAAGCTGCCACCAACAGGCTGCTTCTGCTCGGGTGACCAGGAGTGCTGCCCAGAGCCACCGCTCTTCAGCTCACTGCAGAGTAAACCATCTTGACTGCAAATCCTCCCTCTCTAATACACTGGAAGAGGAGGCTTATGACTCCCATAGTCTGGGGATTAGGACGGTCTGGAGTGGCATTCTGTGTTGTCTATCTCCGATAGATTGGAGGATAGTCAGGTTGCCTACCTGGACCTGGGAGGTGCTAGGTGGAGAAGTGAGGGTTGGCCTACAGGTCCTAAAGCACCAGACCCGGTCTGTGGGCATGACAGCAGGATGAGTGGGAGAGGCAGGAGGAAGGTCCTGTGAGGGCAGGTCTGGGAACTCCCACAGCTCTGAGGTACTTGGGGTGACAGGGCCGTTGGGAGAGGGGGAGACTTATGAGGAGTTTGGGCTTGCCTGAGCTTTACTGTTCTCCACTTTATTTGTAACCCTCTTTGCTCATGCCGAACAGCAAGGTAGAACAGCCTGCCAAGACCAAGTTGGGTTAAGGCTGCTTCCTGGTAAGAAGTGAAAGAAGCATTTACTGGGCACTTAGGAATGTCAGGTGCTGGGGGCTCGGCAGGACTCTGTGAGGAAGGGACTGTGACTATCTGCGTTTCCCCAGGAGGAGAGCCTAGCTCTGTATTAGTTTACTAGGCTGCCGTAACAGTACCACAGACTGGGTGGCTGAAAGCACAGAAACTGATTTTCTTATGGTTCTGGAGGCCAGAACTTGGAGATCGAGGTGTCAACAGGTGAGCTTCCTTGTTAGGGCTGTGAGGGAAGGAACTGTTCTAGGCCTTGCTCCCTGGCTTGAAGGTGACCTTCATCCCCCTGTGTCTTCATGTCACCTCCCTGTGCACTGTGTCCAGATTTCCTCTTCTGAAAAGGATATCAGTCATGTGAGATTAAAGCTCATGCTGATGGCCTTGTTTAAAGACCTTATCTCCACATGCAGTCATATTCTGAGGTACTGGATGGAAATTAGGCTCCAGCATGGTTTTTTTTGAGGGGGACACAATTCTTCTGGTAACAGGCACAGAGAGGCTATATAACTTGCCTGAGGTCACACAGTTACAGAGCCATATGTCAGGCATTCTGACTCCAGAATCCCTAGGTTCTACCTAGGGAAAAAAAATGCCAAAACAAGGTTATGCAAATGGCAGTCCATTGAAAATGTTTAAATGAGGCCTGACCTGTGGTGGCACAGTGGATAAAGCGTTGACCTGGAAATGCTGAGGTTGTCGGTTCGAAACCCTGGGCTTGCCTGGTCAAGGCACATATGGGAGTTGATGCTTCCAGCTCCTCCCCCCTTCTCTCTCTGTTTCTCTCTCTCCCTCTCTCTCTCTCCTCTCTAAAAATGAATAAATAAAATTAAAAAAAAAAAAAAAGAAAATGTTTAAATGAATTAAATGTTGAAGGTCTTTTAAAAAGAAAATGAATCAAATATAATATGATTATGCTATTCAAAGGACAAATACTTACTATGTAAACTTAATATTAATTTCTGTTGTACTGCCAGGGATGAGATCTGGTAACAGGATAAAAGTTTAAACTTGATGGGAATGGTACCTTTCCCCCATTCCATGAGCCCGTCTACTTGGATGTATATATAACTTGTCAGGGATAGCTCTGAGGTCTGACTTTGAGGCCCTCTGTGAATGTAGACTTTGGCTAGTGGCGTCTTGTACCTTCCGGCCCCTCGAGGCAGCCTTACTGAGACTTCAGGACTCTAGTCTTGGACCACTGTGCTCTGCTTCCTCCCAAGTCTGGTTACTTGGTTACTGAGCTCCGTAATTCCAGGAAGCAGTAGTGACCTCGGGAAGGTCAAATGCCTCAAACTTATCTTCTTTATCTGCAAATGGAGGCATTGAAGTAAAAGGTGACTTTTATGGTCTCCAGGGGTTCCACACATCCCCACAACTTTGCTGCTGTGACCAAGAGCGCTGTCATCCACTTCTATGGCTGAATATTAAGCCAGTTTAAATGGCGATGTCTGAAACCCTATTAGATCATTCCCAGTGTCACCCAGAAGCCCTTGGGGTACTCTAATCCCACAGCATTACATCGCTGCTCAGCCAACGTCATTGCATGTGACTACACGGTGGTTGAACTTTCCTTTATAAAAAAATGCAGTCGATAAAGACAGGTTGATTAAAGTGGAGTTACTTGATCTGAAGCCTGTCCCATCCTACCAACAGCGTAGAGATACCCTCTGCAATGTAAGGTTTGTTTTAACAAATGAATATGCAGGGTCAACAGCCACGGGAGGTGATGATGCATGTCAGATAGAAGTGGCAATAGCTTTGTAATGTGATGTCCTTCCCAGGCCGGCCTGGAGGTCACCCTGAGGTCTGGGACAGGCACTGTGTTCTTCCAGCTGGGCTTTCCCTGGCACAGAGTTCTGTCTTCTATCTTTTCTTTCTCTCTCTCTCTCTCTCTTTTTTTTTTTTTTTACTTTTTTCTCTCACCTTCTCATCCCTTTCTTCCTGTCTCCTCCATCCCTCTCTCCTTTCTTCCTCCCTTTTTTATTTTAAGTGTTATTTATATGATTTAGGCTTCATTTTCTTCAGGGCTTTCAAATCCAAGGTGACGATAACTTGCCTCCCAGTGGGCACACCACCATCCCACATGATGTAACATGCACAGCCTCCGTTCCGTGCCCGGCGTCCAAGTGTGCAGAGGTCTCCTGCCTGGAAGGGTTATTTGCTCATATTCTCCTGTCTCTCTTTACATTTCTGCCTCTTTCCTATTTTACTGGAGCTACCTTCAGCCTGTCTCCATGCATTACTTTCTCTGTGATTATTGAAGCCTTACTGAATGTTGTCACAGTTTAATACATAATGATAAATCATATGCTGAGTGCTTGACTCTTCTTACCTCTCAATGGACTGTAAGCTCTTTGAGGACAGGGATCCTATCTGCCCTCTTCACTGTTGCCCTCCCAGAGTTTTGCATAGCCTGTGGCTTATAGTAGGTTTTCCATGCATGTTTGTTTGACTCAGTGTGTGAATGAGCTCAGTGGGCTTTCTAGCTGGCCTGTGAGGTAGGAGGGTAAAGGTAAGCCAGTCTTCCTCTGGAGCTGCAGAAACAGGTGCAGATAGCCAGGTGACTTGCTCAAAGTAGAGGACACAGACCTGGGCTTTTTCATTGCACTTGGTTTAATGGGACCTTAGTGACTCGGGTAACTCCCCTGCCCATGTGGTCCTTACTGTGTAGTTGGGGAGACCAGGGGAAGGAAGGGAGAGCTCTGTGCGGAGCCTGTGCTAGGCAGCATGAGAAGTGAGGTGTGGGCAGGTTGGCTTCCGAGGGGCGTGGAGCTCTGGGCTGGGGCTGGGTGGATCAGCCCTGACCCACACGCCCATCTCTGCCTCTGCTTTTAGCAGCTGTGGTCGGCCCCTGGGAATCCTGCCAAGGGTGTTCCTTTCCTGGTCTTCCACCTCCTGCCAGCTGTACCACCGCCAGGACTACTTTCTGGGATGGTCTCGTTCCCTGCCAGGACAGCTTTGATCTGTCTCTTCTCTCCCTGCATCTCACGGACTGGGCTGACTTCTCCATGGCTCAGCCTTAGGGAAGGGGAATGAGTATTAGGACCGCCATGTGGTCAGTGCCCCCTGCACTTGTGCAGTGGAGCTGAGGGATGACACAGGGAATGTGGCAAGGACTGGCCTACTTTATATGAGGGAAGAGATCATTGCTAGGAAGGGCCTACCCCTGAACAGTTTTTGTTTTACCTACGAGGAGGGAGCCAATATTCATTAGATGCCTGGTGTTTGCCAGGCTCCAGTGAGGTGCTTTGTGTTGGTATCTCATTTAACTCTCCACACAGCCCTCTGGTTGACTATAGTGCTATTCCCTGGTTATTATTCCCATTTTACAGATGAGGGAGCTGAAGTTTGATGTGCTTACATGGCTCATCCAAGGCTAGTGTCCATCCAAGGTGGTGTTCTCCAACTCCAAATTCCTCAGTTTTTCCATGACACCACAATGCCTTCTCAGATCTAGGGAAAGCCAGGTGGCTCCAGAGATGGGAGGTACCATCCTAGAGCCAGGAGGGAGGAACCATCACAGCTGCCTTTCCATTTGCTGTCAAAAAGGCCTGAAGCTGCAGACTGCCTGGTGCCCCTGGGTCCGGGCTACCCACATTTCACTTACCAGAATCTCCGGCCCTCAGAGCCCTTCCCAGAGACTAGGACAGCCAAGCAGCTTGCTCTCAGCGCTCTCGGAAACCAGCTCTGGGCAAGGAGCTCAGTGGCAGTGGAGGTCTCCCTGCTGCTCCCAGCATCATTAGAGACTGTCTGGCGCCCAGGTAGGGGCCGGGAAGGACTCAGGCCTGGCCTTTTCAGAATGTAACCTCTGACTTACTGAGGTCTGTGTGTGTTCCATTTTGGGTGTATGTAAGTCTCTCATCAGCTTTGGTTTCGAGTTTGTACCATATTCCTTTGTTCCCTACCCAGGTAGATTTACACCCAACTACAGTCCTGTGGGAAGACAGGTGTGTGGTCCTTCCAGCATCTGGATTTAATGGAAGGGCCATGAATTTGATGAAACAAGATAAGCAATCATTTAGAAAGTTTCTGTCTAAGCTCTGTGATGTAATTTCCTCCCGGGCAGATAGATTTATCTTCTCAATTTGGTTTAACTCAGACCAGAATGAGAATGCCTTTTCCCTCCCCATCCGGCACCAGTCTTGCTTGGCTGTCTAGAACACAGATGCCCCGAAGGCCCTGAAGAGTGTTTGCTTTAGAAGCAGGGAGCCTAGGTTCTCCTGCTGGCCCTGCCTCTCACTGGCTGAGTGACTCTTACCCACTCACTTAACCTCGCTGAACCTTGACAGCCTGTTTGTTAAATGAGAATCTAGTATTGATACCTGAATTTCCTAAAGATAAAGGTCAGGGCCAGACCTGGGATTTCTAGATGGACTACTCTGCCTTATTTAGCATGTCTCAGATTTGCTACTGCCCCATTAGGAAAGCTGTCTCTTCTTTTATTTTTAATTGAGAGCCATTAAGGTTTAAAATGAAGTCCAAAGGCCTCCAAGTGGCCTTCAAGGATCAGCTCCCTGCCTTCCTCTCTGTGCACTAACGATGCAAGAAGGGGGGAGGGAGCAGCTTGAGAGAACACGGAATCACTTATTTTGCGAAGGCCCTTCCACTTCTCCAAGGATATTGCAGGTGGGGGAGCGAGCCTCCCGGAACCTGTGAGAGAGAAACAAGGCTCACTTGTCCCACAGCCCTGATGAAACTCCAGCCGTCCGAGAGGTCAAGGGATTCCCACACAATCATGGCAATTTGAAGGCAACAGCTGGGCCAGAACTCAGGGGTTCGGACTCCCCATCCAGTGCTTCTGAGACTTGAGTGGACACAGGGACCTTGTGTAAATGTGGATCCCGAGGTCCACCTGTGGTTACCTGAGAGTTAGTATTTCAGACAAGGGCCCAGCTGATGTTGACATGCTGGCCTGGGGCCTCACTTGGAGTGGCAGGGGCCCCAGTACAGCCCGATCAAATGGGAGTGAGAGCCCTGTCTTGTGTGGCACGCCCCCCTCTTTCTGATTAGTATGCCCCCAACTCTTCCCAAATTTTCTTTCCTGTGTGCTGCCAGGCCTGGGCTGCTGCCTCATGCTTTTCTGGCCCATTTTCTTCAGTTCATCTTGCTCAGGGTTGAAGCGAACACCACTTCTTACCCAGTTTCCGCGAGGTCCCCTGGCTCACGAGCCTACTGCTTTAGGATCACGGTCCCCATCCCACGGAGATTCGAGTGCCTGAATTAACTCCCTCTTGGAGCAGTAAACCACCCTGAGTGCCAACCTAGTTTGTATTTTTAGACTGTGCTCCGTCAGTTATTTAACTTGCAGAGGGGCTCCTCTGCTCATTGGGGAGGTGCCGATAAGGAGAGTTTCTCCTCAGGCTTTTGTGGGGTGCCCCTACCTCGCTCCCATCTCTTATGAGCTCAGAGTTCTTTCTGCTTGGCACTGTGTCCTTGGGTTTAGGATGGAGCGATGATTCACCCTATTTGGTAGATGTGGTAGAAATACTGAGGCTTAGAGTAGGTGACAGGCTTAGTGCAGTGTGATGGTGCGAAGAAGCAGGAGCCCTTCACCGCCCAGCTAAGAAGAGGTCATGAGAAAGGGACATCTTCCCAGGCCAAGCAGGGCCAGGCTCAGTCTCTGAGCCACTGTTTTGCATGATGGTTTGAAGGGAAGCCGGGGGTGGAGGGGCGTGTTCTCTGTCACCCACAGGTAGTGTGAGCTCCTGGCTCTGGTTTTTATTTTGAAAGTTCAGCTGGAAAGCCCACATGCTGGGAATGGTCTCCAGGGCCATGCTACCCAGGGGTTTCTGCCATGCCTCTCCACCCCAGGGGACCTGGGACTACAGCCCTAGACAAGCCTTGCCAGATGACTTGGTCTGGTTTCATCAGGGTTTCCTCCACTCTGGCAAGGGTGTGAATGAGCAGCACTCCACCAAGAGGCTGGCAAGGGGCAGACTGCTTCCCACTCTGGGCTGGGTGGCGAAGGCCCCTCTGGGTGGTGGGGAGAGTGAGGCTTTGAAACTCAGGTACAGGCTTAGGAGCCAGCACTTCTCAACTAAGCTCTGCCCATGAACTTAAGGCCCATGGATGTGACAACTTCATTCATTCTTCCACCAGTTAAACATGAGCACCTGCTGTGTTCAGGCACCGAGTAGGATGCTGCAGGTGTTAAAGGACCTTCTGTGGGGAGCGGGAGTGAACAGGACACAGTCCCTTTCCCAGGGACCTCAGACATCTTCCTGGGAAAGCACGCTGTGTATATCCATAAAAGTAAAAGCTAAAAGCACCAGGCAGTGTGAGCGTTTGTATGTGCCCATCTGTACATGTGTGACAATGTGTGGGCATGTTTAGGTATATGTGTTAGCATGTATGTGTTTATGTGTAACTGTGCCTGGGTATGTGTGTATGTCTCTGTGTGCATGCATTTGTGTGTGCTTGTGTGCCAGCATGTGTGTATCTGTGTGTTTTATGTATATATTCATATATACGTGTTATGTGTCAGTGTATGTGATTATGCATGCCTTTATGTTTACTCCAGTTTGTGCATATGTCTGCTTATGTCTCTGTGTGCATATGTATGTACATGTGTATGTCTGTGGGAGTATGTATGTGTGTGTGCGCACATGTGCCTGTGTGTGTATCTGACTTAGTATGTCTGCAGTTGTGCTTTGGGCTGTGAACTTTGAAGCCCACCCACAGTGGAGGGCACCGAAACAGCCCCAGGTCCAGGCTGCTGTCAAGTCTGCCCCCAGTGCCCTCAGAAGCAGATGGGACAGGGACATGTTTCCTGGGGACGGATGCTGGGTCTGTCCTATACAGCCCCCTGCGTGGAAGACACCGGGTTGTACGTTCAGGTGAAGGAAGAGGAAGGAAAAGCAAATGGGGCCAACTCCACTTCATTCAGCATGTGCCTGGATCTGCACTGGATGCCCGATTTGCCTAGTGTGGTGGCCAAGCCCTGTATACATGGTGCCCAGAGAGAATATACATGGTGCCCAGAGAGAATATACATGGTGCCCAGAGAGAATATACATGGTGCCCAGAGAGAATATACATGGTGCCCAGAGAGAATATACATGGTGCCCAGAGAGAAGCAGAGGCAACAAGTGAAGAGCTTCTGGGGAGGGGACAGCACAGCCCAGCCCTGGATCCAGGCTAGAATGGCCCCTGGACATGAAGAGTATGTGGTTGGCAGCAAAGCTTCCACTTCTAGGCAGTCTCTTTCTCCTCCCCTTCAATGATGTAGCCTCGTGAAGTCTAAGACTACATTGAATTGTGACTCATGGCACCCAGTGTCTGGGCTTGACCCTTGCCATGTGTCCTTGAGAAAGTTACTTGGCTTCTGTGGTCCTTGCTTTCTACCTGTGAAATGAAGACACAGGGTCATCTCATCTACCAGAACCATTCAGTTCTACAGCTGAACAAGTCACTCTACAAATGGCAGCCTGGGACAAGTGTCATGCTAAAGAGCAAGGATAGTGCTGTGGCAATGAGGCTGAGAAAAGGGGGTTGGTCTAGGAAGGCCTTTGACCTTGACAAATGGGTGGAGGGGGGGCTGAGGAAACAATGCCAGAAGAATCTGAGAGGCAGGAGAGCACAGTATACTTTAATTATTCATTTAACAAATATTAGTATAGCACTGACTGTAGAGCAGGTATTGTTCTAAGAGAGGGGTTGGCATTCTAAGATATGCCTGCAGGGAAATATGGCCCACTCCCTGATTTTATAAATAAAGTTTTATTGGAATATCCATGCCCATTGATTTACATATTGCCTGTGGCTGCTTTGGGCTCCCAGTCACAGTTGAGAAATTGTGACAGAGACCATAGACCACAAAGCCTAAAATACTTATTATCTGTCCCTTTACAGAACAAATTGACCACTCTGTTCTAAGTCCTTTGCAAATATGGACTCATTTAATTCTAATAACAGCCCTCTTTGAAAGGCATTGTGTTCACTTTACAGATGAGGAAACTCAAATTTAGAGGTATCAAATAATGTACTTAAGGCCACCAGGAGGTAGGAAGCCCAGGCCATGAGATGTGAGCCCAGGTCAGGCTCCAGCAGGCCTGAGCTCCAGCTGCTGTGGCTGTGCTGAGAGCAGGCCCCTGGGGAGGGAGGATAGGCTGAGGGGAGATTGTGAGTGCTGGTCTTCAGAGTACCTCGTTGACCGGGCCAGGGTTTTGACCAGGCCAGCGTTGTCTCAGAGCTGAGCTTTGGAAATTGCCATGACATGGATATTCAGGGACCAGCCTGTCTAATGGATATACTCAGTCTTCAGACTGTATCAGTTAAGTTCTACATAGTTATTGGAGGCAACACTTGCAAGCCATTAGCCGGCAGTGCTCAGAGGGCTTCGGCATAAAGCTTCCTAATTTCTTTTATCAGTTAGGGTTGGTACAGTCACCATGTGGTGTGGTCTGTGTCCTTGCGGCCTGCTGTTGATCACAGATGCTTGGAAGGCCTGGGTTGTGTCTTTCTCAGTATGTTGTCCAGGGCAGAATGGCTTCTCGTCTGGCCAGAGGATTTCAGGGCCACAATCCTATCGAGAAGGAGCTGTAAAAAGGCCTGTCCCCAGAGGAGCCTCGGTAAGAGCGCAGGAAGGTGCAGGGGCGCTGGTGATGGGGGCAGGGCACTGGCAGTCCCGAGCACTCTCCGTCCTACCCCACCCAGCTGCGCCCGCAGGCGCCTCCCCTCCAGGGTGCTTCCTGGAGCCAGAGTGAGCCAGGACAGCAGCCAGTGCCGGGACCAGCACTCCCAGGAGCGGCTCCAGGAACAGACCCCGAGGGGAGTGGGAACAGCCCAGATTCTGGCCCTCAGCTGGCCCAGCTCTGAGACAGGTTGTTTGCTAGCACTGCCCATGGAACTTCCTGTGAGGATGGAAATATTCTACATCTGTGCTGTGCAATCATGTGGCCATTGAGCTCTTAAAATGTGCCTAGGAAGACTGAGGAACTGGATTTTTTTTTTTTTTTTTTTTTTAAAGCATCTTTTTTTTTTTTTTTTTTTTTTTTTTAATTTTTTTATTTATTCATTTCTAGAGAGGAGAGAGAGGATAGAGAGGCAGAGAGAGAGAGAAGGGGGGAGGAGCTGGAAGCATCAACTCCCATATGTGCCTTGACCAGGCAAGCCCAGGGTTTCGAACCGGCGACCTCAGCATTTCCAGGTCGACGCTTTATCCACTGCGCCACCACAGGTCGGAACTGGATTTTTAATGTTAGGTAATTTGAGTGTAAGCAGCCAGGCATGGCTGGTGCCTGCCATGTTGAAGCAGGGTGCACTTTTGCCCTGTGTCCCAGAGGTCCCCAGCAGGACTGAGCCTCAGTTGTCTGCAGGTGCCCTGATGGTTTACAGACAGTCCCCAGAAGGGTTTTCCCTGGATTCACTGCCCAAACTACTCATTCAAGCCACATGAAATTGCCATTAAAAAAAAAAAAAAAGATTGAATGTCAGTCTTTTCCTATGATTCAGTTTGCACTGAAATTTCCACCTTGGGTCTGTCGGGGGAACTGAGACCCATAGAGTGTTGAGGTCTGTGTGTGCAAGTCATGGGAGGGTGGCGAAGTCATTCCTTGCCCTGGCTGGGTTGTAGCCCTGGCTCTGCTTCAAAGTGGCTGCGTGGCCTGGGGCAAGCCTCCTAACCCTCTCTGTGCCTCAGTCTTCAGTGAGGAGACCCTGCCTACATGCCTGGCTTGCTGCCTACCCTACTTGCCTTGCAAAATGGGTGGAAGAAATAAAGGAGCATAGATTGGCTGGTTGTTAAAAAAGAAAAAAAAAGGAGCACAATGAGAAGGTGCCATTCCAGGGTTCAGTGCCCCAGCTGCGCACACTCCTGGGGTGGAAGGATGCCGACTCATGGCTCCCGCACTGCAGACTGTGTGTGTCATTGCTACTACATGACTGGCATCCTGGGCTGCCCCGGGCTCCTGGATGCAAGTACCCTGGAGCTGTCTTGCATACTTAGGTCTTTTTGGCAGGGTGCATTTAGCAGCTAGCATGAGCTCCTGAGCATGAACGCAGGGAAGACTCAGCCCATCTGCCATTTGATTGGAGCATGATTTAACAAATGGCTGCTCAGGGCTGCACATGTCTTCCCTTGTCCATGAAAAGGCAGTAAATGGTTGAACTGGATGGTGATTGCAAGGCTTTCCAATTTTAGCTTGTTCTTGGAATGGAACTGGCCAGGATGGGGGCATTGCCCTTGTAGGCAAAATAGGTTTTCCTGGTCTCTTTTATCTGCTTGAACTTTTTAGGAGTTTGTTCCTTCAGGTCAGACTGGCCTTTCTTGGAAGCTCACAGCCTCCCAGAATGCCCATGCCGGAGGGAGGCTGACCTACCAGGGATCATTCAGGAAACTAGAATGCGGTGGAAGGAGTTAGTATGGGGAGATGGGTATAAAGGTGTTGGAGGAGATGAAAAGCAAGCAGGAAATGGAGAAGCAGCGCCAAGAGTAGCAATAGCGGCAAGCTGTTAGCATCCCTAGCGCTGGAGGGACATGGGGTCTGGCGTCCTAGAGGCCAGGACCCAGCAGAACCTGGAGATACTGGAACATTGGATGGCTTGCTGGCTAGGGCAGAACCAACCACGGAAGAAGGGACTCTCTGGGGACAGCCAGAGACCCAGAGGTATTAGAGCAGCGGTTCTCAACCTGTAGGTTGCGATCCTGGCGGGGTCGCCTAAAGCCATCGGAAAATACATAATGCATATCAGGTATTTACATTCTGAATCATAACTGTAGCAAAATTACAGTTATGAAGTAGCCACAAAAATTATTTTTTGGTTTGGAGTCACCGCAACATGAGGAACTGTATTGCGGGGTCACAGCGTTAGAAAGGTTGAGAACCACTGTATTAGAGCTTGTGTGGTGACACCACCTAAAGCAGAAATTGATGGGAGAAAGACCCTGTTTTCTTTCCTCCTCCTAGCCTCCAGTGTTCTGCCTCTATTCCTGTTGTTGGGACCCACTGGGAGGCAGGGGAAGGGAGATGGGGAGTGCAGTCTGTAGAGGAGGGGACAAGACTGGGTCTCAGGCAGATGACCAGCTTGGCGACCGAGAGCCTTTAGATGAGACGCTGTCATCCTGGGTCCTGTTGGTGAGCTGCAGGGAGCCTATGCACCTTTAGGAAATGTAGGCACTATTTTGTCAGTTTGCACATGCATTTCACGACAAAAAGAGTCGGTATCTTTTTTCAGATTCTTAAGCTGCTCTGTACCTGCCACCACAAAATCTGACGTAATAAGTAATGCAACTACCCTGCCTCACTCATGGGAAATTTAGATTAAGAGAAACATTCATAGATGCCTATCCTCTTGGTCTAGGGTCCTTTCTGCAAACTGGTCCATTGTCCTTCAGTGGTCCTGGTGGAGCAAGCCTATTCGGAAAGCTCCCTCGATGCCTCCTCAGTATCACCTGTGCGTTTCATCTTCTCAGGCAGTCTTGGCTCAATCACTTGGGCCTGCCCCATCTAGTGACATCCTGCAGCTGCAGAGCCCTGCTGCTAATCTGGGTCCTCACAGTGTGCCAGATAAGCAGAGCTGGCACTAGAAACAGGACCCTGTTTGCCTCCATTCAGTCCCCCTCCTTGAATAAACATTTACCTTGCATCTACCAGGTGCAACTGCTGGGGATATAGCGCTGATTGAGATGAATGATACCCCTGCTGTCATGGAGGTAGAGTCAGAAGATAAACAAGAGAAGAAGTACACAAACAAGAACATTTCTGATTGTGACAAATGCCAAGAAGATAAAAGAACAGGGTGTAGTATAGGAGCTACTTTGATGGGGAAAGTTTCTTCTGGAAGGTCATGTTTAAGCTGTGATGTGAAAGATGAAAAGGAGTTCACTTTTTAAAATCCAGAAAGAAAGCATTTTAGATGGGGATCAGAGCCTGTGCAAAGGCCCTGGGGTAGGGATGAGGAAAAAAAAACAACAAAAGAAAACAAACAAAAAAACCCTTACAACTATGAAATGTGTCTATGTGGTCAAACCCAATGAGAGCTTCTGCCTCACGGTCTTTGACTCTTCTGACTGACCTGGCAGTGCCTCATGCTGACTCTTGTGTGTTAGTGGATGCATGGGTGGTAAAGCTGTCCTTCCTTCACCATGCTGCATTCTCAACTCTGTGTCTGGAAGGTGGTTAGAAGCTGGCTCTCTTTCTCCTGAAGCAGTGTCTGGATTTTTTGTGTGTGTGTCCGAGATGCCAGGAAGTTGGCAGATTGCTCTGTTCTTTCCATCAGTCGCACAAAAGCCCTGAGATCAAACAGCACAGGCTTAATTTATTTTGTTTATTTTGTAGACGAGATAGTGCTTCCTTGGACTGAAGGCTCTGAAGACTAAATGCTGAATGGAGAGGGGGAGTTTGGATTAAATGAATGAGCTGGCCATCTCTGACCCAGTTTCTACCCAGCACAGCAGCGATGGGGGAGGGAACTGTATTCGGCTCTCTGCACTGGCCCCAGGGGCTGGTCGCTTCTCCAGCCTGCCCTTTCATGGGGGACCGGCCTTCTGTGCAAGTCAGGCTTGACGGAAGTGTCCTTGAAGGTGGCTCGTGAGGAGGGGAGGAGGGTCACAGCATGCAGTGACTGCCTCTGCCTGAGTTTATCTTGGATCTTCAGGCCTGCCTCATGTTACCCCGTCTCCTTAGCAGAGGGGCAGGTCAGGTGTAGATTAGGTGAAGGTCACTTTAATTTTTTTTGTGATCTCATCACATGTGAATGAACTGGGAAGAAAAAGTTACTGTTCCTTTGGACTTCAGAGGAGCCCTCAAAATGAGAAATTCAGAGGAGGTCTGGAGCAGACTGGGTGGGAAGGCAGGGGACATTTTGACTTATTGCTATCACCAGCTCAGTGCTGTGATCGCAGTGAGTAAGACGTGTCCATGAGAGGCTGGTTCTAGGGGTCCTGGGCTCACGTTCCTGGCTCCAGGTCTCGTTCGCTGTGTGACCTTGAGCAGGTTGCTTAGTTTCTCCTGCTGGCCTCAGCTTTTTCACCTCTGAAATGTCAGTAATGATTCCTGTCTGTCTTGTATCTCCGGGTGGGTATGAGGGTCCAAAGGCATGCAGGGTTGAAGAGTGCTGCCAAGCACATAGTAGGTGCTCAATAAATATTTGTTTGCTCAAACAAAAGAATGCATGAATAACTGACAGAGACCAATGCTGGTATATTACTCTAGAACTTCATGGTTGTAAGGAATGAGGATTGATATGGCAACAAGAAGGAAGAAGTTTTAAGGTGAACTGTTGCAGGGGACCTGAGGAAATCCACCCTCCCAGGGACTTGGCCAACTCCTTGGGTGCCCTCATTGCAGGAAGGTCAGTCTCTGCACAAATTGCAGATTGTCCTGCTCACACAGGGTGGCTAACTGTGAAGCACAACCCTGGGGTGCTTGGGTCTGTTTGTGGATTTGCTGTTCCTCTTCATTGCTTTAGACAGCTGTTTACTGGAGAACTTTAAATGAGAACAGATCCCATGAGAGAGAGAATGCTCTAAGCGTGGCATTTTATGTGTGTGCTGCTTGTGAAATAATTACATCATTAATCCCCAAGTGAAGAAGGAATGGGCGAAGGTATCAAAAGAAGCAAACACGTTGGGATGCAGTGAATATGACAAACTGATTTTAACGGACCCTTATGCAGGAGGAATGGAGGATCCTCTAACTTAGGGCCGATCAGAAGAGGTTCAGGAAGGCTGAAACACAGGATGAACTTAAACTGGTAAAACAGTTAAAGATAGCCACAGACCTTTGTAAGATAATACGACCACAGAAGATGGACAGAGCTAGGAAAGCTACTAGGAAAATGACAGCAGACAGAGAAACAGAATAGAATAGAATTTTTTCTCTACTGATTTCACCTAGAATGACCCTCTTTAAAATGAAAATGATAGAGCAAGTCTTTATCTATAGTGGTGGGGACCTGGAGAATCCCTTTAAAATGCAGTTCTGGGCCCAGGTGGGCTCTGTGGCAGGGTCTTGATATACATGATGGACCTGATGTAGAATTGCTTGGGGGCTTCTTTTGATTTTTCTTTTGGTTTCTGGTGATTTGAGAGAGAGAGAGAGAGAGAGAGAGAGAGAGAGAGAAATCAACTTGTTTCACTTAGTTATTCCATTTAGTTGTGCACTCATTGGCTGCTTCTCAATATGTGCCCTGACCTGGTATTGAACCTGTGACCTTGGTGTGCTGTGATGATGTTGTATCCACTGATCCACCTGGCCAGGGCTGATTTTTCTCTTTATCATGAGTTGTATTTTTCTGCTTCCTTTATGCCCAATAATTTGCGACTGGATGTCAGAGAGTAAATTTTACCATGTTGGGTGCTGGATAGTTTAGTACTCTGCAAATATTCTTGAACTTTTTTCTGGGCACAGTTAAGTTACATGGAAAATTTGATCCTTTTGGGCCTTGCTTTTTAAGCTTTATGATGTGGGATCAGAGCCGCCTTGATCTAGGGATAATTTATCAACACTATGGAGGCAAGACCATTCTGAGTACCGGCATTAGCTTGCAAGGGCTGCTATTACAAAGACCGCAGACAGGGGCTTAACAATAGACACTTGTTTTCTCAATGTTCTGGAGGCTGGAAGATGAAAATCAAGGTGCTGTTAGGGATGTTTCTCCTAAGGACTGTCTCCTTAGCTTGCAGATGGCCATTTTCTCATTTGTGTCCTCACATGGCCATCCCTGTGCCTGTGTTGTTTGAGCCTTATCTCCTCATACAAGAACATCAGTCATATTGGATTAGGGTAGGTCCTAATGACCACATTTGAATTTAATGATCACTTTAAAGACTGTGTCCAAATGCAGTCACATTCAGAGGCAATGGAGATTGGGACTTCAACATAGGACTTTTTTTTTTTTTTTAACAGAGACAGAGAGAGTCAGAGAGAGGGATAGAGGGACAGACAGACAGGAATGGAGAGAGATGAGAAGCATCAATCATCAATTTTTCATTGTGACACCTTAGTTGTTCATTGATTGCTTTCTCATATGTGCCTTGACCAGGGGAGGCGGAGGGGTTCAGCAGACCGAGTAACCCCTTGACTCAGGCTGGTGAGCTATGCTCAAACCAGATGAGCCTGTGCTCAAGCTGGCGACCTCGGGGTCTTGAACCTGGGTCCTCTGCATCCCAGTTCGATGCTCTATCCACTGCGCCACTGCCTGGTCAGGCACAACATAGGACTTTTGAGAACGCAAAATTCAGCACTCTACCTGTGCCCCATGAATTTTGAGGTTTTCTGCTCTGGCTCATGTGACCACCATTTGATGCTCTAAGGGCTCACAAGCACTCACCCTAATAATCCAATCAAAAATTATTCCCAGGGATGATGATCTGGGCCTGACCTATTTCCAGTCCTGTGTGGGCTCCGGGGGTGACTGTTCTTCAGGGTGTTTCTCTCCCATCTTGGGCAGTCCCTCACATGCCTGTACTGATCAAAACTTAGCTGAAGACTGAAGGGGCCCCTCTGCTGATTTCGGGAGAGCTGTCTGGCTGCTGTCCTCCCTGGTGCCCTGCCCTGTGGACTCTACCTGCCTTGACCTTTCTGGAATCCCAGCTCCATCTCCCAACTTACTGAGACCTCTGGGCTCTGCTTGGGCCCACCTTCTCTGTACTGCGGTCTGCACACTCTCCAGGCTGGAGGCTGGGGCAGTCATGAGCTCACCTCGCTTGGTTATCAGGGGCCCTTGACCTGCTGCCTGAGAGCCTCAGAGCTGCAAACCCTTGTTTCCCATGTTGTGTCTGAACGGTTGTTACTCGTTTCAGGAGGGGAGTAAATCCATTCCTGCTACTTCCTCTGAGAGATGTGCATAGTGGGGGCAGTCTAGTGTTCTGGGACTTCTTATTCTTGCTAGCATTTCTCAGTGGGTGTTAGAGGACTGATTTGGAATCTCCATTCTAACAATGCTGTGATTTATCCCTGAGAATAATTTTTGATTGGATTACTAAGGTGAGTGCTTGTGAGCCCTTAGAGCATCAAATGGTGGTCACATGAGCCAGCCTGGACCTTGTTTAACAGGTTGAGCTGCTTCCTTTCCCATGACTTATCCTTAAGTCATTGCAGTAAATTTCTACTACGAACCAGGATCTCCTTTGTTCCTGGTTTTGTCCCTATAGCAACCCTGTTCGGCAGGTGCTGTCATCCTAGTTTTCCAAATGATGAAACTACAGACGGATTAAGGACATTCCCCAAATCTAAGTTTGAGCTCAGGTTTCCTGGCCCTTAAGTGAGACGCTACATTACTCAATATCTTCATCAGCATCTTGATTGGGGGGAGGGGATCCAAGAGATGGAACTTCAACTCAACCAGCAAAACAAAAACAGATCAGATGCAAGACAAAAGGTTTTTCTTTGTCCCTGCATTGAGAAAAGATGCCATCCCCAGAAGCAGATGGAAGATACATACTTATTCCTGGAAAAGACTTCATTTTTGGAAGGGAAGTTAGAGGTTATGCAGTCCCCAGTTTACAGGTGGGGTTAGTGGCAGTCAGGGCAGTAGCTTCGTGGCAGACAGGAAGCTTGCCTGGCAAGGTTTTCCCTTAGACCTCAATCTCCATGTATGAAGGTGCTTTTCCTTGTGCATTTCTCAAGTGTATAATTATTCCACTGGCTGGGTTGCTACAACCTGTCGATTATAAATAAAGCATCACCTCGCCTCCTTATCACCATCAAAATGTCTTTCACAGTCCAATTACATTAACCCACTTACTTCATTCTCAAATAAGCTTTTGTGAATCTTCTCCGCCCACCCCTGCCCGGCTCCCTCTGGAGAAGAACTGTGGTTAGCTGTCAACCCTGCTTTGCTCTCCTGCGTGCCCCCCTTACTCTCCCCTCCGAGTGTAGCTCCCTCTATGTGGTCATCTCCCTTTATCTACGGTCCCTTGTGTGCTCTGGGGTGACCACATGAGGCATGACCAGTCTTACTCCACTGTGTGCGTGACCCCACTGAATGGGGGTGGGCAGGCAGGAAAAGGTCAGGGTCTGGTCACTTCCTCCTTCTAGTGACCAGGGGAGGGGTGGGGACGGGGAGAGTCTTGTCTTTTATTAAAAGAGCACTTTGCTGTGTTGGAAAGCCAGCTCTTGTCTAGAGCAGCAAGCAAATACGGGGCCTGCGCTTTCATGTCACCGCTGTCAGCAAAGGTCTGGTGGGGAGGAGACACTGAGGGGGTGGTTCAGTCAGAGCCAGGGTGTGTAACAGAAAAACACTTGTTATGTCTAGTTTCCTGTGGTGAAAAGACTTGTGAATTTCAAAAACATTCGGTAAATACCCACAGACTTGTTTTCTGAAGGTCTGTGATTGCGCTGTATGCCTGGTGAGATAAAGACAGGCGCATAGGTCTATGGAAATGTAAGTGCCAGGACATGGTGATGGCTGGTAGCCTTGCCCACAAGCAGGAGGGCGCGGGTGCCCACAAGTGTCACTAGAGCATGTGGTCCACACACTGCAGAAGCTGCCCACACTGGGCAGGTGCCACCTGGCCACCTAGACTTCTAACCCAGTTCCCAATCCACCTTTTCTGGAAGCCACCCTCACACCCAGGCTGGAGTGAGCTTCCCTCTTCTGACACCCCCTTCCTGCCCTTCATCCTCATCTCTTCTGTTCAGGCTCTGTCGTTTCTGCCTAGGATTTGAATTGGCTCCACCTTCTTGTCTCCTCACCTGGACTCCATGCACCCTCCTCTGAGGGCCAAGGCCCAGGCTGCGTCCTCCTCATGACTCCACCAGTGCTTTGCCCAGAGTAGAGGTGGAGAGGTTTCTTTTTAAAATTCATTTAATGTCCTTCAGCGACTGTATTCCTCGGGGTCAAAATAAGAGATCCTTCCCTGTTCAGCTCTGGGGTGCCTCTGTTAACAGGTGCCCAGCCTGATGGGCAGTGGCTTTAGCAGGGATTTGAGGCTAAGCCAGTATGAACTCCAGTATGAACTGGAGTCTGCTGTGTTAGCTGGCTTCTTGTGAGGGGTCTCATGTGGCCCCTTCACTTCCCCTGGACTCAAGACAGTGTGACCCTTTGGTGGGTCTGAAGTGAAACTGAAATTTCTAAGGTCCTTATTTAGAAGGAGTATATTCTCTTACTATAGGATGTCTTAAATTTTGAAAAGGAGGCATTTTATGATAAAATTTGCATTTATGGTAGAAAACTTGGAAAATACAAAAAAATTATAAAGAGCAATCATCTATTATAATTCTGCAATGCAGTGATCATATTACATAGTGTATTTCATTATAACAAAATGTTTTTCTGAAAACATGATTGGATCAAAATATATCTGTAAAGCTTTAAAATATGTTTCTTTTTAAAGTAGAAGTAACACATGATAAATACTCAAATAATTCATAAATACATAAAATAAAAACTGAAAATTGCCTACCCACCCACCCCTTAGTCCCTGAAACCTTTCTACAAAGTTCTTTCCTCTTCGAAGATTCTTTTGCATCCCTCCCCTCCATGGTGGGATGGGGGGGGGAGACACATACATGTATTAGCGTTATCTGCTCTAGTAGTTAGACTCATTCATTACTTCTTAAACCTAGAAATACGTCCTGAGCATTTCCTTCTGCTGGACCTGCTATTTCAAGGATACTGTCAATGGCATCACCGTAGTCCCTCATGAAGATGCCCGGTCTTCTCTGTTGTTGGACATTTAGTTTCTCTGGTTATTAAAAGTAACACTACCTAATAAAAACATTTTTTTACATGTCATTTTGTCTGTTTCTGCTTAATTTTTCAGAACAGATGGCCAGCAATGGAATTATTATAGCAAAGAACAAAAATTTTTATGGCTGTTGAAAGACACTGTCATATTATGATCCATCCCCCCCACCCCATAGAAGTAGGACCATTTCTCTTGCTTGTAAATTCTTTTTGATGTTTTGAAGATTTAAAAAGTGACACAAGAAGACTTGCTGTTTGTAGCAAGTTTAAACAATACGAAGAGCAGGGACTGGAAAGTGAAAGGGCCTCCTCTGCCTGCCTCCTCGCTCAGAAAAACGCTCTTAGAGCCAAACCATTTGGATGTTGCTGTCAATTAGCTGGGTGATGGTAGATTAGTTATGCTGTCCCTGAGCCTTGGTTTCTTTATGTGTAAAATAGGTGTGCTCACAACCACCTGTGGGATTGTGTGAGGGTGAAATGGGTGTGGGCAGAGCCCAGGCCAATGGCAGGCACTATTACAGTGATCATCTCGGTTGAATGACTGCTACTTTCTTTGTGATGTGTAATCTTCAGACTGAGGCTGAAACTCCGTTAGAAAGAAATCCTCTTTTATGATGAGTGTTGATCTGTCTCTTCAAGGTCACTCTCAGTCTGAGCTGAGTGGATCACAATGCTGGGAGCCCCCCTCCCCAGTAGGAAACAGTTTTTCCAGCAGGTTAGGGAGCAGCAGCTGTCACCCCTGAGCTTTGGCTTGTGTGCTGGTGTAGTTGTCCAGGCCCTTATTAAAAAGCATTCCTGATAACATTGACATTAAGGAGAGAAAAATCAGTCAAGAGAAGTCTCAGCTTAGACAGGCATTCACTGAGTGCCCCTTGGCATGTCTGCTCAAAATTGTAGGCATGGCACCATAAACCTGGCTAGTGCAATATCTTTAGTAACACCAAGTCCTGGGTGGTTTTAACAGTGCCTCTAATTGAAAACCTTTTTAACACTTACTGTGCTGTCAGGCCATCCTGACCAAAGTGTCTAGTGGCAGCATTGCTGATGAGAAGGTGCCACCTTCCAGGTTGAAAGAGCACTGGACTTGGATGCAGAGGACCTAGGTTCAAATCCTTGAGGTTGCTGGCTTGAGTGCGGGCTCATCCATCTGGAGCGCGGGCTCACTAGCTTGAGCATGGGATTGCTGGCTTGAGTGTGGGATCATAGACATGACCCCACGGTCACTGGCTTGAGTCCTTGAAGCCCAACGTCACTGGCTCGAGCCCAAGGTTGCTGGCTCGAGCAAGGGGTCACTTGCTCTGCTGTAGCCCCTTGGTCAAGGCACATATGAGAAAGCAATCAATGAACAACTAAAGAGCCTCAACAAAGAATTGATGCTTTTCACATCTCTCCCTTCCAGTCTCTCTGTCTCTGTCATCAAACACAAACAAACAAAAAGTGCACAGGATCGAATGAGCCACTGGTCTGGACCCCAGGACCCAAGTGTCCCAGATGAACCATCTCTCTTGTGGTTCTTAGGCTGCCCGTCTGAAATGAAAGAGCAGGTGTATGGTGTAATTGGAAGGGAGCCCGAGGAAGGCGTGGTCTCGTGTGGCACCCGTTCCCTGGCCTCATTGTCATGCAGTGTGCCTGGTGGACAGCTCCTCTGAGTGTCCCTGGGGGGACGGCAGGCTCTGCGAGAGCTTGGTGCTCAAGTAGGAACACTAAATTATTCCAATTGTTTGTCAAATGTTTGTTGGGCATCGTCTTTGGAGAAACCTGGACTACAGTCATAATGGCCATTGTTGACCATTGAGAGGGATGGGCCCTGGGGCCGCTGGGTCTCCTGGAAACAGACACTGAGTGTGGGTATAGGATGTCTAACAGGGGTCAGTGGCTGTGAAAGGAGGGACAGAGGCAGGAGTGGCCAGAGAGACAAGTGGAGGGGTGACGCCGGCCCCACCAGTTTAGCCAGCCCAGCCAGAAGCTCCAAGTGAGTACTTTCAAACAGTGTCAATCCCTTTGGGCCAGAAAGGCTGGGCCTCCATACTGTCACCTCAAGTAGTCACCAGGACCGTCCCAGGAAGGGTATGGCCTTGGGTGAAGCCCCTTCCTATAGCCAAGGCGGACCTGATGGAACCCACAGGTGGAGACAGTCTACAGAAGCTGGCACATGGCCTTCCATGTAGGGAGTTGGGCCAGGGCGCCTCCACAGCAGGGTAAGCTTGATGAGGAGCCGGAGGGCACCACAGGCTTTGGTGTCACCCAGGAGCAGGCAGGGCTGCCACATGAGCAGGACAGCATGAGCGCAGGTATGGAGGTAGGAAGACAGCACACCACCAGCCAGAGTTGGTATAAAAAACCTTAGAGGTGGCCCAGAGGCCCTGTTGCCATTGAGAAACAGCCCGGGGGCCTGTGTGTGGGGGATCTTCCCGCCGGTAGTGTTCTAGCCACCCCTGGAAGCCTGTTTCCCCCACCACCTTAATGGAAACCAGCCAACCTGGTAGCACATCTTTCCAGGTGACCTTGGTGAGTTTTGCTGTGTCCTCGGCCAGTTTGCCTTGGGCAGCTGGGCAGGTCGTCGGCTTCCTCCTGTGTAGAGCCTGGATCTTCAGGGCTCTTTGCTGACCAAGGTGGAGGGGACTTCTCGGACAGCTGGCCAGGGCCTTAAACACCTTCGTGAGCCTGTAACCCATTTCAGTTTACAGACTACTGAGGGGGCCACAGGGGGTCCAGATAGGGCACTCCTCTTCCAGTGTGGGGGTGCTATCCTCATGCTCTGACTGGCGTCTGGGAGAAACCAGCATCTTGTAACCCCTCAGATGCAGAAAGGCTGGTCTTTGGCCAGGTAGCCCATCTGTTTTGATTTTTCAGGGAGCCCTGAGCAGAAGGGGTTGTTGTAGGCAGTTACTCTGTTTAGCCTCACTGGGGTCTGGGGTCTCCTTAGCAGATGTTTGAGGAGCAGGGGCTCTGTGAGAACATGGAAACAGAGTGATATCTTTGTACCTGTTGTCCCACTAAGCATCGTCCTGTCACACATGCCCACTCCTCTCCCAGCCTCCTGCCATCCTTGTCTTCTGTTGCTCAGCTTTGAAAACCACACCTTGAGTCCCCGTCTGTAGAGTTAGAAAGTGAGGTTTCCTCTCAAGTGTCCTCAGAAGCCCCAGCTTGGATGTCATCATGGTATTTTGGGATTTGACGAAGGAGCAGAGATAGAGTGGCCTCTTGGCCTGTTTGTGGCTTACCTCCCTTGGCCTTGACTGATGACTGTGGTGACACCTGTGGACAGTAAGTAGGTCCCTGGTGCTACTCCATGTGATTGAGTTTCCTGACTTATTCTGTATCAGCAGTCAGGAAGCCAGATCCCTGGCTGCTAATCGTGCGGCTTGTACCTCATGTGAAGTTTGGGTTTCACGTCCCTCCCCTATCTCCCTGCCTCCCAAGTTCTGTTAGGAAATATTGCGCAGCTAAAGTAACAATTACATTGCAGGGATAGAAATAGAAGTGTCCGAAGGTAATGTTAACTAGACATTTTTACTAAAGGATCTTGTTGCAATTGGTCATTCATTGATATTTTATGGTCTACAGGTCTACCATAGGGACCTGCATATTTTAAAATTTTTTCCATATGTGCTTGCATTGTGTGTGTATGTGAGAGAGAGAGAGAGAGAGAGAGAGAGAGAGAGAGAAGGAGGGAGGAGTGGGGAATCTCTTTATGAAAGATCTAGAGGTGCTTGTTTCCATTTAACCTCCCAGCCGAGCTCAGCCAACCCGACTCTCCATCAGCGCAGCACACAGGGCTTTTATTCTTGGAGCTCACTTTGATAGAAAGCTGAGATAGTAGCCGCACCCCCGCCATGGCTTCCCTGGCTTTTCTGAAACTTCACAAACTAAGCTCACTTTCCATCTCTAAATACTGCTGGGTGGTCTTTCCTGTTGGGATTCCAGAGCTCTGGGCCTTCCTGGAACAAGCTTTGGGCATCTTGTCATTGCTAGTGCAGCTGCATTGGGTTGCTATGGAAACCAAATCTCATGGTGTAGCACCAGGCCTGTTTACAGTGAGTGCTTGGTGTCCTGCCCCTGACTTGGGAAATAACGGTGATGGTGACAATTGCTCATGACCTGAGTTGGGAATTCCCTGTGCCATCAAGCAAAGCTTTTCAGGGCCCTGACCTTACCATGGTGACCGCAGCAGGGGGTTGGTAACTCTTGGCAGTGGTGGTGGGGTCTTTCCCCTTGCTCAGAGGGAGACTTCTCCTCCAGCCTCAGCAGGCTCCCTGGGAGTGGCAGGGAGTCCTTGGGCCTTGAGGATGGCTTGGGAGCCCCAGGAGAATCTGGGGCATCTGGGAACATTGACTCTGACAAGCACTCTGGGACAGCCTCCACCTCTTAGCATCACAACAGCCATGGCATCTTGCATGGTGTTCTACAGCTCACGAACTAGCTGCTAGAAGAGTGAATATCATTGCCATGTGGCAGATTAAGGCGACTCCAAGTCAGCTCACAGGTGCCATTTCATTATTAATTGCAATAAAAGACATTAGTTGCTATTTCAGGATCTGGCTGCTTGGCCACCTAGGCTGTCCTTTATCTGGCTACTTGCAGCTTTTGAAGAAAAGAGAGTAAAGGTCTCTTTCTCTTCCTTGCTGCTCATTCTTGGGGTATTTACTTTGGTGAAACATTTGATGATTCTCAGGATTAAGTGTCTTCCCAGAGCAGAAGGAGTCTGGGTAAATCACCACAATAATTCTGTGTCCTGGAAAAATCTCAGCCCAGTTAAGCAAGCTCCTACTATGTGCTCATCACCTTTCCAAATTATATCCTTGTATTCTCAAAACAGCCCCTTGTGCAGAGGGCATTTCTTTCATTCCCATTTCTCAGACGAGGAGGTCAAGACTCAGAGAGGTTAACTGGATCGGTGGCATTCACCTTGCTGGGAAGTGGCCCAGCTAAGATGTACCCTGGCCTCTGATTGCGAAGTGTGGCTCGTTTATGTTCCACCTGAGAGCCAGTGTAGGGCCAGGCAGACCTGCTTCCTCATGTGCTAAAGTGTCTGCATTTCACAGGAGCTGTACAGCTCTCTGATGGAGACATCTCATCATGTTCCCTGGCCCCCATGAGGCCCAGCCTAAATGAACTCCCCTATGAAGAATTTTCCAAGCCACAACCACAACCCATAGTGGCTCTAAAAATGCCCACAAGGGGGCTTAGTGATGGATATGAAGGAGGTAGGTGTCAATGCAGACTCTGCAAATGCAAGGGCTTGAGACCAAGAGAAACTGAGGCTCTGCAGCGAGAGTGTCCAAGCAGCCCGCGGCAGCCACCGCGCATGTGGAGGCAGCCTGACCTCAGCGAGAGACTGCTGTCCCCAGGGACTTTTTCTTTCACCTGGTTGCCCATCTGTGTGTGTACCCAACCACTCCTAGTTCCCAGCGATCCCTGGCTGTTTCCATGGTATCCATGTCTCTGGGTAAACACCTTAGCTTAAGGCAAACATGTGCTAGGAAGGAGGGCTGTCGCTGCACAGTGGCCACCTGTGCAGAGTGTGGCCCTTGAGCTAGGACAGGAGAAGGGATGTGGACAAAGGGTAAACAGCAGGTATCAGACTCTTAGGGAAGTGTGTTCAGATTCACACGTGTCAGGATCAGGAGTCCTACGGACAGAAGTCCAGTGTGCCACCTGGCATCCAGTGGAGTGTGAAGGTGGAAGAGGGGAGGGAGGAACCAGCCCATCATAGACATGTGCTGAGTCCTTGGGTGGGGGGATGGTACAGATGTGGAATTAAAGCTGCCAGTGACACTCCGTAGGTGCATTGCCATGTGCCAAGCTTACATGCGCTTACACGCTTTCTCTCTGGTCCTCATAAGCATCCTGGGAGGTCAGTACCATTATTGTGCCCATCATACAGTTGAGGGAATGGAGGCACTGAACTATTAGGCCGTGTGCCCAAGGTCTTACAACTAGTAAAGTAGCAGATCCAGAAGGCTAAGCCAGCCTTCTCTGACTGCAAAACTGGGTCCTCACTGGGGCTGTGGGGGTGGGGAGGAGAACCTTGGAGCTGGGGCAAAAGAGTGCTAGGGGACACAGTGCACAAAGCCCATCTTGGGGGGTGAGGAGGCCAGCAGGGCAGGAGTGATAGCTGGCAATGGAGCTGGAGGGGTGGCACAAGTCCAGGTGGTGAGGGGAAAGGGGGCCCTGGGTCCCAGGCTTCCCTTTGTGGGGTCTAGGACAGGTGTTCCTGCCCTTGAATGTTTATTCAGCTTACCTCCTGGTTCTGGGGCCAGAGGGATCCTCAACCCAGGACAGCTATTACAGCCTGGGAGTGAGACGGGGCCAGAGTGGTAGCTAAACATGGACACAGAGGCTGGTAAGGTGGGAAAGGCCTTGGGTGACTGGAGCTAGATCTTGACCCTATGAGCAAGGAGACACCTCAAAGCGAGTGGACCTTTCCAGTCTCCTGGGTGATCTCTTTCCTGACCCCCAATCCTGCTCTGAGAACTGTGAGTGCCAAGAAGCTTCCCCTCTGGCTCAGCGGGGAGAGGAGAGGTCCCCGTAGGCCCAGGGTATGTCTGGAGCTGCCTTTGTTAGGCTCTGTGGCTTACCCAGAGGGAAAATACCCCACATGGACTGAATGAAACCCCCACGTTCCACATTCTGCCAACTGGGCATCTTGTCTTTGTTTGCAAGACAGAGAAAAATCTCAGCCCATTGTCCGGCCTTTCTATTTATAGCCACCAAAGAATTAAGCAGATGAACCTGTCCAGGATCGGAAGGCTGGGGGGCCATATGGTGAGTCTGCAGGGTTGCCGCGTGGCTAATAGGAGGCGAGTCTGGAGAGCCTGTTGTTCATGTTCACGCTTCATTTCTTCCCAGTGTGCTTTTGGTCAGAAAGATAAAAATAGCGTTAAAAATGTCCTGTTCACTGGACATGACCCTGGGGAACTCTCTGGATCATATTTGCTTACTTCCCTGATGACACAGAATGTGAAATTCTAAACAGCCCTGAGAGGAGGAAGCCGCCCAGCAGAAGACTGAGGTATGCCCTCCCTGGTTGGTTTCTGAGGCGCATCATGATCTTAATCGCTTTCCTTAGTCCAGACCCAAGGGCTTGTTGGCCAACCCCTGTAATATATAATCAGCCCCCCTTGCCACCCACTAGTGTAGCCAGTATATCACCTGTGAACACGGTCGTGGTACCTCTCTGCCCTGTTTCCCCCATGGCTCCCTATTACGCATGGGTTAGAGCTCAGGCTCCTTGGCCTGGCTTAGTGCCACCTGTTTAGCTCTACACACTGCTCTCCTAAGCACCTCCAGTCATTTGGGGGCCCCACCTCTTCAGATATGGGGCTTTCTCTTTAAGTTTTGCCTCTTACTAGAATGCTCTCTCACTTCTTTGCCTGTTCAAACCCTGCTCCCCCTGTAACAGCCAGTTCCTATTCAGTCTCCCAGTCTTCCTACAATCTCAGAATGATCACACTTTTTTTTTTCCTAGACCTCTAGAGCAACTTTGTCTGATTGGTTTCATTTGGCAATTAATCATGTTCTGCCAGGCTGTATCATCCCCACTATTATCTCAAAGAGTTTAATATTTTATCAACATTTAAATCTTCCTATTTGTCCTTCCCCCTCCATCGGGTGAATCTGCTGAGGGCAGAGAGGGGGCTGAGGCCTCTCCAGCAGGCAGCACGGTGTGGCGGAGGCTCGCGTGGGTTCCGGAGCTGCTGCTGCAAGTCAGTTGCTCTGGCTTTTACTGACTGTGTGACCTCAGGAAAGTTTGAGCTTCTCTGTGCCTCAGTTTCCTTCCCTATAAAATATGGATAAAGATTGCACCCGCCTCATGGAGTTGTAAGGATTCAGTGAGTTAGTGTGTGCAGAGGGAGGGCTTAGAACAGGGCTGCATGGTGCCTGCTGAGGAGCTTAGTTTGCCCACTTCCCCTTCACACAGCCCTGGGCACAGTACATGGGTCAGATTTGCTGTTCTTTTCATCTGGTGTAGTGTCAGATGAAAAGCTCTGATCTGCAGAGGATACGAAGGTTCTTACGTCACACAGCAGGAAGTGGAGGAGAGGCTCAGGTGGCAGGGCTGAGATCCCAGTGCTCCTGGAGCCTGGTCCCAAGACCTTCCCCCAACCCCCACTGAGGGGCTTTACTTCGCAATGAGCACTGAGAGAAAGCTGGGTTTTTAATGGTTGGACACCTTTTCCTTGGAGCAGATGGACTGGGATTGGCCAGGAGGCCACCACTCTGCAGGGCTCCCGTGGGGCCATTCTCATAGTCTTCTATGGAAATGGCATTCCCTTGATATGTTCAGTGAGGCCCTGGGATGAAGCATTTCCCTGCCAATCCTCCCCTCCTTCCTGGGCCCGGTGATGGCTCCTGAGGCCTCCTGGCCCTGGAAGACTCAAGTGTCAGAGCCGAGTGGTGCCGTGAAAATCCTCGTTGACTGGGTAGCAGGCCTCTGGAGGTGGGCACAGCTGCCTTCTCCCATGTGCTGTCCCTCCTGCTGTCCCCTGGCCACTTTCTGAGAGAGCCCTCGGGGCTGGGGGATGTATTTTGAGGTGGTCAGCTATTCCCAAGTGCCTTTGCACCCAGCTTCGTTCCAGGGGACGAGTGAAGTGATGATGCTCACAGATGTTCCGAGGTCACTGCTCCCCTTCCCGCCTGCCTGCCCCGCCCACCCCAGCCACGGATGGAATGTGTGAGTGATTGTGAGAAGATGCCAAATGGTTTCTAATTCAGAAATGTCGTTTGAGCTATGTGTTTTACCAGGCTGCCTTTCAAATGGAACCAAAGGTGACAGCCTTTGGATAGATTTGTGATAAAGCTGTAACACTATTACAGTTAAATGTAATAGTGTTCATGGTAGAATTTGGTGGTGAATGTTTAGGTGTTCTCTATAAGATTCTTTCATTTGTGCGGTATGTTTGAAGTTTTTCGTAATAAAACATTGAGGGGAGAAGTACTGAGGACTTCATAGCTGACTGCTTAGGTAGTCAATATAGGCTTTGCCACTTTCTAGCTGTGTGACCTTGGGTAAATGACTTAACTTCTCTGAGACTCGGTTTTCCCATTTGTAAGAATGGGGCTTATCCTGGAACATATCGTAGGAACGTATATAGAAGTACATTCAAGTGCATTTGAAGTGCTTCTTAGGTAAAGATGAGGGACAGGGTCGTGTACATTTACTATCTGGTTGCTAAGTATCAGTCATTATTATAATCAGTCAGAGAGGCTTTTGTGGATAAGATCTTAGAAGAAGACATTGAATTAGTCAATTAGAATGTTATTAGTAACCTGAAAGAATAATTCTAGGAGCATGGTTGGGTAGGAGGAGAAGCCAGATAGAGGGGTTTAGACAGAGAGGGGCTGAGCACAGTCAAGGCAGCAGGCACAGACTTCATTTTCAGAAGCTTGTTAGAGATAGGAGAGAGAGCCCTGGCTGGAGAGCTCAGTTGGTTAGTGTCGTTCCCAATATGTCAGTTTTGTAGATTCTGTTCCTGGTCAGGGCATATGTAGGAATCCACCTATGAAATCAACCAATGGATGCGTGGAGAAGTGGAACTACAAACTGAAGTTTTTCTGAGATCTCTCTCTCTTCCCCTTCCTCTCTCTCTCTGGAATCAATCAAAAAAAAGAAGAAAAAATGAGAAAAGAAAAGAACTAGGATAGAGAGCTGGGTTAGGAGCTGGAGTCAGAGAGGAAGGGATTAGGGGGATAGAGGAGCCGTGTTTGTGGGCCAGGCGTCCCTAGCCACAGGCCTGGAGAGGCTGTGCCAGGCTCCAGGGGGAAGCTCAGATGTCCAGCCTCCTAGGCTGAGTCGTGGGCAGAGTTGAATGGGTCAGCCAGACACTTTGTCATCTTTCCCTGGGGCCAAGGAAGCTCAGGTGGAGTCCCTTATAGACCTTTACAGAAGCTCTTCCTCATTCTAGTAACAGGCAGGGTAGCTCCTACCTGAGTCTCTTGTTGCCGTTTCTCCAGTGAGTCCCCTCTGACAGCAGCAGTGCCTGGGGGGGGGGCCGCGGGGCTGGCTGTGCCCGCGCCAGCCAGCAGTGGGGCAGGGTGGACAGCAGGCCCACTTGACAGCCCATACTCAGGGATTTCTGGGATGTCTAACCTGAAGAACTCATCCAGGTCTGTCTCACCTTCAGGCTGCTTACATTTAAAAAATATCAGATCCCTCCAGGAAAATGAAAAGCATCCACATAAAGGTATAGATTTCTAATTTCCCTTGACACAACGATCTGTCTGGCTGCCTGGGTTTGAGTGGCAGCTGCTCCTCAGCCTGGGTATCCCTGGTCGCTCTTGCAGGCCTGTGTCCTGAGCCTAACTCTTCAAAGCATTGTAGTTTGTTACCCTTGGTCTGACACAGCCTTCTACTTGACGGGGTAGACACTGGCCAGCCAGGTTAAGGGACTTGAGGCCGTCTATTTTGTCCATAGAGCAGGTGGCTCCAAGGCAGCTCTCCTGCTCTGTACCGTGGCCCTCTTCCTGTGGGCTCCGAGGACCTGCCATCAGAAGTCCCATCAGGTTCTATGAAACCCTTCCAGCCTGGCCCATCAGGCCTTGATTCCAGCTCCCAGGGGCCCAGGAAGATGTGTTAGGAACTGTATGTAATCCTGTTTTATAAAATTATCACAAACCAAGTTTCCCTTTGGTGAGTCGCTCTGAATTTTCTACCCATGAATGTCTATACCTTTTTACCTAGAATTTTACCTGTTGTAAAAGGCTATAATACTAACTTTAAATGACATTAAAAAACCAGTCACAATCTCACTAGCATAGCACAGCAGCTGTCCCTATCTTTATTTTTAAAAGTACTTTAAATTACAGAAAATTTTATTTTTATCCTGTGCTACTGACTATTTTAACCGAACTTCTGCCTTCCACCCCCTCCCTCCTCCCCTCACCATCTTTCCTATCTCTCCCCGCTGTTCCGCCCCACCTGATAACCCCTGGGTAACCAATGCTTCCATTCTGCATCCAGAGTTTATCTGTTGAAGGAGGATCAGCACGGGGCCCAGACTATTCCTTGGTAACGGAGCTGTCTACTCTGCCCTCTGGCCGCAGATAAGGTCCAGCTCCCAGGAGACAGAGGGGTCAGGCTGGGCATCCGGGGAAAGATACAAATGCCTCCCCAGTCCTTGCTTTCAACCAACTGAAATGGAACACTTTGGCTAAAGGATTGTGTGTGTGTGTGTGTGTGTGTGTGTGTGTGCACCTGCCTGTAAAGAACTAGGACTAGAATGGTAATGTTTTAGGCACTAGGAATCTCTTCCCTTTCCAGCCTGGTATGTTCAGATAATTTTCTTTTGATGCCTCTGACCCATGCAAGATTTTAAAATAAATTTTAAGCTCCATTTAGTCACCTTCATCTTGACTGCATGGCATCCTTAGCATTTATTGTGTTCATCCCAGACAGCTACCAAATGGTGTGCCAGCAGGCACGTTTTCATGTACACTGGGATAGCATGCAGATGGCATTTCCCTGGGAAGGCCAACAGCCTGTGCTTTGGTGCCATAGTAGCTGTGTGACCTTGAGTAATGTGCTGTGCCGCTCTGTGCTCAGTTTCCATTTTCATAAAGTGGAGATGATCTCTCCTAAGGCTGGAAGAATGTATTAATTGAGATACTATATCTAAAGCACTCTGCAGAAAGCCTGGCAGACAAACAGAGCAGGGATTACAGTTCCCTCCCCCTTCCTTTCTCTCTGAGTTTTCTTTGGAGCTTGAGAACCTGCCAAGGAGTTCATAATCTGTTAACAAACACTGAAGTGTTGGGGGAGGGGGGCACACAGACTACAAAGAATGGCTTTTGGAGAAGGGAGAATTTTCTTGTAGTGTAAATAGTCAACTCCACTTTAAATCTTTAACTTTGGTATGCATCTAGTTTCACCTAGTGAGTTTCCTTTGGGAATTCTGTCCTACCAAGTTGAGTCTTGTTTAAGAAGCAGGACCCAGATGTGTGGTCTTGAAGGTCAGCTTGGCTGTGGTCTCCTAGTTTCCTTAGGTGCTTGCTCTGGCGTGGGCCTACTGTGTAAGCCATGAAGGATGCCTGGGGACCTGGTGTGGTCTTCCCGCTTGGATTCAGACATTCACTGCACCTGCCAATGCTGATTCACAGCCTCCGTGCTTGGGGGTCATTTAACTGAATTGTACTGTGGGCTAAGATTGGGAGTGAAAGTATTTTACAAGCCCTCCTCTACTTTAGGATTCTGTGGTCCATGGTTTCACTGAAGACTGAAAATTCTTCACTGTCACTGCCAGCTGGGGGACCTGGGCACATCCTCTCCTTGCCCTGGTCTCTTATGTCCTCACTGTAACCTGAAGATTGTAGGCTGCGTCTCCCAGGGCAGGGATGGCGGGCAGGAGCTTTGGAAACCTCATCAGCCAGCAGCTCGATGCTGTTTGAGGGTTTCTGCTTTCCTTGTGCCTGACTTCTGCAACATGAAGTCGTGTACTTAGGCATTATAGGGTCTGGACGTCGGCAGAAACTTCAGTGTTTGCTTAGGCTTCTGGGTTCCCCAAGTCCAGGGAGTGCAGCATGGTCGTGAGTGTGCCAGGTACAGGGACAAAACCCTGGGTCACCAAGACGAAGACAGGCCCTTCGCAGTTTTCTTTCTGTTCTGATTCTCTCATGGACAAGGTCTTAGTTCGGCATTTTGAACACATCTCACTGGTTACCCATGTCCCTTTTGAACAAAGGCACAGCTGCCGAGGCTGGGGGAGTTGGCCAGCCGTGGCATCTAGCTGGAATTTTGTGATCTGCTTTTTTGTTTGATGGTTATCTTCTCTTTTTCTCACAAGTAATCCCAGTGTTTCATACATATATGGTAGTCTTACAAAGTTTCATTAAAATATAGTTATCTAATTACAAAATACGAGTTCACTTAAAGAAAAGTGGAAGCACAGTTAGTAGTTCAGGTGACACATAGTGAGGGCAGAAGCTATGATGGGGCTGTGTGACCAGCACATTTAGGACTGAGTCCTTCTTCTGGATCAGGCTGAAACCTGCCCGATCTGACTCCATTTCTGACCTCACTTTGGACAAAAGCATCAGGGCAGCTTCCACCAGCCAAAACGTTCCTGGAAGGCAGGGGGGCATGTTTTTCCTCCTGCACAAGGATCTCAGCATATTAGTATACATCTGTTAAACACACACATACCAGTGGGCTGCAGCTTTTTCAACAGCCTTTTGCAGGGCCTGAGCGGCCGCGAGTGAGAGCCATCGTACCTGGGTTCTGGGAGCTCCGAAACCAGGGGTGGAGTGTCTTCATATGACAGAATTCGCATGAGGCTCTAATGCCCCAGTCACACTGCACACAGACAGGTAGCCCACACTGAGTGGACAGCTGAGCTGGCATCTTGAGGTTGACTTTGAGATCTGTGTGGGGACGGGGCTCTTAGTAATGGCTGCTTCTCCGGACCATGGTACCTCCTGGTTCTGGTTGCCTCCACTGTGTTCCACACTGTCCAGACCAGGGCCCTTGCCCAAGAGCCCACCATTCCTCCCCAGAGTGGCAGGAAGGCTGCTTGTTCCGGTGCATCTGACTTCCTAGCAACTGGTTCTTCCCCGGGGATCGCGGCTGGGAGGTGAGAGACAGACCCTGCTGCAGATGTCAGGGAACGTGCTCGAGGCCCCTGCCCGGGGTTCACGTGGCTCTGAGGCTAGCCTTGTGTGCACTGCACAGGCAGGCAGGTCTTGGGTCAGGCGAGGGAGGTCGCCTGTAGGAGATGGCATGTTGGTGCCATAACATATTTAGCTGTACTGCCCAAGGGGGAGGCTCTCTGTAGCTACATGTGGCTCTGATTGCATCACAGTCACCTTTGTGGCCCGGATCCAGGCTGGGGACAATTCGGACATTGTGCCACACTCAGGCTTGATGCTGCTGTGGGGATTGACAATGTCAAAATGCTCTGGCAAAGGCTGAAACCACTTCACTTTTTAAAAAAAATTAAAGTGGACATCATGATCGTCGTCTGATTCTGGAGCCCCTGACCGTGCTCAGTTTTGAACATGGACTCAGTCCTTCTTCCTTGTTATAAACAGACCTCACTGATCTTTCCTCACCCCGATCCTGCACTGTTCCTGACCTTGACCTCCCCGTGACCCTCACGTGCTCTCTTACCTCACACCATTCTTGACCTGCCCTTCTTTTCCATGCCACCCCTGGTTCCTCTAGAAGGTTCTCCTACCCAGGTAAAGTCTGTTTTGCATCTTGTTTGATAATTAAAAAGAATGTTGCAAGTTTAACACTTTATTTTTGGAGTTGTGCCATAATGTCCCAGTTTTAAAATGACAATGTAGGTGAAAAGCTGAGCTGGAAAGGGGCGAGGGTGCACACATCTGGGACTTCTGCCTTGTGGGCCTGGTTCGGCCACCACCTCTGCCTGTCATGGTAGCTGGGCTTGTCACTTTCCCAGGACTGTTTTCTCATTGGCTGTCAGAGGGAGTTGGGTCAGATGACTGAACCTCTTTATTTCTGGATGTCAGTCTGCCCCTTGGTGCGAGGTGACGCCAAAGCTAATCTCCAAGGCCTCCTCCCGTTCTAAAGTTCCCAAGTCCGACACTGGATGTTTGTACTCGGATTACACAGTTGTGAACTGAGGAAGTAAATCGGACAGCCACTGGTTTGGATGGGTTTGATGAAGTAGGCGTCATACAAGAATAAGATCAACAAGTTAGCAGGGCCTTCCCTGTCTTGTTTTGTACCACCTGCCTGGCACTGACCACAGTGCCAATAAAAATGGGCTGACTGAGTGAAAGAGCACTGGGTGACTGGTGACTGTGTGAGTTTTATGCGAAGCAATAAAGAAGCTTAAGGAGGCAGAGCCCCTTTGGCTTATTGTTATGCACGAACTTACCCTGGGAACTCAAAGCGCAGTGCTGGCAAGGGGTCAGTGAAGGAGAGAAGAGTGACCATGTGGGTCTGAGAGTGGAACCCTGCAAGTGGAGAAGCCTGCTGTGTGCCCTTCCCATCCCGAGGGGCCAGCCAGCCTCTGCCTCTTGTCAGTGTCTTGCCGGCATGGACTCCAGGGAAAGTGGCGAACACCTGGCAGTTGCTGCTGGATTTCATGCTGCAGCTGTTGAGACGCCCGTGGGCTGCAGCTGCCCCAGGGCTGAGCCCTTGGCCTTCCCTGTGGTCACCTCTGTGTTCTTCAGACTGGCGGTAGCCTGGGTAAACCAGGATGGGGGCCCCAGGCCTGCCCTCCACATAGACTCTTCCCCATTCCCTGTCCCTACACCCTTCTGTTTAGCAAGTCACAAGGGGCTGGAGCAGTCCCTGGAGTCCTCTTCTTCTCCTGGTGCCGAAAGAGGTTTGGCACCAGAGGCCTCGAGGTACAATTCTGTTTCAGACTACAGGCAAAATTGTAGAATGTCACATGGCTGACAGTTTCTCACTCAGTGTTGTTTTGCAGTCTAAGAATGGGGGCCCATTTGTAGCCCCTCCAGGGCTTGGTCTTGGCAGCTGAAACCATTGGGAAAATGATCAGTCACTGCATTTGGTCTGGCCCAGAGTCACAGGAAACTGATGCTTTGAAATATTGCCTTCAGGAGGGTGCTGGGCAGTTGATCTGAGCTGGAAATTAATCTCATCTCTTAGAACTGGTGGAAATGCAGAGCTGGACAGTGGACACTTCAGGGAAGGAACAGCTGGCATCCCTACAGCCTGAATAAGCCGTAGTGGAATGTGACCCAGGAAAATCATGAAGACAGAGAGGAGGGGGAGGCTTTATTGTTATTAATGATCTGTGAATTTCAGTCAAGGCTTTTGGCCTTCATTGGCTAATATATTTCTTTCAGAAAACTTAATTGAGGCCCAGTCTGTACCAACCACAATACAAGGTACACTGTATCGGTGCAAAGATGTGTTAGGCTGGTTGACTGTGGTGGGAGTTGCACTTAGATGCGCTGGTGAGGTGAGCATGGACATGATGCTGAGTGGATGGCACCCCCGCATCTTCCCGCAGTTTCAGTGAGCACAGCTGTGGGGTCTTCCTCTGCCTGCAGGAAGTTTGCTGTCCTGGGGAATATTTATGCTGACATTTGTTTTATCAACTCTAGCTTCCCAGGGGGATGATCTGGATGGTGTTAGTGGGACCAAATTGTGACATGGCCAAGAGTGGATAGACCCCTGTATGTTGTTGTGGATAACAGCCGAATCATTGTGCAGGCGGAGGCTGACTGGGAATCAAGACTGTAGACTTTTCAGACATGGCATTGCCACCTATCTGCTAATAGGACTTAGAAATGTGATTGGCTTTTTGCTTCAGTTTATCTGGTCAATGGGGAGGATGAGTTGTTCTTTGGAACATAAGCTCTGAAAGATGTAAGCAGATAATAAAGGGATTTTGTTTGAGAAAGTTTACAAACCAGTAGTTTAAAATACGAGCTGAAACAAAGTTATTGAACTGGTTTCTTCTTTTTGCAGAACTTTTAGGGCCTTGAATATACTAACATAGAAAATAGCTAAAGGAGGATATGGTAGTCAGTGATTCCCAAACTTAGTTGACTGTGAAACACTTATAGTAGAGAGAAGCTTACAGAATTCATGGTTCTCCGAATCTACTTGGGGAATCACTAGTTTAGATCAGTGGTTCTCAACTGGTGGTGATTTTCTCCCCTAGGTCCGTGGACTAGTTGGCTAGAAATTTCGTGCTGGTCTGCAAAAGAGTTAACCACCCTGATGCTGTGTGAAGATTACAGACCCAATGATCTTAGTTGAATTTGCTTATGCTCAGCGAGATTTCTACCTTTGTGGTCCCTGAAATAACTCTCCTATTTTCATTGGTCCCCAAGTGTAACGAGGTTGAAAGCCTCTCCCCTAGGAGACATTGCAATGTCTGGTGATGTTTTAGTTGTTTAAACTGGGGACAACTGGGAAGAGAGGGCTGGTGCTACTGGCATCCAGTGGGTGGAGGCTGGGGGTGCTGCTATATATCCTACAACACAGGGCAGATGCCCACAGCAAAAATTTATCTGGCCAAAAGGTCAGTAGGGCCCAGGTTGAGAAACCCTGGACTGTGCAGTACCTAAAGGCCCCACCCCTCCCAGCTTTAATACTTGGGCAATTGGCTGGTTTGTTGACACTCTCCAACTTGGTCTACCAGTTTACCCTGAGGGGTCTCTGGTCCTTGGACGTCATTGCTCTCTGGAAGACAGGAGAGGCAGTTCCACCTGCTCTTTGTAGATACCTGCATACTCCTGGCTCAAGGGCCATATAGCCACATATCCGTGTATTCAGAAAGCATGGTCTGATATTTGTGGCAGCTCATGGCTGGTTTCTCGGTGAGAAGAACACGAAGTCTTTGTTTTCTGGGTCTTGTTTCATGAGGAACGTGGATTTTAAAGCCACAGCCTGCCAGACGCTGTTCCTGCAGACAGAGCTGAGATTCCGAGAACCCCTAGCTCACAGAGATTCATCATCCTTTGGGAGTTTTAAGATCACATTTTTTTTTAATGGATACTCATGGTATTCCAGATTTTCACTCTTCGCCTTAACACCCTTCTCCCAATACACACTTTTCTCCAGTAACCAAAACACAATTGTTAATGGAAATTCCATCACGGGCTGACCCAGAGACCCACATGAACTGGCACAATTATATATGAAGCAAGGTGCTATCATGACTAATTAGCCGCTCACAGAAGCACATTTTCCGATGGACAGCTGCGGGCAGTCGGCCTGTCCTGTCTGAAGGCACACTCTTGGAGAGCTTCCCTTCCTCTCCAGGCTTCAGAACTATGCTTTGTCTAAGGATTCTCTACCACCGCTGGGCCACGTGAAATGTCCAAAGCAAGGTGGAAATGCACTTCCTGCCTGCCCCCTGCCCCCGTCAGTCCTGTGCTTATTCCCAGGGGCCTCAGTGTCCTTGGCTATGAGCCACCGCTGAGAGCCATTCCCTTGAAGGCAGTGCAATCCGTGACAAGCAGTCTCACGGTCCAGCGGTCATGGGCAGAAGCTTTAGGAGGACCCTGGGGAAGCCTTGTTGAGAATTGCCATCTCTGACTTCCCCATCTGTAGAGGAGGGAGCATTATCCTGTGTCCAGAGATATCAGCTGGGGTTGAATGAGTAAAATTTATGCAACAAACTTCATTGGTCACTGGCCCTGGAGGACATTGTATGAAACGTCTTTTACAAGGACTCTCGGCGGTGGACGACTCCATGGGCGAAGCCCCAGCCCTTGCTTCCTTGGTTCTGCTGTCTGAGTGCTGACCATGTGCTAGGGAGTCCTGCTCTTCTGAATGTTGCAGGGTCTCTAAGTATGGAGACACAGAGAAGGGTGGGAAGGTGTGGGTCAGACTTAAGGAGGGCTACAAAGACCTCCCACCACCACCAATCAGCAGCAATTCAGTGTCATGAGTTTCTTCACCTCTGCCAGTTCACACAGCCACACTCAGTGGTGGATATTAACAACCCCCATTTCCAGATGAGGGAAATGAGGCTCAAGGGTGGTTAAGAACCCACCCATGTTAGTAACTTAGCAGAGGCAAGATTTGAACTCATTTCCAGCAGACTCTAAAACTGTGCTCTTAATTCTGTGCCTGCTTGAATCCAGTCTTAAGCTTCCAGCCTGTGCCAGGTCTCCCTGGCCCCAGTACTCCAGCCAGGTGCAGGGCTCGGGGCGAGGGTCCTGTGACCAGCCAGGCTGTGACAGCACCATGGTGCTCATACACAGTTGGCAGGGCTGTCTAGCTCTTCCTTTGGGCAGAAGTACTATGCACTGCACTCAGAAATTGCATGTGCCTCATGTTAGAAATGAACTCCCCTAAGAAGAATTTTTCAAGTCATGCTGCAACCTGTAAGTGAATTATAAAATCAATTTAGCGGGTTGCAACCAATGCTAAAAAAAAGAAGAGGAAGAAGAAGTTACGAAAATACATCTCTTTTTTTTTTTTTTAATAAATTTTTATTAATGGTAATGGGATGACATTAATAAATCAGGGTACATATATTCAAAGAAACATGTCTAGGTTATTTTGTCATTAAATTATGTTGCATACCCCTCGCCCAAAGTCAGATTGTCCTCCACCACCCTCTATCTAGTTCTCTGTGCCCCTCCCCCTCCCCCTAACTCTCTCCCTCCCTCCCTCCCATGTCCTCCCTCCCCCCCACCCCTGGTAACCACCACACTCTTGTCCATGTCTCTTAGTCTCATTTTTATGTTCCACCAATGTATGGAATCATGTAGTTCTTGTTTTTTTCTGATTTACTTATTTCACTCCTTATAATGTTATCAAGATCCCACCATTTTGCTGTAAATGATCTGATGTCATCATTTCTTATGGCTGAGTAGTATTCCATAGTGTATATGTGCCACATCTTCTTTATCCAGTCTTCTATTGAAGGGCTTTTTGGTTGTTTCCATGTCTTGGCCACTGTGAACAGTGCTGCAATGAACATGGGGCTACATGTGTCTTCACGTATCAATGTTTCTGAGGTTTTGGGGTATATACCCAGTAGAGGGATTGCTGGGTCATAAGGTAGTTCTATTTGCAGTTTTTTGAGGAACCACCATACTTTCCTCCATAATGGTTGTACTACTTTACAGTCCCACCAACAGTGGATGAGAGTTCCTTTTTCTCCACAGCCTCTCCAACATTTGCTATTACCTGTCTTGTTGATAATAGCTAATCTAACAGGAGTGAGGTGGTATCTCATTGTAGTTTTGATTTGCATTTCTCTAATAACTAATGAAGCTGAGCATCTTTTCATATATCTGTTGGCCATTTGTATCTCTTCCTGGGAGAAGTGTCTGTTCATGTCCTCTTCCCATTTTTTTATTGGATTGTTTGTTTGTTTGTTGTTGAGTTTTATGAGTTCTTTGTAAATTTTGGAAATTAGGCCCTTATCTGAGCTGTTGTTTGTAAATATCATTTCCCATTTAGTTGGCTGTCTGTTTATTTTTATATCAGTTTCTCTTGCTGAGCAAAATCTTTTAATTCTGATGTAGTCCCATTCATTTATCTTTGCCTTCACTTCTCTTGCCATTGGAGTCAAGTTCATAAAATGTTCTTTAAAACCCAGGTCCATGATTTTAGTACCTATGTCTTCTTCTATGTACTTTATTGTTTCAGGTCTTATATTTAGGTCTTTGATCCATTTTGAATTAATTTTAGTACACGGGGACAGGCTGTAGTCGAGTTTCATTCTTTTGCATGTGGCTTTCCAGTTTTCCCAACACCATTTGTTGAAGAGGCTTTCTTTTCTCCATTGTGTGTTGTTGGCCCCTTTATCAAAGATTATTTGACCATATATATGTGGTTTTATTTCTGGGCTTTCTATTCTGTTCCATTGGTCTGAGTGTCTATTTTTTTGCCAATACCATGCTGTTTTGATTATCGTGGCCCTATAATATAGTTTAAAGTCAGGTATTGTAATGCCCCCAGCTTCATTCTTTTTCCTTAGGATTGTTTTGGCTATTCGGGGTTTTTTATAGTTCCATATAAATCTGATGATTTTTTGTTCCATTTCTTTAAAAAATCTCATAGGGATTTTGATGGGAATTGCATTAAATTTGTATATTGCTTTGGGTAATATGGCCATTTTGATTATATTTATTCTTCCTATCCAAGAACAAGGAATATTTTTCCATCTCATTGTATCTTTTTCGATTTCCCTTAACAATGCTTTGTAATTTTCATTATATAGGTCCTTTACGTTCTTTGTTATGTTTATTCCTAGGTATTTTATTTTTTTTGTTGCAATCGTGAAGGGGATTATTTTTTTGAGTTCGTTTTCTAATATTTCATTGTTGGCATATAGAAAGGCTATGGACTTTTGTATGTTAATTTTGTATCCTGCGACCTTACTGTATTGGTTTATTGTTTCTAATAATCTTTTTGTGGAGTCCTTCGGGTTTTCGATGTATAGGATCATATCGTCAGCAAAAAGTGATAGCTTTACTTCTTCTTTTCCGATATGGATGCCTTTTATTTCTTTGTCTTGTCTGATTGCTCTGGCCAGAACTTCTAGCACCACATTAAATAAGAGTGGAGAGAGTGGACAACCCTGTCTTGTTCCTGATTTAAGGTAGAAAGTCCTCAGTTTTATGCCGTTTAATAGGATGTTGGCTGATGGTTTATCATATATGGCCTTTATCATGTTGAGATATTTTCCTTCTAAACCCATTTTGTTGAGAGTCTTAAACATAAAATTGTGTTGTATTTTATCAAAAGCCTTTTCTGCATCTATTGATAAGATCATGTGGTTTTTGTTCTTTGTTTTGTTGATATGGTGTATTACGTTAACTGTTTTGCGTATGTTGAACCATCCTTGAGATTCTGGGATGAATCCCACTTGATCATGATGTATTATTTTTTTAATATGTTGTTGTATTCGGTTTGCCAGTATTTTGTTTAGTATTTTAGCATCTGTATTCATTAGAGATATTGGTCTGTAGTTTTCTTTCTTTGTGCCATCCTTGCCAGGTTTTGGTATGAGGGTTGTGTTGGCCTCATAAAATGTGTTTGGAAGTATTGCTTCTTCTTCAATTTTTTGGAAGACTTTGAGTAGAATAGGAACCAAGTCTTCTTTGAATGTTTGATAGAATTCACTAGTATAACCGTCTGGGCCTGGACTTTTATTTTTGGGGAGGTTTTTAATAGTTTTTTCTATTTCCTCCCTGCTGATTGGTCTGTTTAGGCTTTCTGCTTATTCATGACTCAGTTTAGGAAGGTTGTATTGTTCTAGGAATTTATCCATTTCTTCTAGATTGTTGTATTTGGTGGCATATAATTTTTCATAGTATTCTACAATAATTCTTTGTATATCTATGATGTCTGTGGTGATCTCTCCTCTTTCATTTTGGATTTTATTTATTTGAGTCCTGTGTCTTTTTTCCTTGGTGAGTCTTGCCAAGGGTTTGTCAATTTTGTTGATCTTTTCAAAGAACCAGCTCCTTGTTTTATTGATTTTTTCTATAGTTTTTCTGTTCTCTATTTCATTTATTTCTGCTCTGATTTTTATTATCTCCTTTCTTCGACTGGTTTTGGGTTGTCTTTGTTCTTCTTTTTCTAGTTCCTTAAGGTGTGAAGTTAAGTGGTTTACTTCGGCTCTCTCTTGTTTGTTCATATAGGCCTGAAGTGATATGAACTTTCCTCTTATTACTGCTTTTGCTGCATCCCAGAGATTCTGATATGTTGTATTTTCATTTTCATTTGTCTGTATATATCTTTTGATCTCTGTGCTTATTTCTTCTTTGACCCATTCATTTTTTAGAAGTATGTTGTTTAGTTTCCAGATTTTTGTGGGTTTTTCCCCCTCTTTTTTGCAGTTGAATTCTAGTTTCAAGGCTTTATGATCAGAAAATATGCTTGGTACAATTTCAATTTTTCTAAATTTGCTGATATTGTCTTTGTGGCCCAACATATGGTCAATTCTTGAGAATGTTCCATGTACACTAGAGAAAAATGTATACTCTGTCGCTTTGGGATGAAGTGTCCTGTAGATGTCTATCATATCCAGGTGTTCTAGTATTTCGTTTAAGGCCACTATATCTTTATTGATTCTCTGCTTGGATGACCGATCTAGAGCCGTCAGCGGTGTATTGAGGTCTCCAAGTATGATTGTATTTTTGTTAGTTTTTGTTTTAAGGTCAATAAGTAGCTGTCTTATATATTTTGGTGCTCCTTGGTTTGGTGCATATATATTAAGGATTGTTATGTCTTCTTGATTCAACTTCCCCTTAATCATTATGAAATGACCATTTTTGTCTCTGAGTACTTTTTCTGTCTTGTAGTAAGCATTATTAGATATGAGTATTGCTACACCTGCTTTTTTTTGGGTGTTTTTTGCTTGGAGTATTGTTTTCCAGCCTTTCACTTTGAATTTGTTTTTATCCTTGTTGCTTAGATGTGTTTCTTGTAGGCAGCATATAGTTGGATTTTCTTTTTTAATCCATTCTGCTACTCTGTGTCTTTTTATTGGTAAGTTTAATCCATTTACATTTAGTGTAATTATTGACACTTGTGGGTTCCCTACTGCCATTTTATAAATTGCTTTCTGTTAGTTTTGTATCTAGTTTGATTCTTCTCTTTTGTTTTTCTATCATTTGTTTTTGTTTGTTTGTGTTCCATACTTCTTTCCTCTGTTGCTACCTTTTTTAAGTCAAGTGTTTTTGTGGTGGTTTTTTTTAAGGGTGGTTACCATTAAGTAATGAAAAGGGTACCTACCATATTCATTGTAGTACCCTATCTTATAAGTATTTCTGCACTTCATCGTCCTTTGCTACTGTTAATCTCCATCCTCTCCCCCCTTTTTTTCTTTGTTGTCACAGTTTAAGTTTTGTTTTATTGTGTTCTTGGTGGAGCTGTTACTTGTGGTGTTGTTTTCTTTTGTTCTTTGAATCTGGTTGGAAAACCCCCTTTAGTATTTCCTGGAGTGGGGGCTTTCTGTTGATAAATTCTCTCATCTTTTCTGTATTTGTGAATGTTTTTATATCTCCTTCATACTTGAAGGATAGCTTTGATGGGTATAGTATTCTTGGCTGAAAGTTCCTCTCTTTCAGGGCTTTAAATATTGGGGCCCACTCTCTTCTAGCTTGTAGAGTTTCTGCTGAGAAATCTGATGATAATCTAATAGGCCTTCCTTTATATGTTGTACTCTTCTTTTCCCTGGCTGCCTTGAGAATTTTTTCTTTGTCATTGGTTTGTGTCATCTTTATTATGATGTGCCTTGGAGTGGGTTTGTTGGGGTTAAGAAAACTTGGTGTTCTGTTTGCTTCTTGAATTTGAGGCTTTAGTTCCTTCCACAGGCTTGGGAAGTTCTCGTCTATTATTTGTTTGAGTATATTCTCCATTCCATTTTCTTTCTCTTCTCCCTCTGATATACCTATTATTCTTATGTTATTCTTTCTGATGGAGTCAGACAATTCCTGTAGGGCTTTCTCGATTTTTATTATTTTTGAGTCTCTTTCTTCTTCTCTCTGTTGTGCCTCAAGTTGTTTGTCTTCTATTTCACTAATCCTATCTTCAATCTGGGCTGTTCTGTTAGCTAAGCTTGTTACCTCGTTTTTCAGCTCGTGAATTGAGTTTTTCATTTCTGTTTGATTTGTTTTTATAGTTTCAATTTCCTTGGTAATATATTCTTTGTGTTCATTGAGTTGTTTTCTGATCTCCGTATATTGCCTTTCTGTGTTTTCTTGTATATCTCTGAGTAGAAAATACATCTCTTGTAATAGGGTTAGGAGTTGTTTTATGAGTCCTTTGTTACAGTTACTCACATACTAGAGGTGCATAGGTCACAATGGAAAACCTATTCCTTACTTTGGGTGGAGGTCACAGTTTGAAAGCACCGCCCGGAAGGGAAGCTGGGCAAAGCAGCAGAAGCTCCAGAAGGCATTCAGGGCTTGCGCTGTGAGTCTCGGCTGGGGCATGGGTGGGAGGAGGGGAAGGACATAGCAGGTTGGGGCAGGTTGGTCAGCAGGGGCTGGCTGTGCGCTACTCTGGCGGTACTGTGGGTGTCAGAGATGTTAGAGAGGAGGCTTCTATTGGTCCTCAAGGTTCTTTCTCTTTAGTCAAAGAGCCCAGGTCTGCTCCAAAAGACAGTAGGATCTAGCAACATCTACATGAATAATAACAGCACAGTGCAGTGTAGCCATGATTAAGAGCATGGATTCCAGAGTGGCCTACCTGGGTTTAAATCTCAACCTGACTCTCCCTCGTATACCTTTGCGACCTTGGGTAGATTGGGTAGACATCTTTGTGCCTTGGTTTCCTCATCCTTAAAATGGGCAAATAATGGTACACACTGCGTAAAGTTGTTCTGAGGACTGAGTTAGTGTTTACAGAAGGGTGAGAACAGTGCTTGGCACAGAGCCACCATAGATACTTGTTTGTTATATAAAAATGAATCATTTAGCCTTATTTAAGAGTCGAATAGAAAGCCTGACCAAGACAAGACTAGAAGCAGGCCTTGAAAATTACTCCATTTAATATTCTTCTCATCATGACCATTGACAACTATATTTCCTTTTCTATAAACTTCTTCTCAATAAATATATTCCAGCTTTTGTGTAGTCTTCCATACATTTCTCTACAACCTGGTGAAGTAGGAAACATTGTGCCCATTTTATAGACGGGAAGTCAGTATTAAAGGAGGGTCTGGCCCGGCCCCAGACCTAAGCTAGTCTGGCTAAATGAAGCCTGTGCTCTGAGCCAGAGGACACATTCTGTTCTTGGCCTGCTGCCACTGTTTTCTTTGAAGATGTGGCTGCTTAGATTCTTCCTGGTCCTGAGAAAAGGCCTGTCCTCTCCCCTGGGCAGAGAGGGCTTGGAAGCACACGGCTCTGTGGAGCGCCCCAGGCCCACCTGAGGGGAACACAGGCATCTGCTGTGGAGACCTGGTTTCCTGGCGGCCTCTGCAGGCTAATCTGTTGTGCTGAGGTCTGAGATGGGTCAGCAGCTTGCTCGGCCTGCACCTGACTCATCCTCTCTGACTCTCAGAAGCCAGGGCCCTGCCTGGACGGAGAGCCTGTGCAAGTGCAAACCCCTCTTTGAAGTGCTGTGTTAAAGAGGCTTCTGAGCAGGCTGCATGCCTAGCAGAGCCCCATGCATTTTTAAACGCCCTCCTGCCCTTGGAGGAAGTTCCTTGAAAACTGCAGGGTTCATTAGGGCTCTTAATCACCCAGCTCATCCCAGGGAGACTGAGGATCCGGCTTTGTTCACAGCAGGCAGAGTCCTGGCCCTGGGCAAGCCTGGAGGGCAGCCCTCGCTGCCCCACCAGGGAGCTTGCCCTGGACCCATGCTTCCAGGGTGTGTACAGCTGATTGGCAGTTGACCAAGGGGAACAAATGAGGACAGTGAGCAGGCAGGCACGCCTCTCTGTAGACTTGCACTCAACACCCACTGGATGCCAACGTCTCCCCCAACCACTGTGGACAAATGACAGAGAGGCCTGGGCTGGGGAGATGCCCAGCCTCAGAGCCTAAACACGAGATCCACAGGAATGGGGGCGGGGAGGGTTAGGGGAAGTGGAATGGTTGGGAAAAGCTTCCCACAGGAGACAGAACTCAGGTGAGAGAACCAAGGACTTGGATTTACTACAGTGGCAGATCTGGGCATTGTCTCTATGCATAAGTCACTCCTGGAAGCAATCTCTAGCCTTTCAACAGATACCCCCATGTGCTGCTCTGACTCAGGCCTGGTTCAAGGTCCTAGGTGTATACAGTAGTGTGCACACTGTAGCACACTGCCTGTCCTCCTGGGCTCATGGTCTAGTGGGGGACACCAGCACTAAATAAATAAGTCCCTGAATATCTGGAAAATTAAAACTGTAGAGAGTCGACAAAGGAAACCAATGGGTTACTGTGAGAAAGAAGAAGAAAGGATCCCTAATTTAGACTGAGCCATGCTGCGTGCATCTGTTGTAACCAGGCCTGTCCTTCAGGGCTCCACAGAAATCCCTCCTCCTTCATGAAATCAGCCTGTTGCAAGAAGACCATCTCCTGCCTTTTAACAGCCTTCACCACGCTGTCTTCTCCTCCCCTGTCACATCCTAGCTTTATTTAGTTTTAGGCACTTGTGTCACTTGCCCCAGTAGTAGTTTATTGTCTGAGAACCTGCTGTGAGCACTTTCTCTCTGAGTGGCAACAGGAACACTGTTGAATGCATGGATGGAGGAGTGAATATAGGCCTTGATTTCTACCCTAGAGACATGCTCTGGGGATGCAGCTGATCTCTTTGATGGGAGCACAGGCTCCACAGCCAGTCTGCCCAGGCTCAGCATGTCAGCTTTTAAGCTGTGTGAGCATAGGCAAGTACCTTGACTTCTCAGTGCCTCTTGAGTCCTCATACGCAGAATGGGAGATGTTAGTAATAGTTATTACAAGGATGAAAAATATTAGTGCATATGCATTACTTAGGTTTGTACTTGACCATAGTCAGTGATATATGAGTTAGTAATAATGTACCAGATGCATCCATCATCTCACAAAATCCTCACAAAACCCTGCAGAAGGTTAACTAACTTGTCGCAGTTTGCAGGTAAATTTGATTTCAATTCAAAACAAGACAAATATAAAATGAGACTAATTGGCAAACCTGGGACTGTCTGTGTCCAGTGACAGCGTGCTGTTGCCCTGGCTAGGTCCTCCCCTCCACAGTTAAGGCCGACCTGTGAGTGTTCCGGACGTCTACTCTCCTGACCAGAGATCGATGAGCTGTTTGCGGATCAGCTGGACATTTGAGACTAGATGCTGGCCTTGGACGGGATGAGGGAGACAACTCTTAACTTCCGGGGGGATGGTGTGCCTCTGCCCTGCCCATTTATGAATCAGACCCTCTCTTAGTTTTCAAGAAGTAGGAGGTGGCATCCTGAAAATGTCATGATCTGCTGCAGCAGACAACAGGCTTTGGCCAACCTATAAATCATCTGAAGTGTTTCAAGTTCACACCAGCTTCATGTGATCAGCCAGCCTGGGTTGGCATGGATTGGAGAGGCAAGGAAGGTGTTTGGCTGGGTCTGATTTTTCATTCTATGGTCCCTGAGCTTGGGAATACAGAATTCCCACTTCCTGGTGTCCCTTTTCTCCCCATCAACAATGACAGGCTGTGTCCACATTCTCTTTTTGACTTCTCCCTAAGGTATCAGGCATGTTACTATGTCTGCCTATTTTTAGAATAAAAATTATACCCCTTATATTTCCAAAAGGAGAGGGGTATAATTTGTAACTAAAACCAGGGTACCTAGTCTGAAAATAAAAACTGCTAAGCCGTTTCCATATCGATTAGAGAAAGCATTTCTAGCTTAGACCTGAGGAGTACAAACCTTTATGTGTGACCCAGAAGCCCCTGCTAGCCTGCTGGTGAGAAATGAGACCCATGGAGCCAGGCTGGGAGAAAGCCAAGTCTCCTTAATTTATTCATTGATATATTTTTTTAGAATAATAATTAATCACATGCTTTTTGCCAAAACTAGCCCAAGGGCAGGAGTCCAACAAAATGTCATACTAACTAGGTAATCTCCAAAGAGAGACCCCCAGGTCAAACACCCAGCAGCTAGCTTTGATGCAGAGATGGCAAAAGGAACAGAGAGCTGGGACAAGCAGCGCCCTTGAAGTTCATGTGGACACCCACCAAAGTTAAGCTTGGCCAGAGCTTCCTCTGGGCCGTGTGTGTGTGTGTGTGTGTGTGTGTGTGTGTGTGTGTGTGTGAGAGAGAGAGAGAGAGAGAGAGAGAGAGAGACTCACATCTGTGGTGACAAAGGACACCCTGTCTGGGGGAAAGGGTGCTGTATGTTGGATGGCTTAAAACAATGGAAATGTATTCTTCCACAGCTCTGGAGTAAAAAGTCACAGATTTGCAGGGCCATACCCTCTGAAATTGGTATGGGAGAATCCTTTTCTGCCTCTTTCTGGCTTCTGGTGGTGGCGGTTCATCCCTGGTATTCTTTGCCTTGCAGTGGCATCACATCAGTGTCTTCCTGTGCTGTCACATGGCCTTCCTCCTGTGTCTTTGTCTTCACATGGCATCTCTTCCCTGTGTCCCTCTCTCTTCCCCTCTTGTAGGGACAGCAGTGATACCGTATTAAAGACTCTCTTGATTACATCTGCAGAGACCTTATTTCCAATTAAAGGTACATTCACAGATATTGAGGGTTAAGACTTAAACATAATTTTGGGGGAACACAGTACAAGTGATTACCTGCCTTGCCCTAGTGCTGGAGAGATGGGTCAGGGTTTCTTCTAGTGGCAGGAAGCAGACAGTTGGGGTTCCCCACAGAATCGGCCTTGGAAAGAGAAGGAATCTCAGGTGGAGGACTCAGGTCTCGAAGGTCCTTTTTCTCAGATCAGTGTTTCCCAGAATGGGGTCCCCAGACTAGCAGCGTCAGTATCAGCTGAGAACTTGTGAGAAATGTAAACTCTTTAGCCACACCCCAGTCCTGCTGAACCAGAAACTGTGGGGTGGGCTGAGCAGTCTGTTTGAACAGGTCTTCCAGATGATTCTGATGGACCCCTGTAGTTTGAGAACCGTTCCTCTAAGTTCTTGCCTTTTGTCCTACAGCAGTACTTTCTAATGGGGTTGTCCATGGATACTGGTAGATGTTTTGGGTTAAAGTAGAAAGTTCTTTGATCAAATGAGTTGGGGAAGCACTATATTGGTTTAAATCAAACAGGTTTCTTGACTGATGGATATTTCTAGGCTTTTGACATGCTTTATGTGCAGTGTATTGAAATTTTCAAAGAAGGGAGCAGTAGCATTTCCAAATTTTATTGATGAAAGAGCTGTCCCTTTCTTTGTAGTGGCCCATTGGACAGGCATTCTGCAGAGTACAAACCAGCAAATACTGTTCTTGTCCACACATCCCGGCATTCAGTATATTTTTATGAATCACCTTCTCAGAGCCAGGCTGGAGCTAGGGGAATACATCAGGGAACAAGACATAGTTTCTCTCTCCATGCAACTTACAGCCTTGTGCGGGAGCTGGCAAACTACAGGCCGCAGGCCAAGTCTGGCCTGCCATCTGTTTTTGTATAGCCTGTGAGCTAAGAATGGTTTTTACATTTTTTAAAATAGTTGAAAACAATTTAAATGAAAGCTATTTCATGGCTTGTGAAGCTTATGTAAAATTCAGATTTCAGTGTCCATAAATAAAATGTTATTGGAATACAACCACTCTCATTTGTTTACATATTGTCTGTGGCCGCTTTTGCCCTCCAGCAGAACTGAGTTGTTGCTATAGAGACCATACGGAGTTTAGGCTGCAGAGCCAGAAATAGTTTCTTTTTGACCCTTTACAGAAACAGTTTGCCGATCCCTGGTTTAGAGAAGCAGAGAGGGGCTGAGCAAGTATTTGCAGGTGCCTTGAGTGTTAGGGAGGAAGAGAGCAAGGGCCACAGGACTGGGGCCTTTCCTCGCTGATGGAGGTAGTGGTGGCAGAGGGAGAGGGTGGCGGTGTTAAGGAAAGTGTTCTGGAGAAGGATCTTAAGGATGAATAAAAAGTCTAGAATATGACTGGTTGTTCCATGTAAATCCTTGAGTCAGAAAAGAGGACCATTCATTGAAGGGATGGAAGAAAGTCCAGTGTGGCTGGAACATAAAGAAGGTGAGGCCAAGAGTGGTCCCACCTGTGGTCATATGCCTGGCAAAGTGCAGATATGCAGGAGCACCTTGGCAGGCCGTGTGAGGATGTTGAACTTGACCCTAAGAGCAATGGGGAGTCACTGAAGAGTTTAGGCCCAGGAATGATGTGAGTGGCCCAAACTTTGTGAGGATTCTCTGGCTTCAGTGTAGAGAGTAGATGTGTGGCTGGAGCCAGAGTGGATAATGTGCAAATAATTAGGAAGCTCAGCAGTCAGCTAGGGGAGAGAGAAAGGAGATGGAGAAGAGCAGGTGGCTTTGAGATGTAGAGGCTCCTTGGTGATGCTCAACCTCCCTCCACCCAGGCGCTGTGCTCCTTGACAACCTAGGGCTGAGCCTGCATCCTCTTAGACTCTGACTTATTAGTAAACATTGAATCCTTGTTGCATACCTACTGCTTATCCATTAGGCACAGTTCTTAATGTAGATATTAGAATATATATGTATATCTACTAGATATACATATGTGTATCTATAGCCTATAGATATGAGAACTATTAAGATCTAGTTTCTGACCTCAAGATTCTTAGCTGGCATAGTGATGGATGTACCCACAGTGATTAAACATAAGGAGGGCTCATACTAGAGGAGCAAACTCTGAAAGACAGAGAGTAGGTGTTGGGTGAACACCACAGGGAGATGTTCATTCTAATTAAGAGATTTTTAGAGGCTTCATGGTGGAAGTGGCCTTTCAAATGTGTCTTGGAGGACATGTCAGATTTAGAAAGGAGGCGAAAGGGAATTGATGCAATATGAATAAAATGATGGGCAGTGGGAGATGTGTGCAGGGAAGGACTAGGGGAGCAGCGTGGCTGGAATGAGTGGTAAGGGGAGGCTATGTAGGGTGAAGAGGTGGTCCCAGGGCTCCCGAGCTGGTTTGGAAACTTGACCTAGACTCCTGATTGCAAATGTGTCTGACACTTTTATCCAGGCTGGGCAGTGAAAGACTCACTGTTTCTTTGATGGCCGGGGCCCTGCTTACCTCATTTTATGACCTCTCAGGGAATCAAAGTACTCTTGAGTTTTCTAGCCCATCGATTCTATGACTGTTTCTAGTTGCCTTTAACCTCTGCTTCGACTCCTTTTTCTGCCTGGCTCTTGGCTGTGCTCGGAGACCAATGATTGACAGTGAGATTTTTTTCTGGTCTTGGTTCCTGTGGTTCAGGGATGTGACGCAGGGTTATCTTTGTTGTCCTGTGTCAGAAGGTACTTAATAAGCGTGGGCAATGATGATGGGTCCCTTAAGCACAGTTTGGCTGATTAACTTAAAAAATCTTTTTAAAAAGTGAAATAAGCCCTGGCTGGTTGGCTCAGTGGTAGAGCGTCAGCCTGGCGTGCAGGAGTCCCGGGTTCGATTCCCGGCCAGGACACACAGGAGAAGCGCCCATCTGCTTCTCCACCCCTCCCCCTCTCCTTCCTCTCTGTCTCTCTCTTCCCCTCCCGCAGCCAAGGCTCCATTGGAGCAAAGTTGGCCCGGACACTGAGGATGGCTCTGTGGCCTCTGCCTCAGGTGCTAGAATGGCTCTGGTTGCAACAGAGCAACACCCCAGATGGGCAGAGCATTGCCCCCTGGTGGGCGTGCTGGGTGGATCCCGGTCCAGTGCATGCGGGAGTCTGTCTGACTACCTCCCCGTTTCCAACTTCAGAAAAATACATTAAAAAAAAAGTGAAATAAAGCAAATATACAGAAAACATACACATATAAATGTAAAAAATAGTAAATAACCCATATGAAAATCCATTTAACCCTTCACTGGGTCAGGAAACAGAACATGACCTATATCCTCAGAAGCTCCCCCATGTGTCCCTTCTTCCTGGTAGTTTCTTATGCTGGATGCATCCATGCTAAGACATCTCAGCAACAACTCTCTCTGTCCAGCCTCTGGTCAGAAAACAGCTGCAGAAGATGAAGAAGAACAAAGAAGGGGAATTCGGGCCACACTTGGACGTTTCTTCGAAAGCTGCCCACACAGGGGAGAGGCATCGCCATCAGGGCTTGAGAATGACTGACAGTTGTTATGGAAATGTGAGGCACACAGGTGACTGGCGAGGTGGTGACCACAGTGTGCAGACAGGGGCCCTTGTCCTGCAGGGCTCTTCTCTCACTGCGCGTGTTAGAGTCTCATCATCAGAGACTTCTGGGATTGGAGTTACCTTCCTCCCGGCGCCCACCTGGGGTGGCCCCCTCAGCATGGGAGATGGAGCACTAGTGGAGGGAAAAAATGTTTCTTCTTGTCCAGGGGAGACTGTGGCTCCTCAGGCAAGGACGTGGCAGAACTAACAACAGTCCAGTAATAATTCATTAGTAATCTTGATGTTCTGCTTATAGATGTTTTTGGAAACTGCATTTTCTAGCAATTATCTTGAGCCCCCTTTGGCTAGAGGCTGTTTGTGGAAGGCGGCTAGTCCGAACAGACCTGAGAGGAGAAATACTTTCTATCAGAAGAAAAGGCAGAAAGGTTTCACCCTCTCTTCCAGGAGAGGGCTGTGTGTCTTTTGAGATCTTCGTTTTTGCTCTTCAGTTATTGGTGCCTCGCAACTAGATTCACAGATTCTGAAAATCGAGGCTAGAAGAGGGATGCTGCAGGGGGGATGTCCCTGGGCAGGGGTCCCCAAACTATTGCCCGTGGGCCACATGTGGCCCCCTGAGGCCATTTATGCGGCCCCGCCGCACTTCCGGAAGGGGCACCACCATCTCATTAGCCAAAAGCAGGCCCATAGTTCCCATTGAAATACTGGTCAGTCTGTTGATTTAAATTTACTTGTTCTTTATTTTAAATATTGTATTTGTTCCCGTTTTGTTTTTTTACTTTAAAATAAGATATGTGCAGTGTGCATAGGGATTTGTTCATGTTTTTTTTTATAGTCTGGCCCTCCAACGGTCTGAGGGACAGTGAACTGGTCCCCTGTGTAAAAAGTTTGGGGACCCCTGTCCCTGAGTGTGGAGTGTTTGGACCTTTCGGCTTCCCGTTGACTTGTGTTCTATATGTGATTTTATCTTTGGGCTTGGACCCACCACTCCATGAAGGCTGTCTCCTGTCCTAGGTCCGGAGATGGGGAAAGGGTGCGGGTGCCCCAGAGGTAGCGGCCAACACGTCCAGACACTGTGTGCTCTGTCTGTGTGGAAAGCTGCAGCGAAGCCAGACTGAATCACACGTTTCTGAGACATTCCTCAACCATGTTAGGCAAAAGAGTCCCCTGCTGACGAGCTGGGGTAGAAGGAAACCTGATATAATTTTGGAAAAACCTTTGAGAAAGAAGGTTCTCACAGCTGTTTAGCCTCTCCCGGATGTCCAGGGTTGGAGGGACCCCAGGACACATGGAGGAGATTGATGGGTGCAAGGGTGCCACGAAAAGGGCTGAGGCTTTGCAGTACGGGGGGGAGGGGTCGCCATTTCTAACTCCCTTCAAGGATCTAGTAGGAGAAGGAGAAGCAGGTGCCTGAACCTGATAGAAATAGAGGTCCTCTCCCCTCTTCCCAGGCTACTTGTTGACTCACTTATTATTTCACATTAACAGTCAGCCCAGACAGCCTCGTTCGGAAACATAGTTTGCTGTGTTGGAAACATAGATACAGACGAGAATGGTGGGATTCCAGGTACATGGGAGGCAGAGGTTTTGGAGCTCAGCCAGGCCTCCCGAGGGGGTGGGTGCAAAATCCGGGCCAGGGGAGGCAGGCAGCCCTGCGGAGCCCTGGAGATCAGAGCCCGGGCCCCCACGTTGGCAACCCTAACACTCCTCCTTCTGAGTGCCTCTGAATGCATGGTCAGCAGGGCACCTTCCTGCCTCCTGCGGTCTCTGGGATGTGCTAGGTGTCAGTTTCCCGAGTGGGGGGCCATTGGGAAAGGCAGTGGGATGACCTAATTTTGACAACTCTTTTGACCTGAAGCCAAACCCCATTCAAGTTCAGCAAATGGAAGAGGTTGCAAAACATTCAGTTGGTGAGGTCTATAGGTGCTCACTAAATTAGGTCCTAAATCATGGTGGAAATTTTCCTGGAACAGGGCAAATCTTTTTGTAAACAAGAACATTCATCATTTTTGACTGATGTGCCTGGTGAGGCATGTGCCTCTCTGCGGATCCTGAAATGTGATATTGTTTGGGCTTTGGTGTTTTATTTGAACAGGTAGCTGCACTGAGAAACGTGCAGCCATCCTCCCAGCTCCCAGTCATGGAAACTTGCCTGGGTTGGCCAGGACGTCAGCAGCACCCAGGAAGGGCCTGCTTTTCTGGTGACTATTAGCGAGTTTTAATTTATTCAGTCACTACCTGTCTATTAATCACTCTCTGTATGCCAGACACTCTGGGTATAAAAAACGGGGGGGGGGCCCACTGCCTTCAAGGAACCTTCAGTGTAATGGGGGTGCTATGACATGTGTGTGTGAAAAGACAGCTGAGGCTGCCTGCCAGCCCCTGTCCGGGCTGAGTGAGGGGACGGGGAGCAGACTGCGGCTGAGTCGCCCAGGGAGAGGACTGCATGGGCCCCTGGGATTTGATCAAGGAGATGAAGACCGGTGGGGTGGGGCAGTGGATAGCATGGCCCAGGAGGCAGGAATGCTGGCACAGAGGTGTGGCTGTCGGACCGCTCTGGTCGGAGCAGGCTCGGGGGGGCGGGGGCAGACTACAGGCCCGAAGACCAAGCCTGGAGGAGTGTGACTTCTGTGCTGTAGACAGTGGGACCTGGGGAAGATTTTTGAGGTTCCAGAAAATAAGAGCGGAGGGAAAACAAAGCAGAAGAAAACAAAAACCCCAGCATTTACTCACTCTTTCTTTAACACACTGTTAAGTCCCCTGTGTACTTAGGCATTGTTCTGGGCTCTGAGCATATGCAGTGAGCAAATGTGTCAGCTGCCCCTGGAGCCTACATTGCACTCCAGTGGAGATTAGTAGGGAGTAAGCATGCCGTGTATGGGCCAGGTAGTGGTAAGCATTCTGAGAAAATGGCAGCAATGAGGGATGATAGTGATCTGTTTCATTTGGGGCATTGGGCAGTAGCTTAGCTTGTTCACAAGTCAGCTTTTTCCTCCACGTTGCTTCTGTCTATTGACTTGGAGGGCAATATTCAGCCACAGGCAAGTCATCCCATCTGTGGTCTGCTGGTAAGTTCTCTCTCCCCACCTGCCCCTGAGTGATGGTTTAGGGCCCTGGCAACAGTTGCACTGTTTCCAGGGACACTGTTTAGGTTCCGTGCATTTCCCGAGGCAGTGGCAGTGAGGCTCAGCACTCAGCAGTGAGGCAGGGAACACAAAGGCCCTGAGCCTGGAAATGAATGCATTTCTTTGTCTCCTGCTCTCTGGGCCAGTGCTTGCTGGAGTCCTAAGGGACCAAGTCTCTGTCCCTTGGGCCCTACCTTTCCTGGCCCCGAGGCTCTCTCTGACTGAAGTGGCAGACATACCCTGGGGTCCATATAGTGGGGTCTGGCCACTATTAGCATGGCCTCTCTAAGTCTTAGTTTACGACCTGCAGAGTGAGGAACGGGTGAGTGGTACTTAGACTTCCCGTGAAATACTAAATTAAACCTTAAAAACATAATGATTATCACATGGTTGCCAACTTTGACAAGCAAGGACATAAAAAAGAAATGTCAAATGCCAGCCAGCTCTATCATCATTGTCATATCATTAAAGGGACAAATATTCTTACCCAACAAAGGAGTGATAATATAACATCAAAGAAAAGGACAGTTCTTCTCTGGAGAGGCGTGTTGGTGTCTCTCACTGACACACATACATTACATTGTGCTGTGGCTTTTATTTCCAAACCCACGTGGGAGCAGCACCCCCTGCAGCCCAGCACTCCGGATCACACGGCCAGAGGGCCTGTTAGCTGCTCTCCCCACCTGGCCCGGCTCCTCTTCCTGATTCACAGGTGGCAGTGGGCTTCCTTCCTTCTGCTTCTCCCCTGTTGACCTTTCCATTGTCTCTCTCTCAGCAACTCATCTAGAAGTGGGGACATTGCTGATGATCCTGGGCTGCTTTCCAGGAGCTGGGAGAAGCTGGGAAGGAGGAAGAGGTTATCCCTTCCGCCCCGAAGAGCCAGTCCCTCAGCATCTACACTCCTCATCTTTGGGGAACATTCAGTTGTCCCTTAACCATAATCATATCCTTGTTTGGATTCAGTTTGCCTCTTTCTCCATTAACTGAGTCATAAAAGTTAACTTGGCAATGACATGGAGATTTCTACTTTTTATGAAAACAAAGGTCTTGGATTTCCTGTGGCCTTAGTTGTCCCTGTGTACTCTGTCTTCAGTAGAAACCAGACTGGGCCTCCACTTGGGTGAAGTAGACTGAGATCAGGTTTGCTGTTTGGAAAGTATGGATTCACATCCTGATCAGTTCTTTATTAGCTGTGGGATCTTGGGCAGGTCTTTGTTCAAGGTCATCCAAGTGCATGTGGCACTTAGCTAGTAATAACCGCTATTTTCTGAGTCCTTGCCAGAGGGCTATGCATTCACCATCATGGTTGAGCCTTACACAGATACTCTTGGGGTATTGTAAGCTATTAGAAGCCTACTTTTCCAGTGAGAAAACTGAGGCTGGAATGAAGTGGGGTGACTTGCTCCCCACTCTTCTTGTGCCATCTCTCATGCTCGTGGAGCTCTACACAGTCTCGTATGAACAAGCTGTGTTTCTGCCCTTCTGTGACCCTAACCTTTTTCTTTCTGACAGAAGGGAATTTGACTGCACAAGATCAAAGGTCCCTTGCAGCTCTGACCTTAACAGCTCTGTGACTCTGAGATTCATTTTTTTTTAAGACAATATTATTTTAAGGGGTTTGAGTGTTGTCCTTGAAACAAAAAGTCATGCTCAATTGCCTTTCCATGGAGTGTAAGATTCTTCCTACAGAAAAGGGATTGGTATTGAGCTCACCGAGGCTCAATGAAATGTGAAGGCTACAGTGCTAGCCACGGATCTTCAGCAAAGCCCAGTGCCTCAGTTGTTCATCTTCAGAATGGGATACTAGTACCTTGATTACAGTGTTATTAGCAGGTTTAACCAAGATAACAGAAGGCATTCAGAAAATTTCATTGATTATTAATCCATCTGAACTGCTGACCCTTCTTCAGACTTGCCTGGTGTGATTACAGTTATTCCTCAACTGGAAAACAAATACGAATTTTGTCTTCTGATTGGGCTGCTGCGGTGGTTTCCTTGTCTGGGAGGTTCCGGAGCCGTTCGCCGCAGGCAGGTCAGGCTACCCTGCAGACTAGCAGCAAGGCCACCCGCATCTTTGCAGGCGAGCACGCTGACACGGACCCAGCCCTGGTCGTTCAGGCGGAGGGAGCTGAGCTGAGGTCTCTGCTGATCTGATTTCAAGTCTCCAAGGCCCTGATAGTGGACTCTGGACTGTCATTTGTATGTTCCCATTTTATTACACTAACTGAAGGAGAAGGAAATTATTATTTTGCAGATGTGATGTATTGACCGAGATGCATGCATTTAGTCCTGAAAGTTTGGGGTTGACTTATTAATTTTAAGCAGGAAATGTGGCCATTGAGAACACATCTCACCATGGGATATTATGTCTAATGGGTCATTCTATTCCTAGGGTGGAAGCCCCTCTGCTAGGCCATTTCTCCAACTCCCCATCCATTCCTGGTTATCCAGATTTAGATGTCTTTACTACAAACTTTTGTTACTTAAGAGCTTATAGGGTATAAGGTGATCATTTTGGTGGTAGTAATAAGCAGCACTTCATAAGGAGATCCTGTCTCTTTGTACTTTTTGCCTGTGCCAAGGCAGTAAAGGATAGAAGAAAAACATGGCATTTAGTTTTAGAATAGACAGGATTTAAATTTCAGCTCTGCCATTTACAAGGTGAGTGATCTTGGAAATTACCCAACCCCCGTGGGCCTAGCATATGCCTACCTTGCAGACTTGTAAGGATTAAGTAAGATGGTGTAAAACCACCACGTGGGGTGAAGGCCCAGCAGTCACTGCCCTCCCCAGCATTTTACAGCAGCAGGCACGTGTTAGTGAGGGACTGACCACCCAGACCTCAAGGTCAGGCCATGCAGAACCCCAGAGAGTGTTTCTGTGGCCCCCTTTAAATTTGCGACAAGGACACCTGAGGCACAAAGATGGTGAGTGATTTGTTCAAGGTCCCTTTTCCTCAACACTTTTTCTCTCCCTCAAAGACTGATGCAGAGCAGTTGTTCACACACGGCTCAGGGAGCTGCTGGCACTGAGAGCTGCTCCCACCTTAAGAAGCCTGCGATGATGAAGTATCTTATGAGACCCAGTAAACTCAGATGGTTTACAATATTCCAGAGCAAGTGGCTTTATCTGAGCTTCTTTTAAAAAAGGTCTTGTGGCCTGAATCTGTGAACACTGTACTCTTTCCTGGGGGATAGCCCATAGTCAGCAAACATGGTAGCTGCTGAGTGAGTCTGTCTGGCATGAACCTGGTACCCCCTGCAAAGGTGGGGTCCTGGGAAGTGGATGGGGAGGCTCTGCCCGGCCAGCAGAGTTTGGATAACTGGAACCCCCCAAGGGCAGAAACCACCTATGCCACCACCACCCCCAGCTTTGCGGGGGGCCCGCCTCCTCTGCTGCCCGGTCTCCCCCACCCCCGGATGTACGAGCGACCACCTCCGCCATTCTCTCTCCTTGCAGAACTCTCACATGAAAATCCCAGCTGGTAGTGCCCACATTATGCTTTGTTTTCTTGAGCCGCTTAAGGTAATCGGCCTAATCCCTAATACGCAGGATTATAGGTACCTGGGAGGAAACCATGGTTGGCTCGCCCGTCCAGGTTGTGCAGGGGCTGCCAGGGGGATTTCCTCTTGGCCCATTTGGCAGGAGTAGAGGTGGTTGAAAGACCTCACCCCAGCATCGGTGAAGACCCCCGGGGTACAGGGACTAGGACGGTGGCCCACATGGAGGCACTGGAAACTCCATGGGTTGTAGGTGTTGAAGTTCAGGCATTTCTAGGTCTTAGGCCATACTGCGCCACGGAAAGTCACAACCATTGCCGTGGAATAAAGCATCTTCCTGGATGATCACTATGTAAGCAACTTCCCAGATCTGGAACGAGAGGCCAATGTTCGAGACACAATTAAACCTAAGACAGACTTGTCCTCTGAGGGCAGCCTCAGTAAGGAGCAGCAAGGGGACTCTGGAATCCACCTGGTGGCCCCATCCTCGCTTCCCACACCCAGCAGGTATGGAGCCCAAGGTGACCTTGGCACCTGGCTTGGCCTGACAGGTGACCATGGGAGCTTATCTTGGGTGAGTGAGCCCTGCTGTACCAGAGTAGGTGTGGTGGCTGCTCACAGGGAGGGTGGGAGGGTGTGGCCAGCACAGCAGGCAACCGGTAGGATTTGGTTTGTGCTGGGGTATGAGGAGATAAGCTGAGACCCTGCTCTGCAAATTACAGCTGGGTAGGGGTCTGATTGATGAACCACATGTTCTGAGAGGCCTGGGTTCAGGCTCCAAGATCTTTCTCCAGAGCTCCTGCTTCCTGTTCAGAATCAGAGGGCAGCAAGGTCACTGTCACATGCCTTCCTTAGGCAGTGGGTGCTTTCAGGAAGTTCTGGGGTCCACCTTACCAGGTTACAAGGCTTGCACTTAGCACTGACTCTAGAAGCGGCTTTGAGAAATGAAATGACTTGTTCAGGGACATTCAGAAGACGTGGACCTGGATTGGGGTGTTCTTTCATCCTGAGCTCTTCCTGCCGCACCAGACACCAAGTGCCCCGTATACTGGGCCAGTGCAGGAAGGACTGGGACAGACACAGCCCAGATCTGAGGGCTGGGGGTTGGGGAGTCCTGGGATTAGAGGGGGCTTCCTCTCTGGTGCTAGGTCAGGGCTGCTCTTACTGCTGGAGAGAGCTAGCCCTTTGAAGACAAGAAAGACTGCTGCCTGCTGTGGTCCCCACCCCCAAACCTGGGACCCAGCCAGGTAGAGATTTCTGCCAGTCCTAGGAATGCCTGGACTCAAGTGGCAGCAGAGGGACTGCTTGGGAGATGGGTTCTCTCAGCTGGATTTGCAGGGATCATCCTGCTGGGGAGGCAGCAAGAGATAAAGGGAAAGCGAGCCAGCTGGGGGTTGTGTGTGGGCTTGGGAGTCACCTGGCTGGGCTGGGTGCTCTGAGAGTGCGGCTGCGTGCCTCCCTCCCACCCCGCCCCAGGCCCTCAGCGGTCTCATCTGTACCCGAGGGGCGTTGCGTGCCTCCCTCCCACCCCCCACCCCGCCCCAGGCCCTCAGCGGTCTCATCTGTACCCGAGGGGCGTTATGTGCCTCCCCCCCCCCCCCCAGGCCCTCAGCGTTCTCATCTATACGCCAAGGGGCATTGCATGCCTCCCTCCCACCCCCACCCCCACCCTGCCCCAGGCCCTCAGCGTTCTCATCTGTATGCCAAGGGGCATTGCGTGCCTCCCTCCCACCCCCACCCCCACCCTGCCCCAGGCCCTCAGCGTTCTCATCTGTACTCGAGGGGCGCTGGCATCCAGGAGTTGCTGAGGTCCCTCCTCACACTTTGGTCTTTGACCTGGTGATTCAGGGGAAATATTCAACAGCTCTGTGCTCTGTGTAGTGAGTACCGGGTGGCTGTGGTCCAGTCAGGCGTTTGGCCACAGGTGACAGAGGAGAGGTAAGGAGGACCACTATGACCTCAACAGAAAGTCACTAGGGTAAATGCTGCTAACAAGAATGAGGGGGAAAAAAGGGTGAAACCGTGTGTCCAGACCCAGCCATGCGAGAGACAGTCCAGGACCAGCAGTGAGGGGACTGCTGGCCACCCTGCGCTCTGGTGTCTCCCAGCCTCCTGTATCTGTGACCGTGCCCTGCTGCTCTCGTCACCATCCTGGGTACCGAGACGAGACATTCTCCCACATTGTCCCCAGGAGGCAGCCGTGGCTTGTTTTGCACAAGACTGGTGGGAGAGAGGGCATGGCAGGAGGGAGGAGTGGCCTCCAAAGCCAGACTGAACCCCCTTCTCTGGGCATGGCCTCAGCAGGACCTCCACACCCCAGATTGTCACCCTGCCTCCCTTTCCTCATCACATCTTTTCTCGGAAGTGGGAAGTGGGAAGTTTGAGGGTGGATGGCTGCCCACTTTGCCATTCAAGACAAAGCACTGTCCCCCTTCAAGCAATGCCCTGTGGGACACAGGGGACAAAGCTGTGTCCTGGGGTGCGGGAGGCAGCCTCTCTCTGGTCCTCAGTCTCTTCATCTCCACTGGGAGGCTGATCTGTGGAGTTTAGAGTCAGAAGAGATCTAAGGGGTCACTTGGTTCAGGGCTCACAGTGTGGGAATCTCTGCCCGGCTGTCCTGGGTAGTGCCACACAGCTCTTGCTGGAACCCTTCCAGGACTTAGGGCACCTTACCCCTCAGGGACCCATCACTAGTCCAAGAGTCAGAGCCGTGAGAACCTGCACTCACTTCCTCTCTGTTCTGAGAGTAATCACTCAGGCTTGACTCTGCCCCAGTGCCCCCTCGGCCACCCGTCGATGCAGTGGTGGAGCTTTAACTGTATCCTAGGAGGTGTCCAGCCCCATTGGTGGGCCTCTGTCTCAGTCTTGGCAGCTATAACTATTTCGTGCCAAGTGCAGTGACAGGCACTTTGCATTGCTTATCTGATGCTAGCTTTGCCACTACCTTAATGGGTTCTCATGCTTGTCCCCATTGTATGTGGGGGAGGCTCGGGAGCTCACGTGCCATGGTAGTTGGCTTGTCAGTGGAGGGGCGGATCTAAGCCTGGGTGGGCTCTTGGCCTCCACCCTGAGCCCTCAGGCTCCATGCCTTCCCCTGAGATACCTGCTCTCAGTTGCCCTGTCTGTAAAATGGGGATAATGCTGCCTGCCTGTTGGATTTATTATAAGCTCTAATTGAGATCATGAATTGAAAGCACCTAATTTGTAGTTGCTGATGCCCAGTTCTGGCTTGATAAGTGGTGGCCAGTCATTATTACAGTGGGTTCCACCCCTTACCACTCCTTCCTCCTGTGTCCCAGCTCGGCCACCTAACCTCTCTGGGCCTCTGCCCCTTTTTCTCCAGTCCATGGGGTTAGAGTCCCTGCTCCCCATGAGGGATGCTTTGGCCCGAGCAAGGTGAGAAGTGGAGCTCCCCCCTCCCCCCCCCACGGGGGGAGCATGCTAACCTGGCCTGCTGGCTTCAGGCTTTGTCGAGCTGCTGCTCTCCCTGTCACGCCCCCAGTCCCGCCTCCCACGCCTGCAATTAGCTCACAACATCCAGTGTAAGCAAATAAAAACAAGGGTATTATCTCCCTTTTGTCTTTGTTTTTTTTTTTTGCCTATCATAAAGTAATTAAAATAATGAACGCCTTGTAAAACAATAGGTAAGAGGGCTGGCAAGAGAGCATTATCTGCCACATACCGCTTGTGCTGTGAATTATTAATGCATCGAAACCACTGTGACAGGAGAGGACTTCTTGCCTCCTAGCCCTTGTCACGCTGACTCCCTTTTCCAGGGTTGGCCAACTGGCTGGAAGCCTGAGCCCCTCGGGTTAAGGGGCAGAGAGCTAGCCCTTCACATACCCCTGGTCGTGGCCTTGGACCAGCTCAGAAATGTCCCTGGGAGGCACTGCTTAGGAAGATGCAGAAAAACCTCTGATGTGAGGGCCTTCCCCGCCCTATCTTTTCCCAGTCCACACTGTGCCCTGGGTTTGGGAAGGAAGCAGGTGCTCTGTGCTGGGTGGAGGGAGAAGCTGGGAAGGGGCTGGGCGTTAGGATCTATGTCCTATGTCAGGTCCGAATGAGGACATTCAGGTCATGCTGGGATGATTAGGAGCAGTGGCTCTCAAAGTTTCCAGAAAAGCGGCATGTCTATCTCCTGGGAACTTGTTAGAAATACAGATGTGGGTGAGGCCCAGCACCCTGCGCTAACAAGCCCTGCAGGTGGTCTGATGCCTCGGGTTTGAGAATCACAACCAGAGTGTCAGTGGCTGGAGGAGAAGCGAGAGGCTGTGGACTAATTAATTGAATGTGTGTTAAGTGCCCTTGGGTGCTGTGTGATCCTCACCACGCCGGTGGGTGGGCAATATCGCCCCATCTTGTGGGGCAGGTCCTACAGGGGTGGGAGAGCCAAGTCTGTACCTTCAATTACTAAGGGTTCCCCTGGGTCAGGGCCCTCTGCCAGGGCACCCATCTGTGCAGAGTCTTCATGTGGCCGAGACTTGGGTTCCTACCAGGCCATTGAGACGGGCCTTAGATGGCTCAGGCAATGGGTTCCACAGATGTTAGTGAGGAGGCCCCCAAATATATCCACCCTCTGCCCACCCCCGCCCCAACCCTGCTCTCAGCTTCCTCTTGGACTCTTCTAGTTCCGTGGGGCCCAACACGTTGGGAATGAAACATGAGCCCCTGGGGTTGTTGGTGCTGCTTCTCTTCCCTGCTCTTCCAAGCCAGGGATGGCTGGAGGGGAGAACTGAGCCCGGAGAGCAGCTTCCCGCTAGCCTGGATGGCCCCGCCAGTTCCGAGCCAGGGATGGCTGGAGGCGAGAACTGGGCCCGGAGAGCAGCTTCCCGCTAGCCTGGATGGCCCCGCCAGTTCCGAGCCAGGGATGGCTGGAGGGGAGAACTGGGCCCCGAGAGCAGCTTCCCGCTAGCCTGGATGGCCCCGCCAGTTCCGAGCCAGGGATGGCTGGAGGCGAGAACTGGGCCTCGAGAGCAGCTTCCCGCTAGCCTGGATGGCCCCGCCAGTTCCGAGCCAGGGATGGCTGGGAGGGCAGAACTGGGCCCCGAGAGCAGCTTCCTGCTAGCCTGGATGGCCCCGCCAGTGCCTCCTGCTCCCCTTCCCTCGCTCCGCCACCCCCACTCAGTGCAGAGGAGGATCCACACCTGTGCTCTTGGTCTTCCTCCCTGACTGCGATTCACAGTGATCCCCAGAGTCAGTTTGCTCTGGAGATTAACTCTAGTGTTTTAAACAATGAACATAATTTTGCATCTTTTAAAACATAAATATCTGCAAAGATAATCTCCTTAGGTATTAGAGTAAGGGACTCAGCTCAATTACATTTAAAATTTAAATAAATAATGAGTATGTTTTTAGTATAAGTATGTCCCATGCAATATTTGGGGACATACTTATACTAAAAATTTATTTGTTGTTTGTCTGAAATTTAAATTTCTCTGGATGTCTTGTGTTTTGTTTGGCAACCCTAAGTCCAGGGTCCATTGTCAGTGAAGGGCTGATACTCATAACCCTTTTCATTAATTCATTGAATCATTCATTCATGTTTTTTGAGCCAACTGTGTGCCAGGCACTCACCTAAGCCCTCAGGACACAGCAGTTGGGAGAGGCAGACAGTAAATGAAGTAACTAAGTGAATTATAGACTGTACTAGAGGTTTTAAATGCTATGGGGAAATAGGAAGCAGAAAAGCTGTGTTTTTGGAAGGCAGGGTTGCAATTTCGAAAGGGTGGCCAGAGAAGGCTTCATTGAAAAGGTAACATTTGAGCAAAGACTTGAGGGTGGTGAGGGAGTAAGCTGGGACCCTTTGTGGGAGAAGAGTATTTGTGGGGAGAGAGGGTGTGCAAAAGAGTTCAATTTAGGGCCCAATATGGGGCTCAGTTAGCTGATGACACCAGCCTTCTTTCCTCAAGCCAATTTTAGGCCATGAAGGGGAATTTATTGTCTCCTGTAACTGAGAAGGTCTGGGGTGGATTTCAGGCACAACTGGATTCAGGTGCTCAAATGAAGATATCAGTATTTCATTACTTCTCCTACTTTTCTCTGTGCTGCCTTCATTCTCAGGGAAGGATTACCTTTCCTATTCTTTCCAGCAAAAGTCCTGGGCTTGAGTTATAATGAGTTGGCATGGATCATATGACCATCTGTGGCCCAGTCACTGTTGCCAGGGGGGTGGAATGACATGATTGAGTAGGTCTTCATTCCTGGAGCCAGCGAGGGTCTATCAGTACCTTTGGAAGCACACAGCTGGAGATGAGGAGATGAGAATTCCCTACGGAAAAGACTGGACACTCCTGTGAGAAGGGCATGAAGGTTGGGCAGGTGGAGTGCCCAGTCAAGACGCTTTTTCTCCTGAGCTGTATGATGTTTTCCCTTTAAAGCAAGAAGAGAATAATCTCAGTCTTCTTTTTTGCGTAAAGATGTTTTAAGAATAAATAAAGAAGAGATTCTTTTTAAAAAAGATTGCAGAGCCTGGCCACTTAACTCAGTGGTAGAGTGTTGGCTTGGAGTGTGGAAATCCCAGGTTCAATTCCCAGCCAAGGCACACAGGAGAAGCGACCATCTGCTTCTCCACTCCTACCTCCTTCTCACTCTTTCTCAGTCTCTCTCTCGTCCCCTCCTGCAGCCATGGTTCAAATAGTTCGAGTAAGTTGGCCCTGGGTGCTGAGGATGGCTCCATGGCCTCGCTTCAGGTGCTAAAATAGCTCAATTGCTGAGCAATAGAGCAGTGCTCCAGCCCTATAGAGGGCTTGCCAGGTGGATCCAGTTAGGATGCATGTGGGAGTCTGTCTCTCTTCCTCCCTGCCTCCCACTTAAAATTTTTTTAAAAAAACTGATCAGCATCATAACTCATTCCTTCTTCCCTACCCCTCTACCTTCAAGCCAGTTCCTGCCTTAGCCAAGGACCCTTTGATTTTGGGGGGATAGGTTGTATGTTTAAAATGCAGTTGGTCCCTGTGTCTCAACCCTTGTTTTCTCTGTTGCCAGGAGGCCCAGAAGATTAACAATGGCTCAAGCCAAGCTGATGGCACTCTCAAGCCAGTGGACGAGAAAGAGGAGGCGGTGGCAGCCGAGGTCGGCTGGATGACTTCCGTGAAGGACTGGGCGGGTGTGATGATATCTGCCCAGACACTGACCGGCAGAGTCCTGGTGAGTCCTCAACCCTCTCCTCACGAGGAGGCCTGCTTTCCAGTACATGATTGCTTTGTTTATAAGGATGTGATATTTCATGGGGTCTTCTCCAGGCCACTGGCTATCGGGAGGTGGGGTGAACAGGAAGTGCTTATGTGTGGTCACAGAGGAGAGGCTAGGTTCGTGCACATCTAAGCCAATGATGTGCAGAGTGGGCCGTCATCCAGGGAGGGATCCAGGGAGCTCATACTCGTGTGTGTGTGTGTGTGTGTGCGCGCGCGCACGTGTGCTAGCCTTCCAAGGGTATTGCTGTTGTCCTCTGACTGCTAAGCAGAGAGCCTCTCTTGGGAAGTTCCTAATCTCCACCCTGTGTGATCTGGGTCCTGCCCACAGTGAGAACTCAGTCACGCTGGGTGAAACTCATTGGCAGCCCACCTGAGGCTGTCTTCCCTGTGCTTGGAGCATTGCTCCTGTAACCTTATTTCTGATTGAAGATGGCATTGCCATGGGCAGTGCTGTATAGCCACCATCCTTGTCACCCCTTCCCCCCACCCCAGTCTCCAGTAAAGTCTCCATTGCTCTTTCATGCTTGTGTATAAGTGGATTCTACAGGTGAAACAAAGAAGTTACATTCTGGGTCTGGGCATCCACATGGGACAAATGGAGGCAGTCCCTTCTGTGTGCACAGTGGTGATGGTGGATGAGGAGTAGATGTGTACCACCATGGCCACTGTGGACAGATCTGGGGATCTGCGTCAGCATCGGCCAGGGGTCACTGGACACTGGCACTGGGCCAGGGGTTCTTCTCAGCCCTGTGGAAAAGCAGGAGTGATCCCAATTCCATTGCCCCATGGAGGGAAATTATTGACGGAATGTCCTGGGGAGAAATACCACTGAGTATAAGCATCGTGTGTGTGTATGTCAGGGTGGGGGCCGATGATGGGTAATTTGGGGGGACCAAGAAAGCTGTCATAGGGAGGAGAGCCTTTGAGTTGAAACTTCCATTTCAAGATGGACCAAGCACAAGGTTGTGATATAAAAAATAAAAATATACCCGAGCTTGAAAACAAGAAAGGGACCACTTAGCAGTCTGGAAGCTGAGAAGAAGAGCTAATAAAGCAGAGAGCATTTGAGGTGAGTTTTGAAATGCAAGTGAGGACCTTGAACATCAAAGAGGAGGAAACTGGGTCAGCGTGAGACATGAGGCGCAGGGGCAGAGAAGGGGCAGTGCGCTGACAGAATGAGGCCCGGCTGCGCAGGCACCAGGGGGTGAGCCTGGAAGGTGGGCTGCAGACCGCTCATCTGCTCTCCAAATGCCACCCTGAAGAACTTGGAAAGGGGGTTTGAGGGAAGGGTGTCACAATTGGTGCTTGTGCAGAGAGAGCTGGCGGACAAACGGAGACCAGACCAGTGAGGCAGGACCTGTGAGGTGCTAGGATCAGTTAGCATCGTGAGCTCACAGCACCTGTGACAGGTGACAGGATGCGAGGGGATTGCTGTAGAGGACCTGGTGAAGCAAGGCCTAAACTAACACCAAGCTGTGGAGTTAGGAGGTGGATGCAGGTGACCTTGTAGCAGTGAAATCACAGGCCAAGGGCACCCAGCATCTATCTTGATACTACTACTGACAACATTATCGAGAGTGTCCTGTGATCCAAGCACTGTGCTAGACCCTGTATGTCATGATCAGATTGAAGGGTAAGGACCGTGTCATACTATATTTTATAATCTCTCATATTGCTGTGGTCTGGGGTTCATTGCAAGGAAGCAAGCAATCCAGTCTTATTAATGAGTTAATTTCTGTTTCATAGTTGAGAAAACCAAGGCATAGGAAGGGCAATGACTCGCTCCCCTGAGAGCATGCCGCCTCCAGGCCAGTACCTGTGGGCCTCTCAATCCGTCAGGTGCTCTTTCTGTGTCATTACTTCCAAGTTGAAGATACTGTCTCTTCTTTTCTAAGCCACTGCCAGCTGTTGCTTTGGCTGTGGCACTTTGACTTTACTGTTTCTGAGCCAATTAGGTCCAAAAGCTCCTTGACCAGATTCTCTTAACATCTGTGTGGACAGGCACAGTCTGCCCGGGCCTTCTAGCCCAGGAAGCCCGCTGATCTCTGAAGGTCGCCGTGGAGAAGATCCTGTCCAGGCTGCTCTGGCGCAGTCCGAGCGGAGCAGGTCCCAGTGCACAGAGCAGGCGTCTCAGAGGTCCAGCACAGGCCTGTCCTCGAGGAGAAGGCACGTCCTTGCTCTGAGCATGGGACAGCTTTCACACTGAAGTCTCAGTGTACAGGAGGAAGTGGCACGCCTATTCAGAAGCCAAAGCTGTGTTTGTCTTGAGCTGTCCAAATGTTAGTTCTTTCAACAAGGGGACTAAAGCAAGACTAGGTACCCGGCTGTTCGGAGTGTCCCTGTTCAATTTTTAATTTGTCTCCTTAATGCATGGCTCAGGAGCTTAACCTCCACATCTGGGCCCCTTTTTCACCTCATTGTCACCGTGAGAGAATCTCAAAGCTGGGGCGTTGTGGATAAGGCCCAGCCGGGGAAGGATTCGCCAGGACACCCTCCTCGTATCTGTAGACTCCCCAGTGTGCTCCTCTGAGTAAGTACTTGTTTCTCACCTGCACGAGACACTATTCTAGGCACTGGGCAATAAAGCAGGGAGCAACAGAGATCCAGGGTGTGCATTACTTCTAATGATAAACTGGATATAAAAGTTCAGTGTAAAAAAGAACCAGCATTTGTTACCACTCACCAGTACCTTTGACGGAGCTTCATCATCCAAGTGATAATATTCCTTGCCCGAGTCTTGGAACAGCTCGTCTGTGCCTCGTCTCTCCCTCAGCACTCATACTTTAGCTTCACAGAAATAAGACTGGACAGAGCCCTCCCCTTAAGGATGTGACTGAGTCAACATCCAAGTGAACACCAGGCTGTCAAGGGTTACCGCTTCCTTTATAAAAATATATTTTGATTATAAATGTGGCACATGCTTACTTAAAAATTTTGGAACATACTGGAAGAATTGCTGATAAATTCCACTCTGAGATTTGGAAGTGGCTCACGCTGAGGGCATTTCCACGCAGCCATGAATGTGATCAGGGTCCCTGCAGCTGTTTGGGCATTGCTGGGGACTCTCACTGCGTGTCCCGTGAGTGCTCTGTGTATGGACTCGGGAGATAAGTGGATCTTCGGGCCAGGTTTGCTGTGGTCCTCTTGACGGAGTTCTAGTAAATACTCCACACTGGGAGAGGGTCATGGCTCTCGCTTTGTCATGGCTGCCTGGAGCCACAGGGTCTCAGGGTTTGCATTCTGCCACATGCCCCTGGCTTTGTCTCCGTGTCTCTCTTCTCATTTCCCGTTTGTCCTGAGCTCCTCATTCTTTTCTGGAACTTTACATGTCTGTAGTTATGTGCTCCATACCATTTTATGAGTGAATTAAAATCCTTCTAAGATTAAGGTGGTGCATATAGATAAAGAAGACAGGAAACACACCAAGTCAGCTTTTGTATCATTTGGTTGTACTTTGTAGAACCATAAGCCAAAATCGATATTAGTGATAGCCTACTTCAGGGTTGGTGTTTCTGTAAAGGCCCATTAGTAAGTATTTTAGGCTTTATAAAGCATAGGGACTCTGATACAACTACTCAGCTCAGCCTCAGTAGTTCAGAAGCAGCCGCCAATCACACATGGGCATGACTGTGTTCCAGTAAAAGCTTATTTACAAAAACAGACAGTGAGGCAGAGTAACTTCATGGGCCATAGCTTGCTCACTTTTGATTTAGTTTATCTTATTTTATAAAAAAAGAGATTGAAAGTCAGGCATTGAAAAAAATCTCTCAGGGAGGAATTTTCTAAGCTAATATAGCACAAGAGTAATAGTCTCAGAGAACCCATTTGTAATGGGGAATGTTCTAGACACACAGATACATATACACACACGTCTACATTAGTACCTTATCTCTGAATAGTCATATTAATTTTCAAATTGATCTCTGAGTGACTCTCTCCCTACTAGGGAAGCTATGTCTTGTGGAAGCATGACTTCACCTGAAAGTGTAAACAGTGTATACACCTCCTGGGCTGTACCTCAACCCGGTTTGTGGCAGATACAGTGTTTTTTGCCTCTCTTCAAAGTCTGATCTTGCTAATACAGCTGTCAGCTGCTCAAGCAAAGATAGAGCCTTTAGAATTATTCTTTTGATTATTTCCCACCATATCCCCACAGTACTATGCTACATTTGAACATTGCTCCAGGACGCATCCACATCTAATCTGTGAACTGAAAATATATGCTACTTGCTTTACCATCTGGGAGATGATCAGTTGAAATTAGGAGAAAGAAAAACACCAGTCTTTCTCTTTATCTTAAATATGTTGCACGTGTAGCATTTTACATTAACATTATATACATAGCCTGGCCCTTCAATCCTTATCTCCTGGGCACCCAAAGAAAATATGTGTCAATAACATCTTTCCAATAGAAATAATCCTATTGGTTTTATAGAGTTAAGTAGATGCGCTGACTGCTATGAAATTGGAGCAGTTGATCAAAACGGAGGTGCACATGGGCATACACTTGGTCATATCTGTGATAGTCATTGCCTCCACTTCTCCCTTCAGGTGGCTCATGGTGTTGGTGACATTTCTCATTAGCGCTCTCTATTTTTCATCTTCCTGCTGCTTGGTGACAGATTCACACACAGCTCATATTTCATCTTCCTCTCTCTTCCTCTTCATTCATGCTCCACCCCTTATTTTTATTTATTTATTTATTTTACATTTTACATGACATTTTTATATCACCTTTGAATGCTCTATGCAACACTAAGACCAGAAATTTCACGGGCCTGTATTTTTACTAAGAATGCTTCCATAGTGAACAGGTTGGTCCTGCTCTCTGCGCAATTAGGAGTACTGTAAATTGAGAAATGGAGATTTTGTTTGCGTTCTCTTTTATTTTTTTTAACTCCCCGAAGTAAGACTTCTATTAAAGAAAACACATAGTCATTCCCTTCGGTACTTATTAATGGTTCTTCATTTTATCCTGTGCATAAATAGAATTTATATTTTGGGTACGAATCAATAAGTCAAAGAAGGTATGAGTTCCTTATAAAATTATTAGACATGAGATTTGGTCTCTGTCTGATGAAAGATGCACAGTATTTGTTACTTGTGACCCAGCATCACTGGGTGAGAGGACAAGAGTCAGAGAAGCCACTGAATGCAGCCGGCATCCGTAACAGAATGGGGATGGCCAGAGAGAGGCAGGCTCACCTTGGGTGGCAGTGTTGCTGGCCACTGTTCAAACTTCATCCTTATTGTTCTAATTAGGTTCTACAGAAAGCTAGATCTAGGAGATGTTCCAGGAAATAGTGGTCCCTGGAACTCAGACAGGATATTTTCCATCCCCTTTTAGAGATCGTCAGTGTGTATCAGCACGTAAGTCTCGAAGAAGTCCTATAGTAAAAGAGCAGAAAGACCGCCCCCCTAGCATTTCATATGCCTATTTCACCCTGGAACCCTGTCGCCATGAAACACCTGTGGGCATCGCAAAGAACATTGACCGTAGCCTGCGGGCCAAATGTGGCTGACTGCCTGTTTTGTACGGTCCACAAGCTTAGGATGGTTTTTACAGTTTTAAATTGTTTTCAGAAGAATTGGAAGAATATTTTGTTACATGTAAAACGTACATGAAATTCAAATTTCAGTGTTCATAAACAGAGTTTATTGGGACTCTGCCATGCTAAATCATTTACCGTACATATTTCTGTGGCAGCTTTTGCCACGCACTGCAGCAGCAGCGTGGAGCAGCTTCTGCAGAGTACGGAATACCCACTGGCCCAAAATGTCAAAATAGTTATTGTCTGACCCTGTGCAGAAGAAGTTTGCCAACCTCCAAACCAGGTCAGCAAATTCTCCTTCTGCTCTGTGACTATCACTGCCCCTCTCTCCGCGGTCCATGGGGTGGCTCCGCAGTTCCCCATGGCACGAGGTAATGGCTAAGATGGACCATCTACCCCCTTTTCATAGAGAGACCCTGTATTTACCTCCATATGCTTAACTAAATGATGCAGAGAGGTGAGGAGACAGAGGCCAGAGCCAGAGGGGACCATAAGGTTCCATAGCAGGTTCTCAGCTGGCTCAGCATAAGATTTCCTCCTCCCACGATCAGTGCAATGTGGGTAACAGGGTCTCTCCTTAAGTCTTCCCACCTGGGAGTCCAGAGTCCATCCCAGCATGGAGAGCACCTGGTTCAGGCCTGCAGGATGGGCCTCAGGTGCACCGTCCACCACTCTGCATTGCTGGCCTGTGGGTTGCGTGCCCTGTGTGCTGGCCTCTCTAGAGCATTCTGTAAAGAGCAGTTGTTAATTTGACTAGCTGATGTTTTGACTTCTCTGACCTCTCCTGCAGAAATGAAGGAGAATTTCAAAAACCAGTCCTCAACAGCTCTGGAGAAAGGTAGAGCCTGTTGTTGCCTCTCTTTCCTGGGGTTTCGGGGCCGGGGGCATTGTGGTGAGAAGCGATGCCTGCTTGTCCTTCCACCTCCTCCACCTGTCTGTTCCTCCATTTATATCCATTCAGCCATCAAGTCAATCCATATCCGTTGTCTGTGCTCCCCGGCACACAGTGGGATGTAGCAGCCAGGCGGTGGGTGCCTCCACCCTGAGGCAGGGCACTTCGGTATCCGTGCAGCCAGCAGGCCGGGCAGCCTTCCCTCGCCAGTCCCCTTGCCTCTGTTCCCTGTGTCAGCTTCTCTGTTGAGGGTGGGAGATAGGAGCCCTGCCCCTCTGCTGATCCTGTCCTCTCTGAACTGGGGCACCTGCTCTCTTTTGATCTTTGTCTGGTACCTTGTGTCTTTTTCTCATTTGATTGCAGCCACATGGAATACAGGTGGAGCACTTAGCATCCCAAACCTCCAGCTCCTGCCTCTCCTCTGTCCCTGGGCATGCGTCTGTGGGGACATGCGGCCTTGGAACATGGAGGACTGCTGTGTGTGGAGTAGTGGGAGGTTTGAACCCAGCTTTTACAGTCATCCTGCCGAGTACCAGCTCCATCACTCTCTAGAGCCGGGGTCCCCAAACTTTTTACACAGGGGGCCAGTTCACTGTCCCTCAGACCGTTGGAGGGTCGGACTATAAAGAAAACTATGAACAAATCCCTATGCACACTGCACATATCTTATTTTAAAGTAAAAAAACAAAACAGGAACAAATACAATATTTAAAATAAAGAACAAGTAAATTTAAATCAACAAACTGACCAGTATTTCAATGGGAACTATGCTTCTCTCACTGACCACCAATGAAAGAGGTGCCTCTTCTGGAAGTGCGGCGGGGGCCGGATAAATGGCCTCAGGGGGCTGCATGTGGCCCATAGGCCGTAGTTTGGGGACCCCTGCTCTAGGGATTTTACCCTGAGATAGTTGATTCATATTTTTGTGCCTCAGTTTCCTTATCTGTTCAATGGACATAATAATAGTCCCTGCCTCTTAGTGCTGTTTGGAGGATTTGATGCATTAATAAATGTAAAATGGTTAGAATAGAACCTCTTTCATGGATAGTGCTTAATAGGCATGAGTTATTATTATTTGTGTTCTTGTTGTGTGAACCCTGTTACCATGACATGGAGGAAATGGGCTGTTCAGAGATACAGGGGTGAGTGGAGGATAAATCCTTTCCTGCAACAGAGATTGACCAAACTCAGGCATCTTCTCAGAGTGCTGAGCTATCTCAGGGCAGGGCCATTTGAAAGGGGTCTGAGTATCCCAAGCAGGCCCTGGTTTGGGTCCAGCTAGCTGATGATCTTTGCTTCATACACACAATTCAGACCCTGTCATTTCTGATGCTGGCTCATGCCAGCCTGACTCACCATTGTCAAGTCGGCTAGGAAATTCTCACTCCATATAACCTTCTCTAGCTGGCGGGGCGGGGGGGGGGGGCAGGGAGAGGGCTGGGTTCTCCCTGGGAGCTGTGCATTGTAGGCAGTATGTCACAGGAAACACCTTGGCAAGATGACAGATGAGTCTTGTGGAAAGAGGATCAAGTGTGTTCACTGTGGTTCCCCTGTCCTGTCCTCCCAGGATGTGGGGCGAGGCTGACAGACACAGGCTGGTTTCAGAGGGCTTGTCACACCATTATGTGGGCAGTGTCTTTAACATTCATTTTGGCTGGCAGCAGCCTCACTTTGATTTGATGGATGCAGGAAAGTGTGTTAAGTCACCAGAAGATAAGGATACAGTTCCGACTGCAGGTGCAAGGCATCCCCTCTGAGCTGTTACCCATTCCTTCAGACAGTCCTGGGTGCCTACTAGGCAGGTGTCGATGCCTTTCAGGGCATCGGACATATACTGGTCCTTCCAGTGGAATTTGTAAAGTGAAATCAAAGAGTTGTCAGTGAAAATATTATGCTTGTGTTTTGCTACAATGTGTTTGGGTAGCAAGGTTTTTGAAGTAGATTGGTGATAAATCAGAACCTGTGTCCTGTCCCTCAGTCCTTGGATGGAGCTGGGAGTCAACTCTTCCAATCCTTATCTCTCATTCTGAACCGAAGGGGTCTGGGCAGATGTGTTTATATGACTAATGTTAAAGTCACCGCCTTTCCCAATCAGTAAAGCTGGCGGCCCCTGGAGGCTTTGTAGGAAATGGAGCCTGCCATCTTGGGCTGAGTGTTTTCTCACCCAGCTTTTCCCCGTGGCCTCCTGAGGATGGCATTGGGTTAGCAGCCTCTGTTTGCAGAGGAGCTGACTGAGACTCTCCTCAGAGTCTCCATTTCAGCTGTGAGGAAGGTTGTTTAGCAGGGAGACTCAAAAATAGAGATGATGATGATGATGATGATGATGACGACAACAACAAAGTCGCTAGCCATTGTTGTTACTGGGGAGCACTTGGCTTGCAAAGTCGCACTTGGGGCCACACGTGAGTGACACTTCTGGGTTTAGTGTAGTAGGCGGTGTTTAGGGGCAGGCAGCCTGCAGCCCCAGACATCCCAGTTTGGTGCGCTAGAAGCCCCATTGTTAGAGCCCAGGTCCAGAAAGAGGCTTTTTTTTCTTCTTCTTCAGAAAAACACTACTTTAGGGGAATGACAACAACAGAAATCCACCATTTGGCCTCAAATTTTTTATTGCAGAAATTGTTCTCTAGTCTTTGAGTAGTGAGGAAACTAGGACAGGACAGTTGCTCCTCTGTCTTTCGTAAGGAACTAGGGCACTCGAAAACTCAATTAAATGCACCCAGACCTGTTAAGCACCAGACTTTTTGTTCAGTTAATTTTAGTGCAGAAATTGGCCTGGTGCTAATGTGGAAAGCATGGCCATGCTGGAGAGCCGGGCTCCAGTGGAAGCTGGCTCCCGGTTGACAGCCTGCAGGGACACAGACCCTAGGGCATCGAAGGTCACCCTTAAACTGTGTGTGTGCCTCTTCCCTGGCTAAGCGGACGGCTGGGCCTTCCTTGCTTGTTGGAGGTGGGTTAATCAAGAAAGCAGGCAGACTGGACACCTGTGAAGAATCCAGGGTCCAGCAGATTAATCCTGAGGATGGAGAAACCATCCCCTTCCTAGAACTATTCCCAGACTGCTTTAGCGTTGATGCTGAATTTTGCCATTTTCCCCTTTCTCTTTTTAGTCTTTTTATTTTTCTTTTCTTCCTGTGGCTATTAGTAAAGTGATTGTCCTAAAGGATATAGGCAACAGCTCATTGAAAAGGGAAGAAGAAGCAAAGACCCTGTTTTCATACCACCTTCCCTCAAATTCAAGCTTTGCTTACACTAAAAATAGCTTGAAACAGAGACCGAATCACAAAACGGTAGCGGTGCGGAGGGCAGAGGCTGCTGGCTCCCTGGCTATCACACAAGCCTACTGGGTATGTTAGCCTTCGGGCCCTTGATTGGGACAAGAAGGCATGGGGTTTGGAATCCTGTCCATTGGGAGGGATCCCAACCATTCTCTGTGTGGCATGCTGGATCTCTCTGGCATTAATAATATCAGCTGGTCACTCACAGAGCTGGCTGCCTGGGCTTATGTCCCAGGGGTGAAAAACAACTTTTTGCAAAGGAAAGTTGTTGTTTTCAGGAGCTGCTTAATCCCACACACATCTGCGTGGGCTCCTTGGGCAGCTGCCACAGGTTATTGTCTCCCTGTGAGCCGTGTGGTGGGCAGCTTGGTTTCTTGGCCACCTTAGACCTCTCCAGGAAGGAAGCTGAGATCACCAGACGGAAGGAAAACAATTTACTCACCTCGGTTTATGCCGTCTCTCTCTGGGCCTTGGGGATTGGGGATGGCTTTTGAGATCAACTTGGGTTATGAGAATAGAGATGACAGTCACCTGTCATCTGAGGAGCGGTGGTCATCAGGGAACTAGGTTCTAGTCGTGGCTCTTCCCTAACCTTTTTGGTGACCTTGTACAAGTCAATTCCCTTTTGAGGCCTTGGTGTCTCCATGGATAAAATGAGGGGATGGGTGTAGTCTGCCAGCAGTGTGTGTCTTTGCAGCCCAAACTGTCTCTATGTTTTCTCATTCCCTGTTGGCCTTCAGTCAGCGGAGGCACAACCTCAGATCTGCTATGCACTTGTCACTGGGCTAGGCAATAGGAGAACTGCCAAAGGAGAAATAATTGTCTCTTCCTCAGCTACGGAAGCAGCCAGAGAAAAGCAGGACACAGTCAAGGGGCGTTGATGAGTGGACCTTCCATGGCTTAGCCCCCCATTTGGAATACAATCTCACAGTCTCCGTGTGGGGCCCCTGCTTCTCACTCGCCTCCTACAGTTATTTCCCTTCTGGACTCATTTCCAGGTGGATCTCCAGCTGCAGAGAAGGGAAGCATCTGGGAATGGGAGCAGGGTGTGACCATGGAGTTGGGTGGGAAGAAGGATGCCTTGGGAGGAGGGACCCCATCCCAAGGGGCCTGGTCTTTCCCGGAGGAGTTGGTTTCCATGTCAGTCTTGAATTTCCCTCCTTGAGTCATCTTCAAACAGTCAAGATCCTTGAGTCATCTTCAAACAGTCAAGATCCTCTAAACAGGTCACATTCCAGCTTGGCAACCCCATTAGCACCGACCTTAACCTTAAGAGTCCCCTTTGGCTTGAACAGCCTCTGTTTGGGGAGACCCTGGGGAGACCCCCCCCCCCCAGTTGCTGTTTGCACTGCTTTGCCTCTGCCTGGGGAGACCCTGGGGAGACCCCCCCCAGGTGCTGTTTGCACTGCTTTGTCAGATGGCACTGAAGCAAGATGTCGTGTTCCCATGAGTTCATGCTCTTTCGAGGCAGAGGCAGCTTCTGTCTGTACCTGTCAACATTTTATAAGAGGGCGCAGTTGTTTAGGATAATGGCTGGGAGAGGCACCCAGGAGGGGCTGAGGAGAAGGAAACACTTCTGTGATGAAAGATGCTTCTTTTTCTGGAACAAGGTGCCCAGGGGACTGGTGGGAGTTGCCAGGGTAGTCCCCAAATTGACAGCAAGGGTGGGAACATTACAGGTAATGAGTGGGTTTGGCGCTGCAGAAACTCCCCAAATGAAGTTGCATATTAGGTGAATTTCTTAGATGAACTTAAAAAACAAAAACAAAAAATGCTACAATAAACACTCCATTGTCTCGCTCTTTCAAGTATTTTCAATTTAACATGATTTAAGTGAAGACAGTCCATATCATTAGGAGTAAGGATTGAACCTTTCCTGGGATGCTAAGTTATAAGACATCTCTCTATCTCTGGCCTGTGTCCACACTGCAAGCCAACGGGGTCATCTGGGTTGTTTTCCCCAGAAAGTTCCAGCATGGAAGCAGGTTTCAAAAGCACCCTGGCCCAGAGGAGCTTGCTGAGTTGGGGGCTCAGGGTCACCTCCAGCAAACAAACTAGAGGTAATTCTGCAAGCCACCCTTCCTGTCTTTCCTGAAAGATGGCATTCCTCCTCCCAGGTTGCAGTCCTGATGGAGAAATCTAGCTGGAGAGAACCGAGATAAATAAGTAACAGGATTCACTGTCTTTCAGATACAGCCGCTGGTGCTAATTATTTCTGCTGTAGATTTTGTCAGACCTGATTCCTGATCCTTTTGCCATAGGTAGCATATTTTAGAGATGCAAAATAATATGAAAGACCATTTGCCTTCCTGAAAGATAATTTTGTGTACATTAAACAGACACATTAAGCCATTTACAAAGTGAGCTGTTTGTTCTCAGGGATCTGGATGAAATCAGAATTTCTAATTCTGGGCTCTTTAATAATTTTCAAAAGAAATGAGGGTAATAATTAAATGTCTTTGAACTTCCCTAGGCTCTCTTCTATTCTGTGGTCTTAGAACATTTGAAAAGGAACAGAATTCTCTACCTTGATGACTTCGTTAGGAGGGCAGAGTGGACACTGCCCCAGGAGGAGGTTTTGGCAGGATGGGGAACCTGAGGTAAAGAGGCTCAAGGAGAATATACAAGGTCACTTTGGGAGCTTCTGACTCAGGGTTGAGGGAAGGGCCTTCAAGCCGTTTTTTTCTTCATAGCCTTGGCTGCTGAGAGTTGAAAAAGAAAAGGCCAAAGAGAAGAGAAAAGAGATGTACAATATTGTTAAGGGTTATTTGTAATGAGAATGCATGTGACACGTAGCACTTTATAGCTTTGGTATTCAAGGATTAGCAGGGATGTAGTCCAGGGATGGTGAATAAATTTCATCTTCTGGGCCTGTTCTGATGAATCATTTGATGGTGTTACCCATAATGCTTTGCTAAAGATCCAAGGCCCAGGAACAAAGGGTGAGGTGGGCTCTGCTCTCCAGAAGGCTGGCATGATTAGTGATTTCTACCTTAAGTGAGAGGATGGCAGGACCAGTTATTTATGCCTTATTATGCCTTAGTTATCTCTGTTTTATACCATTTTCTCTAAACTTTACATTATGTATGATTAAAATGAGGCTTGTCCAAGGTCACCCAGCCAGTCGCAAGCAGCATATGGACAAGGGCCCATGTTTCCAGACTGTCTAGTATTTGATACCCCAGCACCATCAGTTAGATCTCAGAACAGAAAGTTGTCAGCTTCCTGTATGAGCCTAGCAGCTGTTTTTTTTTTCTTTGTTTTTTTTTAATATTGCAACCTGACTTCATATTTTTCCATCTGGAGATTTTCCTCAGTGTTTGGAGAAGTGTGGAGGGTATGTGTGTTGGGGGGGTGGGGGTGGATTTCAGATCTGCAGAGATTCTAATCAAACAGAAATACAAGCACCGTTTTCTCATTTGTTCGGGCCCCTCTCATACCCCTGTTAGCACAGAGCCACGCGGATCGCTGCCCTCCCACCAGAAAGCTCCCCCTCAGCCCACCCACTGGGTCCGTTTCCCTGTCCCAGTCCCTGCCCATGCCTTTCCCGACAGCCCACTCCCCTCGCTGGAAAGAGCTTTCAGTGGGGATTGATGCATCATCACTTCCTCTCTTGCTTTCTTCCTGTTTTCAGCCTTAATGTTTTATCTCTTCAGGTATTCATGCTCATGTCTTAATGGCTGTGCTTACAAAGAGAAATCCATTCTGCCTCTGACCAAAAGCGGTTTCTGCCCTGACTTGAATCTAAAAGTGCAAGAGTTGCAAGGTGGGAGCGGGCCAGAGTCCTCAGCTTCATCCTGGGAGTCATAAAGTTGCCAAGATTTTATTGCCTCCATCAAGTGAAAATGGGATTCCAAGGCTTCAGATATGATAAATAAGGAAAACTTTAGCTTTTCTCAAAGCAAAGTGTGTGGTTTTTTCGTTCCAGTTTTATGTGTTTACCTATTGTTTCTACACCCTAGCATCTATTTCATTCTCATGTCAGACAGCCTTCTCAGAAATTTATGCAAAACTGAGGCTGGAGAGAAGGTTTCAAACTATCCATAGAGCTTGGAAGAAGGCTGATACAGCCTGTTCTTGGGCTAGCACTCGATCCTAAACTCCTCACTGATCCCTCACCCAGACCTGTGGGTCTGTCTGCTCCTCCCCTTCAAGCACAGTGGGACTTAGAACAGAAATCACCGTTAGCTTAAGACCGGGCAGGGTTAAGACTCCAGGACTGTGATTCATAGGGCAACATAACAGACAGGGCTGCCGCCTGCTGTGCCAGGCTATCTTTCACGTCTGAGGTGGCCTGATTCTTGGTCCAGATTGAGTTTCCCATCCTAGCTTCAGTAACCAGCTGCACACAACAGGGAAGGCGTCAGTCTGCATTTCCATGCACTGTTCCAGAAAGCCCCTTGTTTTACCTACTCAGGAAACCAGTGCTGCAAGGAGCCCACTGCCACACTGGGTGGCCAAGAAAGTACCCAGTGCGTGCTGCTGGAACTTGTTGTCGATTTGAATGATTTGGTGGGACACTGATAGAGACATCTGATATCCTGGCAGTACCCTGTGTACACCCATCACCCCCACCTAACGCTCCTGCTTCCCTTGTGCTGGTTTAGGTCCTATGACTTCTTCTTTCATTTGTTATCATAGCTTCTGTATCACTTCCCACATTTGTCCCATGTCCTGCCTAGTCTACCTGGCATGCTGCTGCCAGGTGGGTCTTCCCCCAAACCAGCTTTGTTCAAGTTCTTCCATGGCTCAGGGACCTTCAGCAGCTTCCCATGGTCTAAAGCTGCGTCCTCCTCATGCAGATAATCAGGACCGTCCTCATCTGGCCCCACCCTCTTTCCAGGCCTTTCCTCTCTTCTCTTCCATATACTCTATGTGTTCATAATCTACTCAATTAGAAGATTCAGCATGGGGTTGTCCCCTCCTCTGTAGGTCACCACCCCTGTACACTATTCGTGCACACTTGTGTAGGTGACGTATGTGCCCTATTAAAGACAGTGACTGATTTGTTAAAACACTGGCTGTAGAGCCAGCCTGACTCAGTTTAACTTTTGCTCTGCCAGGTACTAGTGTGACCTTGGGACAGTGACAGGGACAATAATAGTACATCCCTTATAGGGTTATTATGAGGAGTGAATGAGCTAATATTTATAAAGTACTTAGAACAGTAGCTGGCACAGACTAAATATTATATAAGTTATTTATTAAGCAAATACAGTAAATTGTAAATTCCTTCAGAATAAGACTCATGTGTTTTAAAGTTATAATCCCTTTGTCTTATACTGGGCTAAAATAATCCTGAACCAGATTGCTGTGAGAATGAAATTTAAAAAGAAATAAAGAGAGGGAGAGGGAGGATGGGAGTTCATGTGAAAGCACTTTGCCATTCATTCAACTGATATTATTGAGTATCTAGAAGTACCAAACTCTCTGCTCAGTTGTTAATAATCAAAATGGAATAAGATATGGTTTTGATATTCCAGGAACTCACAGCCTAGGGTAAAAGACAGAGATATAAGTCAATATCTAAAGGGCTGACTATAACTGTATGGAAGATAAGTGACAAACATTCTGTTCTCACCCCTGTGTTACTGGTGAGAAAAATCAAGGCTCAGAGATTTTTTTAATAACCTAGGTAAGACCATACATCCAATAAGCATCAGAATTGAGATTTAAACCTCAGTTCTTGTGACTTGATGGTGCAGCTCTTTCCACTGTGCCACAGTGCTTCTCATTCAAGAGTGAGAGAGGGAAGCCCTGGCCAGATAGCACAGTTGATCAGAGCCTTGTCCTGAAGTGCAGAGGTTGCCGGTTCAATCTCGGGCCAGGACACATACATGCAGGAACGTATCAGTGTTCCTCTGTCTCTTTCTCCCTTCTTCTTTCTACAATCAGTAAAATAAACCTTAAAAAAAGAAGGAGAAATGAAGTGTGAGAGGCTGATTTGAAAGATCCCGACACTGGCTGCAGGAAGAGAAGATCAAAGCAGGAGTCTGCCGAGGAGGGGTGACAGCTCCCAGTCAGGCTGGGCGGCAGGAAAGCCCTGAAGACACAGTTGTGCGTCCAGTCAAGCTTTTCTATGGTGGACAGTGGGTCAGTTTCTCTTTGGGGTGGGCACCTCACCCCTATTGTCATATCTCAGTGCCCTCCAGCCACTTCTCTCTGAGGCAAGGGTGGTTTTATTTTCTTCTCCTTTGAGTAATAGTAAGGACAAAAAGTGGATGTGATGATGGGTGGAAAAGATATGTAGCCATTTCCTCTTTGATTGATGTACTTTTATCAAAATGGGCCCATTTGGAAGGTTTCCATAGGTACAGGGACAATGCCTCTCTACTGGCCTTCATCAGCCGCTGAATGATCAGGACAGCAGGGAGAAGTCTGGAGTTGGTTTCCATGGCGACCACTGCTTGCCTCAACCCTGCCAGCACACTTCTCTCTTTCCACGTAGGCATGTGTTTGTTTATTATTGGCTCGACTGGGGGGTGCCCATGTGGCTACACAGGTGCTATCTCTACTTCCACTGCTGAGGTCACTCTTTCATTTTGGAGATGGACCAACAGGTGGGCGGCCAGAGGCACAAGGTTCACCCCACCAGGACAAGCTCTCCTTAGAGTCAGATACTGTGTTGGGTCCCGCAGTGACTCACAAACTGCCCCACGGAGCCGATGGTGACACACATACCTTTCATAGACAGATGGCTTGTGGCTTTCTTCTGGGCATCCCTGTGAGCTGGTCGAGTGTGCCTGGGCCTGACAAGCTCTGGACCTGAGCTGACCAACAGGAGCCATTAGCCCCAGGTGGCTGTTGAGCATTTGAAATATAGCCCGTCAAAATTAAAATGTGCTGTAAGTGCAAAATTTAGTACAGAGGCTCCAAAATATTATTAATACTTATTAGCAATTTTTATATTGATTATATAGCAAAATGATAATATTTTGGACAGTCTATCCAGAACCTAATCTAGGTTAAATTATCATATTAAACATTAATTTAGCCTGTTTTTATTTTAACTTTTTAAAATTGTGCCTCCTAGATGAATGATGGTGATGGTTGTACAACAGTGTGAATATACTTAATGCCACAGAGCTGTACACTTAAGGATTAAATGATCAATCTTACATTGGATGAAATTTGCCACAATTAAAAGAAAGCAAAAGGAAAGATAAAATCTGATGGGAAAGGAACTCTCTCTCCCAGGCCTCTTTCTTGGAGTCTGGACCACTTTCCCAGAAGCCCCTGGGCCTTTCTGACTCAGACTGACTACTTCTACCCAGGATGAGGCCAGGGTCTCCGAACAAAACCAGGGTTCTCTGAAGAAGGAAGAGGGTGGGGAGAGGGGCTGTTAGGGAGGTAGCCAGCACTCAGCCTTAAAGGACAATGTGCAAGAAAGTTAATGTAGGGGAGTTTCAGGTGAAAGCAATTTGAAAACTTCCTTTCTCTTGGAATAGTGTCTTTAAGTCTTTCTATAGTTGTAAATAAATCAGTGAAGTGTCCAAAAAAATGTGCTTTCTAGAAAATTCAAAATTATATATGTGGCTTGTATTATACACTTTACCCTGGACAATATGGGTTTGAACTGCATTGGTCTACTTATATGCAGATTTTAAAAAATTAAGATATCAATAAATATAGTACAGTATTGTCAATGTATTTTTCTCCTCCTTGTGAGGATACAGTATATAATATATATAACATACAAAATATGTGTTAATTGACTTTCTTATGTTGATTAGACTTTTGGTCAACAGTAAAGGCTATTAGTAGTTAAATTTTGGGGCGTCAAAATTTCTATATGGATTACCCACCGTGTGAGGGTCAGTGCTTACTCCCTAGCTGTTCAAAGGTCAACTGTATTTCTTTGGATCTTGCTGCTTTGTAGTATTCATGGTTAAACACAGGGTCTGGGCTGTTCTCTTTCATCTACAAACTTCGTAACCTTGGAGAGGCTGCTTTACTGTGTCTCATTTGCTTTCTCTGTAAAATGGAAATAATCCTAACACGTGCACCCCAGGGTTCTGAGTTGAGTAATTCATGTAGAGCACTTAGGACTGTGTTTGGCACACAGAATGAACCTAAAGAAGCCCAGTTCTCACTGGGGACTGCGTGGGGGTCAGTGGCTGTTCCCAAAGTCTCTAGGCCCTCTCTGACCACACCACAGCTCTCCCAGCAAGCAGAGTGCTGACTCCAAGATGCCAAGTAATGACCCCAATGGGAACTTTTAATCAGATGTGCTGATGAGTGCTTAATGGATGGCTTTCTCTCTCTAGAGGGTCCCAAGATGACTCTTCCTAGATGAAGGGCCTCCTCCTGAATATTGTATCAACTTCATGGGAAAGGAAGAGGGGAAAAAGATCCACAAAGAAGAAACCCTTTGCTGGGTGCTGCCTCACCAGGGCAGATCAGAATGAATTGAACTCAAGCCTGCTGTGACCCCTTGTATGGCTCCAGGATAAGTGGGCATTCGAAGCTGAGTTACCCAGTGTCCTCACTTCCAGAGGCCCACTTTATGACCTTTTTAGGGGTTCATGCCTATCAGGAGGGTTTGTTGCAGTGTCTGAGGGGAAGAAAGGCTTGAGTTTAAAGTTATTTAGGTGCACAATTAAAAATATAAAATAAGGCCCTGGCTGGTTGGCTCAGCAGTAGAGCGTCGTCGGCCTGGTGTGCAGGAGTCCCTGGTTCGATTCCCGGCCAGGGCACACAGGAGAGGCGCCCATTTGCTTCTCCACCCCTCCCCCTCGCCTTCCTCTCTGTCTCTTTCTTCCCCTCCCACAGCCGGGCTCCATTGGAGCAAAGATGGCCCGGGCGCTGGGGATGGCTCTGTGGCCTCTGCCTCAGGCGCTAGAATGGCTCTGGACGCAACAGAGCGACGCCCCCTGGTGGGCATGCCGGGTGGATCCCGGTCGGGCGCATGCGGGAGTCTGTCTGACTTGCCTCCCCGTTTCCAGCTTCGGAAAAAAAAAAAGAAAAATATAAAATAAGTGAATTTGTGATCGTCCTCTTAATTATTTGAGACCAACAGTGGACATGGAGGGTGTGTTGGGATCTCCAGGGAAGCTGGGGTTATTCTTTATGGACCTGAGACCACAATCATTAGATGTCAACAGATTCCAGTCTCAACTCAGATAATTACCTGTTGCTCAGAGATATAGAATTTCTGTGCCAGGAGGAACTATGGAGAATACCGAGGAGAAGGAAACAGGCTCGAGGGGCACAGGGCGTGTTCATATCTACATGGCAAACTGGTGCCAAGCGTCAAAGTTTTCTGAGTTTTCCTTATATTTTCTCTAACTTTCAGTTTTTATATCTTTTCCTGTTTTAAGTTTCTTCTGTTTCCTGTCCTTCATATCTTCCATTTTCCTTTATAACATAATTCTGTAATACAACATGAAATTTGTTTATTTATCATCTGTCACCCCTTACTCCCACTAGCCCCATAAAAGTAAAGATTTTTTTCCTGTTTGGGTCATTGTTGTATCATTAGCGTCTAGTGACTGGATGATATTAATGAATGACTCTGCTGAATAAATGGATGAGAGCCTCGTGGGTTTTATAGATCTGATTCAGTGTCCCTTGGAAAGAAATAGGAAAGCCTTTTCCACCCTAAATGGCAATCCAAGGTCAGAAATGCATACAGTTACCCAAGACTAAGCTATAAATATTGACTTTCTAAGAAGTCATTAGTTTTGGGACATAAAGTCATTTCACATCATTGTGCCCACTGCATGGCTTGAAGTAAACAGCAGACATCGTGGCTACAAATGGAAGGCATCTTTCCCATGAAGTACCAGTTGGGTTTTACTAGGTTAAGGGGAGGAGAGCAGGCATTTCAAAGGAAGGGGCTGCTGGAAGCTAGGCTGTGAAGGCAGAGCTGTCCTTCATTGAGCATTCACCTGAGCACCTGCTGTGGGCTAGGCTCTGAGTGGGGTGTGGGTCTGTAGCTTGTTTCTTCTGGGTGCCTTTGAGGGAATAAAGTTCATGACTAGAACACTGAGGGAGAGGAGGATTGACATTTTCTGCCAGGTTCCTGAAATGTGCTTTTATTCTTCCCTAAGGTAGGCTGAGCGAGAAGGTAATGAAGGAAGAGAGGATCTTCAAAGGAGCTCTGCTAGGGACTCTAGATTAAAGGGTTCCTGTGTGAGGAAAATGAAGGAAGAAAACCAAAGTGCAGCTGTGATTAAACCGTGGGCTGAAGGAAGACCTGAAATGAAGGAAATGCTTCTCAAAGTTCGAGTCCAGCCTGGGATTCCTAAGAAGACTTGTGGGGAGTGGGACCCACCAAACTGAACTGGAGGGCCCAGTGCGGATACCCAGAGGCAGGAAGGGGATGCAGTGTGTGTCTTTTGGTAGAAGCGGAAGCATGTTCTTTGTGTTGGGTATGAGAGGAATATGGCGCTGAGCGTGATGCCTTTAACCAAATAGAGCAAGCATTATCAGATAATGATATAACATTTCCAAAATATTTTTAAAATTTATTTATTGGTCTGAGAGAGAGAGAGAGAGATATTTGTATTTCCACTTATTTATGCATTCACTGGTTGATTGTTGTATGTGCCCTGACTGGGGATCTAACCGGCAACCTTGGCGTGTTGGGATGATGCTCTAACCAGCTGAGCTACCCAGCCAGAGCCCTCAAATTTTTTTATTTATTTTTTTATTTTAGTATTTTTTCTGAAGTGAGAAGTGGGGAGGCAGAGAGACAGACTCCTGCATGCGCCTGACTGGAATCCATGTGGCAAGCCCACCACGGGGCGATGCTCTGCCCATCTAGGACATTGCTCTGTTACAACTGGAGCAATTCTAGCATCTGAGGCAGAGGCTATGGAGCCATCCTCAGCGCCCAGGCCAACTTTGCTCCAATGGAGCCTTGGCTGCAGGAGGGGAATAGAGAGACAGAGAGAAAGGAGAGGGGGAAGGGTGGAGAAGCAGATGGGCGCTTCTCCTGTGTGCCCTGGCCGGGAATAGAACCTGGGACCTCCACATGCCAGGCCAATGCTCTACCGCTGAGCAAACCGGCCAGGGCCCCAAATATTTTTATTTTATCTATACACCCATACATTCATTCTTTTTCTCCCTTTGAGATGAACTGTAACCGCAGTTGATAACAAATGCTTATAGTTATTAGAGATTTACTAAATGTCATAGGTGACGTCAGATGCTTTACCTGTGTTACCTGTTTAATCTTCCCATTCCTTTATGAGGTGAGTACCACATTCATCTTTGTACTATAGATCCTATAGGTGAGAGATCTGTGGCATGTGGAGGTTAAGAAACCTGCTTTAGTAAGTGGCAGACATGGTGGAAATGCTGGTCCATGTAGACATTAAATTATTTTTAAAATTAATTTTAATGGGGTGACATTGATAGATCAGGGTACATATGTTCAGAGGAAACATCTCTAGGTTATTTTGACATTTGATTATGCTGCATCCTCATCACCCAAAGTCCAATTGTCTTCCGTCACCTTCTAACTGGTTTTCTTTGTGCCCCTCCCCTCCCCCAAGCCCCTCCCTTTTCTCCCTCCACCCTGTAACCCCCACACTCTTGTCCGTGTCTCTGAGTCTCATTTTTATGTCTCACCTATGTATGGAATCATATAGTTCTTAGTTTTTTCTGATTTACTTATTTCGCTCACTATAATGTTATCAAGGTCCATCCATGTTGTTGTAAATGACCCGATGTCATAATTTCTTATGGCTGAGTAGTATTCCATAGTATATATGTACCAAAGCTTTTTAATACACTTGTCCACTGACGGACACTTGGGCTGTTTCCAGATCTTCACTATTGTGAACAATGCTGCCATAAACATGGGGGTGCATTTCTTCTTTTCAAACAATGCTATGGTGTTCTTAGGGTATATTCCTAACAGTGGTATAGCTGGGTCAAAAGGCAGTTTGATTTTTAATTTCTTGAGGAATCTCCATACTGTTTTCCACACGGGCTGCACCAGTCTGCACTCCCACCAGCAGTGCAGGAGGGTTCCCTTTTCTCCACATCCTCACCAGCACTTATTCTGTGTTGTTTTGTTGATGAGCGCCATGCTGACCGGTGTGAGGTGATATCTCATTGTGGTTTTAATTTGCATTTCTCTAATGATTAGTGATGTTGAGCATTTTTTCATATGCCTATTGGCCATCTGTATGTTCTCTTTGGAGAAGTGTCTATTCATTTCTTTTGCCCATTTTTAGATTGGATTGTTTGTCTTCCTGGTATTGAGTTTTACAAGTTCTTTATAAATTTTGGTTATTAACCCCTTATCAGATGTATTGTCAAATATGTTCTCCCATAGTGTAGCTTGTCTTTTTATTCTGTTCTTATTGTCTTTAGCTGTGCAGAAGCTTTTTAGTTTGATATAGTCCCATTTGTTTATCCTGTCTTTTATTTCACTTGCCCGTGGAGATAAATCGGCAAATATATATATTGCTGCGAGAGATGTCAGACAGCTTACTGCCTATGTTTTCTTCTAAGATGCTTATAGTTTTATGGCTTACATTTAAGTCTTTTATCCATTTTGAGTTTATTTTTGTGAATGGTGTAAGTTGGTGGTCTAGTTTCATTTTTTTGCATGTAGCTGTCCAATTTTCCCAACACCATTTGTTGAAGAGGCTGTCTTTACTCCAATGTGTGCTCTTACCTCCTTTGTCAAGTATCAGTTGTCCATAAAAGTGTGGGTTTATTTCTGGGTTCTCAGTTCTGTTCCATCGATCTATATGCCTGTTTTTATGCCAGTACCAGGCTGTTTTGAGTACAATGGCCTTGTAGTATAACTTGATATCCAGAAATGTGAAACCTCCCACTTAATTCTTCCTTTTCAAGATTGCTGAGGCTAATTGTGTTCTCTTTTGGTTCCATGTAAATTTTGGGAATATGTGTTCTATATTTTGAAGTAAGTCATTGGTATTTTAATCGGTATTGCATTGAATTTATAAATTGCTTTGGGTAATACAGACATTTTAATGATGTTTATTCTTCCTAACCATGAGCACAGTATATGCTTCCACTTGTTTGTATCTTCCCTGATTTCTTTTATCAATGTTTTATAATTTTCCAAGTACAAGTCTTTAATCTCCCTGGTTAAATTTATTCCTAGGTACTTTATTTTTTTGGTTGCAATGGTAAAGGGGATTGATTCCTTGATTTCTCTTTCTGACAGTTCATTGTTAGTATATAAAAATACCTCTGATTTCTGAGTATTAATTTTATATCCTGCCACCTTGCTGAATTCATTTATCAGGTCTAGTAGTTTTTTGACTGCAACTTTAGAGTTTTCTATATACAATATTGTATCATCTGCAAATAAGGATAGTTTTTCTTCTTCTTTTCCAATTTGGATGCCTTTTATTTCTTTTTCTTGTCTGATTGCTATAGCTAGGACTTCCAGAACTATGTTGAATAAGAGTGGTGAAAGGGGGCACCCCTGCCTTGTTCCTGATCTTAAGGGTATTGCTTTTAATTTTTGCTCATTGAGTATGATGTTGGCTGTGGGTTTGTCATAGATGGCCTTTATCATGTTAAAGTATGTTCCCTGTATTCCCACTTTGCTGAGAGTTTTGATCATGAATGGGTGCTGGATTTTATCAAATTCTTTTTCTGCATCTATTGAAATTATCATGTGGTATTTCTCCTTCCTTTTGTTTATGTGATAAATCACATTGATTCATTTGTGAATATTGTACCAGCCTTGCCTCCCAAGAATAAATCCCACTTGATCATGGTGTATGATTTTTTCATATATTGCTGGACCCAGTTTGCTAATATTTTTTTGAGGATTTTATCATCTAAATTCATCAGGGATCTTGGCTTATAATTTTCTTTCTTTGTGTTGTCTTTGCCTGGTTTTGGAATCAGAATAATACTTGCCTCATAAAAGGAGCTTGGAAGTCTTCCTTCCTCTTGAATTTTTTGAAATAGCTTGAGAAGGAGAGAAGTTAGTTCTTCTTTGAATATTTGGTAGAATTCACTTCTGAGGCCATCAGGCCCAGGAGTTTTCTTTTTTGGGAGTTTTTTGATAACTGTTTCAGACTCATTTGTTGTACTTGGTCTGTTTAAGTTTTCTGATTCTTCCAGATTAGATTTTGGAAGATTATATGTTTCAAGGAATTTGTCAATTTCATCTCGGTTGTCTAGTTTTTGGCGTACATTTCTTCATAGTATTTTCTTACAATATTTTGTATTTCTGTTGTGTCACTTGTTATTTCTCCATTCTCATTTCTAATTTTATTTACTTTAGTCCTCTCTCTTTTTTTTTGGTGAGTCTGGGTAAACGTTCATCGATCTTGTTTACCTTTTCAAAGAACCAGCTCCTGGTTTCATTGATCCTCTCTATTGTTTCTTTAGCCTCTGTCATTTATTTCTGCTCTGATCTTTATTATTTCCTTCCTTCTACTAGCTCTGGGCTTTACTTGCTGTTCTTTTTCTAGTTCTTTTAGATGCAGGATCAAGTTGTTTATTTGAGCTTTTTCTAGCTTCTTGAGTAATGCCTGTAATGCTATGAAGTTCCCTCTGAGGACTGCTTTTACTGTGTCCCATAAATTTTGAGTTGATGTATACTCGTTAGTGTTCGTTTCTAGGAATTTTTAAATTTCTTCTTTGATCTCATTGTTAACCCATTCGTTATTTAATAACATGGTATTTAGTTTCCTAATGTTTGAGTATTTTTCAGTTTTTCTGTTGTGGTTGATTTCTAGTTTCATGCCATTGTGATCAGAGAAAGTGCTCGATATGATTTCAATCTTCTTAAATTTGTTGAGACTGCTTTTGTACCCTAACATGTGGTCTATGCTAGAGAATGTATCATGAGCCCTTGAAAAGAATGTATATTCTTCTGCTTTAGGGTGAAAGGTTCTGAAGATATCTATAAAATCGAGTTGATCTAGTATGTCCTTTAAATCTGCTGTTTCTTTGTTAATTTTCTTTCTTGAGGATCTATCTAGTGATGTTAGTGGGGTATTGAAATCCCCTACTTTTTTTTTTTTTTGTATTTTTCTGAAGTTGGAAATGGGGAGGCAGTCAGACAGACTCCCGCATGCGCCCATCCGGGATCCACCCGGCACGCTCACCAGGGGGCGATGCTCTGCCCATCTGTGGTGTCGCTCTTCTGCAACCAGAGCCATTCTAGCACCTGAGGCAGAGGCCACAGAGTCATCCTCAGCACCCAGGCCAACTTTGCTCCAGTGGAGCCTTGGCTGCGGGAGGGGAAGAGAGAGACAGAGAGGAAGGAGAGGGGGAGGGGTGGAGAAGCAGATGGGCACTTCTCCTGTGTGCTCTGGCCGGGAATCGAACCTGGGACTCCTGCACGCCAGGCCGATGCTCTACCACTGAGCCAACCAGCCAGGGATGAAATTCCCTACTATTATAGTATTGCTGTTGATCTCGCCCTTTAAATCCATCAAAGTCTGCTTTATATATTTAGGTGCTCCTATATTAGGTGCGTAGATATTTATAACGGTTATATCTTCTTGTTGGATTGCTCCCTTTATCATTATGTAGTGACTTTCTTTATCTCTTACTATGGTCTTTGTTTTAAAGTCCATTTTGTCTAAGTATTGCTACCCCAGCTTTTTTTTTCATTTCCGTTTGCATGAAATATTTTTTTCCATCCTTTTATCTTCAGTCTATGTGCATCTTTTGTTTTAAGGTGTGTCTCTTGCAGACAGCATATGTATGGGTCCTGTTTTCTTATCCACGCAACTACCCTTTGTCTTTTGATCGGATCACTTAACCTATTTACATTTAAGGTTATTATTGATATGTAATTGTTTATTGCCATTTTATTCTTTAAAACTATATTTCTCTTTTGCTGTATTCTTTTTCTCCTTTGATCTGTTCACAACAGGCCCCTTAGCATTTCTTGTAGCCTTGGTTTGGTTTTAGTGAATTCCTTGAGATTTTTTTTTCTGGAAAGCTTTTTATTTCTTCTTCAATTTTAAACGATAGCCTTGCTGGATAAAGTAGTCTTGGTTGTAGGCTCTTGTTCTGCATTACTTGAATATTTCTTGCCATTCCCTTCTAGCCTCAAGTGTTTCTGTTGAGAAGTCGGAAGTCCTCCTTATAGGGGCTCCTTTGTAGGTGATAGTCTTTTTTTCTCTAGCAGCTTTTAATATTTTGTATTTATCACTTAGCTTTGTTATTTTAATTATGATGTGTCTTGGTGTAGATTTCTTTGGGTTTCTCTTTTTTTTTTTCTTTCTGATGTTGGAAATGGGGAACCAGTCAGACAGACTCCTGCAGGCGCCCGACCGGGATCCACCCGGCATGCGTACCAAGGGGCAATGCTCTGCCCATCTGGGGCGTTGCTCTGCCCCGACCAGAGTCATTCTAGCACCTGAGGCAGAGGCCATGGAGCCATCCTCAGTGCCCGGGCAAACTTTGCTCTATTGGAGCATCAGCTGTGGGAGGGGAAGAGAGAGGCAGAGAGGAAGGAGAGAGGGAGGGGTGGAGAAGCAGATGGGTACTTCTCTTGTGTTCCCTGGCCGGGAATTGAACCTGGGACTCCTGCATGCCAGGCCGACACTCTACCACTTGGGTTTCTCTTTAATGGAGTTCTTTGTGCTTCTTGAACTTGTGAGATGTTTTCCTGCCTTAATTGAGTGAAGTTTTCAGCTATGATATGTTTGAACAAAGTCTCTGTCCCTTGTTCTTTCTGTTCTTCTTCAGGAACCCCTATGATGCAAATGTTATTTCTCTTCATGTTGTCACAGAGCTCTCTTAGAGTTTCCTCAGACTTTTTGAGTTTCTTTTATTTTTTCTGCTCTGCTTTCGTGCCTTCATTTATCTTGTCCTCTAACTTGCTGATTTGATTCTCAGCTTCATCTATCCTGCTTTTAATTCCTTCCATTGTGTTCTTGATTTTTGATATTGTATTTGTCATTTCTGATTCTTTTTTATTATTTCAATGTCCTTTTTTATATTTGCTATCTCTTTATTTAGGTGTTCGTAATGACCATCTATTGTTCTAATATCTTTGAGCATCCTAACAATCGTTATTTTAAACTCTGCATCTGGTATTTTGGTTATATCTGACTCATTCAGATCCTTTTCTGGGGATTTTTCTTGATTCATTTGTGTTGCATTTCTCTGCCTTCTCATTCTGTCTATGTAAAAGAAGGTTTTGGACACTGGAGTCCACTAGGTGTGGCCTCTGTATTCCCTAGATGTGTTCTGTCTGCAGGCCCACCAGCATCCCTCTGCTGATGCTGCCTAGGGCGTTCGGGTATGGGTGTTGCCAGTGCCTGCCCACTGTTGCTGTGGCTGTGGTCTCCGCCTCTCCTTCACAGGAGTGACTGTGATCACGTGCTCGGGTGTACAAGCCTTGTTGGCCTTGGCCTTCGCCCTGCCCCCGCAGGTTGCATTATGCTCGGCCCTGAGGGCAGGGTTGAGCACTTTGCTCAGCTGCAGGTCTCTGTCTGATTCTGGGCTTTCACCCTACCCTTGCAGGAGGAGCCTGCTCATGGGATGGCTACAAGCCTTGGCTCCACAGGTTGGGTGGGACTGCGCGCCCACACTCAGTAGTGGAACTCCTCTTGTTCTGGGTTTTTGGCTCCACCCCGGAAGGAGGAGCTGGCTCCCAAGTCAGGCCACAATCCTCGGTTCCCCGGACGGGGCAAGGCTGTGCTTTTGCGCTCTTGCTCAAGGGTGGGTCTCTGCCCCTTTCAGGGCTCCTGCTCTTCCCCCGCAGGCTGGATTATAGACAGCCCACAGCTGGGCTTGACCACTTTTGCACGCCCCTTCTTCCCTAGCTGGGCAAGACTGAGCTCACACCTGGGCCTCAGTGGTGGCCAGCCGGCTTCCGCCGTTGTTGACAGAACCATGCTTCTGCGTCCCGCCACCACTGCCTGCCCTCGGGTGAGCCCTCAGCCATGTGGGTGGAGGCGCTGCAGCTCAGACCCTAAGACTCACTACTGTAGTCCCAAAAGCTCCCTCTTTCTAAGCGACTCTGCTCTGAGTGCCGCAGGAGAGCTTGTTTGGCTGGTGTCCTGCTTCTCTTTACTGGTATTGCTGTTTCCAGGGGAAATATTCGCTTCAGATTTGGGGAGTGACTTGTCCCAGGGGTTAGGGTGTCTGTCCCTCAAAATGTTTCTCCCTGTGCCTCCTAAATTACACTCTCTTCCTGCTACTCCGCTCCTCTCCTCTCTCCCCATCCCCAGGAACCCCGAGTAAGTGGTTGTGAGAGAGGTGTTCTGCGTGGTCCCTTTAAGAAGAATCTTGGGTCTGAGAAATCAGTCTCTTTCTCACAAACAGTATCCTGACTTGTTTTCAGCTAAATACTGTCCATACGCCTCTTTTAGGCTCTGGGGCTACGGACTGGGGCTTTGTTCCTGGGACTCAGGACCCTCCCCTCTCTGCTAAACTCACTTCCCGCCACGTGAGTCTCCCCCAGCTGCCGTTCTCTCCAGGGAGCTGGGCAGCCTTCTCCGTATTTCTGCTTTTCCTACCAGTCTCAGTGTGCCTTCTTCAGTGTTCCTTGGTTGAAGAGTCCTCTTAGTTTAGTCCAAAGTTGGTTTTTCCAGATGATTGTTCTTAAAATTAGTTTGTAATACACTTTGGTTCTGGGAGGTGGAAGTTGGTACATCTGCCTACTTCATTGCCATCTTGTCTCCCTGTCACATGAAATGTTTTATACTGAAAAATAATATTGTTTGACATTCCAGGGAGGAAAGGATGAGGAGCTGCTAGCTGGTGCAGTGGGTGTCACTTTAATCTGATTTTATTTTATTAAGGTGGCAGTTAGCAAAAGGTTACACACTCTTGAACTCCCATAATTGTAAATCTATAACACCCCTTTAAAAGCTGCTAATGATAATGTTCCAAAATTAGAGGTTACTTTATGAAAATTTCTCTTTATTTCTTATTTATTGTGGTTGTTATTGGTCGGTGGGTTGGTTGTTTTCTTTTCTCTTACATGTGTCTGATTTCTTCCCTCGGTCTGCATCCCAGAAGCCCTTCTCAATCACTCCTCTCTTTTCTATCACTCTTGCTTTCTCCTTGTAAATATTTACCCAACTGTTTCTTTACTTTACTTTTCCCTTTTTTCTCTATATCTCTCAGTTTCCTTAAATGCCCATGAAAAAGAATTCAACTATATTCTTATTGCTGTTGAGTAGAAGAGAGTTTTAGGCTTTAATTAAAAAGTTGTTGATAATTCTAATGCTTCTTTCTTTAAAATATAGTAACATTAAGTTGCTTTTTTACATAATTAGTATGAGAGAAATCTTTTGATTCTTTAATGGACAGTGGTATTGGATGGGAGTAGTGCCAGTGCTTGTAATTCTCTGTTAACCAGTTATGTCCAGAAGTTCCCATTGGGCATAGTGTCTTTATTGGTTACTTATTACTCAATTTAACATTGAAATCTTTAAGCAGACACCACTTTCTACAGTGTCATGGGACTGCCTGTCATTCTTCAAGTCTCAAGTAAAACAATGCTCGTGAACCAAGAACTTCTGAATAGAAATTATGCAATTACCAAGGCTTTTTATCAGCATCTCATCTTGGTATTTGTAACTGAACAATGAAAACTGATGTACATCTAAGGGCCATGGAATGAAGCTTTTAATTTGTATCAGAGTATGGGGTGAAGAGCTGTCATTTACAGCATTCCACAAATAGCCCTACAATGGATAATAATTCTGTGTTGAAATTATCTCCTTATATTCTTTCTGCCAAGTGATCACCATAGATTAGTTGGCTTATAAAGATAATTGTGTTTTATATTTGCATACAGTGCTTTTCATTTGTCACAGTGCTGGCTCCTACGCTATCTCATTTGACTTTTGAACATCTCAAATGTCCTGAAAATAAGGAGACCTGGAACTAAGATCTCTCTTTACGTTGTGGAATCAGGGGCTCAGAGAGATTATGTCACTCGTCTTATGATGTACATTAAGTCAGTAATGACAGTTGAGCTCATCCAGGTTTGCACATGCTGGGAGGGAGATCCCACTCTGTCCATTGTGCTGACGCTAGAGAACGGAGAACTGTTCGTGCCCCAGTTCAGCAGGAGACAGATTCTCCTTCCTCTCCCTGAAGGGTCAAGACAAAAGCAAATTTCTTTCACTTTTCCTAGCTAAGCCTTTGCCCCAAAGCCCAGGCACTTGTGAGATTGGGTGGGCAATGAGACAGAAACACGTGAACCACAGAAAAGTGGTATCCTCTCCATTTCACCGGGTCCCTGTGAGACCCTTTCCCTGGAGGCGTGGGTCATGCATTTTATTTTCATGGCCCGCTGACTCCAGGGGCAGCCTGAGGCTGGGGCAGTGATGACCAGTGTTGCTTCAGGTGGATGGAAACAGAGCACTTTCAGAACTGTGCCTTATTTTCTCAGGTTTAAGTAACTTAAATGCTGGGGATGTTTTTGAACTCAGTAAAAGAAATAAGGCCCTTCTGCCTTTGTATTCCTAGAATTAGAAGTTCATCTTTGAGTCCAGACACTGAAGAGGGCAAATGCTTACTTCAAGAAAACATCATGTGCCCCAGTGGCTTCTCACATTTATCAAAGCCTCACTATGAGCCAGGCACAGAATGGGGCACTTAGTGGGACTTAACTCCCTAACCCTCACACACACTCCAGGAGGCACTGTTGTAATCACTGTTTTCCATAAGAGGGAACTGGGGCTCGGAGTGCTGGGTGCCTTGCTGAGGGCTGCACAGCTGGTAAGTGGCCTGGCACATGGTCTCTGATCCCCAGGATCTGCAGGGAGATCTTCTAAGGCAGTGGCTTTCACACTCTTAAAGGCCCAGAGCTCTCCATAAACTGACAGAAACTTAGTTGTTTTGGTTATGGATTGTGGGAAGGCTGGAGCTCCATCCATGCTCCCCACAGGCCTTGCAAGAGTTCTGTGAAACCCCAGGGGTGTCCCATAGAGAAGTGTGCCCATGACCTGATGCCTGCCTTCTCTGCAAGCCCTTTGAAGGGGAGATCATTTTCACCGTGCCCAGGAGGATGGGACCCACCTCCGCAGGTCTCCACGGATGCTGTCTCTCTCGGGCCTCCACGTCCTCCCTGTGAAATCAGAGCTCCCTCTTCTGGATGGGGAGACCCAGCAGCAGTTCTGGCCTGGCCTGCCTCCTTAGTTTGTAAACCCGCCAACAGAAATCAAAGAGGGCTTACCTTTTCTTTGGGGGTGAGGAAGGGGGCAGACCCTCTTTGTGAGGACAAAAGGTGTGAGTGCTGGAGAGAGGGGGTCTTTCTCAGCAAGCCCCTTGCTGCAGGAGAAAGCCCAGGTTGGGGAGAGGAGCAGGAGAAGGAGGGAGGTCAACATGCCCTGCTCCCGCGGTGGCTGCAGGTTGGTGGAGCACGAGCTGGGACTCCTGGGGCAGGCTGGCTCTGACGTGACCGAGGAGCTACCTTGGGGGGTACTGTGGGCAGGCCTGTCCAGCTCTCGCTAGCACCCCCTTCTTTTCCAGCAGTCCTGTCTGTGCCAGGGGGCCCTGCCCAGGTCCTCTTCCTCACCTCACTGCTGAAAAGAACTTACTGGCATTTTAAATCAAAATGTTCCAATTTTTCATTTAAAAAAAGCATTTCATGTTTTTTTGAATTAAAAAAAAAAGCTTATGTGGCAGTTGATAAAATTAGTACTTTGCAATTAGCCATTTATCTTCTGGGGAAAAAATGTTTCTGGTTCCTTTGATATTGGTGGGTACTTGCTTCTCCCTCAGGGTGACTTTCCAAACAGTGGCCTTAGTTATCCACTGGTCACCTTTACATTTCTCTGAGTCATTCTGGGGAAAAGGGATGGGGGCTGTCCCACTGCAGGGTCCCTGTTGTGTGTCCCGCTGCTTTGTGTATCCCGCCAGGACTGACTGTCCCAGCTACACGGGCAGGTTGAACCTAGTGGTATAGCAGTGGGTAGTATCTACAAGCCCCGCCTCCACCTGAAACTACTAAGCCCCTGCTGCTTGCAAGACAAGCGTGTGCCTGATTTTTCCTGGGGGGAGAAATGCCCATGTGGAAGTGTGGCCCTCGGGTGGCGACAGCAACACCACATGCCATTTTTCTTACCCTGAACTCTTGGCAATGCCAGCAGCAAGAACACCTAGGACCTAGAGGGGTCAAGTGTAGGGCAGACCTATGGTTGTACACATGGGGTCTGGGTAACTCTAGATTTAGCAGGCAAGTCATCTTGTTTCCAACATTTATTTAATCAACAGGTGCAGGGCTTGTTACAGAGTTGAGTGTGCAGGATACTTATCAGGGAGTGTCTGTGGGACCAGTGTTTGTGGGAGGAGGGGAAAGGGGCCACCCTGCTCTGCGGTTAGAACCTCAGCCACGCCTAGGGAGAGAGCTGGAACCAAGATGACCTGCCAGCCTTGTCCTGTGATGGACTGACACGGGCCATTCTTCTCTTGCCCGTCAATCATAGGTGGTGGGCTGACCCCAAAGGGCGTGACCTTGGACTGGGCGGTTCTGTGTAGCTAAACAAGCCCAAATGATAATGTTCCAAAATTAGAGGTTACTTTATAAAAGTTTCTCTTTATTTCTTATTTATTGTGGTTGTTATTGGTCGGTGGGTTGGTTGTTTTCTTTTCTCTTACGTGTGTCTGATTTCTTCCCCTGATCTGCATCCCAGAAGCCCTTCTCAGAAGGGCTGCTTGAGAGGCTGCCAGCAGCCCTCGGCACCCGGGCGGAGGCAGCAAGCCTTTCCTGGGAGGGGGTCTGTGTGCATCAGTTTTCTCATGGTTGAGGCGCTTGCTGGGTTGGCACTGCGGTTAGAGTCTAGAGGCCTGGTCTGTGTTTTTAAAATTTTTATAGTGGCTCAGAATCCAGCTCGGTAGATGTCGGCACAGATTGCTGCGCAGTGCTGCTCAGCAATCCCGGGGTCCGACCTGGTCCTCTACAGCCATGTTGCTCCCCTTGGCAGCCCTGGGAGGTGTAGGCCAGCACCCCATTTCACTGATGAGGAATGAGGCTGAGCTGGTGAGAAGCAGAGGCCACACAGGCGGTAGGGGAAGGCACCAGGATTTAAACTCAGGTCCCACTCCAATGGCTGTGTGCTTTTCGTTATTCAAAATTGCCTCTGAAATTGGAGGCAGGACCAACAGGAAAGATGTGTCTGCGGAGTTCAGCGGCCTCCCGTCTGCTGGCCCTGCGCGCCCAGACTTGCCTCTGTGCCTGTGCTCCAGCCTTCCACCTGCCTGCGGTGCCGTTCTCCAGGAAGCCTTTTCACGTCTGCAGCTCACATGGCCTCCTCCTTCCTCGACCTTTCTCAGCTGACCATAATTCTGTTCTCTAGTGGCTGCACTGGAAAGTCCCATTGGTCCTATGAGATGGCATACTTCCAAAGGGTGGAGGTGTTGTATGCGTGCTGATCTAGGCCTCGTGTGAGATTCATATGTCATAGTCCAGGAAGTTTGGTCTGGCAACCTCCTTCCCCTGTTAGAGATACTTCTCTGACCCAGTCCTCTGGGAATCAGGGTGTTGTGGAGTGCCAGCATCCACTTAGCCCTGGAAGTCAGGAGGAAACCCACTGGCTTGCCCATGAGAGGCCCAGGTGGTAAAATGTCCTTTTGTCTGTGCCTTCCAGAGGGGTCTGTACCTCCCCGACAACATCCCTATGAGAAGAGGTGGAAGGCAGACCAAGGCATCAGTTAGTCCAAAGGAGTCGGTGACCCGATGTTTACTGAAGGAGAGGCTGGTGTGGATGCCATTGGAAAGCAGGTTTGGACAAAGCCCAGAGGTTGCCAGGCCTTGACGTCCAGCCCCTGTGACTGACCGCTTAATCAAATGGCCAAGGACGTGTTAAGAGGGAGAAATGTGTAAATGTTTAGAGAGCGGCGAGTTGTGAGCTCTAAATGGCCCTGGCATGTTTATAAGAAATGAGCAGGCTGGAAAAGAAACCCCAATAGCTTTTCTTTTTTTCTTGGATAGAATTATCAAACTGATGGATGGAGGGAGTGTTCTGGTTGTTAAATATTTGGGCCTCAGGAGGCTTTTGATGTAGCGACTTGTGACAGCTGTTTGCAAGTGAGCTCAGACTAGCTTAAATTAGCTCAGGGCCACACGTGGGAAAGGGAGGCTGGAGGTTGGGGGAGATTCCTTCCGTGATTGTTATAACTACACCATCTGAGAGTTCAGGACTCTGGTAGTCAGAGTGCCCCGCCTTTAGCCTGATCACAGCACACAAGAAAGCGTTTGTGTCTGCTAATTTACCAACACACGTGGTATGTAAGGGCTGAATCAGATCAAGGAAACTTATCATGATTCTCAATGAGGTATTAACACACAGTAAGACCAATCAGTCTCTTTCCCCATCTCTATCACCACCATCCGCCATCCACACACAGTAAGAACAATCAGTCTCTCTCCCCATCTCTATCACCACCATCCGCCATCCACACGCAGTAAGACCAGTCAGTCTCTCTCCCCATCTCTATCACCACCATCCGCCATCCACACGCAGTAAGACCAGTCAGTCTCTCTCCCCATCTCTATCACCACCATCCGCCATCCACATGCAGTAAGACCAGTCAGTCTCTCTCCCCATCTCTATCACCACCATCCGCCATCCACACGCAGTAAGACCAGTCAGTCTCTCTCCCCATCTCTATCACCACCATCCGCCATCCACACGCAGTAAGACCAGTCAGTCTCTCTCCCCATCTCTATCACCGACCAGTCAGTCTCTCTCCCCATCTCTATCACCACCATCCGCCATCCACACGGTCTTCTCAGCTGCCTGCCACAGCTGCTCACTGGTCGTTGTCTATGTCCCCTCCTCCTGCCTCCAGTACTTTCTGCCACCCACAGACTTCACCTGCGGATGCTCATGTAACTTCCCTCTAAACCTGCTTGAAACTTTAGGGGCAAGCTCAAAATGGCATCTCTTCCAGAAAGTCTTCCTGGACCCACTGGCTAGAAGCAATCACTATGTCTTTTAAATGCCATTTTGGTCAATTCAATAGATCCAATGGGAAACAGAACCATTTTTGTTTTGTATAAATGATGGATGGATGGAAAGATGGATGAATAGTTATGTGAAGAGATAAATAGAAAGAAAAAACATGGATGGAAAGATGGATATAGTGTCTCCTAATTAAAAAACAATTTGAGCTTTCATCACTTGAACTGTAATTGGGACTAGTAACAATATCACTTGCCTCATTCTGTGGGATCTATCTATCTATCTATCAATTTATTTTAGGGAGGGGAGAAAGAGACAGAGACAGAGAGACAGAGAGAAGGGGGGAGGAGCGGAAGCATCAACTCCCATATGTGCCTTGATCAGGCAAGCCCAGGGTTTCAAACCGGCGACCTCAGTGTTCCAGGTTGACGCTTTATCTACTGTGCCACCACAGGTCAGGCCATTCTGTGGGAATTAAATGGGAGAGAGCTTGAGACCTGGGGCTGGATAAGTCTTCACTGTTGTTGTTAATTTTAGAAATGACTTTATTGTCAACTCTATGAGGAAATTATTTGTTTTAAGATTCTGTATTATAATTATAGATTCCTAGAACTTGTAGTTTCCCATATAGACCCATTCTCTCATGTTACTGATGAGGAAATTGAGTCCAAAGGAGGGAAGGGAGAGACAGACTTACCCACACTCAGAACTGGTGGCAGGCTTAATGTCAAAGTATGGTTTTCAAAAAACTGAAAACATGACTCATATAAACATAGACTATGCACGTATGAAACATTGCTTTCAGGTCCTTGACAAGGGGTCAACAGGGGGCGAGGTGGAGTTCCATAGGTATTGGGGTAAGAATGCTAGATGCAGTACAAAACTACTTAATGTCTTACAGGGCAGTAAAGTAATAAACTTTGGGAATTTCTTTCCGGCTGAACAGAAACCATTCGTATTTCTTCTGGGAAAACCCACAGATGACCGTGCAACTTCACAGACTCTGAGCCCTAAATTGGTAGTAAACAGGCTTAATTGGTCAAACACAGGCACTGTCCGCTAGGTAACAAAATATTACTTGGGTGGCAGTTACTCCGTGCTGCCCCTCATGATAATAGAACCAAGTCTTCTCACCAAACTCTCTCCTCCTCTTCCGTCTGCCCTCGCTGTGTATGCATGGAGCCTGGGTTTGTGCTTCTGTTTCCTCATTGAGAAAGTGAGGACCATAGTACCTCCCTGTGGCTGGTTGTGCTCGTTCACGTAACTGCACAGGAACATGGAAGGAGGCTACTGGCACTGGTGGAACTGGACGTCTATGAGGGAGGCAGGCTTCAGCAATATTGTGCCACACTGTTTGGTAATGGCTGCGACAAGCAGGAGCACGGTACACAAGAGCCTAGAGCAGGGGTCCCCAAACTAGGGCCCGCGGGCCACATGCGGCCCCCTGAGGCCATCTATCCGGCCCCCGCTGCACTTCCGAAAGGGGCACCTCTTTCATTGGTGGTCAGTGAGAGGAGCATAGTTCCCATTGAAATACTGGTCAGTTTGTTGATTTAAATTTACTTGGTCTTTATTTTAAATATTGTATTTGTTCCCGTTTTGTTTTTGTTTTTTACTTTAAAATAAGATATGTGCAGTGTGCATAGGGATTTATTCATAGTTGTTTTTTTTTTTATAGTCCGGCCCTCCAACGGTCTGAGGGACAGTGAACTGGCCCCCTGTGTAAAAAGTTTGGGGACCCCTGGCCTAGAGTGAGGGAAGGGGACTTGGCAGAGTAAGGGAAGAGAAAGGTCCCCAAGAGAAACATTAGATGTGGGGTTTCCAAGCCCCACAGATTTGGATGATTGGTGAAAGGCAGGACATGCTGGGTCAGGTAAACAGCTTATGCAAAGGTCTAGGGAATAATAATTAGGGTGCTTAATTTTTTTGCTAAGCATATTTGTTGAGCTTCTCTTAGGTGCCAAGTTCTGTGTTTGATCCTGGGGTGTGGGTAGGGAGAGGAGGAGGTAGGGGAACTCATCAGTGAAGTAGAAAATAAATCCTAGTCCTTTTGGAATGTTCTCAGGAGGCTGGGGTTCCAGGTGCATCTGGGAGGAGGAGGAAGAGGAGATGGTCGAGTGGAGGCTGGAGTGGAGGGAGAGGCTGGTTTGGAGTGAGTGATGACATGGAGGATACACTTGAGCAGACAATTCGTCTTTGCCCAGAGCCTTCTCCACAAAGCCCATGGCTGTGCTCTGGCCCAGTGAACTGCTCAAGTTCACAGTTTAGCTGGGGAAATGGGACACACTCTTGGGAAGGCTAACAGGGCGTCATGGTGGGAAGGAGAACTAACTGCTCAAGTCTTTGGGGAAGGGGAGCTCTTCATGGTGTGGGCAGTCGGGAGGAACTTCAGGGGAAGAGACACCCTCGATTAGGCTGATGAGCACAAGAAGAGGGAGGGCATCCTGAGCGTCGACAGCGCCCAGTGGAGGCCTGGCAGCAGGGACTCTGGGTTTTGCAGGGACCCTGGGAGGAGAGTGTGAGGGGAGCAGGGACAGGTGGTGCAGCACCTCGATTGTCCGGGCGAGGAGCTGGCAGCCCTTGCTGTGTTGGGTGACAAGCTCAGAGCTGACCTGGGAAGGTCACATACTGAGGGAGGAGGGCCTGGGGGAGCCTTGGTCAGCAGAGCAAGCGTCTTCCCAGCTGAGGAACCAGCTGCCTCAGAGCTGCAACTGTGGCTATTTGGCCAGTTTGTGATTTTTCAAGGGAAGTCAGAAATCCACATTTTTGTGAAGTTTGCTTTTTAAAAACTTTTTAACACATGTTAATGAAAATAAAAAAAATTAAAATCACTCCATGGGTCAAGAAATAGATATGTGACCTGTGGGTCTTCAGTCTGTGCCTTCTCTGTGGACAACATGATCATTGAAGGTCCATCTAGGCTTGGGTGCCCCAGGGCTGACGGTGGAGGAGGATTAGGGTATTGACATGGAGAATTGATCAAGGAGCGCAGCATCGGGGTCACAGCCATGTGCAGTTGTGGCTGGGGCCACCATTAATACTGAGCCGGGCTCACTCTAACCAGGAACCACAGACCAAGGACAGAAGGGTGGGGAAAGGAAAGGGAGTGCGGTGTCTGGCCTAGGGTTGGGTGGACAGTACCAATCCAGTTGTTTCTCCCATGCTGACTTTCAGAAGCCTGGGTGGGCTGCCTGCACTTGTGAGGAGGGCGGGGGGATTTAACCCTTATCCCAGTGGGCTTAGGAATGGCGCAGGGTCTCCGTATGGTGGGACTGTGAGCAGAGCCCTGGACTGGGAGGTAGGAGGTCAGGGCTGTAGAGGGCACTGCTGTGCAGTGACTACCTTCTGTGTGTCAGTCCCTTAATGCATCTTCTTGCTGATTCTTGTAATTCTCCAAGGTACTATGTGAAGTAGAGAACACTGTGATTCTACTTGTTTGGGGTCAAGGTCATAAAGCTGGTCAGTGGCATGGCTGATATTGGAATTCAGATTAGTCGAACTCTAAAGGCTAAGTTCTTTGTCATAGAAAGAACTATTGTTTTGGTCTATACTGAGTCCTTCCTTGTGCTCTGTAGCTAACCCACTGTGTGACCTTGGATAGGTCACTTCCACCTTCTCACAGAACAGTGAGAGGGGAAACCTCAGGGCTTGCCTGGTGATACCTCAGCATGCCATGGTGCTGCAATGGAAACATTCATATGCTGGGCTTTTATGATTCTCAAGACCTTTGAGTGTTTAGCCCTAAACAAAGAACGAGGAGTCAGAGATATGTCATCCTCAGGCAGTGGCAGCAGTGCTGAGAATGAACTTGGCAACACTGCGCAAAAGGCTGTGTTCTCATCATTCTTGGAAGGGCATTTTGCGGAAACTAGGTACATGGGTGTCTAAGAAATGGGCATTTCAGCATGGCTGTCACTGAGACCCCACCCTGGAGGCCTGGAGTGCGAGTTTGGCTGTTTTCATATCTTTCTGTCCTTTTGCCCTCTTTGAGTGTTTAAAACCATCTCAAAGGACCTGCTGCTTCAAAGAGAAATATTGATGCATTGAGTCTATTTCTGGTTGGCTGGGGTGGTACACATCCAAAATGGAAGCACTAAATTTTATATCCATTTTTATCTACATCAGCTCCTCTCTCCCGCATATCCATTTAAAGCTAACAGAAGCAAAGCTGTCCTCAGACAACATTCAGTAGGCTTATATTTGGGGGCCCACTCTATTTCGCCCTTCATTTTGCCATAGCTGAGATGTGCCTTTAACATTTCCAAGAAGCCATAGAAAAACACACAGGACAACTTCTGTTTGCCCTTAGAGAGAGAGAAGGGTTTTCTCTTAAATGTGGAGCTGGTTCTCTGACTCAGCAGGAAGAGGAGGTGGATTTGAAAGCAAAGATGTTCCTTTGCTATGAAGCAAGTGTTTTGGGTCATAGATCTCATTGATTAGACTTATGCAATTGGACATTTCTCTTGCACACACACACGTTCTCTCTCTCCTCGGTCTCTTGCTGCCTCAGTAACTTCCGGAGACACTTCAGAAGAGAGGAGGCAGCAAAAGATGGGATTATGGAATCTTGCTCCATTTCCTGGGTTGGCTGGAGAAAGGCAGTCCTCAGTATAGAAAGTGTATTTGTCCAACAGAGGGAGTTTGGTCACTCCACCAATCAAAGTTGCTCCTTGAAAATTTTCAGTGAGCTAATACCCTTTTCCTCAGACGGCTTTAATACCCTTTTCCTCAGACCCTTTTCCTGATGGCTTTAATCAGACTGGTTTGATACACATAGGGACAGAACCACGGGAGCCCAGATTCTCCTAAGCCCTTGTATGAGCCTAGAGTAGAGTTTTACCCCTGGCTGCTGCATAGACTCTCCAGAACTTAGAAATATTCCAGTGCCTAAGCTACTTTCAGAGACTCTTACTTGGTTGGTCTAGGAAGGGGTCAGGCATCCAGATATTGTCTTTCTTCCCAGATGATCCTCACTGTGATCCTCACTCCAGTGCAGTGTGCTTCTTAAACTCTGATGCACAGAGGAGTTTCCTGGGGATCTTGTTAAAATGAAGATTCTAAAGACTTGAATAAATGGCAAGATATACCATGTTTGTGGGCCGGAAGACTCATCAGTAAAGATATCAGTAGATTTGACACAATTCCAATCAAAATCTAAGCAAGACTTTTTGAGATATAAGTAAGCCAATTTCTAAAATTTATGTGGAAAGGCAAAATAACTAGAATAGCTAAATCGTTTTTGAAAAAGAGTACCATATTTCCCCATGTATAAGATGCACCCTTTTTTGAAAAATTTGGGATCTACAAAATGGGTGCGTCTTATACAGTGGTCGTAGATTTTCATTTAAGAAGTGTGGCATTTCAAATGCCATAGATGGAACTGAGGACAAGGCAATATATGAAAACTGTAATTTGTCATAAGACACAGATGAGGACAAGCTAATGGATGGGAGTTTTGATGGTGATGAGGAGTTGTATGAATTTTATGATGAATAAAACTTGAGTTCAATAAGGTTATGTAATACATTTTTTTCAAATTCCAGGTCCCAAAATTAAGGTGCATCTTATACATGGTAGCATCTTATACATGGGAAATATGGTATTCAGATGAATCACCCTTAAAATCATACCTGACTTTTATTTTTGTCAGTTTTTGTTTTAAGGTCAATAAGTAGCTGTCTTATATATTTTGGTGCTCCTTGGTTTGGTGCATATATATTAAGAATTGTTATGTCTTCTTGATTCAGTGTCCCCTTAGCCATTATGAAATGGCCATTTTTGTCTCTGAGTACTTTTGCTGTCTTGTAGTCAGCATTATCAGATATGAGTATTGCTACGCCTGCTTTTTTTGGATGTTATTTGCTTGGAGTATTGTTTTCCAGCCTTTCACTTTGAATTTGTTTTTATCTTTGTTACTTAGATGAGATTCCTGTAGGCAGCATACAGTTGGATTTTCTTTTTTTTATCCATTCTGCTACTCTGTGCCTTTTTATTGGTGAGTTTAATCCGTTTACATTTAGTGTAATTATTGACACTTGTGAGTTCCCTGTTGCCATTTTATATCTTGCTTTCTGTTCGTTTTGTGTCTTGTTTGATCCTTCTCTTTCATTTTTCTATCTTTTGTTTTTATTTGGTTGTATTCCATACATCTTTCCTCTGTTGCTATCTTTTTTATCTCATGTGCTTCTGTGGTGGTTTTTTCAATGGTGGTTGCCTTTAAGTAATGAAAAGGGTTCCTACCCTGTTCATTGTAGTGCACTATTTTGTGAGTACTTTTGCATTCCATTGTCCTTTGCTACTGTTAATCTCCATCCTCTCCCCCCCTTTCTTTTTGTTGTCACAGTTTAAATTTGGTTTTATTGAGTTCTTCTTGGAGCTTTTACTTGTGGCTTTGTTTTTTTTTTTGTTCTTTGTATCTGATTGGAGAACTCCCTTTAGTAATTCCTGGAGTGGGGGTTTTTTGATGATAAATTCCCTCATCTTTTCTGTATTTGTGAATGTTTTTATATCTCCTTTGTACTTGAAGGATAGCTTTGATGGGTATAGTATTCGTGGCTGGAAGTTCCTCTCTTTCAGGACTTTAAATATTGGGGTCCACTCTCTTCTAGCTTGTAGAGTTTCTGCTGAGAAATCTGATGATAATCTAATAGGCCTTCCTTTATATGTTGTATTTTTCTTTTCCCTGGCTGCCTTGAGAATTTTTTCTTTGCCATTGGTTTGTGCCAATTTCATTATGATGTGTCTTGGAGTAGGTTTGTTGGGGTTAAGAAAACTCAGAGTTCTGTTTGCTTCTTGAATTTGAGGCTTAGTTCTTTCCACAGGCTTGGGAAGTTCTCATCTATTATCTGTTTGAGAATGTTCTCCATTCCATTTTCTTTCTCTTCTCCCTCTGATATACCTATTATTCTTATGTTATTCTTTTTGATGGAGTCAGATAATTCTTGTAGGGCTATCTCATTTCTTTTTTTAATTTTTGAGTCTCTTTCTTCTTCTCTCTGTTGTGCCTCAAGTTGCTTGTCTTCTATTTCACTAACCCTCTCTTCTATCTGGCCTGTTCTATTAGCTAAGCTTGTTACCTCGTTTTTCAGCTCGTGAATTGAGTTTTTCATCTCTGTTTGATTTGTTTTTATAGTTTCAATTTCCTTGGAAATATATTCTTTGTGTTCGTTGAGTTGTTTTTTGAGCTCCCTAAATTGCCTTTCTGTGTTTTCTTGTATATCTCGGAGGATTTTTAGGATTTCTATCTTAAATTCTCTGTCATTTAGCTCCAAGGTTTCCAATATATTAAATTTTTTCTCCATAGATTTTTCCTCATCTAGCTGTGTTACCTCTCTTTCTTTTGTATCCATGATATTCGATTTTCTCTTCCTTAATGGCATCTGAGGGTGGTTTTGTTAATAGTATTAATGAGATTTAATAAAGAATAAAAAGTTAAAGAAAATAAAAAATAAAAAGAGTTGTTGTTTTTAAAAAAAATTAATAATGAAATAAAGAAAAATAAAATAAAAATTTAAAAAAAAGGAAATTATTTCCCCCCCTCCTTTTTTTTCTGTCCTCTCCTCTCCCCTCTTTCTTGAGAAAATCTTGTGGTGAACTGTGAATTATATTGTACTAAATAGAACAAACAATGCCTGTAATGGGGAGCCTGAATTGGGGAGAAGTAATAAAGGGGCAAAAAAAAAAAGAAAAAAAAAGGGCGTATGGACCCACAAAAAGCAAATAAGAAAAAAAATTGGGTCAAGAATAAAATGATTTGCTCTTAGGTGTTGGTTGACTAAGAGTTATGATGAGAGGAATAAGAAGGAAACAGGAAAATGGGGGGACAAATTAAAAAATTACTATTGTATTTAGTGGAAAAATAACTAGATAAAATGGAGAGCCAGGGATGGGAGCACTGCTAGTGTGTTAAAAAGGTGAAGTAAAAAACCCCCAAAATGCCACAAACATAAGTTTGAGTCCCAGAGAAGATATTGTTCATTATTGAGGTTTGAATGAGAGGAGACGTAAAGGAGAAAGGAAGAAACTAATATAGAGGGAGAAAAGAAAGAGAGAGAGAGAGAAAAAAGAAGGAACCACTAAAAGAAGAAAAAAGAAAAAAGAGGAGAGAGAGAGAGAGAGAGAGAGAGTTAAGAGTTTTGGAGTACAACCCTCATAGAGAGAAAGGAAGAGGAAAGAAAAGATAATGGGAGATGTAACACTTATGGATAGTGTAGTTCAAGGAGAGGAAAGAGTAAGACCGGCAGAGAGTTAAATGACCAAATTGGAGGAGGAATAAAAAATATCAAGAATGAAGATAAGAGAAACAAACAAATATAATAAAATGGGATAGGCTATAAAGTCTGTGTATTATTCTTGATTTTGAGAGGTTATCTTCTTGCTTTTTCTTTTCTCTCCCTCTTCCTGGTCGGTTTCTCTGCACCTCGGGTTCTGCCCCTTTGGCATGCTCAGGTAGAGGTTTGCAGTTGATAAGTCTCTATGGCAATGTCGTGTATTGTGCTTCAGTCTCGTTGGCAGTCGAGGCTCATTAGCATTTATAGGCTCCGCCAGTGAGAGAGTCCGTGTTCCTGGAGCCTTTCTCCTAGTCTTTCCTTCCTCAATTAGTAGCCTGATAATCCAGCTATGGGGTTGCTGCTGCCTCTGCCTGGATAGTAAGAGGCTCAAAGAGCTGGCAACTCCCCACTCTATTCCCACTCAGCACAGGGCTCTGGGTAAGGCTCAGTCAGTCAGAGCTGCTAACATAATCAGGCGGAGCTTCTGCCCATTCAAAGACCTCTGGCTCTGCCACTCTGTGGGATAACACGGGCGCGCACTGCCGAGATACTTGGAGGAATCTCTTGCCCACTATCTGCGCACGCAGATCAGGATATCAGGCCAGCAGTCTCACACTCTGAGTGAAACCCCCACCTGCACGGAAAAGTTCCAGCGTTGGAATTGGCTCTCGCTCCATCCCGGGCACGGCTTTTTCAAGGTGCTGGGGTGGCCCAAGATTCCGCTTTTTGGCCCACACAAAGGCCCCTGACTTTGCCCCTCTGTGGGATAACACGGGCAGGCACTGCCGAGGCACTCGGAGGAACCTCTCGCTCACTATCTGTGCGCGCAGACCAGGATATTAGGCCAGCAGTCTCACCTGAGTGAAACCCCCACCCGCATGGAAAAGTTCCAGCGTTGGAAATGGCTCTCACTCCGTCCCCGTGCGCGGCTTTCCTAGGGCACTGGGGCAGCCCGGAGATTCAGCTTTCGGCCCACACAAAGGCCTCTGACTCTGCCTCTCTGTGGGACAACACGGGCGCACACTCTCGGGGCTTTGGAAGGAATCTCTCACCCACTATCTGCGCGTGCCGACCCGGAGATCGGGGAAAATGACTGCCCTGCTTGTCTTTCTTTGTCTGGGTTTGGCGCGAGTGTTAGCTTGTATTGCCCGGGTTGCCACAGGAACAGTTTTTCCTCAGCCTGGATCTCTGTGCCACAGCCTGGCTTGGCCTTTTGTGCCGCGGCCTGGATCTATTCACCCCCTTTGCCCACCTCAGTTTCTATATTCTCAGTTCCCAGTGAAAGCCACCCTGTTTAGGTTAGTGAGGAAGGTGGAGCATTTCTTACTCCCTATTTCCTTCAGGGTTTGATTATATATTTAGCCAATTTTTCGCTCGACCATACCTTCGGGTGTATTGCAAAACATCTGGAGGCTCCAAGGATAGGTTTTTCTGTTTCTGGTTGAAGATCTTGTTGAGTTTTGGGGGAGATTTATCGGTATCGCTTCCTACCATGCCATTACTCTCTGGTCAACTTTTAAGCATCATCCATACCTGACTTTTAGATGTATTGTATAAAAGCTAGAGTAATCAAGACAATGTGGTGTTGGCAAAGGGGCAGACACACAGGTCAGTGGGACAGAATGGAGACTCCAGAAATAGACCCACAACAAATATGGCCCATTTGGTTTTGATAGGGGGAAAAGCAGTCCAGTGGAGAAAGTCTTCTCTACTAATGGAATTGAAACAGTTGGATGCTCATACAAAAATTTGCTCAAATCTACAATAGATATATAAGTGTGAGACAATAAAACTTTTAAAAGATGCATAGGAAAAAAATCTTTGTGATTGGTGGTAAGGCAAAGAGTTCTTAGAAAGGACACCAAAAAGGCGATCAGTAATAATAATTTAAAAAAGGATCAATGGGACTTCATCGAATGAAAACCTTTTGTTCTGTAAAAGACACTGTTTTGAGAATGAAAAGACCATCTGCATAGTAGAGAAAATACTGAAGATCACTTCTCTCACAAAGGACTTTGTATAGCCTGAATATATAAGGAATTCTCAAAACTTAACAGCAAGAAAGCAACTCAATTGAAAAATGGGCAAAAAACCTGAACAAATACTCATCACTTGTCACCACTTGACAGTTTGCAAACTTCTTCTTTGGGACCAAACCTAGGAGTCAGGAGCAGCCCAAGGAAGGGACAGAGGGTCCTCTGCCTCATTGCAGCCTGTCTGAGTTTTATTCTTTCCTCCAAGCTCTTAATGTATTACTTTCTTTGATACTCTGTATTTCTGTGAGATCCTGGGCAGGGATTCTTCTCCTCACCTTGCAGGTAAGATCACTGAGACTCTGAGAGGTTAAGGTTACAGAGTTTGTCAGTGGGACAGCAAGGAGTAAGCTGATTTCCTACCTGCCAGAGTGCCCATGATCCCTGCAAGAGACCTGTTGGTGGCCTGTCACAGTGCAAAGCACAGGAATAGATCCTGAGGGTGCTTCTGGGGAGTGGGCTGCAAGGTCACACACCGGGGAGGGGACTGTGGCCTGAAAGGCGAGGTGGAGGGAAAGAGCAAGAGGAGTGGGGAAGAGAGGAAACAACAAAGCATGACTGTCAAGTGTAGGTTCAAGTACAGTGTGAAGGACTGAAGGGTGCGTCTTTATCACGTGATGAGTCTGCGGGAAGCCATAGCAACACCTGCTCCTGGTTACCTTTCCTCCACCCCCACCAGGGGAAACTTCTGCTGTTGAGTGAGTGTCTCTTTTGAGTCAGAACATCTGGACCCCAGCCCTGCTTTAGCTGACAGCTACCTCATTGCAGGATCTTGAATAAGTCAATTAAAACTTTATGGCTGGCCTGACCTGTGGTGGTGCAGTGGGTCAAGTGTCGACCTAGAACGCTGAGGTTGCTGGTTTGAAACCTTAGGCTTGCCTGGTCAATGCACATATGGGAGTTGATGCTTCCTGCTCCTATCCTCCTTCTCTCTCCCTATCTCTCTCTCCCCTCTCTAAAAAAATGAATAAAATCTTAAAAAAACAACAACCAAAAATAACCCCAAAAAACTTTGTCTGGAAGGTCCTTAGAAAGGGTGTCTGGGTTGCTCAAGGCTGGGGAGTGGAACGTATCCATGAATTTCCATTTCCTTTCATTGCCTGCTCTGGAGTGGGTTGCGGTGCCTTGGAGGGAGGCAGTGAGAGGAGCCAGGGGGTCTCTAGGGTGAGGTCTTTATCTATTTCCTAGGTTGGGGTGTGAAGTTGTGATACCTCTATCATTTGCTCCAAACACCCCTGCCCTCAGTGTGCCTCGGTTAATAATCTTAGCTGGTCCTTCTCTGCGATGGCTCGCACCTCAATTTTCTTGACAATCACTCCTCGACAGGACCTTTTCTGCCTTGTACACTGCAATTTAAGCCTTAGTTAGAATGCCACAGACACGGAAAGGCCCTTCTCCTTTGTCCCCCTTTTCTTGCCTGGAGCAGATTGGATTTTGTGCAGCTCATTGGAAAAGGAGTCAGCTTTGAAAGCAAGTTCAGATTCCAGCCTAGTTCCTGTTTATTTATAGCCCAAGTTCTTTCAGCAACTGCTGTCAAGTAAAAACTGTTTAATCAGAGGCAGGTGAATCTGCCAATTTTATTCCGTCGCTGCGCAAGCTGCCTCTGCTGTGGTGGAAGAAGGATGCCACTCTGGGTGGATCCCGCTGCTGGAGGGGTGGGGACCAACACAGTTAAGATGTGCTCCCCATTCAGGCTTGGACACTCAAATTATTGTCACTTATGTCATTTGGTGAAAAAAAGCAAGAAATTAGGAGCCAGCAGTTCCAATTCTGGTTTGGCCTCCTGCTGGCTCCATGACTTATGAAAGTTATTTAATTTCTAGAACTGGAATTGACTCATTTAAGAATAGCAGCATTACTAACTGCAGATATAAATGAGCTAATGTCAGCCTCCAGTACTGTGCTCGGTAGATGGTGGTTTCTTAGTTCAAGGTTTGTGGAAGCTCTTTGAATGAATGAAGTCAGATTTTTCAGAATGGAGTAAATAAGTGAACACATTTGTTCAGCAAAGATTTGTTGAGAATCTGCTAGGCATTAGACATTCTGCAAATCAGTGGAGAAACTCAGATATTGTCCGTGGTTTTGTGGAGCTTCCGAGGCTGTGGAGAAGACGTGAGCACCGAGATGTATGATCATGCATATTGATAGGTCTGTTTTTAATAAACCAGGTAGAGAGAGGAAAGTGGGTATAACTTGTTGTGGGGAGCAGTCAGAGGAAGAGGCAGCATTTAGCTGAGACCAGAACGGGGGATGGGAATTAGCTGGACAAGAAGGTGGAAGTGCCTCAGTCTAGTGCTGAGGCAAGAAACAGATGCATATGATGGAGGAAGGAGGACTAAGGCCGGGGAGACTGAGTCTGTGAGCAAAGAGGGCCTGGCTGCAGGTGGCTGGAGAGAAGGACAAGAGCGTGTGGCCCTTCAAGGCCATAGGGAGTATTTTGCATCTTATCTTGGGCATCACTGGAAGTCATAGAAAGGTTTTAAGCAAGGAAGTAATGTAATTCTATTTATTAGGACCAGATGAAGTTGAATCGAAGAAAAAGTCACTAAGAGTACAAATGCCATTTTTATGGGAAGAGCTTGTACACCTGGCTCTGAGGGCTGGCGTAAGGTGAGGCTGGCCTTGCTGAGTGTCTCTGGTTCTTCCTGACTCTGGATCCTGCCATGGAGCTGGGGACAGATTCATGGATGATGCAGCCTCCAGGGCCTGTGGGGTCCTGCTGGTCCGAAGCCATCGACTTTTTCAGGACCCAGGCCTCTCTTGGCCTGTGGGGTTGAGAAACCCCAGGAGTGGGAATCAGGAGAGTGCCAGTGAGGGGCCTGACCTGGAATTCCAGACTGATGATTTAATTCCGCTATTGATTGGAAGAGGCACAGTGAAGCTGGGCTGTCAGCTGGAATAAACGAGCCTGAGGGAGCTCACGGTGGATTGTTCAGGAAAAAATTCTTCAGAAACCCACTATTTTGTGTCACCTCAGCAGCATAAGGGTTAGCACTGTCTGCCTCTCAGCCCAGCGGTCTTGATGCCTCTTGGTACCTGTCCCCACTGATAGGTCCTTCACTCCAAGCCAGCTGTGCATCTCGCCTACCTCCAGGAGGACCCTAAACACTTGAAAGGGGACATATGTCCTTTGTCCCCACTTCAGCCTCAACTGTAAAATGGCTTAGCCTAGAGAGCAGTAGGACTCTAAGCAGTGTTCCTCTTCTTTATTTAATAAGTAGCCCCAGAGAGATTCGTCAGATGCCCATTTGACTGATAATGTCTTTTTATAATCTAACAATCCAGCGGAGAGTCCCTTTTAACTAAGAAGAGGAGTGATGGTGGAGAAAGAGAAAGGAAACTTTAGGAGGCAGGCTGCGGCTCCCATGTCCTGCAGGACTGTCTCTCCTGTGTCCTGCAAGGCTGTAGCTCCCGTGTCCTGCAGGACTGTCTCTCCTGTGTCCTGCAAGGCTGCGGCTCCCGTGTCCTGCAGGACTGTCTCTCCTGTGTCCTGCAAGGCTGTAGCTCCCGTGTCCTGCAGGACTGTCTCTCCTGTGTCCTGCAAGGCTGCGGCTCCCGTGTCCTGCAGGACTGTCTCTCCTGTGTCCTGCAAAGCTGCTGCTCCCGTGTCCTGCAGGACTGTCTCTCCTGTGTCCTGCAAGGCTGCGGCTCCCGTGTCCTGCAGGACTGTCTCTCCTGTGTCCTGCAAGGCTGCGGCTCCCATGTCCTGCAGGACTGTCTCTCCTGTGTCCTGCAAAGCTGCTGCTCCCGTGTCCTGCAGGACTGTCTCTCCTGTGTCCTGCAAGGCTGCTGCTCCCGTGTCCTGCAGGACTGTTTCTCCTGTGTCCTGCAAGGCTGCAGCTCCCATGTCCTGCAAGGCTGTGGCCATCTTGTGAGTGGGCGCCCAGGTGTGAGGCAGGATGTCAGGAAGGTCCACCCAAAGACTTTCTTGCAGTTACTGAGATTCTGCTGTCTTTGGGGCTCTGCCCTTCCCTCTGCCACCCCACTCGTCCGTCCCAGTGATGCTCCATTGCATGAAGGAGCAGCTGAGGCTCCGAGTGGTCACATGCAGTGCCAGAGGTGCATGGGCAGTAGGGGATTGATGGAGATGGATGTCTGTGTCCCTTCCAAATTCATATGTTGAAATCTCATGCCTGAGGTGATAGTATTAGGAGGTGGTGCTTTTGGGAGGTGATTAGTCACAAGGGTGATTAGGACCCCTCATGGAATTAGTGCCCTCAGGAAAGAGGCCCCAGAAAGCTCCTTCGCCCTTCTGACCTTGTGAAGACACAGAGAGAAGATGGCCATCTGTCAGCCAAGCACCAAATGTGCTGGCGCCTTGATCTCGGAATTCCCAGCCTTCAGGACTATGAGAAATCGTTGCCTCTGACTGTCAGCAGGCCATCATTTTTCCCTCCTTGAGGCAGGGCCAGTGTGCCCTCCTTGTCCGGCTGCCCCGGCCAACCGCCGGGAGCCTGTTGGGGAATGGATGGGAAAGGTCTCTGGGGTGGGGGCTGAGGCTAATGTGCAGCCACGACCACCAGCAGCCCACTGACAGGGACACTGGGCCCAGCTCAGCTGTGAGGGAACTTAGCACCATGAGATGGAGAACTGGGGCCAGCTTGGGCTGGGGCAGAGACAGCGTTATCTGAGCCCAACTCACCAGCTTCTATTTGCACGTTAGGAAGTGGGTCCTGCCTGGCTGTGTGCGCAGGCTCTCTCAGCCCAGCTTCTGAGACCTAGCATTGGCTAGGGCAGCTCTTGGTCCACAAGATGGACTCTGTCAGCTAGCCTTGGGCAGTGGTCACCCAGTCCCACCTGGTCACAGAAACTCCCCGAGCCTCTCCTGGCTGGAGCCAGTCCTCCTGCTGACAGCCAGGGACCTAACTTCCAGCTCCCAGCTCTCCTGCAGCTGCCCTCACTGTCCCCCTGTAGTTCCCTTGCAGCTGCGGTGTGAGCCGGTGGAGAGTTGGGTGGGAGCACGCTCCCCGTTGCCTCTAATTGCCAAGCTCTCAGAATCTCTCTAGTCTGCGTGCTCTCCTGTCCTGCCTTCCTGGTCTGTGCTGAAGGTCAGTCTGGGGCCAGCCAGGCACCCTGCCACTGGGGGGAGATAGAGGCCCGGGCAGGTGGTGTGGGGTCTCCCTGGGAGGCAGGTCTTGTGTGGGAGCACTCCCTGGAATACCCCTGGGCCTGTTTTCCCTTCTCATTCTTGTCTTCCAGACCAAAGGGCCCCACAGTTAGAAAGGGAATCCAGTGGCTTGGTTTGAGGATGATGATGATGATGGTGATGATGATGATGATGATAGTAATGGTAATACTAATAACAGTTAAAATAGCTGTCATTTACCAATTGCCTATTTTGCTCCAGAAGTAATTTAGACTTCGTTACATTTAATCTTAGAAACCTCTCTGCAACAAAGGCATTGTAGTCACTTTACAGATGAGAGGTTTAATGCTCAGAGAAGTTTAGTGACGTGCCCAGAATCAAACAGCTGGAAGGTTACTGAGCTGAAGTTTGTGCCACATCTTGGTAACTTTGATTCCAGCTCTGTCCAAGAAGGTACCTTGACACATGACTTCAGAGAGCTCCAGGGCGACCTATTCAGAGGTCCCCCAAGCTGGTGGGGCCCCAGATCTTTCCAGCTCCTTTGCTCTGGCAGCAAGTAGGCATAGGCCCCTGACTGCACATGTGTCTTTGGAGAGCACCACTAGCTGAGACCATGTTAGCCGGGCTGCGGGTTTGGGAAAGTGCTGCGACAGGATGGAAACCAAGGGCCTGATCCACTTCTCCCCTGAGTGTCCCTTTGGAGGCCTGAGAAACAGATCAGGGAAGCGGATGGGAAGATGAGAGGCAGCAAGAAAAATGAGGAAAAGAAGGCTGAAGACCTCAGAAGTTCAGAGGATGCCGTCTCCCTAGGTGCTCAGGGAAGTATCTATCTTCACAGAGTGGCCTGAGGGAGAGTGCCCACCCTCGCACCACAGAGGTCATGGTGGAGCGAGACCCTGCTAGCCTTGACTCTACTTCCTGAGGCAATCAGAGACCAAAACAAGGAGGGCTTCATGCAGCCTGGACATACAGTCCCACTGCACCAGGGGCTGGGCCTCCCCATCCCTGGGAGGGCCCACAGAGGGGACAGTCTCTGGAAGCCTTCCTTTCTGTCTGCATGGCCAGTCTTGCTTCTTCTGTCTCCTGTCCTTCATTCAAGGCCCACTCACTGTCACCTCCTCTGGGAAGCCTTCCATAGCTGTCCTAGAATCATGGCTCCAGACCTCATTCTAGAACATCTGTCATATAATAGTCTACCTATTGTTTTATATATGTTTCTCCCTTTTCTCTAAGATAAGGCCTAAACTCCTTTAAGCCTGGACTGGTCTCTTCTTCTGTATATATAGTTGGTTCCATGAAATATTTAAAATACCACTGGTATAATTTAGCATTCACCATGAGTTTATGATCTTGTGTATTTATATCCATTTCTTTTCTCTGTAGTTGATATTATTAATTAAAAAAAGAATTTATGTAATGATTTGAGATGGGGGAGAGATATCGATTTGTTACTTCATTTATTTATGCATTTATTGGTTGACTGTGCCTTGACTGGGGATCAAACCCACAACCTTGGTGTATTGGGATGATGCTCTAACCAGCTGAGCCAACCCAGCTACGGCCCAGTTATTCTTATTTTTACAATGCTCTGCTTAGTTGTTTGTTTTTTACAGCTCTGCTTCCCACTGCATTTCCCTGCTTATTTGTTCATTTGACAGATAGCTGTTGAGTACCTACTATGTGTCAGACTAAAGGAGCAGAAGTAAACAAAATATTTATTGGCTTATGTAATTGAAAAGTATAGTATTAGGGTTGATTTAGGGTGAGACTTGATTGTTGGCCCAACCATGCCCCTGCTGGAGCTGACATCCCAGTGGGAGCTCACTCTGTGGGTTAAGTGAGTATTTGGGGGATTTCCTAAATACCCCTCAAGTCTTTCTTGAATGAGTAGTTTAGCTGGTGATGAATGAGGTCATCCAGGCTCACACACACTTGTTCTTGGAGTTGATGCTACCTTCTAAGTTTCCATAATGAGATCACACTTTTTTGAGGGAGCAGGTGTGTGGTAGATTCTGGACTCCTACACAGCTGTCTTCTGATTATTCCTGGAGAACTGCATCTCTCCAATCTGGTTTGGCTGAAGCTGTTTTTTGTCACCCCCTCAGGGCCGTGTTGTTTGTTTCTGGAGCACAGAGACATTTGTTATCCTTGCTGAGCCTTGACAGATACCACATTCAGATAAGCAGCAACCATTTAAACACACATAGAAGTTGCCACCCTGGCTCAACATTGCACCCTTTTTCCTGGTCCTTGACCTGCTGGGCACATTTTCCTGCTCCTCCCTGCCAGCCCACGCTCCCGCACTGCAGGCCCAGAGCCAGCGGTGCCTGTGTGCACTGGCACCCAGCAGACTTGAGTGGAGGACTGGCGCCTGTGAGATGTGAGGTGGGTCTCCCTGCAGAATGGCAGGAGGGAAGCACCTGCTGCGCAGTGAGTGCGTCTCAGCCCTCCTTGGCTGGAATGGGAGTTGATGGCTGATCGTGAGCACAATGGGACACTGGCAGAATATCACCTCCCCTGGGTTTGAACAACAACTTCCTATAGGTGCCTTCCTCGGCCCTGTACTCTTCCAGAGTGACAGCTTGTGGAACTAATGTGGACACACACAAAAAATGGGGCTGACTTTAGTATTAAGGGGAAACTGAAGATGCTCCACCTGTATTCTAAGAGATTGAAGGCTTGACTGAGGAGTTTGAAAGCAAGGCTTAGACGGAGAGAAGGCTCGGGATGGTGGAATGAGAAGGGAAGGAGACCAGGCAGAGTTCACATCTAGTTGTATGAAGACCTCACAACTAACTGCTTTCCTGTGATGTCTACATTTCCTCTTACTTTGTGCAGTCATCCCAGCGTTGATACTTGGTCACTCCTTCCCTGTGGAGCCTCCTATAATAATCATGCAAGATGTTTATGGCTTTGTTTTGGAGAAGGCTGGGTTGAGTGAAGGGATCTTTGGGAATATCCTCCCCCTTAATGGGCTTCTGGTGGGAGAGGGTAGCCTCGTGAAAGGGGCTGGAAGCCCAGGTTCCTGGAGCCTGTGGGGAAGGAAGGAAGGGGTAAGTCCAGCAGTGTCCTGGGAAGGGGCAGTCATTTGTTAGGCCCTAGGCAGCAGTGTCCTGGTGCTGTGTCCCAGATGGGAGGGTGGCGGAGATACTGGCCTATAGATAACATCCTGCTCTGGTGGGTAGGCATGGGAAAGGGAGGAAAGAGATTGGTAAATATATTTGACCATATCTACTATAGACAAGCCAATAGAATAAGCCTTACTTTTTTTTTTTACCATGTTCGCTTATAGAAAACCACTAGTTGAAAAAGACTGGTTTAATCCTTAAACCTTCCTGGAAGGATTTGCGGTGAGCCGTGCAGCTCTGTGGTGATGGAGAACGTCACAGAGGGCGGGCCAGCTCTGTGGCTCTCACTGGGCTGTAGTGAGTCCGGGGAGAGGGTCTTAGCTGGTCCATACTGCTCCTCCTCAAATGTCCCTCTTTGAAAGAGCCCTCCTATTTATATATATTTTCTATTGTGCTTGTACTTAATTATATTTTTTTAGATTTCATTTTATTGGCTTTAGAGAGAGAGAGTGAGAAAAGCAGGGGAGGAGTAGGAAGCATCAACTCATAGCAGTTGCTTCTCATATGTGCCTTGACGGGCAAGCCCAGGGTTTCTGACCAGTGATCTTAGCATTCCAGGTTGATGCTCTCTCTACTGTGCCACCACAGGTCAGGCTGTCCTTAAATATTTTATTCGGAAAAAGGCGTTGGGAACTGAAATGTCCCTCCGCATCCGAGTCTGCTCAGCCGCAGCCCTCTCTGCCCGTGCCGGCTTTGTGACCTGGTGTTCCAGCCCCAGGTCCACTTCACCTCATCTTTTTATTTTTAAGCTACTGTTTCTTTCTTAAGCTGACATTTGAACTCCTAGGCTGTTCTTTCTGCATTTCCCCAGATTATATTTGTGACTAATCTTTCTCATGTTGTTTTAGGTAACAAGGAGACTCTGAATCTAAAACTGAGGGCCTTCGTCATAACTGTGGAAGTTTCTGGAATCTATAAGATACCAGTTTGTATACAGGAAACTGGCATATAAGAAATACTAGCTTTTGCCTTAATTTAAATGATTGCATCTCCTGGGAAATTTAATTTTTAAAATTAATCACATATTCCAATAAAGAAGAAGCTCTGCTAGATAAACAATGAAGATATTTGCTCACAAAAGCTTCCTCTATTCAGGTGGAGAAGGACCGGGGGAATAGAGGAAGATTAAAGTCCTGGGTGGAATCGACCAGACCAGATTCTGAAATTGAGTGGAAATTTATCATCTCTTCTTTGCAGCGGGCTCTGTATAAGTGGAGCTAAGCAGCATCTCCTAAGGGTGCCTGTCCTGGTTCTAGCATCAGCAGAGGATGCTGCCAGAACGATTGTCCCAAAGTCCTTGAGTGTCAGGGGACAAAGCTGGGATCCCTAGCCAGTGGTTGGCAAACTGTGGCTCGCAAGCCACATGCAGCTCTTTGGCCCCTTGAGTGTGGCTCTTCCACAAAATACAACGTGCGGGCGCTACCTCGATAAAGAATGTACCTACCTATATACAGTGTGTCCGTAAAGTCATGGTGCACTTTTGACCGGTCACAGGAAAGCAACAAAAGATGATAGAAATGTGAAATCTGCACCAAATAAAAGGAAAACTCTCCCAGTTTCATACCTATTCAGTGCAGTTCGATGTGGGCTCACGCACAGATTTTTTAGGGCTCCTTAGGTAGCTATCCCGTATAGCCTCTACAGACTCGTCACTGACTGATGGCCTACCAGAACGGGGTTTCTCCACCAAACTGCCGGTTTCCTTCAACTGCTTATCCCACCGAGTAATGTTATTCCTATGTGGTGGCGCTTCGTTATAAACGCGCTGATATTCACGTTGCACTTTGGTCACGGATTTGAATTTATAGCGCCACAGAACACACTGAACTTTCCTCTGTACCATCCACATCTCGACTGGCATGGCCGTGGGCTGCTCCGCTGTATACACGGTGTTACGTCATCATCTGTGCATGCGCACATGCTACCACATCATCCTACAGAAACTGGGAGGGTTTTCCTTTTATTTGGTGCTGTTTGCACATTTCTGTTGTCTTTTGTTGCTTTTCTGTGACCGGTCAAAAGTGCACCATGACTTTATGGACACACTGTAGTTTAAGTTTAAAAAATTTGGCTCTCAAAAGAAATGTCAAGGCCCTGGCCGGTTGGTTCAGTGGTAGAGCGTCGGCCTGGCGTGCAGAAGTCCCGGGTTCGATTCTCGGCCGGGGCACACAGGAGAAGCACCCATCTGCTTCTCCATCTCCCCCTCTCCTTCCTCTCTGTCTCTCTCTTCCCCTCCCGCAGTGAGGCTCCATTAGAGCAGAGATGGCCCGGGCGCTGGAGATGGCTCCTTGGCCTCTGCCCCAGGTGCTAGAGTGGCTCTGGTCGCAACAGAGCGACGCCCCGGAGGGGCAGAGCATCGCCCCCTGGTGGGCAGATCGTCGCCCCCTGGTGGGTGTGCTGGGTGGATCCCGGTTGGGCGCATGCGGGAGTTTGTCTGGCTGTCTCTCCCCATTTCCAGCTTCAGAGAAATACAAAAAAAAAAAAAAAAAAAAAAGAAATGTCAATCGTTGTACTGTTGATATTTGGCTCTGTTGACTAATGAGTTTGCCGACCACTGCAACTGATAAGAAAGCCTCACTGGGTGACTGCATGTATCATTCAGGATTTTTGTATGCAAGTGACAATCTGGTTCAAGTGCTTAAGAAAAAAAAGGGGGATGTGCATGTTTGTGTGTATTTGATGATTGTGGTAACTGAAAAGCCCAGAGGTTAGGTTGGCTACAGAGCTAGTTGATTTCAGCCACTTGAATGATGTCCTTATATCTCTTTCTCTCTTTCATTCCATTCTCCTTCATCTCACAGCACTGCTTTCTTCTCTGTTGGTTTCATACTCGGGGGCAGGCTTTTTCCATGGGGAATTGTGCAACGAATCAAATGCATATATGCTCTTCATTGCTTACCCGTAGTGGTCAGAGAAAGACGGCTTCTGTTTCACATGACAGAAGTTCCAGAAAAAGTCTCAGAACTGACTCTCATTGGAACAGGTTGGTTCACATGCTCATTTCTGAACCAGTCACCAAGGGTCAGAGATCGGTTTGGTGTTCTCCCTGTGCAAGGCTGGTGGACACCCACCCTCGAGCTGAAGGGTGGAGCTGGGTCCCTTCGTGGACCACAAGGACTGTGTGAGGGAGAGTGTGATTACCAGAAAAGGCAGCGGATGACAGACAGGTAAAGATAATACCTGTCCACTGTGATATGGTTTGGTCAGGTGGATTTGACCCGTCCTGGGGTAGCCTTGTTTGCCAGCTGGTCTTCTTAGGTGATTTCTTCCTGTTTGGTTTCCTGTAAAGTACCTCAGTTGTTGGCATGGAGATTTTGCCATCTTGCTCCTAGACTTTGGAAGAGCATCCGGAGCCTAATTTACCAACTTGGACCAGATCTAGAAGGCAGGGCAAGCTCTGTGCTCACATTTCTTCTCCAGCTATGGTCCCTTATACTGTCTAGGCTTAATATTATTTTTGGCCATCAATTGAGAGCTGATAGCTATTGAATATTTAAAAAGTTAGGTATGTATGTTTGTATCTATTTGAATTTTACTATCTGAACTATTTATTAATTGAACAAGTTTTTATGAAATACCTATAGCTCTCTGTTATTGAGTACATACTACATATCAAACAGCTGTTTGTTTGTTTTTTACAGAGACAGAGAGTCAGAGAAAGGGATAGACAGGGAAAGACAGACAAGAACGGAGAGATGAGAAGGATCAATCATTAGTTTTTTGTTGTGCATTGCGACACCTTATTTGTTCATTGATTGCTTTCTCATATGTGCCTTGACTGCAGGCCTTCAGCAGACTGAGTAACCCCTTGCTCAAGCCAGCGATCTTGGGTCCAAGCTGGTGAGCTTTTGCTCAAATCAGATGAGCCTGCGCTCAGGCTGGTGACTTCGGGTTCTCGAACCTGGGTCCTCGGCATCCCAGTCGATGCTCTATCCACTGTGCTACCGCCTGGTCAGGCCAGCTGCATTTTTTATAAATGTTAATTCACTTTTTGAAAACCCTGTGAGATTGGTGATGAGCCTGTTGTACACAAGAGAACACAGTGTTGTGACTTGTCAGAGGTCAGGCAACCTGGAGCGTCCAGCACGCGTGTGTGCTTGTGCTGAGCCTGTGCACCCAGGGATGCTGAAGACATGTTTTCCGCCCTTGAGCAGAGTGTAATTGATGTGCGTTCATAATTACAGAAAAGAGTGAGCAACGTGCCTCTATGGGAATAAAAATAAACAGAAGGAAGTGATTAATTTTGCCTGAGTGTAGTCTAGAAGGCTGGAAGGGACATTTGAGCTAGGCCTTGATGAGTGTGTAGGAGTTTCCCATGTGGGTATGGTACAGAGGGGATATGCTCTTTTAACTGAGTAATACATGAGTTGTATGAGATTTAGTTGCTAGTTTCAGGGGATCTAATTCCACCTTGGAATCTGCTTTCTCATATTATGGGATGACTGAAGTGATACATTTGTCTTGGTTCAGATACTTTCACTGCACAGAACAGAAACCCCAACACAAACTGGCTTAAACAATACAGGGGATTTATTGTTTCATCTAATTGAAAAGCACAGAATTAGAGCTAGTATAGGGTGTGGCTTAATCCATTGGCTCAGTAACATCACCAAGGGTCTAGTCTTCTTGCATTTCTCTTTGTTCTCTCTTCTGGGATGGAGTACAGAACAGTGTTCCTGTCAGGGCCCTCCGAGGGCTGGCAGGACTCCTAGTGCTGTTTGCTTCCTTTATCATGCCCATTAGGAAGCAAAGGTGGTTTATTCTAGCTTTCCCAGCCAAAGACCTGAGAGTCACACTGATCAGGTCATATGGCCAGCCCTGAGCTAGACATCAAGTTGCTAAGGGATCAAGTACATTGATGGAGTCAGTTTCCCTGGAACCACCTGGATCCCCAAATAAAATTTTGGGGACTAATGGAAGGAGGAAGTGGACAACAGATGCTGGGAAGACATCAAAGAAATGGTCATGACAGCATTTTAGCATGTATATTCCCTCTCTCCTGAGCTGTAAGCTCGTCTGTGAGGTCTCCAGCTCCAGCCATTGAACTGCCTTTTTTGTCTGTCGTCTATTCCTAGCTGATCCCCTGGGCACCTTACTTTGACTTTGCCTGAGGACACCCAGTCTCTATTAGTGTATGGTAAATTGAGCGGCCAGACCAGGGTGCTCTGGCTACGGTGGCATAATTACCAAACAAGATGATCCAGAGCTTTATAGCAGTGAGTCTCTTAGGCTTTTTACAGAGCTGCTTTTTTCAAAAAGGGTAAAAATCGGACATGATATTTTCTAAAACTTTTCCTAAACTCCAAGGTCACGGCCACTTTCCCCTTCCTACTACAAGTTATAGAATACCAAAAAAAAAAAAAAAAAAAAGGTGTGTTTTGTTTCTTCTCAGTCATGGAATAGCAAAAAATGGTGGGTTTTGTTTTTTTTTCTTTTTTTTTACACGTATAAGAGGAGGAAATATGCAAGGCCATTAGCCAGAGCTGGCAAATTGTGTGTGTTATCACTGAGCGAGGGTGGCTCTGGGCAAGAGCAGCTGGAGGCAGCTGGCCTGGTGCCAAGGCCTGCTGCTGTCACGTTTCAATAGGCAGTGCGTCAGGGGAAGAAGGCTGTGGCCACACTGCCTGCGTCTGCGTCCTGGCTTGCTCTTTACCAGCTGGGCCTGGTCTGTGTTCCGGCCCAGCCGTTTACTAGATCTACATCAGGAAGTGGTCACCACGTTTTAATCTTCTGTTCAGGGTGCGCTGATGTTTCCTCTTGTTGATTGGCCTTCCAGTTTTGTTGGGAGGGTGATGACTGCTACTTTACCTCTTTGGCCTCCCGTTATTTCATGTATAAAATATGGTTGGGAATAATATCCACATTATAGGGTTGTTGTGAGAATTAAATGAGTTCATGTAAACACTTGACACAGCACCTAGTAGCACTAACAGTATCAATAATTAGATCTCTCTTGTAGGGTTGCTGTAACTTTAAGACATTACAGATATATTGTCTGGCATATAGCAGGCAGCTGATAAATGTTGGCCATTATTAATCATAATTATGCTGATTGAACTGTTTAATAATAATGTGAGTCATTTGAGTAGAGCTCTATAATTTTTGGAGCGCTTACTGCCAATATTGTTTCCCTTGGACCTCACAGCTATGGAATAATGGGGCTTTCTCCAGTCCAGAGTATCTAAGGGAGGGTTGAGTGCCTTCCCAGCATGTCCTGGCCAGGTGACCACTATCAGGACCAGAGCAGAACCCACAGCAAGGAGCTTCCCAGTTCAGGGCTTGTTCACATATTCGCCTTCCCATCCTGGATGCTTCAGTCATTCGTCAGAGCCCCTTTTGAAATGCATATCTTTCTCATCAGGTAATATTCTGATTGTCCCATTAATCTCCTTTAAGCTTCATGAAAAATACAAAGCGCTCTCCTGACCTGTGAAGGTGCAGTGGATAAAGCTTCGACCTGGAAATGCTGAGGTTGCCGGTTCGAAACCCTGGGCTTGCCTGGTCAAGGCACATATGGGAGTTGATGCTTCCAGCTCCTCCCCCCTTCTCTCTCTCCTCTCTCTCTTTCTCTGTCTCTCTCTCCCCCCCTCTCTCTCCTCTCTAAAATGAATAAATAAAATAAAAAAAATACAAAGGGCTGGATTAGGAAATAGTTAATAAGTTCTAATTTTGCATTCCGTGGATTGTTTTCCATGGACTTGAAGAGACTGATGTTTCCCACTTGGCATTTGGCTTCCCAGCTAAGTCAGTGAGAGCGGTTGCCTTCTGAATTCTCAACCAGTTTGCAAGGTTGCATCTATATTTTGCCTCTACTGTGTTTGTACCTTTTGTTTTTGCTTTATCTGCATGTGATCTTATTCCTAATAGATTTTGAACTGCCCAGAAGGAGCACTAAGAAATTTTTTCTGATAAGACCGTAGAACAGCTGGAAGCCTAGAACTTCTAGTAACCCCTTTGTGTCTGCTCCTAAGACTTGACCACAGTGCTCACCACAGAAAGACCAGTTTGTTTGATTTGGTAGCCACTCTTTAATATGGTAGCCACTAGCCATGTGCAGCTATTTAAATTTAATTGAAATTTCAAGCTCAGCCGCTCAGTCACTCTTGCTGCATTTCAAGTGCTCAGTGCACATGCGACTAGTGGTTACTCTATTGGACAGCACAGACAGAGAACATCTCTGTGTGCAGGAAGTTGTGCTAGAGAATATTTAGCATAAAGGAGAATGGGAGAGGGTACTGGCATTAGCTACATAGTGCACCAACAAAAATATAATACATATTTCTTTTCCCTAACTTTCTACATGTTTTTCGTGCAGTTTTCAAGCACCTGTATACCAGGAGAAATGAGAGGCTATTACTCCCTGATATAACATAAGCATTCAATGAAAATAGGATTTTTTTTATTTTATAAAGAAATATAGGCCCTGGCTAGTTGGCTCAGTGGTAGAGCATTGGCCTGGGGTGTGGATGTCCTTGGTTTGATTCTTGGTCAGGGCACACAGGAGAAGTGCCCATCTGCTTCTCTGCCTTGCCCCCTCTCGCTTCTCTCTCTCTCTCTTTTCCCTTCCTGAAGCCATGGCTCATTTGGAGCAAGTTGGCCCTGGGAAGTTCCATGGCCTCTGCCTCAGGTGCTAAGAAGAGCTTGGTTGCTAAGCAACATAGCAATGCCTCAGATGGGCAGAGCATCACCCGCTAGTGGGCTCACTGGTGGATCCCAGTTGGGGCGCATGTGGAAGTCTGGCTCTGCCTCCTGTCCTCTCACTGAATAAAATAAAATAAAAAAAAAAAAAGAAATGTATATGCATATTTTGTTACTTAATATAAATAATGAACTCGGGTGGCATATTAAATGTGTTTCATCCCACTGGTGACTGGCGTGGGTGTGGCATAGAACCTGTTTATCTTAGAGTGGGGGTCAGAAAGAATGTCTATGGACATTGCTTGGCAGGTCAAACCCTGGTCTGACACTTATAAATATTCTTGTCCAATCTGAACTTTGAACATTTCTGGCTGTGGACCACTCTAGTGGGCAAATCTACTTAATGAACAACCCAGTCTACTAATCTGTCTCCCAAAAGCAGACATCAGAAGTGACTGGAAGAACGATCTTGTTTTTGATAATATGAGGGTGGTGTTTGCTGTTTATTGTGTTGCTAAAGATCCATAGATTACTAGTAGTACCCGATCCAGAGATGAACATCAGTGCGTGAATTGTGCAGAAATATCTGTGAACCTCCTGAGGACCCTCCAGACCTAGTATTGAGGATGCCTGATTTTAATTAGTTTGCGGAGTTTAATTCACATACTTGAACAAGGGTTCTGAATCCTTCTGTCCTTGGGAGGAATGAAAAGTGGAGGGTGGCGTGGGCTGTCTGGGCTAAGGAGAAAGCAGTGGGAGGGTCTGTGGTTGCCCCTGGGTTCTGAGGTCTCCGTGAAGGAGCTGGTGCAGGAAAGAGCGGATGGCCTGTTGAGAGTGCCCAGAGCCTGTGGTGAGCATTGGGGTCTCTGTGTTCCAAATTGCCTGTGGCCGGCCTACCGAACAGGCTAGAATCTGGTGGAGGATATCTGTAGAATTTTCCAGATACCAGAAGACTCAGGACAAGAGGATAATCTTCCCCAAATATCCTTGTAGTCTTGGGTTAATTGTGACTCCCTAGGAATTTCAACCCATGTTAGTGATAATCTTTTTGGTGCCTTTTGACTTTTAGTTCCCTCAGAGATAACTGGTGACATTAAGATGAACATTTCTCGACTTCTGTCATTGACAAAACTCTTGAAAAATTTGCAGTACTTTGAATGCATCAGATCAATAAATACAAAACTATCTCTGTATATTTTCAGCCTTTTGAATAAAACCTCCAGAGTATTATTTTAGTGGGTTTCAAACTCTTTTTTATTTTAATCCTTCAAAACCTTTGTTCAAGTGACACATTGGATAGGACCCAACATACAGTACAGATAAAAGTGGAGTAGTGACTGAAGGGTGTCCAGATCTCTAAACCTCTGTTCCCCAAGCCCTTTTCTAACCCTGAGTCAGCTCCCGAGTCTCAGTGACCCAGAGCATTACTCACTGTGTCCTCACAGGCACCAGGAAGGGTACAGTGTCCTCCGGTCATGGTGAGGATTCGGTGCTGCCCCTGGAATTAAGTAGGCAACCTAAGTAGAGAGAGTGGTCCTCACACTGCTTGGCCCAATTCAAGGAAGTGACAGGAACGCAGGGAAAGGGACCTTGTCCAAGGTCGTGGGTGGAGTAGGTACAGGATTCTTCACAGGCTTTTTGTTTTTAGAGTGGAACACATCCTAATAGACTTGTCTCATGGTCTCTGAGGCGAAGTGAGAGATGTGAGCTCAGGCCTCCATGCCACCTGTCTTCAAGGTGGCTGTGTGCTCCACTCAGTGGTTCTGCTGCGAAGACCCTTGGGAGACGTTTCAGCCTACCTCGAACTGAAGCCCACCCCTTTCCTCTGGCTTTGTGAACTCAGGTATGAGCAGCTGGAGGCTCCTGCTGGGGCCTCTGCCTAAGGTTCACGAGACACGTCACACTCTTCCGGCCTCTCACACTGTCACCTGAAATAAAACGCTGCATTCACAGTGTCAGCGGGCACATTTGGGACTTGCACAGGATGAATGAACAGTTGTACTTCAGGGACTCCAGACTCTGTAGTGTGTCATGTGCCCAGTGCCTCAATATACTTGCGTGTGAAATGGGCATATAAATAAATCTATGTGAAACTCACTGGAATATTGAAACTGTTTAAAATGGTCAGTTAACAGCACATTTTCCCAGATAAATGTTGATTACAGGCCCTGGGAGTTGGAATGGCTGGCCTCCATCTCAGGGACAGTTACCACCATGCTCAATAAAATGTCAGCGCTGTTATTCGGAATGTGAAATCAAAGAATCCAAAGCTGCGGCTTCTTGTCCAACCTTTGCTCATGATTTTCAGATTGACTCTGTATGCATAGGAACCGCCGACCAGTTTCTTCCAGGGCAAAGCTGCTGATGGGGAGGAGAGGAACTGAGCTAATTTTCTGAACTCGGTTTCCCTGCTGACTCACCTCGGGGGTTGGGAGCCACTTTCTGAGTCTCCATTTCTGTCCTGGAGGTGGGGTGATGGCACTCTTTTGCCTAGCCCTTGGGAGGAAGGGGATAATTCCAAGGATTGCATTAAGAAAGTGGGTTGCAGAGCAAAGGAACTACTTCTCAAAGGCCAATACCATCTTAGTAATTTTATAAAAAGCCTTCCCTGTTTTAGAATGAGCTCTAAGGAGCTTGGCACCCGATTTTAGATTTTTGCACAGGCAGCAAGCGAGAGGGAAGAGAGGCTGCTTTTGTCTGGAACTCCAGTCCCTTCCTGTAAGGCCACAATGCAGAGATACACTCTAAAGAACAGTGGCAGCTTATCCTTAGAACAGAAGCACTTAATTTGGTTTAATTGTGACAATTTCTAGGAGTCACTGGGAAATTTAGCGGCTAATGAACGTGCTCTGTTCTGTCAGATCCCTATTGGAATACTCAATATTTTCTTTTTCACACTTACCATCTATACAGAAATGTATTTCTGGAGCCTGCTGGGGATAAGAGCAGGGATATAAAGAGCTCCTTCTTTCCCACCAGATGGGAACAGCCCAGGTGAACGTCACACCTGTGTTAAGTAGGCCATTGATTCTCAGCAGGCTCTGACCAGGACCTCTGCTCTCTAGGACAGTGCCGTGCTGGGTCCTCTGTAGACCTTTCATTCAGAGTGTGGCTCATGGATGTCCAGGTCTGTGGGAAGACACACTTCTGCAGATCTGGACCAGAGGACAAGAGACAGAAGATGAAGGACACTGGGCTATTTCCTCTTCCTTTCTCTGTTCTTTTGCCTATACCTAATGCTTCCAGCAGCCAAAGGGAGGCTGTTCTATGTAGAGGAAATGACTCAGATGTGGTATTTCTGAAGATATTTCAGGACATGCTGGTTCCCCTCAGAGTCTGAGGAAGGCTGCATACTCTCTCCCTCTTGATGTTTTCCATGCACATTTACATATTAAAGTTCGTGGAAGTCCTGTAGTAAAGTTCATCCCAGTGGTTCCCAGTGAGACCAGGATGCTGTGATCTGCGGAGTACAGGGTAGATGTGTTACTCACCTGGGCCAGCTCATCCTTTGAATAAAGTTCTAATGCAGCCAGGTGAATAGCAAGCCTGTAAGTTTTCAGCATCTGGTTTGGTGCCCTTGAGCAAGTTATGTAACTGTTACCTGCCTCAGTTTCCTCATCTGTAAAAGGGGATAACAAAAAGTTTCTACTTCATAGCTGTTAGCACAATTACTAAAATACAATATGTCCGGTATGTATTAGCTATGATTATTAATACCATTAGTTATTATTGACTGAAAGCTTTTTAACATGGTGCTAAGTGTTGTTAATGTCTTCTCTTGGTGTTGTATAACATGGGAGAGTCTTAGAATCTCACCTTGGGTAAAAGATCACAAAGCACCCTTGTTTTATTTAAGCCTCACAACAGACTTACAAAGGAATTGCAGTTGTCCCTGTTTTATGGTGGAGGAAGGAGAGCATACATATGAGGTAAAGAGACTAGTCCCAAGTCACACACACAAAGCGCACGCAATGCCAGGCCCACTGTCGCCAGGCCCACTGTCGCCAGCCCCTGATCTCCATATAGCTTCCTGTCAACCAGCTCCTGATGGGGACCTGGAGACATAGGGCTGCTGTCAGCTCTGGTAGGAGGCACATGGATCTTGGATTCAAACCCTCTTTCTGTCTTTCCCTAACTGGTTGTCTTTGTGCAGGTTGCTTGACTTCTCTGGTATAAAACAGAGATGATAACACTCACGTCTTATGGGTGCAGTGAGGCTAATGACAGTGTATGTGAGGGTCAAGTACAAGGCCTGGCATAAAGTGAGTGCTCATAGTGATACTCTGGATCAGGCTTTGTGCTAGGCTGCTTTACATGCGTGATCTCATGTAATTCTTATAATACCACTCGGAGATCCATATTCTTCGTTTTTCATATGGGGAAACTGAGGCTCTGTGCCATTCAGTGACTTGTCCAAGGTCATAAAGCCACAAGTTGTAAAGTTGCGGTTCAGACTCTGAACAGCTTACTATATGGAAATACCTTTTTCATTCCTTCTCTGTAGAGCCATGTGCTAAGATGCATGCAGGGTTTGTGCATGGCCATGCTCCTTGGTCAGTAGGCCAGCCCCACAGTGGACATTTTAATTATGTCTGTGTGGGTCAGTGCTGTCATTTGGGCTGGAGGACATTCTTTATGAGCCCAGAGAGTAAGGCAGAAATTGAGTGCTGTTTTGCCAGGAGGGATGTACCAACACCTGTCGTATGTATGCCAGTCCCATCTGAGATGATGGCCCACTTATGTACCTGTGTCGCTGGGGTTAGTTTTTCTGCCAAAGAAGAGACCCAGAAACCAAAGAGTCTGTTTACCTATTGAACAGTCCAGGTGCCCAGAAGAGACACTTTCCTGCAAGATGAACGTCCACCTGCGTGGGACAAGAACCCCAATGCCATGCAGGATGCTAGGGGGCTGGAATGCATTCCTGATCTGAATGCTCCAGATAGATTCTAGTTAACAGTTTCACAACTGTGATTCCTTCAGCCTGAGGGACAGGAGCAAAATGACCCAAGGGGCCGGAGGCAAGGTGCTAGGATGGAGGGAAGGAAGGCGAGGGAGAGCCAAGTTCACTACCAGGCTTTCCCTGCTCAGCTGGTTTCAGAGTCAGAGGAAGAACCAAGGTGGGCAGAGGCAGGTTGAATGGCAGGTGCACTGGGCACATGCCCTGGGCCCAGACTTCTGAAGGGCCCCACAAAACCCCAACTTTACACTTTTTTCTAATGACACCAACTTTGGTTTTATAGGTTGGCAATTTTAACATTAATAGTACTTAATATTTTTATTTATTTAAAAATATGGTTAGGAGAACCTTGGGATACACTATGCTGGGTGGTAGAGGTAAATTCATAACAGAAGTGGGCAAAAAAGGAGAGAGAGAGAGAGAGAGAGAGACTCTGAATTTGGAGAGTAGACTCCAGCCTAAAATAGGCATGGGGCATTGAGGCAGGAGAAGAAGAATGTGTAAAGGAGACACTATGTAATAAACAAGGCAGTGGATCCAAGGCAGACAGGGAGGAAAATAAGACCATCAACACCTACAACAGAGATCTTCAAGAGATGAGCAAAACCTGAATATTTGGGCAAGGCAGAGTAAGTGGCCCTCGTGTCTATAAGAAATGAGATCGGCTTACCTGCTACTTGGATGGCTACCCTAGGTTTGTCAACGGTGACATGAGATGGGGCTGACGGCCCTGGGCACCTTCAGTTATTAGTGTCAAGTGCCAGCAGGCTGGGCAAGGTTAGGTCAGAGGTGGCTGGGGCAGGGCTGGGAGAGACTGAACCCTCCCTTGGAGGAGTGAGGTGGCAGCCTACCTTCCAGAGTCTATTTTTCCCACAGTAAGGTCATGGCCCTGGGGGGAAAAATATGGTTAATGTGTATTTTTATTTTCCCTTTCTCTTGATTTGAAGGGCCAGTATTTTCTTCCACACCCAAGCCTTACCCGACCTTAATCCGCCTCTGAAGGTGGATTATTAAGGAGTATTGATTTGGATGTGCTGAGCAGTTAGAATGTGTTTGTTTCCCAGACATGAAAGCTCACTTGGTTTGCATGATTGAGGTTTTTCTTTTCTTTCTTTTTTTTTTTTTTTGTATTTTTCTGAAGCTGGAAACGGGGAGAGACAGTCCGACAGACTCCCGCATGCGCCCGACCGGGATCCACCAGGCACGCCCACCAGGGGCGAAGCCCTGCCCACCAGGGGGTGATGCTCTGCCCATCCTGGGCGTCGCTCTGTTGCGACCAGAGCCACTCTAGCTCCTGGGGCAGAGGCCAAGGAGCCATCCCCAGCGCCCGGGCCATCTTTGCTCCAATGGAGCCTCAGCTGCGGGAGGGGAAGAGAGAGACAGAGAGGAAGGAGAGGGGGAGGGGTGGAGAAGCAGATTGGCGCCTCTCCTGTGTGCCCTGGCTGGGAATCGAACCCAGGACTTCTGCACGCCAGGCCGACGCTCTACCACTGAGCCAACTGGCCAGGGCCGCATGATTGGGTTTTGAAGTGCTCATTGGTGCCCCACTGGGTGCTGGCCTGAGTTGGGGAAGTCCTGAGATTCTGTTTGAACAAGGGCTGCAGCATTTCTGCATTTCAGAGTGGGTCATGGGGAATAACAAGTTTGCTACTCAATTAAAGCATGTTTTAAATAGGGATAACCCTATTTTATCTTCTTTGGTTCAGGGTCATATAAGCATCCCTGCTGGGGAGAGAGATACATATTCAGAGTTGGTCAGTATATAACTGTGTCCAAGACTTGGGTTCAAGGGGATGAAGCCAAGTTGCAGCTGTGTGGTGATGGGGATGAAGGCAGAGCCAGTGCAGAGCAGGAGCGGGTCACTCATTCACCCATCCAGTCAGCGCTTACTGAGCACCCACTGTGTGCCAGGCATTTTTCACAGCGTGGGCATACAGTATGAGGTCGAGCAGAGCCGTGCACAGTGACCTCACAGACAGAGGGAGCCCTGGGAGCAGCGTGAGGCGAGGAGGCAGCACTTAATGGAGAGTCAGAGGCTAGGGTTTATATGGCGATGCCTCCTTAATAACCCAGATGGTTCTTCTCCCTTTCAGAGCCCAGTAGTAGAAAGGGCAGTTCACCTGCTGCCTTTTCTCCTTCCATCCTAGCATCTAGTGATTGGTGCTCTGGGCTGTTTATTATGTGTTCGTTCCTTTGGGTGGAATGTTGGACACAGGTGTGAAACCCATAACTTCCCTCTGAGGTTCAGCTTATGGACAAATGGAAAGGGGGTCTTCTGGACCCACTGAGGTTAGCCACTTGCTTCTCGGGGGAAGCACCTCTTTTTGAATTTTTTTCGTGAGGGAATCACGTCCATGATTTGAGGTCTAGCTGGCAACACCTGCCGGAGAGGAGCTGGGAGATCTGTGCTGGACAGTGAGGTGCAGTTCTGAGCCTTGGGAGATGCCAGGGAGCAGGTCAGATGTCGGGTTCAATGGAAGAATGTGTGCAGAGAACTTAGGACCATGCCTGACACCAGGGGTCCAGCAAAAGCTGAAAACAAATAATCTAGGGAAGGGAAGCAGGAAGGCAGCCACTCATTCAGTCTATAAATACTTCTTTAATACCTACGCAAAAAGAGCATGAGTTCTGGAGCCAGACTGCCTGGTTTTAAATCCTGGCTCTTTTGTTTACTATCTTTGTGCCTTGGGCAAGTTAACTATACTTTGTGTCTCACCATCTTCATTTGTAAATGGGGATAATTGGTAACAATAAATGGATGATTTTAGGAGGACCAAGAAAAATGAAGAGCTCCATGTGTTCATTATAAGCATCTTTTTATTTGTTCAAGAGGTAGTCATTGGTCTGGTGTTGGGATCTAGCCAGTGGAGACAGGCAAGGTCCCTGCTTTACCCAACTGACGTTTCAGCGGATGAGCCAGATTATAAAAAAAGCTAAGTAAACTGATAAATAATGTTCTTTCAGATAGTGATAAGTGCTTTGAAGGAAACGAGAGAGAATACTGGGAGTGTGTGATTAGGTGAGGACTCATAGTGCATGAAGGGACAAGGGAGAGGGAAACAGCACTCCACGTAAAGTAATTCTGAAATAAGGAAGTCTTTGGCTTTTCCAAATGGAAGGAAGGGAAGGGAAGGGAAGGGAAGGGAAGGGGAAAGAAAGGAAGGAAGGAAGAAACAAAAGAAATGAAGGAAGAAAGAAAGAAGAGGGAGGGAGGGAGGGAGGAAGAAAAGAAAGAAAAAGAAGGAAAGAAGAAGCACTCTGAATTTCTAAGACAGGCAAGCAGGATGAGTAGTAGCCAAAAATAAACAGTTGAATAAAGATTGACTCTGGGGCCAAACAAGCTTCAGGATAATTATTTTCCTGGTAGTGAATTATTATGGCTCACAAATGAATTCATCTTTTGATGTTTTCAGTTCCAGAGGTCCTTGATAGATGGACTAATGCTCCTTCTCACCTGGCTTCTTTCACCTGTTTCCTTCACCTCCTTGAATGGAAATTAAAGGGCCATTCATTTGGAAAAACTTATTAACTCCCTGCTCCTAGAGTCTCATTTTCCGCTCAGCCTGGCAGGGCTCCACCTCTCAGGGGCTGAGCCCTCACGCAGCTCTGCTGTCCCTGTTAGTGTCCCCTTTGGGCCTGGGGCTGGGGTAGTGAAGTTCATCAAACGCTCCAGTTGCGCGTGACATTTCCCTGCTCCTGGGGTGGGGCAGGCTTTCGAACCTGGGACACGGCATCACTTCTGAGTGGAAGCAGATGCTCCCCGTATGGAGTGCTCCAGTTGTTCTGTTTCTCTAGGATGGCACCCAAGGAGGTTGGGTGCTCTAAGGGCACCATGCAAGATGGCAGAGCTTCAGTCATTCCGGGGCTGGAGTGAGTAGGTGCAGCCAAGTCCAGCCCCTTTGTGACCCTGGGGCTCTGGCTACTGGCTTCCCCAGGGCTGCAAGGATGGCTGACTTCCTGTGTCTGCAGGCATTTGACAGCACCACATGAATTCGTCAGCCTTGTCTAGGCCTGCATCTATTAAAGATGACTTTTTCCCTCCCCAAAGTAACTTCTGTACCTCTTCCTGCCCTAGTCACTCTGACTTCCCTGTTTTGTTTGTTTATGATATTTGCCATTCCATCTGTTTATAATATGTTGTCTGTGTCCTCTTACTGGACCACTATCTCCCATCTGTTTATAGCCCACTGTATCCTTAGGGCCTAGAACAGTGTCTGGTACAAAGAAGGTGCCTGAGCCCTGGCCTGTTGGCTCAGTGGTAGAGTGTCGGCCTGGCGTGCAGAAGTCCTGGGTTCGATTCCTGGCCAGGGCACACAGGAGAAGCGCCCATCTGCTTCTCCACCCCTCCCCCTCTCCTTCCTCTCTGTCTCTCTCTTACCCTCCCGCAGCGAGGCTCCATTGGAGCAAAGATGGCCCGGGCGCTGGGGATGGCTCCTTGGCCTCTGCCCCAGGCGCTAGAGTGGCTCTGGTCGCAACAGAGCGACACCCTGGAGGGGCAGAGCATCACCCCCTGGTGGGCAGAGCGTCACCCCCTGGTGGGCGTGCCGGGTGGATCCCGGTCGGGCGCATGCGGGAGTCTGTCTGACTGTCTCTCCCCGTTTCCAGCTTCAGAAAAATACAAAAAAAAAAAAAATGTTAAATAAAAAAACGATTCGTTTAAGTATAAAAAATTATTTAAAAAAAAAAAAAAAGAAGGTGCCTGATGAGAATGTGAATGAGCGAATGACAGCACCTCCGCTCCTGCCAGTCACTCCCCCCTCCTCCTCCAGCTGGGCTGAAAACCCACCTCACTGAGACACTGAATGTATGTTAGGGCAGTGGACTTCACAGCCAGACTGCATGGGCTTAAATACAATGTACTATGTATCTGAACTTGCACCAGTGTATCTGTGTCTCAGTTCCCGCATCTATGGGTAGCGGAATCTATTGCATGGGATTGTTATTCAAATTAAATGAGTTATTAGATGTAAAACACTCAGAAAAGTGCCTGGCTCATAGTAAGAGGCATGTGAGAATTCCCATTGGCATCAACTGTAAGGGGAGAAGGGGGCCTGTGCCCTGTCTGGTCCCTAGGTGCTCTATTCAGTTGCCTGGAGACCTGGCCTCACTGCTTACCTGTGGTTCCCCTGGAGTCAGTTCAGCCAGAAGGTATCCCACACCAACCTCCAGCTCTCAGGTCCAGGAGGCCCGAACCTGCCAGGGCAGAGGAGGTGTCCCTGAGGAAACTGGCTTATTTGGATAAGGAAGGACATCCTTCTCTCAAGGTTGATGCTCTCCTTGTGAGGCCCCTCCCTCGGGGCTCTGTCCTTCCCTCAGTCCTTCAGCAGACTTCCACAGTGTTATTAAAAACCGATGTGCAATGGCCAGATGAGTGACACTTCTCAGTGATGGGGCTTTGCTCTGCTCCTCTGGGCACAGAGAACTTGTTCAATTACGGGCCACCCCGGCGATGGGCCCAATCACAGGAGCACACATTAGTTCTTGATTACACCCATGTTGGGTTTCTCTTGTCAGGAAGAAAATGAATTTACCTCATGTCACCTCTGTAGTCAAGCATCCTTGATTCTGTGATAATAGCCCCTTTCAGGTTTTTTGAGACCATGGAGGAAACGTTTGTGGGTGGCAGGTCCTTAGTGGTCTGTGTGTTGAAGCCCGGAGGCTTGAGCTGGTTCCTGGGGTGGGGTGGGGGTGTTCCCTGGGGCTCACATGATGCTGGTGGGGCACTGGCACTGCAAGCAGCAGAGCCCTGACTTCACAGTCTTTGGATCTTAAACCACTCAGGCCACTGAGTCAAATTACTGACTCTCCCAGGGCCTCTACTAATGTTTGTAAAATGGGGCTAGTAATAACAGATGTTATCTCATGCCATTGATGTAAGATTCAATGACCTAATCTATATTTTTGTTTGTTTGTTTTTAAATTAAAATTTTATGGCCCTGGTTCTCCACCTTCCTTCTCTCATTTCTCTCATTTCTCTCTTTCTCTCTCTCTCCTCTTCCTCCTCCTCCTCCTGCTCCTCCTGCTCTCCCTCCCCCTCCTCCACTCCTGCAGCCAAGGCTCCATTGGAGCGAGTTGGCCGCGGGCACTGAGGATGGCTCCATGGCCTTGCCTCAGGCGCTAAAAAATGGCTCTAGTTGCAGTGGAGCAAGGGCCCCAGATGGGCAGAGCATTGCCCCCTAGTGGGGTTGCCGAGTGGATCCTGGTAGGGCACATGTAGGAGTCTGTCTCTGCCTCCCCTCCTTTCACTAAATAAAGAAAAAGTTATTAAAAAATATTTTTGCTATCATTATTATTGATGTTTCTATGAAAGAGGCAGATCCCAGACTCTGAGTACTTCTCTGCCATTTAGTAACTGTGTGATCTTGGACATATCACGTATCCCCTGTGGGCCTTTTGTAAAATGAAAACAGGGTAGTGGTCCCTCCTGTAGCTGGGAGGATTTCAGCAGTTAGTTACGTGAAAAGCATTTAGAGCAAACAGTGACTGCACAGATAGATGCTTAGCGAAAGCCAGTCATTGGTCATCATTGTTGCATTTGCCTCCTTGCCCAAAGGGGGAAGTTGGAAGTTGAGGTGCTGTGGAAGCCTAGAGAGGCAAGAGGAGGAGTGCCTGCATATAGAGTTGGGGGTATTATGTACACCGGTGCTGGTTTCCATTTGAGCAGCAATCTTCAAGGACTTGTCCCCAGACATCCTGTTTCAAGTTGGGCTAAGGAACCCTGGGAAGGCCAGAAAGGGAAATGGGAATGGCATCTCCGGTCCCGCGATGCCTTCCAAACCCCAAGCCTGGGCCAGGGAATGCAACCTAGAGGCAGCAGGGCCCCTGGCACGGCCCTTTCACACCAGTTCATTCTTTCTTCACTAAAACCCTTGACTCTTCAGCTACCTGTCCCCGCGGGAAGCCACCCCGCTCCACCAGTCCCCCTCACAGTCATGAAGGAACACAAGGGTGTCTGGGGCACTCATGTCTACAGAACTATGACTGAGGGCCTGGGAAGGGCTTTCCTTTGACCTGAGAGAAGACAGGATTCCATCAGCACGTCTTCTGAAAAATTAAGGAACCAACTTTTTTTAGCTATTGCCTTGGAGTTGTTTGCTGCTTGGTTTCTAAAGTCTACACATACACACTTTCCACCCACAGCGAATTACAGCGGCAGCCACAGCGGCAGCCTGCCCGGAGAGTCCCTGTGTGGGTGGGGCTGTGGGGGCCCAGGCAGCGCTGGCATTTTACCTGATTGAAGCTTCAAAGGCTGAACGGGGCACAACCTCTGGGCCCTCTCCTGACCTTCAGGGCTGCCCTTACTGGGCCTCAAAGGACTCGAGGTTTATCTGGGGAGCCCCACTCTCATCTCAAGGGAAGCCACTATGGCCTCCTAGAGTTCTGGGGCCCAAGGTTCATGGGTTACACTCGCCCCGTGAGTCCACAGCCTCAGCAAACACAGTAGCTGCAACAAGACCCCCTGGGCCTGTCGTGTGTGGGGACCTGGTGCTGGGCCTGCAAAGGAGATCCTCAGAAACTTGGGCAAACCAGGTGAATTTCTGGTTCCCTCCACAGTGAAGATGAGTGGGAGTTGAGGGGTGGGGGGAGAAAAAGCCAGAATGAGACAGAGATACCCACAGAGACGGAGATGAGAAAACTTGAGTGAGACCAGAAACGAGAACTCTTAGACAAAGAGCTGGGAAATGAGACAGAGAAACTCACAGTAACGCATACCCGCAAAGGAACCTAGAAAACCGTCATGTTGCCATCAGCACTGACAATGCAGTATGTGCCAGGCACTGGGATGGCATTGGCATATTTCATCTCTGCAATAATAGTATGATATAAGTACTAGTTTCAACTTCATTTTATAGTAAAAACAGTGGACATTCAGGAAGGCCAAGTATCTTATCTCAGGTCACGTAGCTTTTGGTGGGGAGATAGGAGTAGAACCAGGTTCACTTGACTGCAGAGGCGCTGTGAACTCAGGGGTGTGGGTCAGTGTGGCATCTCACTGACCAGCCCCTGCCTGCATGCCCAGACACTGAGAGGCATACGGCCTCCTCTCTGGTAGTACGGATGTGTTTGTAAAGAGGGAAGGCAGATTGGTGAGTATTACGCATTTTCCTCTTGACTCCTATGTTACTTTGGGTGCTTTTAGGTAACCACACAAAAAAGCATTTTTCTACATAAAAAGAAGTCTAGACATAGATAGTTACTAGTGCTAGTTCAGCTGCTATGTCATGTCAAGGTCAGCCTGTCTAGGATGTTATGATTCTCTTGGCTTTGCTCTCAAGGTTGCAAGACAGCTGGGAAGCTTCTGACTGTGTTTTAAGGCAGGAAGAAAAGGGGAAAGGCACGCTCAGGTTAAGCTCTTCCCTCTTTCTTATCAGACTTCCTTCCATGCAGAGAATTTGATGTGGCCATCCATAGCTGCAAGAGAAGCAAGAAAGGAATTATTCAGCTGTGTAGACACTCAGACAGGTTAGGAGTGCACCTTGGGAGAGCCCAACAACTGTCTGCTGTATTCCAACAAACCAGCCAAAGCCCAGACCCATCAGTAACCCTCTTCCCTGGGCGAAAAGCTCGTTTAGTTCTCATGGAAGTTGCTTGGCTTTTGCCATTCTGAGTTGAGCTGGCTGGTAGGAGTGGGGGTGGGTGAGGAGGGTGGGGGATGTGCTGTGGGGATTGGGCACCCGGCTCAGCTCCTTTCTTGCTTGTTGCCACTGGAGGTGGCTGTGGGCCCAGTCACGTCTGTTGTGGCTGGAAAACCAAGGCGGGAGTCTCCCAGCTCCAGTGCCTGCCCACTCCTCAGTCGGCTGCCTGGCTCACACCCCAGGAGAGGCAGCAGATTAGATCGGTGAAGTTGCCGAGAGCTGGGAAGAGGGTTTAGGAAGAATGAATGTATTTTGAAAGAAATTTCAAACATATCATATTACTAATTTGGAAGAGACAGGAGAGAGGAAATGCAACAGATGGGTGATAAGAGGCTCAGCCGAGTTGGGCACGAGAGAGGCTGCCTGTTTTTTGATTGGCTGTAACATCAGACCTGTATTTCTCAACCAATTCATTACTGCTGCTTGTGGAGCCTTTGAAAACCTCTTTTCCTAATCATCTGCCCACCTCCCCAATGAAATTTCAATATCACATATACTGTATATCTGTTTATGTGCTGTACTGAATCTGATTATGTATAAAAGGTGTGAGACTTTTTGCACCTCCCTCAAATACTAGTTTTTGCTGCCTTGAAGGAGATGCTACCCCATCGAGAATACATGCATTAGACATGTCTCTGGGGGCACATCGCACTTCCTTGGGGGCAGGGGGAGCTGGCCCCACCCTCTAAGCTCAGACCATTTTGTAGTGAAGGGAGCTGGGGAGAGTCTCACAATTCTTGAGTACCTGTTATATGCCAGGCACCAAGATAAATGCTTTAGATACATTGTGTCAACTGATGGATGGTCAAACCTGCAACCCCATTTCACAAATAAGTGCATCAGGGTTCAGAAGTTCACGCCTCCTTTCAAGAGACCGATCTTGCCCAAATGAACAAGGTGACATGTTCCTGTGACAGGTATAGCTGCATGTCAGATGGGTTCCGAAGCTGGGTGGGAGGAGGAGAACAGAATGGACTGTACTCTGGATGGCATTTTCTGGAGATGGATGGGAACAGGCTTTGAAAACCCAGAAATGCAGGGGGAGCAGTCAGATAGTGGGGACAGCAGGAGCTGAGGAGGCTTGGGAACTGTATGAGACCCTGGCTGAAGCTCTGGGCAGCTGAGGGAGACCAAGGTGGAGCCATGAGGGTGACGAGAAGAAACCATGGGAGGTTCGCTTCTCTTAGGGGCTCCAGTCAGGATGGTAGCCCTGATACTTAGTGCAAATGCCTTGAGCCCAAGGGCATTTTCTTCATAGCATAGGGCAGGATATGGAGGCATAAAAGACAGGAATCTGGAATTCTTAGCTCAGGGGCTTTTGGAAATTGAGTGGTCTTTTCAGACGAGATCGGGCGCGTTCAGGGTGGTATGGCCGTAGACTGAGTGGTCTTTTCAGAGTGTCCTGGAGCAGGAGATCTCTGAAGAAAAGGAGCTGAAGGTGTGAGTAGAGACTAGAATCTCACTTCCTTTTCGTTCCAGGGACCATTCCAGCTCACCGCCTGCCACCCTGTCCCCCCTTACAGCCACTTCTCCAGGGACCATTCCAGTTCACTGCCTGCCACCCTGTCCCCCCTTACAGCCACTTCTCCAGGGACCATTCCAGCTCACCGCCTGCCACCCTGTCCCCCCTTACAGCCACTTCTCCAGGGACCATTCCAGCTCACCGCCTGCCACCCTGTCCCCCCTTACAGCCACTTCTCCAGGGACCATTCCAGCTCACCGCCTGCCACCCTGTCCCCCCTTACAGCCACTTCTCCAGGGACCATTCCAGCTCACCGCCTGCCACCCTGTCCCCCCTTACAGCCACTTCTCCAGGGACCATTCCAGCTCACCACCTGCCACTCTGTCCCCCCTTACAGCCACTTCTCCAGGGACCATTCCAGCTCACCTCCCCCATGCTTCCTGTTTTTCATGCATTGCGCTGGAACCTGGGCTCTGGAGCCAACATTTCCCCCCAGAACCTTCAGTTTCACACGAGCTTCCGCTCTGCCTGTGGTGGAGGGAGAGAGCAGGGAAAGTTGTGCACGGCACCTAAAGGTCGGCCGCATGCATGCCACCTCTGTGGACATTTCATTGGCCCCACTGTAGATTACATGGTTTAACTAACTTCAAAGGGAGCAGGGAAATGTAACCCTGCCATGTGCCCTGGATGTGAAGAGCAGGAGGTATTTGTAAACAGCACTAAAGATGACCACAATGGTAATAATGAAGGATGAGGATATTAAATTGATTTTCAAGGTCAAGTAGAAAAGTTTGTTCCCCTCTGTTCTCTCTGGGTAGCACTCTAGTTATCGCTCCCTTAGTGCTCCCATTATGCTGTTTGGTAAATGTGTATTTGCTGCCCCAGCTACAGTCAGGACTCCTAAGGGTAAGGCATATGTTGAATGAGACGCCTGCAAATACTTAGTGAGGACTCACACTGTATCAGGCACAGTGCTGGGACACAGCACAAACCCCAGGCTCTCGGTGGTAGTTCCGGTGAAGATGACGATGCATTACCTCTGACTTCTGGAACACTCTGGGCATGCCTCTGTCCTAGTACTGACTGGTTCAACGACTTGTTGATTGACTCTCTAAGTTAGAAGCATGTGGGAGGAATTTCCAGAAGGATATGGTCTCTGAACCAGTGACCTAGCACAGGTCCCACACAAGGCAGGTGTGATGCATTTATTCCTGTTCTTCATAGTACTTTGCTTTTTACCATGGTTCTTTCACTCCCTTATCCCACTTGTTCTGCAGGTAGGAGAGTATCGGTGCTATGTGACAGGTGGGAAGGCGCTCTTGGGGCTGGCTCGCCAGGTCGGTCCTCCTGCCTCCCTGAGGAGGGGAGCGCTCTCCTTCTTGGCTCTGCCAGTGGAGCGGGACCAGCCAGATTCAGGCTTTCCATCACTCAGCGCCCAGTGCCATCAATCAAATGTTCTCAAAGTGGCGGAGCTTAAAAATGACAGCCATTTGAAATTGAGTAGAATTCAGTATTATTAAAATAGCATTCTAAATTTTAATCTTGTGCATTGACTTTTTAATAGCTTCTACTTTTGCTGAAAATTATGAGCCATGCTCACAGACATTCAATTTGAATACTGTCAGGCAAGACTGATTTCTCTTCCACTATTACCAGATCCTTTCCCTTCTCCTCCGCTTTCTCTCTCCTTCTCTCTTTCTCTCTCTCTCCCTCTCTTCCTTTCTCCCCCTCTGTCTCTCCTTTCTCCTTTCTCTTTTTCTTTTTTTAAAATTCATTTAATTTTTGGCCCTGGCTGGTTGGCTCAGTGGGAGAGCGTCGGCCTGGCGTGCGGGGGGACCCAGGTTCGATTCCCGGCCAGGGCACATAGGAGAAGCGCCCATTTGCTTCTCCACCCCCCACCCCCTCCTTCCTCTCTGTCTCTCTCTTCCCCTCCCGCAGCCAAGGCTCCATTGGAGCAAGGATGGCCCAGGCGCTGGGGATGGCTCCTTGGCCTCTGCCCCAGGCGCTACAGTGGCTCTGGTTGCGGCAAAGCGACGCCCCGGAGGGGCAGAGCATCGCCCCCTGGTGGGCAGAGCGTCGCCCCTGGTGGGCGTGCCGGGTGGATCCTGGTCGGGCGCATGCGGGAGTCTGTCTGACTGTCTCTCCCTGTTTCCAGCTTCAGAAAAATACAAAAAAAATAAAAATAAAAAAAAATAAAATTCAGTTAATTTTTTATTACTTGGTGATTCTACAGGGTAGGAGATCTAAGAAAGAGAGCATATCTTTGCTTACGTCCCTTTTATTATTAGTTTTTCCTCTATTCTTTTGCCTTTCTGGTCTATTCATTGATGAGGGAAGACAGGCTCCCCTGTGGAAGCTAGAAAATGGTTATATTTTTCGGAGCATCTTTTCTCATCACTACCTCATACTCATCACTCCCAAACAAGGTTTGTGATCAATGTTGGTATCCTTCTCCATGTGCTTTTACGACACTTCTCTTCAGTTCTTACAGAAGTCTCCCAGAAAATACTGGCCCTTCATGAAGGACACCTTTCCTTTTCTGATGCACCCACTATTATTTTTTTTACCAACTCTCCCCTGAGTCTCACCTGCCCAACTATCTCCATTCTCATTCCCATCCCATTTTCTCACCTTGAACCAAGATTGAGGTGGGCCAGCTGGGAGGCAGGATTCATAATGAGGAGGGACAAGGGCTGATGATGGATGAGTGTGGGTTTCGGAGTCACATCTGGTTTGAATTTCTTTCTTCGCCAGTTGTTAACTGTGTGAACCTGCAAAAGCCTTAGTTTCAGCCTCAGTTTCCTCACCTGTAATATGTGTTTGGTGACAGCTGTCTCACAGGGTTACAATATGGATCAGGTGAGAGAAGGCAAACAATGCAATGCTCAGCTGTGGATAATGGCAGCTACAGCTAATATGCCATTCTTCCCTCTCCTCCACCTGCAGCTCCTCCATCCCAGCTCAGCAGCTCTCAGTTCTAGATACATGTTAGAATGACCTGGGAGCCTTTAATAGGTGCCACAATCCTCAGGCTTTATTCTGGACCAATTAAATCAGAATCTGGGGGTGTATGCTGGTGGCATCTTTTCTTTACAGACTCTTTCCAGGTAAGTCTGATGCATGCAAGTTTCTAGGTTGAGAACAACTCTGAGTCCCTAGGGTTGCCTAAGGCCTGCATATACTTTTCTTTTGAGATCACAGGAGTCTTATTTTTATGCTCTGGGCAAAGACCCAGATCTCTCATTAGCACTAGAATAGGATTTTACCTTTGCAGACTGTGCCTAAAAGAGTAAAGAGAAGAGGTGGGGTGGAGCAGGAGGTCTCAGAGAGTGGGAAGAGGCACGCCCCTTGTTTTCTTCTTGGGATGTCTGTGCATTCCCACACCATCACCCATGTTTCCAAGGGGTGTGCAGAGGGGAAAGGGAGGGAAAGAAAGAGGAGGAGGAAAGGAGGAAGGAGGAGGGCATGACTCTCATGGGGCCTTCTCCAGATTCACTGCCCACCAAGGTATTCTTCTCCTCTCTTTTATACTCTGAAAGCCCTTTTGTCTCACCTTGAGCTGTCCAGTAGGTGGCCACTAGCCACATATGACTACTAGACACTTGAAATCTGCTAATCTGAATTGAGATGTGCTGTGTCATCTACATAGGCAAAGACTCAGTGTATAAGAAGAATGTAAAATATTTCAGTGGCAAAATTTAAAAATTATTGGGTGCATGTTGAAATGGTATTATCTTGGATATATTGGGTTGTGTAAAATATTACTAAAATTAATTTCACCTGTTTATTTTTATGTGTTAAGGTGGCTAGGAGAAAAGTTTTCATTTCCCAGGTAGCTTGCATTATTATATTTCTACCAGACAGCGCTGGCTTAACCTCACTTTAGATACTCAGTCTGGGTTTCACACATGTGTGCATCTAATGCTCCCATCAGACAGGCAGTTTGAGGACAGGCACCTCAGTAGCTTGTTGGTTTTATGTCCCCCAAACACCTATTATCAAAACATATTGCATCCAGCAGGCAGTGGTAAATGCCTTCTATAGTTGTTGTTGGTGATGGTGTTGATGTTGGTGATAAAGGAAATGATAAAGATGTAACTGAAGCTCAAATGGTATATTGGGGCCAAACTGCAAAGATTTCTGAAAAACCACAGAAGATGAAGTGGTAACAATGCTAGAATGCTGGTCCTTTAGATGCATCTGAATTGCTTGAGTAATTTACATGGTAAAGAGCCTTGGTACGTGGAACAGAAATATCTCCAGTCATTTGTATTTAGAAATGGGGCAATTTTTTAAAAGTCATGCTATTAAGACTACTCTGAAATGTTTAGTGAACAGTTACTATGGCCAGTCCTCGGTAATAGGAATGTAGCGGTGAGTGAAAGGGATAAAAATCCCTATAATTTGGAACTTACACAGTGTGTGAAATAAACACATTTTCAAGTAAAATGTTTTCAGATCAGTTGGTATAATAAGGAGTCTGAGAAAAAGAAAGCCAGGGAGAGGGGTGTGGTGGGGTAGGGGCTGACGTGCAAGTCTCCATGGGGCATCAGGTGAATGAATACTCGTTGACAGGGTATCTGGAGAAGAGGAGCTGGTCTCCTGGGGCTCCCTTTGTCTTATTGTTTCTGTAATCTCCCTAATAAGTTTTTTCATTCATTTATTCTTTCAACAATACATATATTGAAATCCTTGTATGTGTGTCCAGCAATGGTGAAACAAGGAGATGGGTTTTACCTCCCGAGAAGCTCACAGCGTAGTCTCAGAAGCATGAATGTGCTAATTATACATCATACGCGTGTCCCCTAAAGTAGATCCTCAATTAGGCAACACTTCAGCAGCTGCAGGGTCACGCTGTAGTATTCTCAGGTGACACAAGTGCGTTTCATTTGAAAAGCCCTCCAATGCCAGGTGTGTTGGTGTGGCTGCATGGATAGCTCTCTCTCCAGGGGCCTGGGTCTGTCCTGCAGGCAAATTCTACGAGACCTTGGTTCTGGGGCTGAGCCCAAGATGAGTTGAGGGCTAACAATGCTGCAATTTTATATCAGTGTGGCAGTTTAAATTGAGGCACAAACATGAATTTTAAATTATAAGCATGGGACTAGTTTGTAATAATGCAATTGGAGAGTACTGTGAGTTATTTCCAGGCCATTCCTGACACAAGCTGTGTCTCACCCGTTTAGTTCACAGAGAGAGGAGCCCACAGGTCTTCTGTCCAGGTCAGTCCAGACTCACACCCTGCTTTACACCATCTACACCACTGCAACCTTATCTTCCAGAATTGGCTGGTAGAATTGGGGTCCACCCTTAACCTCTGAGGCCATCTAGGCAGAAAACAGAATGAAAACAGGTTTGTTTTACTAATAGCAGTGAGTCTGCATTCTCTGTGTAAGGACCCTACTTGGTTAAAGGGGGAAGAATCTCTTCTATGTTTGAGTTTTCCAGAAATCCGGAAGCTGGGATGAGGCTGACAAGTGGCTTTCTCCTGAGGCCCTGCACTTCTGTGGCTCCCATTTCCCCCAGTCCCTACCCTGTCTCCTCTGCCTTCCTTGCTGCTATTACATATAGTCTGTTGTTGCTCCAGAACACTCCGGGCTTTGCTTGGTGACCCCACAAATTCCCAGTGCTCCTTACCAGGTGCAGGGCTGGCCATTCTGCCATCGAGGGAGGCAGGCAGAGAGACAGCCATGGTCACAGTAGGAGGTGGGGAAGTGAGGTTCAGGGCTGAGCCTGAAGGAGCCATCACATCACCCATATCCCCTGGGCAGAATAGGTCCCCTGGGACCAGCACTTCTGACAGAAGGTGGCAGCAACTAGGGATGGCCTCTTCTCCTGAGCAAGCAAATGGTGGGTGGGTGACTGGGAGTTACCACACTGGTGGGTTGTCACTTCCTGCTCAACACCTCATATCTTTGCAGTGGCTGCCCTGAGGTCCCAGTTTCTGTGACAGGTGGTTTTTGCCCAAGTATCTCCTCGACACTGGGTAACTTCCTCATGTTTTTTGTCCCCTCCCCTGGCCCACTCCTGTACCTTTTAGGTCTTAGCTTTAAGCTAAATGTCCAGAGTTCAGGGAAAGTACCGCAAGCATATGGTCCACCACACTGCTTTGTAATCTGTCTCTCACACTGGGTAGTGACTTTCTTGGTGGCTGGGACTATGTCTTGCCCCTCATTGTAGGGCCCTGGAAAAGATACTGTGAACATTTGTAGCCTTGTTTAGATACCATCTGTGTGCATGGTATTATTTAATTAATTACAGGCATCTCTTGATTGTCCACAAAATGAATGGAAGTAGCAGCCTAGAAAACCTGGAAGAGCATAAACCCAAACTTGAATTCTTTAAGGCCCTGCAATGCTCCATGGGGCAATTCTGTGGAAGGGTACAGACTATCTTCTTGATCATTGCCATATTTATTAAATAAAAATGAGAATGTTGATGGTGTTAGAATATCAATAAGTATAAAATGCTTTTTGCTGCCTACCTCTTTCGTGTCATTTTATCTTTATTGGTTCTTCCTAGTCAAGACAGGAAAGATTGTTTATGGAAATGGATTGTTTCATCAATCCATTGTTAACCACAATAACGTATATCATAAAGCTCTATTGTATAAACTGAACATGAGGATGAACAGGGTTTTCTGAGATATTAGCTATTATTTTCCTTATGCTCAGACCTACTTCTAGTCAAAGTCAGGATACTGAGAGTATGCCAGCTGGGTTGAGCTAGGCCAGTATGGGATTTAAAAGTTTCCCAGATGAGCTGCATTTGATAACTGAGCTCTCTGTAGTTTGGACATACAATGATGGGCACATCAAAGTAGCCGGAGGGGAAGGAGATTGTATGTCAGTGCATTTGTTTGAAGCCAGTGCATGCTACTGCCTCTTTTAGTATAGATTCCATGTGGTTTTGCACATTAGAGAGAGGATTGGGCTGCCCAGACAATGACAATAATGACAACAGTGTCTTATTTAATTCCAATTCTGTTGCAGACAATAGGTTCAGTTCCTTGTCCACATTATTGTTCACCTTCCAGCATCTTGAAAGGTTTATAGATGAGATACTGAGTCTTTGTTGGTTATGTCACTTTCCCAAAGTCACACAGCTAGTAAGTGTTGGAACTGGGATTCAATCAGGGTTCTCCCTGGCTGCTATTCCATGCTTTTTTCACTAGAGCTTGCTACCTAATGAGCCAGCCTGGGCTGTCCTGAATTTGGCATTCACTGATAGCAGTGTGACTGTTAGCAAGTTACATCAATCTCTGGGCCTTAGCTACCTCTTCTGTATGGCAGAGGTGGCACTAACTGCCCCCCTCAGAGGGATGCTAAGAAGATTGAGTATGGCGCACTGCAGTGAGTTCGAGATCAGATGGGGCCACTATCATTGCTTGTTTTCCATCCTGACTGCTGGAGTTTCTGGGTCGTAGGCCAGAAACATTGAGCTAACATTGAGCATTCTTCAAAAGAGTCAATCAACTGGAACCTTGGCACAGCCTATGTCAGTCTTGCGAGCCTGCTGGGCTTCTCTGGAGGCTGACAGTGATGGGGAGGTATGTGTGGGGGGGGACTCAAGCATGACTGAGCAAAGTGAAGAGTAGCTCTGCTGTATTGTGGACTGATAGCACGTTCTTGTGGCTTTTAAGGGAATTGTGTCCTTTGAGTTTTTACTTTCTTCCATTTGAAGAAATATCTGAGTTATTTTTATGTTCAGTTCAGTGGTTGGGTGAGAAAGTAAACTTTTCTTATGGCTTTCATCATCTGCCTCCTTATTTTGCTCAGGTGCAGGATAGAAGGGAACAGTTAATAGGAGCAGAGAGAAGGAAATGCATCTGTGCACCCCAAGATGTAGGAGCAAAAAGGAGGCTTCTTCTTTAAGTCTGATTTGTAATGATAATATCAACAAAAACAATTATAATATTAATAAGAATACATTTATACTTACTGAGTTCTTACTATGATGCATGGACTTTCTAAGTGATTTAGGTTCATTATCTTATTTAATTTTTAAAATAACTTTATGAGCTGAGTACTGTGTTTATGATCATTTTTATAAATGGAGGAACTGAGACATGAAGAGGTAAAGGAAGCCGACCAAAGCCTTCTCCTGACAAGTGAGGAGTTAGGATTGAATCCAGGCTGTTTGACTCCAGAGCCTCATTCTTCACAAATACTCTCTCCCACTTCTTTGCAGTAGATAAATTAGAGAATAGAAGAATTAACTCACTTCAGGATAGGAGAGTCATGTTTTTCAATTTCTTATTATCCAAGTCAACAGAGGGGAGACAATGGTTCTCCAAGTACAGTGATTTATGTTAGCTCTGGAATGTATTATGAGGTTCTCTTTTGTGACAAGTTTAGAATCAGGAGCATAATCACTGGGGAGGCCCATTTACTAAGCCAAACACATTTAGTCTCAATAATTGTGTTTACTTGAACACGATTTTAAAGAGTCTTTGTCTTTTGTATTTGGCAGTCTCTCAGAAGTTGTGACTTACCATCAGCCTTTGTCCTTGTGCCTCTTTTTCAGGACCATGGACAGGGACCTGGGTGTTAATGAGGAGGAATATTTTAGTTGTGCTAAACCTGCATTCTGGCCCTGGCCAGTTAGCTCAACGGTAGAGGGTCGGCCTGGCGTGCGGGGGACCCGGGTTCGATTCCTGGCTAGGGCACATAGGAGAAGCGCCCATTTGCTTCTCCACCCCCCCTCCTTCCTCTCTGTCTCTCCCCTCCCACAGCCAAGGCTCCATCGGGGCAGAGCATCGCCCCCTGGTAGGAGTCTGTCTGACTGTCTCTCCCTGTTTCCAGCTTCAGAAAAATACAAAAAAAAACACCCCTGCATTTTTGGCTCAGTTTATCTAACATAGAACATTTTTCTAAGCCTTGAAGAAAGTCACACTAGCATTGTCGGAGCACACCCATAGTGTCGTCAAGAGTGTATAATGCTTTAAACATAAGCTGCAGGGTTGGCACCTGACCCTTTTCTGCCTTCTTTGGACTTAACTGGGACTTGAAAGTTTGACCCTTTGCATTACAGTATGACTTGCCTGTCCGAGATTTTGGCCCTTCAGTGTGGTTATTGCCAAAATTAAGAAAAGTAATAAGAATTTACCTTTGGTCCTGGCCAGTTGGCTCAGTGGTAGAGTGTCAGCCCGGCATGTAGAAGTCCAGGGTTTGATTCCCGGTCAGGGCACAGAGGAGAAGTGCCCAAATGCTTCTCCACTCTTCCCCCTCTTCTTCCTCTCTGTCTCTCTCTTCCCCTCCCGCAGCCAAGGCTCCAATGGAGCAAGTGACCCAGGCGCTGAGGACGGCTCCATGGCCTCTGCCTCAGGTGATAGAATGGCTGCGGCTGCAGAAGAATGATGGCCCCAGATGAGCAGAGCATCGTCCCCTGGTGGGCATGCTGGGTGGATTTCGGTAGGGCACATGCAGGAGTCTGTCTGACTGCCTCCCCACTTCTAACTTCAGAAAAATACAAAATACAAAAATTTTTTACCTTTTATTACCTTTTATTCAGTATTACTAAGTGATGTTAATGAGCATGCATATTTATTGAGGGCTTAGTGAGAGCCAAGCACTGCTCTGACTGCTTTGCATGTATTGTTTTATTTAATCACCACAACCACAACAGTACTGGGGATGTGGATAACTATTGCAGTTTTGTAGATGAAGAACATTTTCACAGAGAGATAAAGTAAATTGCTCAAGATAACCAGTTAGGTTAAGGTAGTAGAACAGAGCTCATAGTCAACCTCAAGGTCATCTTTTGTCCACTCTCATGGGGTCCTCAGGGTAGAAAGGGGGAATAACCTATTTCAAGCAGAAATGTAAGCGATGTGGTTGGTATTTGTTAGTACTTTAGTCTCAGTACCATGTTCTGTCTGTGGCCCAGTCTTATCCAGACACAAGGATGGTGATACTCCAGAAGCCAGGGGTGGCAGGTGGAGTTGCTTCAGGAGTCATAGAGCATGGGCCCAGGAGCAGAAATGGGTGTATTAGGCAGAGTGGTTAATAAGTACCTTCAGTGTGGATCATTTTGCTGCAACATTTGCTGCTAACCCACTGTTGAGAGAGTGAATGTCAACCGTGATGCTGCCTGGAGTAATCTTTAAAACAAAAAAATATTTGCATGTTGCAGTGAGAGCTGATGTCCTGTTGGCTGACATAAATCTGCAATATCATCACTAGATGGAATCTCAGATCCTTCTAGAAAACTCATTTATTTATAGCACAGGAATCTAAGGCCTGCAGTGGAAAAGTCAATGTTTGGCTCCCCCCAATCTCTTCATGACTCTATGCTGTCAAACTTGCAAACATTATTAATAACATAAAATATTATCAATATTATTATTATTATTATTTTTGAAACAGAGAGAGAGAGGCAATGACAGGAAGGGAGAGAGATGAAAAGCATCAGTTTATAGTTGCAGCACCTTAGTTGTCCATCAATTGTTTTCTCATATGTGCCTTGACTGGGGGGGACTCTAACTGAGCCAGTGACCCCTTGCTCAAGCCAGCAACCTTGGGCTTCAAGTCACTGACCTTTGGGCTCAAGCCAGCGATCATGGGGTCATATCTACGAACCCATGGTCAAGCCAGCGACCCTGTGCTCAAGCTGGTGAGCCTATGCTTAAGCCAGATGAGTCTGCACTCAAGCCAGTGATCTCAGGATTTCAAACCTGGGTCCTCAGTGTCCCAGGCTGATGCACTATTTGATGCACCACTGCCTGGTCAAGCTTATCGATATTATTAATAAAGCTTCGACCAGGAGTAAAACATTGGGCTCTATGCTTTGAAGTTTGTCAAGAGAAAGTAAACAATGGTCGTTTTCCTCAAAGAGGGAATTGGTAGTTGAGGTTTGAGATATAAAATAAAGAAATATCACCATCACCATTATCATCACCATATTATCATGATTATTAGAGATCACTATTTTGAGCACTTACTATGTTTTAGGCACTGTGCTATACGCTTGACTTATATTGTGTCTTAATTTAAAACTTATGGCATACCTATTATTAACCATGCTTACAGATTAGGTTCAGAGGTGGAAAGTAACTGTTACAAAACCTTTCATGATGAAGCTCAATATGGGGGGGCAGTTGACCAGGTTCAGTAGAAGCTTAGAAAGAAACAGAACAGTGAAGAGGCTTCAAAGAGAAGGTGAGACTTGCAGGGGACCTTGTGCTAATCTGTGTCAGTGAAGACAAGCAGGATAGGGAGGAAATTCTTGAGAGCAGGGAGTACTTGAATGGTTTTTGGAGTGAAAAGGGCAGAAGATTAGACCAGGGAACAATGTGGAGAGTGGTTTGAGGAAGGAGGGAATTACCTTCCATCTGCTACTGAGGTTCCAGGCCCTGTGCAATGTGGTGCTGGGCACACAGAAGTCAGAGTCATAGACCCTGTGCTGAGAAATGGGGAGAAGGACCCACACATAGAGAACAATCATCCTGGGTGATAAGGGTTGGGTGATAGTGAGCAAATTCAAGGGACCATGTGAGTTCAGAGCAATAGGGTCAACTCAGTTCTCAATGGCTGGCTTAGGATTTGGGCTTTATACTGAAAGCCAGAAGAAGTGACCTGGGCAGGTCATCCATTTGGGGAGACGCTGCTGATACCGTGGCCAGGATGGCCTGGAGATAAGAAGACCTGTTGGTGCAGTGCAGGAGACCACGAGGTCCCCGTTGGTAACTGGCCTTGAGGGCTGGTAGTCGTCTCTCCTCGCCTGCTTCTTTCCTGCCTGCAAGCAGGACCAAGAGAGAGTCTGTTAGTTCCACTCTGGCTTGGTCAGCTGCCTGAGCTGCAGCCCGAAGCCCAGAGCTGCCCACAGGCTGAGCTCGGGGCTGTCAGGGGATGGCACTGCACACAGAGGCTCCTTCCCCTCTGAGGCCAGACTGGGTCTGTTTGTGCCTTCTGTGCAAGACACTCCTCCACTCCTCAGTTCCCAGGCTGAGGCGGGGCGGCTGCCTGAGGGCGGGCTTCCGGGAGGCCAGGCTCACCGTAGGGGAAAGGAGAAGAGGGACACAGCTGGTGCCAAGAGAAATATTAACTTGACATTTCGCAAAAGGGTGAATTCATTTATTGCACTGCAAAAATGAGGTGTTTGCCTCCTGAAGTGCCTCCTGTTTTTCCATTGTCTTTCCTCATCAGTGGTCTGGCCGGGCTGCAGCCTTGGCTGTTTAAATCAGTGTGGCACAGACGGGAGGGCTCCGCACCAGTTCCGGGTCGATGTTTCTGTCTCTCTGGCTCTCTCTCTTTCTCTGAACTCTCTCTCTCATCTTTCTCTCTCATGCACACATGCACAAACAGTCCCCAGGGCTATACTGATTGTTTGGAAGTCTGCTTCTCCAATTCCTTCCTTGATAACTGTGCAGTTGCAGCTTCAGCCCAGACAAGTGGACGCTTTGAAATGCCTCCACCTTGGTCTGGCCTTCCAGCTACTAACAAACACCATTCCAGGCAGGATGGAGTGTGGATTGAACTTCTCTTATACACCTTCATTCATGCTGAGGACAGGAGAGAAGTCACAGACATCGCCACACAGGGACTTTCATAGGTTCAGAGCTTTTGCCCTTGGTCCTATCCCAGTGGCTCAGTGAGTTGGGCAGGGCAGGTGCTATTCTCAGTGAGGAAGCTAAGACCTAGGGCTCTTGGATACTTACAAAGTGCCAGGCTCGGCACTGAGTGCTGAGTTCTTTAGTTGCATTACATCATGTAATTCTCTCCAGGACCCAGTGAGATGGGTCTAGTTGTCCCATTTTATAGACAAGGAAATTGGAAGGGTTTGAGGATTTTCTTAGCTGTGACATGGCAGGGACACAAAGAGTGCCTCCTCTATCTGCCCCTGCAGCTGCTGCACTGCTGCAGAGTGACCAGTGGCCAGTGCTTGGGTCTTCATCCACTCCAGTACTCTGTGGTGGTTGGGAATGTTCTGGAGAAGGAGGGAACATTCCTTTTGCTTCAAAGCCTACTCTGTCCCCAGAATCCTCAGAAAAGACAATGCTTCTTACCCTCTTATCCAGACTGGATCTGCTCACTCAACATCGAATATCAACCTGAGGATTACTCAGAAGCTCATAGACTTTTCTCTCCAGAAATTGTCTTTGGCCTCACTCATGGCAACCCTAAGCCAGTGGACAGCTCTATGGCTTTGAGCCCTGTCTCAACTCTGGAAATCCCCTATCCCTGAATCCTCCTGTCCCAGGCCTCTTACTCTGTGGCAAGAGGGAACCCCATGGGCCTGTCATGATACTTGACCTGTAAAATTTTACAGTGATATGTGAGGCAGGAGAGAGAAGTAGAAAACATTAATATATCTACTATGTATAACACCTCTTCTCTTTAATCACTAAATAGTACTCTCAGCTCTCCCAAGCTATCTACATTCATATCATCCCTCTGATAGCTCAGTAGGTATGGTAAATCTCTTCCCACAAAATTATGTTTTTGTAAAATGATGGGCCTTATGACAGATGGGGAGAGCAAACCCACAAATCCAGACCAAAGTCTTGCTCTTTTACAGTTATCCACATGCCTGTGTCCCGGTGGCTTCCCAGTCTGGCATGGTGTGGAAAGGGCCAGTGTTTACTATTGGCAATGGCTTTGTTCATTAGAATTCATTCTCACCTCAGACATCTTCTAAGCCTATAAACATCTTTCTAGGGAGTTCTACTTGTCACATAAGGGAAAAACCCAACTCCTGGGAGCCAGTCATTTCTTTGATGTGCCAATGTGTTCTCAATATGAAGAACAGTCAACATGCTCTCAATATGAAGACTAGACTGAGTCCTTTAGCCCTCTGTCAGATGTTGATGGGAGCCCAGTAGTCTGCTGATCTGGGTTTGTTCCACATCAGTTTGGTCTTGGATCTCATTTTAGGAGTGCTGCTCTTGGGGGACCTTGCAGTTTTCTCCAGTGCAGTGGCTGCCAAATTCTGTTTATCAGAATTTCCTGGGGCTGTTTATTAATATGCAGATTTCTGGGCTCCACACAAGATAGACTGAGTTAGAATTTCTAGAGTCTGTATATGTTTTTAACAATCAGTCTTCCTTCCAAAGTTTGGGGACAATGATCTCATTTATCTTCCAGCTCCCAGGCAGAGGATAACTGAATTGCAATGAAATATCCCAGTGCGGGTGATCTTGGCCAGCCAGTCCTTCCTCCCTCCCCAACCCTGACAACTTTTATTCTGCTTTTGAGGAGCAGGGCTGTCACCAGAAGCTCAAGGTGACCTTCCTCGGGTCCGTTCTTCTCTTGCCAAGACACAGGAAGTAGTTCCATGTGGCACTCTTGGGACATTGAGAGGACAAAGAGGAGAAACCTTTGGGTTCTAATGAACACATCCGTGCCACATGCCTGGTGAGCTGTGTGCAGGGTCTGGGTCCCTGTCACTTGTGATGATTTTATGTTGAATGGAGAACACAGACTTTAAGGGCTGGAATTCAAGAGTTGCTAAGTAGATAACATTAGAAAGTGTCCCAACACTGCTAAATTAAATGAGGACCAATGTGGACTGAAATTTGATGACAACCAAATAGCCATGGACTTTCACTCTTCCAAGGCCCCTTGCAGTTAGGTGCCCTCTGAGTATAAATGACATGTGTCTCCTCTAGCCTGAGTCATGCTCTCCCTTTCCCTCGTATAGTGATCCCAGAAGTCGTGTGTTAATATGGTAAAACTATGAGCTAAATCCAGCCCAGATCCCTGAAGCATCTCTTTAAAAGAAATTAACTTGGAGAGCCACCAGACCCAGAGTGACTTCACATGAGTAAGAAATAATGATGACATTGTCTTTGCGGTTTTAGGGTTCTTTATTACAGCCGCATACCTTGCCTGTCCTGACCAGTGTGGTTGCTGTCGTTCTGAGGCAGACGTCCTGGTGGATGACACTACTAGTTCTTCACATTTGTAGGTTGCTTCCCCTTCTAAATACTAAATGGAACTAGAACTTCCTAGGAATTCTTTCAAGCTACAGTAATGATCTGCTGAAGCAGAACGAACATAGTCATATTGAGCCACAGAAGAGAAGAAAATCAAACAAACTTAAGATGTTGTCTTCCTCCCAGAAAGGATTTAAAGCTAGAGGCATATGGACAGGGGCTAAAATAACAACATTTCCTGAGCTGGTGTGGATGTGTTCCTCAAAAGTATTAATTATGTACTTGTGCCATTTAAAACTATTAATTCAAATGCACACAGCTTGTAAATCTCTTCTTCCTCTTTCTGCTGGATAACTTGGGGTAAAGCTAGCTGAGAATGAGCTGATTGGTAAAGGGCTGCGCCTGTGCGTTCTCACTGACAATGTCCTCAGGACTCGGGCTTCTTAGAGCTGCTTTTCTGTCTGTAGGAGAAATACTTTCGTCTTTAGGGGAATTTTACCACTCAGTAGAGTTATCTAATCTTACCTCTTCTCCTCTGGCAATGGCAAAAGTCACATATTTGAGAATGGATACTAATGTGGTATTTTCAGAGTTGTATGTAAGAGGCTTGCGTGACAGATGTGACATACAGAATGACATGCTAGCTGAAAGGTCTTTTGCCCTTCATGACATCAAAGGGTCTTCTGTCCATCGTGATCCATTGCTTACAGAAAAATTTCACTGTGAGTAATACATGTCTTTGCATTAAAGATATATCATTCCCAGAAGGGGTTTGATTAAATATAAACACCTTCCTGGGGAGGACCAAATAGTAATTCATTAAGACCGTAATTTAAAATTCCCTTAGAGAATCCCCGAGGGAATGGGGCATCAGTCAGGTGTGAATTGGGAGATGGGTCACCACAGGCTGAGTGTAGCAGGATGAGCATAAGGAGGATGCTGTGCCAGAGGCCCCGGGGGGCCTGAGAGCCCTGGCCCTGGGTACGGACAATGGAGCGGGTCTGGGTGATGAAAGTTCCAGATTTGTTCAGGGCAGGCTGCCTTGGTGTGTCATAAAGGTCCTGTGGGGTTGACTTCTTTCACATTAAACACAGACTTCTGGAACATTTCAGGACTGTGTTATGGCTTTTCCTGGAACTCTTGGGCTGGAGTCATGTCATATCATATGTAGATGAAGTGATCTGTCTGCTATTCTCAGATGTGGTAGGTTTGACAGGTAAGAACTAGAGAGAATTGAGGCAGAGTTCAAGTCAGGGAGTACCTTCCTCGGTGCATCCTGGCCTGGGGGCAGGGCTGGAGTGGCAGGCCTGGCAAGGCTTTGCCATTGGATGATGAGAAGAGTTTGGCCCAATGATGCAGGCTCAAAGCCCCTGGGACTACTTCTTCCTTCTTCAAGTTTGCTGGGTGTCCCAGCCTCAGCTTTTGAGTTCAGAGCCACACTCGGATTTAATTCTTAGGGAATTGTTCCCTTCCTTTCTTGCAGGAAAGCCTTCAGAAGGGCTGGGGGGTCTAGCCTCCCTCTCCGGCCATCTTATGTCCAAGATACTCCTACTGTTTCTTGTGTCTACATTGTGTCACCAACCACCTCACCCATGACACTTACCAGAACATGTTTCTTTAGTGCCAGCTAGGAACTCTTTCTCCAAAATTTCTCTTCAAGTCTCCATCATTTTGATTAGAAAAAAATATTTTGCCCTAGCTCAATAGATCGGCTAGTTAGATTGTAGTCCCAATATGCTAAAGTTGTGGGTTCAATCCCTGATCAGGGCACATACAGGAACAGACTGATTTCTCTCTCTCTCTCTCTCTCTCTCTCTCTCTCTCTCTCCCCCTTCCTCTTTCTCTAAAATTATTAAATAATAATTTAAAAATGTGTTGATGAGTCTCCTGAGGGCAAGAAGTGAGACTTCAAGGAGACAGTTCAACTATCAAAAGATGCCATAAACTGGCCTTTGCAGAAGGTGAATTCTGTTATCTGAAGGTTTTTTGTTTTGCTTTTGTTTTTGTTTGGTGAGTGCCATATCAGTGGAGTGTGGCAGTTTGCCTGTACATCAGGGCAGAGTTGAATTGTTCTGCCTCAAAGAGGCTATATCAGCCAGGTTAGGCCATGCTCTGCTGCAGTAACAAACAACTCTGGCAGCGGTGTAACACAAGAAGGGTTTATTTTATGCTCCGTACATATACTGCTCACAAAAATTAGGGGATATTTCAAAATTAATATGAAACAATAAAATACCTCCTAATTTTGTGAGCAGTATATATAATATCAGTTGTAGAGGGCAGGGGGGATGAAAAGGGATGGCTCTTCATTAAAGTCATTCAGAGACCCAAACTGATGGAAGCTCCATCTTGCCACTTGCTTCCAGCATCATCCTGGCCCGAGACAGTGGTATTCCACCCTGGCTGAAAGCTTCCACCCAGAAGTGGCCCACATCCATTGGTTCAGGGTTCATTGGCGAGAGCAAACCACTGGGCCAGAATTAACTTCAAAGGAGATTGGAAAGAACCCTACCAATTTCCCAGAAGGAGCAAAGAACTGGAATATTTTGAATATCCCTAATAATGGCCACGGGAGTAAAGCTCACTGTAGTGTGAGGTTGAGGATCAGGGGGCTTTTGAAGGGAAAGTGAGGGACTTAGGCTGCTTAGGGCCATGTTTCTACCTCTGGGGGAGGGTCTGGGAATGATTCCTTAGTTGTACCATGACCAAGAAGGAATTGGAGTGAATTGTTAGACCTATTTGCCAGAAAGCGTGAGATTTAAATCCCTTCTCCACCGCATGTGTGCAATTCTCAGCATTCTGTGTAGTTCCTGTGGCCTCTGGGAGCGTGAGGTGGAGGGTGGGGGGCAGGAGGGAGGGTCTCAAACAGGTACCACATTCAGGTTGTATTTAATTCTGGGCGAAACCAGACGCTGGACATGTGGGCCCAGGCCCTGGATAAGCCAGAGATGGCTGACACCAGAGTTAATGTACCTATTATTTTTCAACCTAGGTCATAAATTCCTCAAAGTCAAGGCTTGTTTCTTGCTTTTGTGCATGTCTCCAGCAGAGCATAGAGTTCCTCTGGAAGCAGTAGGCGCTCAGTTGCCAGAGGCATGCTTGTCGGTGAAGGAATAGACAAGTGGCTACATTGCTGCCTCTTCTCTTGGGCTGCATCTGCCTGCCCAGGCGGGTGGGACCTGGGGCGGCCAGGGCTCCCCTGACTCAGAGAAGCTGCGAGGTGGCGCTTCTCAGTCTGCAGCCAGCCCTGGCCTCGAAACCTGGTACAGGAACAGAAGCTCTCACTGCTCTCCCAGTGGGAGAGACAGCCTCCCCACCCACCGTTCCTGCCTGTGCTGGTGAACACGGGCTCTGAAGCCCTGCTCTCCCGGATCGGCGGCGGCAGTGTTAGCCCTGGCCCGGGAGGTGGTTGGGTGGGTGGCAGGGATAGGAAGAGCCTGTGAAGAGTGAGGAGTGTGTGCTGTCAGTTGTGAGCAGGAGCATTTATTTATGACTGCACTCATTCCCTCTGTCACCTGCAGTGATGGACAGGAGTGTGTACAGAGCGCAGGTACAACTCCTGGCACAGTGCGTGCTGGGGAAGCATTTGCTCGCTCACTCATCAGCAGTGCACTTTGAGCGCCTGTTTCGTCCAGGCGCCCCACCGGACCGGGGCATGTAGCAGAGAAAAGACACAGAGCCAGGTCTCTGCTCGCCCGGAGCTTGCATTCACGTGCAAGGGGGCAAGTGATTATTACGTACTTTGAAGTATTTATGATGTTCTGGGAATCCTTACAGATTGGCAATATGGTCTCATGCTTCTGGGGAATTGAAAACTAGTGAGACACAAAACACATGCATGTGGAATACAGAGCACACTGAGGAAGACCCTGAGTGAGGGAGTGGTTCAGAGTGGGCTTTGCTCCAGCAGGGCCCCGGCGGGGAAGGCTCCAGAGGGGATGACAGTGGACAGGGACAGATTGTGACTGCAGACTGCTGTCTTCCTTGCCAGCTTTGTGACTGTGGCAGTGCCCCTCACCTCTCTGTGTCCTTTCCCTCTGTAAAGCCTCATAAAGCTGATGTGAGTTAGTATGTTGTGACGCTCGTGGGGCACAGCCGGGAACAGATGACCGCTGCACACACGTTGTCTCAGTGCAGGGTACATCAATCAAAGGGCTGAACTGGAATGCCCTACTGGGTGGTGTGGCCGGCCACGGAGAGGAGAACTCAGAGTTGGACTGAAAGATTAGGGCAGACAAGAGCCCACTCAGTGCCCTAACTGAAGGAGACGTTTAGTTTCCTCCATTCATTCCTGTCCTTCCTCCTCCTCCCTCTGCCCTGTTTTTCACCTCTTCCCTGGCTCTGTGAGGCATCTCATCCACCTCTGAACCCCTAGTGCCTGCCTAGCACAGTGCCAGGGAGACACAGATAGTGTATAAATATTGTCCAACAAACCAATGAATATCTTTCATCAGTGTCGCTGGACTTAAGGCATTTCTATTCAGGAACTGACCTCTGACCTTTAGGTCCTACCTGGGGTGGGGGTGGGGGACTTAGGGAGGTTGGCAATCTAGAAATCCTTGTACTCCCCCAGCTTCCATCTATGGCATGGCCTGCCCTCCTATCACTGATTATCAGCTGTTAGTCTTTCCTCTGAACCTCCCCCAGGAAGGTCTGTCCTCAGCAGGACACCCTTTGTGTCATTGCAGATAGTGGTAGCAGGTGGTCTGAGCTTCTGGGAGAAGGGGGGCATTACCTTTACTATTCTGGGATGGTTCCAGCCTTCCTGCTCATCCTCCTGAGGCCAGCAGTAGTAATAGCAATTGTCACCATTATCGTTAGGACAGCAAGTAGCACCTTGGATGGGGTGTTTCCCAGTTACCAGGAACTGTTCTGAGCACTTGACCTGTTTTGAAGCAGTGTTCCCAGTTCCCCACCAGTATCCCCATGGCGAAGCCCAGAGATCTGTTGAAGATGGACCTCAGATGGCTCCCCTCCACACAGCTGGCCCTCTGCACCTCCTGCCGGAGGGGCTTCTCTCTTTCTCTGTGAGGGGCAAGTCTAAAGTGGCAGGGAATTCATAGCCCAGCAGTGACCCTCTAACAGCGATGGGTAAGTTAGTGGGATAGATAACCCTACCTCCCCACCCACAGTGGATGCACCTCTTGGAGAGCCTGCTGCAGTTGCTCAAAGCAGGAACACCCCACTCATTCATGCATTTCTTACTGGTTTCCTCCTTGCCTTGTCTCAGTTCCTTACCCCTCACGGTGTTTGCCTGGATTGACTTCCAAATAAATCACTTACACCAGCTCTGGCTATCAGGGCTGCTTTTAGGAGAGACTCAGCTGAAGACACTGTTATTATCCCCATTTCGTACATGTGGTCAAGGAGGTAACTGGCCCAGGTGGCACAGCTGGTGGGGGTGCAGCCAGGATAGAATGCAGCTTGGGACCATAGCCTCATCTCTAATGACAGTGTAGTCGCTCCTCAGCCTCTGACCGCGATTCTTCAGTGAGGGTCCTGGGGTCCGGAAAGCAGGCTTGACATGCCCCCGTGTCCCTAGCGGAGTAGCCTTGGGAACAGTGTGAGCAGTAGCTGCCTGGTCCAGGCAGAAGCTTCACCCCCTCCTTGTTTGTCACGGAGCTGCCAGCCCCTTCCCTGCTTAGTGATTGTTGGCAAGACCTAATAAAAGTGTTCTTGGATTAAGGACACAGTGAAATGACACATGGATTCTCTGGGGAACAATTCCTCCATGATGATAAACGTGTTAATTACTAGGAATCTAATTCCAGTGGCTGCTTTTCTGAGCTTTCTCCTTTCAGCCAGAGCTTGAGACCTGGTGCCATGGACTCTCAGGAGCTCCTTCATCCCTGCACATGGCCACCACCTGGGAGGAGTGAGCGGGGAGGCCCAGTGCTAGACGGCTTGGGTTCAGGTCCCAGCTCTACCACTCTTAATGCATGGGCTCTTGAGCAAGTAGTTCAACTTTGCTTTGCCTCACTTTTTCTACCTGTAAAGTGGGTTGCTGTGAAGCTGAAATATGTTGATATCTGTAAAGGACTTAAGGACTTAGACCTGTTCATGTAGTGGTATAAGGAAGTATTTGATGTCGTTGTTATTACAAATTGCATGCTCATGGCCGCATGTGGGCACAGCTAACTCTCCCCTCTGCAGGGTTTACTGGGTTCTTTTTTCTTTAGTGACCCCACTGCCTTGCTCCAAGCTCTCTTAGAGAATTTTGAACTCAACTTTTTGATGTGCCTAATTTTAGCTCACCCAAAGGAGCGTGGAGTGAGGCCCGTTTGTAAAGTCTTCTGGGACGTGAGCAGGGCCTGCCTGTCACTTCATATATGTAGCAAACATTTAAGGAGCCTTACTCTGAAAGCCGGGGCTGCTCCCTCAATGACACATGGCCCATAAATGCCACCACTTTCTGACGGGAAGGTAGACCCACAAGTGAACCATGTGCCATGCATGGAGTGTAGCAGAGGGAAGGGCCTCTCCGCCGGTGTCCCTCACAACAACACCCCTGTAACGGGGCAGCACAGGGCAACATGGGCTTCGGAATCCAGCAGACACGGATTTTAATAACAGCTAAGCATCTTTGTAACCTCGAGCAATGCATTTAACCTCTCTAAGCCTCAAGTTCCAACCCCAAACCGGGATAGTAATAGTGCTTAACTGATGGGATTGTTGTGAAAATACAGGCAAAATCCTAAGCTCCATCACCCAGAAAGCACTCAGCAAGTGTGAGCCGATGTGATGATGCCGATATTGCTGAAGGATAGCCTCTCCAAGACAAAGTGTCCTTGCCTAAAAATAGCACCTCCCTCCCTGAAATTGTGATCATTTAATTAGGTGATTGTTTTAAAACACTTAGCACTTTCTGGGCTCAAAGCAATGATGGGGGATATTTACTCAGGGCTCTTCTTGGCAGTGCTCCTCCTCCCTCAGCTCATGCCTCCCCTGAGGGCCAGAGGGAGCCCTCCCCTGCCCTCCTGCCATTGGAGCTCCAGTTGGGATCAGGGTTCTTTGAGAGGATTCTAGTCATTAGATCGCCTTCCACGGAATCATAAACTCCGGGCGCCCTAACTGGAAATGGCTTGCTGCTGATGGGATCATTGAGAGTGTCAGCCAGATCTGATCTCCACATTTGGAGGTTTATTAATATCACCTCAAATTTATCTTCCTTGATGGAAAAATTTTGCCAACATCTGATAAAAGCAAACGGTGTAGCAGCCTTGTGCCAACAAGAGCCCTTTCCCTGTCATCAACTGTTGGCAGAAAGCTAGTGCAGGGGACTGTAATGGGGATAATGAAATACACGAAGTGGGGGCAATGAGTTTTGTATCTTCAGGGTAGAATTTGGACTTCAGACTTCCTCCAAAGGCCTCTTCCCCCAAACTGGGCTCTGAGAGTATGACCCTCCAATACCCATCTAACAATGCTCCCAATGAAACCATACTTGTCCCCTCCAACACTTTCATGAATTCTGCTTCTTTCCAGTCTGGAGTGCAACCACAGAAGAATATCAATGAGTGGTATGTGTGGAGCTGGTTGCAAATGAGACCAAAAATAAATAAATAAATAAATAACAATTGTGGCAGTGTATGATAGGGCTTCAGCAAGAGGAGCCAAGGTAGACCTGCTGGAAGTGGGTCCTGTAGCCTATGTTAGTGGAGTCAGGAGGGCACAGCCAACAGGGAGGACCCTGCAGGGCAAAGGGTCTTGAGTTGTCGTGCTGCACACCTCGCAGTGGGAAGCCTGAGGTGGCAGAACATGGAGGGCGGTGTGTGCTGAAGTGATGTTTGGTGCAGTGTGGCGGTGAAGGAGCAAAGGGCTTTGGCAGCTTCTAGCTTAAATGCACCCTCAGCCCATTATAAATGTCTAGCATCTTCATTTTACTAACGAGGACGTGAAGTCCAGAGAGGGATGGCCCAGGACCACACAGCAGTGGTGGCAGAGCTAGACCTAGACAGATGTGTGGCTTTCCTGTCCAGAGCATAGTCTTACCTTTCTTTTCTGTGTGGTTAATGTTGAGCCCTTTCTCCCTGCTGAGCACTCTGCTAAGCAATGGATGTTCTCTGATGACCTTCACAACAACCTTGGGAGAAGTTTGCTCTTGGTGCCTTCGTTTGACACTTAGCATTGTGGGGCTGGGAGAGTTTAAGTTACTTGCCTAATTTTTCTTTTTCTTACAGAGACAGAGAGAGGGATAGATAGGGACAGACAGACAGACAGAAATGGAGAGAGATGAGAAACATCAATCATCAGTTTTTCGTTGCGACACCTTAGTTGTTCATTGATTGCTTTCTCATATGTGCCTTGATCGTGGGCCTTCAGCAGACCAAGTAACCCCTTGCTCGAGCCAGTGACCTTGGGTCCAAGCTGGTGAGCTTTGCTCAAACCAGATGAGCCCGCACTCAAGCTGGTGACTTCGGGGTCTCGAACCTGGGTCCTCGTCATCCCAGTCCGATGCTCTATCCACTGCGCCACCGCCTGGTCAGGCCTGACTTGCCTAAAATTACAGACTATTAACTGGTGGATTGAGGGCTCCAACCTAGACTGCTGTCTATACTAGTGCCTCTAATCTACAGTCTAGTGCTTCTCAGAGCCGGGTGCTCCAAGGAGCAGCATCAATCTGGAACTTGTTCAAGATGCAGATTTCTGAGTCAGAAACTCTGGGGGTGGAGTGAACCATCTTTGCTTGAATAAGTGTGAGCCGGTCTAAAAACTCTAAACGATTTAAGCCATAAATCTACGAGCTTTAGAATGTCTTCCTTCCCATGCTTTGTAAACCAAACGGCTAACTTCTCCCGTCTTGGGAAATTTATAAGGTCATTGCTACCTCTCAGCAGCCCAGCTTCTAGTAGCCTCTTTTTAACAGTGGCATTCTTCAGGAAGCCTGAGGTTGGCACAGGTTCCCCGCTACCCAGAGGGATTAAGTGGCCTCAAAGTATGAAGACAGCAAAATTGGCATTGCTGAACCTTCTGTTGGCTGGAGGGGATTTTCAGAGTCCTGTCTGCTTTCATGCAAACTTGGACAGTTTGGTCCAGTCAAGTGGAAAATTAACAAACCAGAAAAGAAGGGGACACAATTCAAGGCCAAATGTTCCTTGCAAGCAGGGCGCTGCCAGACTTGCTCTTGTGAAGCCCTGAGGAATCCCATAGTGGGGATGTTTTCCTCCAGATTCCATGGCCAGGTAGTTCGCTCCCACCACATGCCAAGCCTTTGCTTAGAACTGGAGATAAAAAAGATGAAGGGATGTGGTCCCTGTCCACAGGGAGCCCGCACTCTAGTGTGATTACATTGTGATGGGATTCTCCACTGGGG